>NW_017728996.1:48125280-48138475 GCF_001723915.1 Gavialis gangeticus | reverse complement strand
CTTACTGAGTTTTGGCAAGGCATCGAGGGCCGCATGACAGGCAGCCAGGGGCAGATAAATATTAACTATATGAATTTTTTAGGGGCCCCGTGGGCCAGATAGAATGGCCTGGCAGGCCGCATGCGGCCCACAGGTCGCATTTTTCCCACCCCTGCATTAACACATCCTGTGGATTTCAAATGTTCTTGTTTGTTTTTAATATTCTTCACTTCCTACAAATGAGCTGCTCAATTTTCAGGGTTTACCAGATTGCAGTTCCCTTTATGACACTTCACTGGTGCTTTCCTGAACTCAACCGTTACAGAACTAGGCCTCTTAAACTAGCATCCTTGGCTCTGAACAGATTGGAGTCCTGAGACAGAGGCTTCTCTTCATCCCCAAGGCAGCCACCTGCCTGCTTCCTGGAGTGGCCAGATAACAGAGTGGTCCCTTGTATAATTTTGAGCAGCCTAAAGACTGCTCTAAGCTGTCCTGACTTCAGCTGTTCCACACAAAGTGCTGCCCCACCCAGGACCTGTGTTCCACCTTATCCCCTACCTTTTTTACTCTTTTGCTGCCCAGATGAACCCTCATTGCAGAGACATGGTACATGGGAATTGTGCTGACCCTTTGTCACCGTTGGATTTCCACTAGAGATTCTTTGGGCTGACATCTAAGCAAGACCATGTTGATGGAGGGAGGGTCAAGAAGCTGCCCCTGTGATGCTGAGATTTCCTCTGAAAGGCTTAGTACACCACGCACAAATAAAAAAGGCTGTGCTAAGAGAAGGCAGCACTTCTGCCAAGAAGTAGTATCCATTTCTCCCATACAGCCTTTCTCCACTAAATCCTCTGGGCAGGTCACAAAATCAGAAAAGTAGGGTCAGAAGAGACCTTCAAAGGTCACCTAATCCAACCCCCTCCTCCCCACTACCAGAAGCAGGGTCATCCCTGTTCAAACTATCCTATACAGATCCTTGTCTAAGCTGTTAGTAAAACTATGGGGTCCATCCTTGACAACCACAAGGCATGAAACCCTAACCTGTTATAGGTAAGGCAGGGGGACAGCATCCCCCAAGTGCCCATATCTATGAAAAGCGAAGGAGAAGGAGGCAGCAAGCGTTGATGATCCATGATCAATTTAATCTGATAATTTGTTGTAGGTGAGCAAAACCCATGAAAGCAGAGCTGGCTGGCAAATGAGTCATGGTAATGTGGCACTTTTGTTGAAATGTTGACGTGTTTCAAACTTCTCCACCTAGTGTCACAGCAGAGCAACAAAGAAAAGTCCTGATACTGTGATGTGATCCATATAGGCAGACCTCAGCAGAGATCCACTGAAGTCAGCCAAAATCCACGTGGATATGAGAGGCTTTCCATTGCACAGAACTCACTGTAGGATAGAAGCCAAAGTTAATCCTGTTTGCCTGCTGCATGTATAACTTTGTATCACTCGGCAGGGAAATAAAACCGTTAAAGCACTGAGTTGTTTGGAATTTCTCCTCTGTGTTTGTTTTTAAATAAAATGTGGCCTGTTGGATGAGATTTGACACATTCATGGAAAAGATAAAACTTTTGGCTAATTGATTTTTTTTCTCTCAGTGTTTGTTTTATTTCTCTTTCCCTTCCCCTGCACTTTTTTCAAAAAAAGGGAAAAAAACGGGGATGTTTGTTGTTGTTTGGAAATTTCAATTTTTTGTTTTTGACCCTTAGGGGAAAAAGAAGAATCAGGGGGTTTACATGTTTTTATGTAGATTTTTTTTCCAGACTGAAACAAAATTGGCTGTATACGCAACCTGTAAAAGAGATGCTACAATTTGATAGTGACATTTCCAAATGATCTCTCATCAAAATATGGGGAATCACCATTGCTATCATTCTTGTCTTGATCTCTCAGATGAGCAATAAAAATAAAATATGAGGAGGAGGGTAATGATTAAAATAAAAAAGAATGGGATAGAGCAGCCTCTGTGTACAGCATATGGCAAATTGGGGAGGGAACAGGCAACACAGGAAGCAAAAAGCAAAGCAGCCAATCAGAAGGAGCACAGGCAAGGAAGCACAAAGCAGAGCAGCATATCAGGCAGAGAGCATAGATCTGAGAGCAGAAAGCAGAACAGTAGATCGGGAAGGGGATTGGAGTGGCACTTGGCGAGAGGACAGAGCTAATTAGCAGCACATCCATAAAAAATGTTGGCCCCCACTTGGCTGCGAGGTATTGATTAGGTTTGCTTCCCTTTACCCTTCTACCTCTTATCTGTTTTGTATATTTCCTGTTCCACCTATTAGGCACCTTATATGGGCTTAAGACACCCTGTAGGGCTCTGCTACAAGTTCAAATTAAAGCTGGATAGAAACCAGCTACAGAGTTGTTACACATTTTCAAGCACTAACTTTGAAGCTGGTTGGTTCTTTTTATAGCTGCATAGGCATGTTTATGGTGTTACAATTACTTTGCATTTATGGCTGATACCTATTTATTGCATGATTAACCAGTTAATCTTGTGATAATTACTTTGTAGCAGGTCTAAATTTACTGTGCACTTAACCTGTGAATTGCATAATATATGTAATGTGTAAGAGGGGCCTAAGTCAAAGAAAGGCAGTGAAGCAGAAGAAGACCCACCCACTTTTTATACAAACCACTTTTCATGTATTTAGCAGTGCAGAATAGGATCACACTTAGGCACTCAACAGCTGTAATAGGCTCTGACCCTTATAAGCCCTTTGGACTCAGAGATTGTCTCTCACGGTGGTTGTACAGACCCTGCCACCATAGGGCCCTGTTGAATGAAGCTTTGAGGAATGCTGTCACAGTGCAAAGAGTAACTACCCTAGGTTTCATCTTTTAAGAGTAAATGAGCACTACCAGAGATCAGACAAAATGTCCAATCCAACATTCTTAAATTCTCCCCTGAGTGGCAGTCATTTTTTCCTGGCTTGTATGGAGAAATATTACAGCCTGTTCAAAGCCCTTAATGAAAAATCACTGACACTAGTTATTATTTTGGAAACTCTGGTGCAGTAGGCACCATAGGAGAATAGAGACCTGGTCCTTCCAGACAGTGGCTGAGATGGAGTTCCCAACCCACAGGAGAGGAGTCAGGAGTCCAACACCCATTGAATGTTGCAGGCTCAATCCTATCCATATCTGACAAAACCACAACACTATCATCCTGCCACAATGCACCTTGGTGGTGCTGAGTATTTTCCAAGATCAAGGTCTTTGCTGTCCCAGTCCATGATCCTGGTTTTAAAGAGGATATAAAAATGCTCAAAGTTGTTTCCACATTACATATAAATAAAGTATCAATAATAAGTGAATCCCTTTTTTCAGTCATTCTCCCTCACCCCCACCCAGCCCTCTTCTAATACACCCTTTCCCTTCCTTGGCAGGTTTTGTTGTGGAGGGGCCTGCCATAAACCAGAGAAGGGGCCTTTCTTCCCCTGGGCTCTGGAATAACAACAAAGCCACTACTGCAGTTCTGGAGTGTCCATGGTCCTCCATCCTTGCTCTCCTCATTACAAGAGCTCTCCCTTTGCTCTCCCTCTGCTGGACAGGGGTGGGCTGGGAGTATCTAGAGACCTGGTCAGCAGGGCCTGTGGCCTCCTCCAGTTCTTCTTTCTGAATGCAGTTAAGCCACTTGGTTGGCTGTCTCCAACTGCCTAGAATAGGGTATGAATCACTGTAGCAATGTGCACCTGCATGGGATGAAAAAGTGTCACTTCCCCTACAGGTAGGCATTGTGAGGAAGCTCATTTCAACAGACCCCTAGGCCTTTGGCTTTTTAAGATGCCACAGCAACTTTCTTTGCAGAGGATGGGACTTCTTAGAAACCTACAGAGACTACACATCTTTTTACCCCAGCCAGTGATCTCAGGGCTCCACAGTACAGATTTGTTCATCAGAAGCTACACACATAGGTATGGTACCTCCACCCCAAACTGCCAGCTAAGTCAGGAGGGGAGGTGAAGTGTGAAGATGGAAATGAATGACCCCTAACGAGGCCTTGGGTTGGAAGGCCCCTCCTGCCAGTCATCTCCAAACATCTAAAGCATGTCAGGATCTATTCCTTTACCCCTGAAGCAACTGTGATAAAGGGGTTTCTCATCTCAGCTCCCAGGGCAATGATTCCACAGCCTCCCTCAACAGCTCCTTTCATCACTGAACTGTCCTTCTAGTTAGAAGTTTTTCTTCCTCCAATATTAAGCTTAATTTCCCCATGTCTCCCTCAAAGCCCATTACTGCTCATTCTGCCCTTTGGACTAATAAGAATAATTGGCCCCTCTACTCATTAGGGCATCCCTTTATGTAGCTAGAGATAATTATCAAGTCTCCCTTCTGCCTTCTTGTCTCTAGACTGAACGTGCTCCGTCTCCCTAACCTGTCCCTTAGGGCCTTGTTTTCCAAGTCTGTAGCCATTTTGCTTGATCACCTCTGACTCTCCTGCCAATTTATCTGTCTTTTCCTCCAGATGTGGTGCCTAACAAATGTTGAACAGGATACTCCAGTGGAGGCCTCACCAGCAC
Organism: Gavialis gangeticus; assembly: GCF_001723915.1. Lineage (NCBI taxonomy): Eukaryota > Metazoa > Chordata > Crocodylia > Gavialidae > Gavialis > Gavialis gangeticus. The sequence continues at coordinate 48,133,967 of NW_017728996.1, read as the reverse complement.
TCAGCTAAGCTGATTACTCTGTTTATTTGACATGTAGCTGTTAAACCAAACTGGCGTAGCACTTGTGTTATATGGAGCTGCATGTCATCCCCATCACCTCTAGAGCCTTTCCTAGGACCCTGCTGCCTTTTGAGATTTTTTCACTCACCATTCCCTCCCCTTCTGGGGCTCTCAGTCTGTAATGTAGTGCCTGCTATGCATCTGTTCACCCATATATGATCTGTTGGCTTCCATGTGGCTTGGCTTAGGTTTACCTACACGAGTTTAACTTGAGGCAAGGGCCTTTATTCTGGCATTTGGGTGTGTCTTCCTTCACACACCTTGAGCCTGATTTTTGTGTCCTGTCACTGACCTATCATGTGACTCTTTATGGTCCTCCAGTTTCACAGCAGCTGTATATGTGATGGGCGAGTTTTCCACTGCATCTTCCAAGCTGTTAGTGCTGGACCAAAGTGCGAAGCCATTAGAGCTCATGGAAGAACCCAGACCTGACTGAACAATACCCATGAGTGGGCACAATTTTGCTTCATCTTGAACAAGAAAACATTCTCATGGAAGGATCCATAATCAAGAAGCTGATATGGATAGCTTCTTGATTATGGATCAAGCAAAGACTTTAAAATAGCAAAGACTTTAGCCAGTGACTTCACTATTACTGTTAGGTCCTTAGGAATCTTGTTAGCATCTGAGAAAGCCACAGATCAGCTCCTCAGCTGGTTTAAATGACACCTTTCTATTAGCTTCAATGGAGATACATACATTTTCAACAAGTCTCTTTTTCCCTAGTGCAGTTAAGCTATCAGTGCACATAACATATAAATATCATGCCAGAGCTTGGGGAAAATGGTGTTTCATTAGTGAGTACAGTAGGAGAGAAGGATCCAGCACACTGATAGAGCCAACTCCTTAATTTTCAATTTAACAGGATTTTGGCTCCCATGGAGAACTGTTATATCACAGTTTGAGAAAAAAATGTTCTTCTTATCCAAGGGGCTGGCAAAAGTATGCTTGCAGGCCTTTGGTCCCCCACGCTTGATCTAACTTGAACATGAACCTATGACCTTGTGAAGAAAGGAGACTGGCAACAGGGAGTGGAGTCTGGGCACATCTCTGCTGTTAAAGGCCCATTCCCCCATGAGCTGTGGAGTGATGTATGCTATATCTGTGCCACATGTGCTACACCCCCAAAGGATGAAACACAGCCACCTTACTGTAGCTCTGGGTCAGTGCTATAAGCTCTCAGTCTTGGGTGCACTAAGGCCAAATAGGTTTCAGCCTTTGACAGGGCGTAAGTGCCCACTGCATTCTCCTTGGATCGTGGTGCTTAGAGACATCAACCCAAGTCATGGTCCCAACAAAGTTGTTTTCACTAACCTGTTTGATTCCATCATGTTAGGAAAGAGATTCCTCTTCCTTCCTGGTGCCTGCTGGCAAATAAATCCTAAAATGCCTCAGTGCTTGAGACAAATCTGCCACATGCTTGCCAAACACCTCCATCCAACAAGATCCCTGTATACTTTGCAGCTTCTGTGACAGTCCAGCAGGTTCAAGACCCTTCTGTCCTATAGGGTGAAATCCAAAGAGTAACAAAGAGTTCCTGTAAAAGATGATTCACTGTTCCATCAGGACAGGTGGCCTGCATGTTCATACAATTGCACAGTGTATTTTAAGAGTTGAAAGAGGGCCCAACACATGCAATATACTTTCTGAATAAATCACCTAAGCAGCTATTAAAATGCAGCTGCTTCTGAAATGAAATGTGACAACAGTTTATCATAGAATTGTAGTGTTAGAAGGGCCCTCAGGAAGTCATCTAGTCCAACCCCCTGCTCAAGGCAGGATCATCCCTGACTAAACCATCCCAGCCCAGTGTCTGTCCAACCTGCTTTTAAAAAATGTCCAAGGGTGGAGATTATACAACATCTCTGGGTAGCCTGTTCCTATGCTTTATCACTCTCATAGTGAGAAAAGTTTTCCTAATCTCCAACCTAACTTTCCCTTGCTGCAATTTAATACCATTCATTGCTTCTTGTCCAGTCCCCTGTGGCCACAGACAAAGGGCTGATCCAAGGGTCATTGGCAACCCTAGGCAAACTGTACCTCGGTGCCCCCACCACTTCCAATACAGAGGAAAATAAGTTTAGAATTAAGTTTTATATGTACATATTTGATATTTGAAATGAACAATAAAACAATAAAAATGTTTTATTGTTTCACACTTTTCATTAACCTTAACACAATTATACTGCAAAAACTCTAATATAATTTATTATAATAATACATGTACAATTAAAAAAAAATCCTCATGAACATTTGTGGAAAAAATTAGAATTTTGCTTTTTGTACTTTCAGTTTTGCAAATTTAGAAACAAATTCTTTAAGACAAAGTTTTCCAGCTATTTCATGTTCTATCGACACAGTGGCCAGTCCAACAAGTCTCTCTTGCAGCATAGAAGAACGAAGGTATGTCCTTATCAATTTTAGCTTTGAGAAGTAATGTCACGAGCTGTAAGATGATATAGGAGTAGGGGTTCATCTTTTAGGATGACGTTGCCAGCGATACGCTCTTGTCATAAGTCTATTTGAGAGTTGAAAAGGTAGGAGTTGCAAGGGGAGTTCGAGAGAGCTATGAGGTGCACTTAAAGCCATGTCCAGTCCCTTGATGTAGCTGTGTGGAGGTAACTGGGAATTCTAGCTATGATGGTGGCCAATTCTAGTGATCTTTCCTCTGAGATCTTTTCAGAGGCCTTTCTCCCCTTATCAAACCAAAGGTCTTAGACAAAGGTAGCCATAGCTGGCCAGGGCTGTTATTAAAAATGGTGTTCCTCTTATTTTGTTCTGCATATAATTTTGGTGCCCTCCAATGTTGGTGCCCTAGGCAACCATCTAGTTCGCCTAATGGTTGGACCGACCCTGCACAGACAGTAGTCTACACAGATATGTGCAAGCTCAGGAGCTGGATGGGACCTCTCAACCACTGTGTAGGCTCTTGCTCCTCAAGGAAACCTGCTTACCCGCTCAGAGCAGCACTGGACACTGGTGTATGTATCTCACTGACACTGGACAGGAGAATTTTGTGAAGCAGAATGTAATCCAGGCCAGGACTCCAGAGATATCCTTGCCCAATTCTCTTGCACAATTAATCCATTAGAAAGCACCAGAGCTGGTCAAAAAAACACAAAGTGGCTTTGCAAAATAGTGTTGGACCTGATTTTGTTCCAAAGAAAAGTCTTCAGAATGGCACCAGTTTTTCATTACCTTTTTTCCCCCCAAATCACAGTGTAACAATATCACAATGTCAGTCAACAACATTAAAATACACTGGGTTTCAGCAAGTGGACAATGTTAATAGCCACATATACAGCTTTCTGGATAATACATTAAAAAAACCACTATGTTTTATCTGACTAATTAGGACAACATTGACTATGTTTTTGCAAAACCTTTGATTAAAAGTGCTGTGTTGTTTACATGTATATGAGAGTAACATATGAGAGTAACGCACTTCCGATGGTTTCTGGACTGTTGGGTTTTTTTTGTCAGAAAAGCATCCAGAAGTGGACCGGTTGCTCTTGGAGAGAGTCAGGGATAATTTATTATCTACCTCAGAACCTCCTTCCCCACTTGGTGTCTTTAAATCAAGTCCAGGTGCCTTTGTAGACAAGATGCCTTAGCTCATCCGGAAGCAATGGCTTTGAAGAGACTGAGAACCACTAGATTAGATGACCAAAACAGTCCCTTCTAGCTGAAGAGTTAAAGTCAGATTGTGCAGACAAATGACACATAAACACTGCTGTAACTACAATCAGTTTTCACACTGAGGTAAGTTATACCAGTGTCTGGAGAAGACAGACACCAGCAATCTTGAGATAGCAGCCTGCAGTAGGCAATATCATAGCACTTTGTGGTGGAGTTTGTAGAAACCTGTCTGCCCAGGGAGTGAAAGTGCGTAGAGCTGGGGATATTGGTGGAACTTACACTGATGCATTGTTTTTCCAGCTTTCCAAGGGGTAACTACTCTGAAGTAGCAGGATGCACATTGGCGTAGGGCTTTATGGCACATGTCCATTCCACGTTTACAATGTTAGAAAGATTACATGAGTGTAAATGTGTTGTGTGTCCATATTCTGATATGGGATGATGGTACATCTACTGCTTAGTGGCTGAGAGGCTACATGGAAAATCTAAGTCCATTTGCATGTAATAGATTCTCACTTCCCAGGGAAAGAGGGGTTGGCAGCATCTTACTCGGGAACAAAGCCTCCCTATGGTCCTGGGAGCCTGCAAGATGTTTTACTATTGATCACATCTATACAATTTTAGAATCATACAAAATTAGAGTTGGAAGGGACCTCAGGAGGTCATCTAGTCCAACCCCTTGCTCAAAGCAGGACCCGCCCCAACTAGATCATCCCAGCAAAGGCTTTGTCTAACCACGTCTTAAAAACCTCAAAGGATGGAGAGTCCATAACCTCTCTGGGTAACCTGTTCCAGTGTTTTACTATCCTAATGAGACAATTCTTCCTCATACCTAATCTAAACTTCTCTTGCTACAACTTGAGACCATTGCTCCTTGTTCTGTCACCACTGAGAACAGTTTAGCACCATCCTCTTTGTAACCCCTCTTCAAGTAGTCAAAGGTTGTTATTAAACCCCCTCTCAGTCTTCCCTTCTCCGGACTAAATAAGCCCTGTTCCCTCAGCCTCTCCTCATAAATTATATGCCCTAGCCCCCAAACCATTGTCATTGTCTTCTGCTGGACTTGCTCCAGTTTGTCCACATCCTTTCTGTAGTGGGAAGCCTAAAACTGAACACAGTACTCCAGATGTGACCTTACCAATGTTGAGTAGAGGAGAATAAATACTTCCCTTGACCTGCTGGCAACACTTCTACCAATGCAGCCCAGTATGTCAGTAACCTTCTTGGCAACAAGGGCACACTGTTGGCTCATATTCAGCTTATTGTCCACTGTTACCTCTAGGTCCTTTTCTGCAGAGCTGCTGCCCAGCTAGTCAGGCCCCAGCCTGTACCTGTGCACCTCAGGTTAGCAATGGAGGAGCTGGATCCTGGGCATGGAGCTTCAGGGCAGTTGTGTTGTCTGCTACAGTATTGTATGTAGGAGCAAGCAGATGACTGTGAAATTAGAAATGAAACAAACTCCCTAAAGTAGCTTAACAAACAGGGCAACCAGCAAAAAGTGAGTTTGAGGCATCACACAAAGCAGCACTCTGAGTCATGGTGTTGCTTCCATGCAGGTCATTCTGTAATGCACCACAAAACCAAAATGCACCTGGTGGGGTAGGGGAGCATTTTCAGGCTCAGAGAATGGATGTGAAAAAGTCTCCAAGGGTACTGTGAAGAAAGGACTTGACCCAAGGCTAAATGGAGCTGACTTCAGTTGGCTTTGGGTCTGGGCAGAGGATGTGATGGGACATTGCACTGTAGCACCCTAATTCGCATATCAGGTGTATTATAAGGCACAGAGCCAAAAGACTGAGAATGATGCCTGGGGCAACTTCCTGCAATTGTAACACCTGGATGGCTGTAGTTGTCAAGAGGAAGGAAAACACTTCCCTCCCTGCTGGAGAGAGTTAGCTGGAGGGGAACACCTGTTAGGAGCTGTCGCCTTTGCAATGAGTGTGGCTCCTTCCCAAGGACTCTGAACAGTTGCCTCTGCAACACTCCTCTGTTCTGCTCAGCCCTGGGAGGTGCTGGATGCTCCCAGCTGTCCTGAGGCTGATTGCGGGACCCTTTCATGTATCTTAGTCTCTGGAACATGGACAATTACCCTTGGAGCATGCTGAAAACACTATGATCCTCTCAGCCTCCAGCTGAACAAACACTTGCACTTTTATCTTCACCTGCTCCACATTTACCCATTGCATTTGTTTCAAAGGGACAGTGTTTCCATTTGAGCCTGGTCAAATTAAACCCTCCCTCCCCCATAAACAATTGACAATTGTGGTGCTTACTGTTATTTGTGTTACAGCAACCTCTCACGCCAATTCAGGTGCTATTGTGCTCACTGCTGCACAAACACATGGCAAAGGACAGCTCCTGCCTGGAGAAATCCCCATACCCAAGGCAGACAAAGGGTAGGAGGAGAATCAGAGATGCAGAAAGGGGAAGTGACTTGGCCACAAGTCACACAGAGGGTTACACAGGGACAGAGCCATCAGAAATGGAAACTGGGTCTCCCGAGTCCCAGTCCAGGATCTAGTCCTTTGGGCTGTAATACGTGTATGCTCAGGGTAACCGGTAGGGAAGGGAGCTGAGTTCAGGGACTGCTCTGGCAACAGCCAAGTGGAGCTGGGTAGATGCACCACCCACTCAGCCACAACTCCAGGAAGGTCCAATCCCACTTTCTAAGCAGTTGGGAGACAAGTGCTTCTCATCATCTCTCACGATATGGACCCACCTCTTAGAAGCAAGATCAGCTCTGGGGTTTTTGTCCTCCTGAATGTGGTAGCTATTTAGGACAGTTGGTCCACATGGGAGGAGCCATTCAACTCTGCCTCCATGCCACCGTTCTGTCAAGGCTTTTCTCTCTCACTGGCTCCAGGGTTTTGAATGTGTTAGTCCCAAGTCCCCTTCATTGCATCACTCAGTGTCGCCAGTTCTGTGGCTGCAGGTCACTTTGCAGGTCAGCTCTAGCCTCCTGGCTATTTGCCACTGCTCCTCTAATATCGATATCCACCTATACATTTGAACAGATTTTAATTCACCCTAGTGAAACACAGAGAGAATGAAGCTGTACCAAGAAGTGTTTGAATTTACTCAGCTGCAGATGATCAGGAAGAAATCTCTGGTAACCCAGGTCTGGGCAGAAGCACAGTGAGCAGGTAATGGCTGCTGCTGAGAGGACTATAGCAGCTACACCACCATAGCAGAAGCAGCTCTACCAACTCCAGATAACCATGGACTGATGGCAGTCTACAGCCTGCCCCACTCTGTGGGGTGGAAATAGATCTTTTCATCTGCCCATCCTGGAGAACGTAGGCTACCTTCACTCTCTCTGTGGAAAGTTAAGAGGGAACTTGTTCCGTTTCTCCTCACCATGCAGCTAGACCTTCCTCTACCCTTTCTTGGGCAATACCTAATACTGTCCTTACCAGTCTTCCAACAAGCAAAACTGGTGCTGGAACGACCTCATTGGTGTGGTCTTCAAGCCATAGGCCATCCCTCTGTCTGCACGGACTTCCCTACAACCTCCAGCAGATGCTCACAGTTCACCCATAGGAAAGCCAGGAGCAAACAGTGCAGCAAATAAAAACCCTCAGACAGGCGCACAAAGGAGATTTAACCATGAAAGGTATTTTATTAAAAACAAAATGTACAATGTTATAAGTGGAATAATAATTTATTGTGGAGCGGGCCATTCTGCTCATTGCATCAGGCACACGTGTGTCTTTCTGATTGCGACCTGTTACTTCCTATCACTGGATGTCAGTGTGTAGGCTTGTGCCTATAACCCCTACGTGGTAAGACATGGACCAAGAAACGAGATCATATTCTTAAAGAAGTCAACTGTGCCTCTTTCCAACCTCCCATCCCCTCCCAGCTCTTGCAACTTTCCTGGTCCCTTTCAGTCCCTGTGTTGCAGACTTGTTAGCACATAGCTGGACATAACTAGGAGGACAGGTCTATTTAGAGGCTGGATAATACATATCATGACATCTTAGGAAGCCTTGGCTTTCAAAAGAATCATTCACTGAGCTACTGAATATATTGAATCTACAAATGCAATAGTTTTACATCCATACAGGTGACAGAGACATGAATCGTGTTATTTGAACATGAGTGCACAGAACTCTACCCTTCCTGAGCTCTTGGTAACGCTGCTAGGAATGCACAGATCTGAGCTTCTGTGGAGTTTTTACCCTCAAAGCCAGCAGAGATAGTAACATGAGAACTGTGTATCTGATCACCCTGATATTGGCACCTTGGCTGTAATGCTGATGGGGCTTCCAGACTGGGAGGAGTTGCCCAAGTTGCCAGCCATCTCAGCAGCCCTGATACACTGCAGCAACACAGAGGCTGCATCATGGCCAAGAGATGGTACCATGTGGTCCCAGTTCTACCTGCAGAAGCTGGACACTTTTGCCTTAGGGCAGACTTCAGACTCAGCCAGCACTACCTCTTTCCTGCTCCAAGAAGCCTACCAGTTCATGAGCAGGGATCTTGGTTTTCTCCAATGTAAAAAAAATCCTGTTTTCAGTTAAAAAAAGTAACCCCAAATCCACATTTTTCCATGATTAAAATGAAACACCACTACATATATATAAGGGCTTAGTCTGCCTGTCTGTGTGTCATGCTTTTGGCCAACAGCACAAGTGCCGCCGAGAGGGTGGGCAGCGATTGGCTTTACAGGCCCAGGCTGTGTGGACCCAACTTTGCGCTGTGGCTGGGGAAGTTTGTGGCAGCAGTGAACACACCCTGGCCACCCAAACACTGGGGCTTCTCCCTGTCTCCCTGCCTGATGGCAAAGGGAAGGATCATGGTGGCAGGGCCATGCCCCCCCGCCACCTGGCAGGGAGGGGGAGGCAGCAGGCAGGGATGGAGGAGGAGGTGGGGGGGATGGTGCAGGGCCAGCCTCAAAATGGTGGGGGTGGGTAGTAGGGCTGGATGTGGAGTGGTAGGGGGGAGCAGGACAGACGTGGAGCAGCAGGATGGGAGGGGAAGCAGGG
>NW_017728996.1:48118051-48125072 GCF_001723915.1 Gavialis gangeticus | reverse complement strand
GTGGGGGTGGGGGTCGCAGGGCCAGACATGGAGCAGTGGGGGTGGGGGGCACAGGGCTGGATGCAGGGCTCCTTCCCTGCCTGCCCCTCCCGTCATTCTTGATGGGCAATTTGCTAGTATCAATATATTAGCGATGTTTCATTTAAATCACAGAAAAATGTGGATTTGGGGTTACCTTTTGTAACTGAAAATTGTGTATTTTTTTAAAATCAGAGAAAACCAGGATCCCTGCTCATGAGGGTTTGTCCGCTGCCACGTGGAGAAGAACAGACCCTCATGGATTTCCCACTGCCACTTCCGAGTGCCAGCCAGTCCTCCAGGCAGCCTGCCTACGTGGCGTTCACAGCACCCATCCTGCAGCTGGTGGATGGAGAATCATTTCCTCCAGCCGTCTTGTTTGAGGGCCAGGAAAGCCCGAACTTCCTGCTGCATCGGTAGTCAACTAACTCGTGTGTCATCCACACAGCAAGTGCTGAGTTGCCTCTGGCGTCGCAATCAGGAGCTGCTCAGATTCTGCCTTCTACCACCAGGGCCAGTTACGAGAAGCAAAGGATGCTGGGAGCATTTCCACCTCACTAGCAACAGGGCTGGTTCCTGGGAGAGGGAGTAGTGACTGTTACATTGCTGCCTAAGAGGGTGTGGGTTGCTAGAAAGGGCTGTGGCCAGCTGGAGAAAGGGCATGCAGCTGCCCTCAGGGACATGAACAGTACAGGAGTGTGAGTCCTGCTCTGGAACCAGCTGTCCCACCTGTTTCTAATGGCTGTACAAGCTGTTCTGCTGAGCTCCCTTCTGACCCGGTTAAAAAGAAGAGTTTGCAACAGAAAAACTCAATGTCTTTCTCCCCATTTTGTTCAGATTCTTCCACCTGGCAAGAGGGATCCATTAGATGGGGAGCAGAGACAGAGACAATTTCCATGTTCACGGACACCCCCTGGAGAGAAGTAGCCACGGCAGAGCTCCACCCATAGCAGCTGGAATGAGACATACCCCAGCATCCACTGGCTGGGGCTCAGAGGAGAGGAGCAGGCTTTGATGGGTTGCACATGCAACAACGATGTGCAGGAGAGAGCTCTTGGACAGTCCAGGTTACACATTCTTGAAATTAACTGAAGGGAAGAAGGGATTTTTTCCCCTACCAGGACCTTGGTGCCCAGCTCCTCTCCATCTTCCCTGCAGCACATGGGGTTGTTGCTTACTGAGGATTAGTTTTGTAGTGATCCCTGGTCAAGCCATTGACAGCCAGTCATTCCTGTGAAACCACCACAATACCTAAAGCTTTGTGGTATCAACACCCCCCCAGAGCCACACACAACTCACTGGCACTCAAGAACACTTGAGCTTCACGATCACAGTGGGCCCAGAACTGATGGGTCTCCATAGTCCCTTGGCTCAGAGTCCCCCCCAGCAGTACCCTCTTCAAGTGGTCTTATTCTGCCCATAGCTCCTATAGCTTGCAAACTCCTGCAGGCATTCCTGGGAACCATGCTTCTATGTAAAAAGGTAGAAAACTGCCTATATGTTCAGAAGCATGTACGCAAATGTGCACAAGTACTTTTGAGCATGTGCCACACCCAAGGTGCACACAGATTTGCACCCATCAATGCAAATGCTGAAACCCAATTTACAACATGTCTGGCACAAGGATAAATTAAACATGAGTGAAATGCCTGTGCATAGCAGAAAGTCAGGGCCTCGCACACTATCCTACAGGCCTGTTTCTCTCCTTCAGGTGAAAAGTTTTAATCAAAACACCTATATACCCACATGGGCTACTTTCCTACAGGAAACATCCTTTTCCCCCTACATATGTCATTCCTCTCAATCAGTGACTGTTTTCTGGGCAAACTCCCCCTGTTGATCTCCCCAGCCTCTTTAAAGGCCAGCTTGGAAACATGCAGCATTTGCAGAAATGACGCACACAGCACCTGTGACTATAGCAGTAGGTGTATGTGAAACTCAAAGTATACTTTAAAGAAGTGGGAGTTGATGATGACCCTTTCAGATTCAACCTTCATCACTGCAGTGCTCTCCTTAGTCTCCCCACAGGTAAAAATGGAATCAAATTGGGGCTGACCCACTTTGCAGAGTGCTTTGACATGAATGGACAAATGCTATGTAAGAGTAAGCGTTATTTTCATGTGATTGTATAATTTAAAGGGCCAATGCTTTTATGGAAAAAATGTGAGGACAGGGAGGGGTAAGGTTTTTTATATCCGAGAGAGGCAGAAGTTCCCTTTTCTATCTAAACAAATTTCCCAGTTTCATTTAACATGTGTATGAAGAATTCTTCTTTTCTTTCCTACTGGTATGCAATCAAATCTAAGCAAGGAGGCCTGAGTGACATAACATTAAAAGCACTTTAAAATTATAATGCTTTACAGCCAATGTGCAGCAATTAATTCATCTGTCCGCTCTATCCCATGACAAGTGAAGGCTGAATGAAAATAATGTTCCACCCATTTCATTCTGGGGCAGAAGCACACAGACAAAATGTTTACACTGGATCAGCTGAGGGATGCTTCTGAGTGGACTCACCCTCTTCCCCCTTTTAAAACTGCTTAAGGTTGCATCTGTCCACACCCAGGGGGGATTCATATAAATAATCTGGTCAATTTAGCTTGATCTATTTTGTTTATTTTAAATCTGTACACTTATAGTTCACAATAGAGGTGCCTATCTGGGTTAACGTATCAACCTGGAATATGATCAGTTGACATTGGGAGTTTAAAGTATGGTTTCTCCCAGGACAAATGCAGCATGTGTTTGTCACCCTCTAGTAATAGGAATTATCAGACTGACTCAGACTTGGGGTCCAATGGAAGCAGTTTCCTGCCTCAGACCATGACCAGCACCTGGTGTTTCATACGAAGGCACGAGAATCCTAGGGCTGGCAGAGATGAAGGTAGGATATCCTATGTTCGGTCTCACGCTGATTGCAGATAGCTAGATGCTGGCTTGATCCCTAAAGCAGAAGTTTTAATTTCCTGTCCCAAAATTGTTGTCATTGTTAATTATGTCTGTGGATATTCTTGCGATCCATATAAAAAAACCTCTCCCTTGTAAAACTCTATTAAATTCTTGGTCTCAGTACCACCCTGTGGCAGCAAGTTCCACTGTTTAATCACTTGCTGAAGTGAGCAACTTTCCTTTGAGCAGACTTGAATTTGGCATCTTTTAATTTTGTTGAATGTCCCCTTGTTCCTGAATTGTGGAACTTGGGAAAAAGCAAAGCACACATGCCTCTGCAGTGCATTGCAACTTGGCCATTCAAGTTCTTTTACAGTGAACACAAGCATTTTAGTTAGTTTTTTTTTTTTTTTTTTTTTTAAGAATCAGGCCCAGTTTGAGTCTTGCTAAGCAAAGTAGGACATCCCTTTAGAAATGGATCTATTCTGTGCCAGTGATTCACAGACTGACATAGCCTCCTCTGGGTTGGTTTTTCAGTTATGTTTCCATTTTCATCTTTGGGTGAGAAGAATTAGTTGACAAGAACATACAGGCACCAAGTCTCAACTTGCAGGCTGCGGTCAGTTTCCTGCAGGCTTTGCATACTTCTCTCACCACGGAACGTTTCCTGCACAAAACTCTGACTGTACAGATGACACTTGCTAGCCACTTTGGTGCGGCTCATCCAGGTGTAGTAGGATAACATGGCTACCCTTGCCTAACTCTTAAGCAGGATGCTTTTCCTGTACATAAACTTCTGACTCTCTCTACCCTGCAGCCCTACAAATGCATCATTCCACATGGGAGTAGTCCTGTTTTAGCTCAGCAGATCTATTCATATGGAGAGAGGCACTGGCATGCATGAGAGTTTATTGGGGCACCTTGTTAGTAGGAGGCACACCCATAACAGAGATACTGATAGGGCACTGGGACCCAATACTGTATTAACAGCAATGTAGCATCCAGGCAAAGGCATAGCTGGGCAGTTCTGTGCCCTGGGCCACAACAACATACAGGGCAGTGGTTGTATGTTGAATTAAGAAGGTGGAAGCTATTTTTGTCATCCCCCCTCCGCCCACAAGTCAGTGCTTGCTCTTACACACCTTAGTTATGCTACTGGGTCCAGGGCTGGGAAGCAGGAGAGTTATACCAAGTTAAGTGTCTGTGTCCATCTTGAGACAACTTTTCACTGATGGCGAACAGGATCTGATCAGCTTTACCACCACCTAGAAGTGAGGCCTACTGCATACAGCTGCTCTGGGGTAACAGCCAGTGCAATGGACACTGCCATACAAAACAGATATAAGTGCTACTAGGCTAGGTAATCAATCACCTGTCCATGCCCTTAAAACTGTGAAGTTTTCGCTACTATTTGCTTCCACCTTCTTCATTCAAGAAGATCTCAAGACTCATGCTGTGTTTACAAACTGGACTTTGTCTTGGTCAGCTAGCAGCTGAAAGCCTGAAGTAAGAGTTCTCCCTTTCCTTTCTGATCACACCTGAGAAGGGCGACACCAACCACAGCAAGGAAAAATGGGCTTAAAAGTTTCTTGTTTTGACTCAGCTCTAAGCACTTAGGTAGCAAAACTCCCATTGAACAGCAGGGCCAAGATTTCACTTAAGGTATTTTTTTTTTCTTTTTTTAATTACTAACAGCTTTCCCAAGGGAGGTCGTAAGGCCTAATAGATAGGATGCTAGCCTGGGACTCAGGTGATCATTTGTTTCATCTTACTGGCTCATCAAGACAAGTGCTGTCCATCTCCATGCATTATACATAGTACAGACCCAACAGGGCCCTGATCTATGGGATGGACTTTGTAGTTGCTAATGTCTTTGATTAATGACTCCTGACAGCATGCACTGGATAGTGCCCCAGCATCAGTGCCTTGGCCTGTATTGGTATAACCAAGGGAAAAGCCCAAGACTGAGCTTCCCTGAGGTCAGTTACCATTTGGACTTATTCCTTCACATTCCTCCCTCTCTCTGCCCCTTGTTCCCTCTGCCTCTAGGATGCTGCTAGCACTTGGACTGTGCTGTGCTGGATCTAATGAGATCCACCTTGTCTGGCTATCAGGCTGCAGAATAGCACTACATCTCTCTGCAGGGTCTGAGCACCTAACATTCACCTTGTTCTTTTTTACATAGATCAGGATTGGGGAAAGGAGCTGAGATTTGCAAACAGCAGGTGTTGGACACCTTAGAGAGACAACAAGCTGGTGAAGGGAATGCTCAGTGTCTTCAGTACCTTCATAAGTGGGGTGGGGAGAATTAAAATATACATACTTTACTTATACATGTAACTACCCCTACATTTAAATAAGGTTAGTAAAAGCAATAACAAATATCAAGCAGAGTGGTTATAGCAAACACTGAACTCAGTGGTTGAAGGGACATGGCTGACACTTCCCAATGCAAGTGAGTACAGCATTAATACATCTTTGTGCATTTGTATCTATGTGCATACAGAAGCACACTTGCACCGAGGAGAGCTGGTGTCATTAGTCCTGTCCAGTTATTTTCATTATAATCTGAGCAAAAATATGTGGATGAGCTCTCACGTGACAGGTATGAGAACTCACCTCCTGGGTGGTCATCGAGGAGGGACTGTGTGCATGGAAATGACATGGAGAATTTCAAAAAGAGGGGCCAGTACACAGATCTGGGAAGAGGGGGGGGTTGAAGATCTGACCTTGGCACCTCCCTTTTCTGTGCATTTGTCCATTCCCATCCATTTTAATCTTTAGGCTGTAAGCTCTCCAGGGCACTCTGGACAGGACCCGCGACAATGAAATTCCAGTCTGGGTGGGGACCTCCAGATACTAATAAAAGGCCAGATCCATAGAAGGTGGTAAAGCGGGCACCTAAATCTAAGTGTGTCCCCTCTGACACCCCAGCTCGGCTGCTACCAACTCTGAAGCTACAGCTTTTACTGACAGTAAGACTGTGCCTCTGTCCAGAACTGCACCAGTCTTGTCAGAACAGAGCAGCTTGGTCTCCAGTACACACCTAAACCTAATCAGGATCCAGATAGATGTCCTTCTTCCTAATCCTCCTGATGGCCTCACACCAGCAGGCATTTTCAGCATATGCCCTCCACACCCCAGCAGGACTGAGATCCTCACAAAATGCAGTGGCAGCTGCCACTTATTCAGATATAAACAAAGAAATGGTTCAGGGAGTGGACCTTAGGAAGTTATCCTCTCATCCCACCCTAGTACATTCTCCACAAACCACAGGGTCATGCCCCTACCCCCCTCGTTTGCTCTCTCTGACCAAGGCATCTTGATTTCCTGCCTGCGCAGCAGCACAGTGTCAGTAGGACAGGTGGAGAGGGGCCTGCTGTAGAACAGCCTCTAACCTGCTAGGTGATGAGATGAAGGTCTGTATCTCCTCAGGGAACTTGAAATGAGTCTCCCACTTCCTGGGCAGCTGTTGTAACCAGTAGGCTATTTTTGGAAGAAGGGGGGCAGTGCCATCCCCAGCTTCTTCACTTGTGCTTTAGAGATGGAGCCCTGCTTGGTTCACTGGAAGAACAGGCACAGGTGCCTGGCTTCAGGACAGTCCAGGATTCCCAAGTGGATAGAGGTACTTCTCTGCAGCCCTGAGCTGGGCACGTAAGCTGTGGAGATGGCTGGGTGTGTGCACCTCCCCCTGCCTCAGTATTTCCTGTTACCAGGTAGTGGCCCACTGACTATCTGAGGGTCTGTTCTATGGTACTTCTCTTTCCCAGCCAGCGCGCAGGGAGCTGGGGCACTCAACACAGGGTTAACGATTCCATCATGGGGGCTGGATACCTCGGCACCTAACATTTTGTTCCCAAAGTCCTTTACTGGCGCTAGCTCGATTTAAATAACAAGTGCCCAAGATCCCCCCAATGTACTTTATCAAATTTAAATCCTGCCACATGCTGGTATTTAGCATGTGAAGTGATCTGTAATTAATCACATAATTGAGGCTTTTGTATTAAATTACACAGTGAGTCGGCAAACTTAACCTTCACAAGACACACACATTATTTTTGCTAGCTATCCTCTATCCAAAGCTTGAAGATGACAATGGGCCTTTCCTGCATTT
>NW_017728996.1:48108367-48117843 GCF_001723915.1 Gavialis gangeticus | reverse complement strand
GGGGGGGGGGAGGAGGAAGAGAGGGAGATAGACATGCTAGAATTTAATTGACTGATTACTGGAAGGAGCACTAGCTTTCTTGAAACACGAAGTCCACCCTCTGCTCCCAGGTGGACTGTCTATACCCGCTCCTTCAAGGAAGGTTGCTTAGTGCAAAAAAAATTCAGGACTCGGGAGGGGAGACTCATTTAACTGGGATTGTTTCTTGTTGGCAGTAGCCTCAACTCATGGGCTTTACACACAAGTATACTGCACACACAAGAAGCAGAGTCTGACAATACATAATGAATGCACTTCTAACCAACAAGAGCTTCCTGCATTTCCTTCACTGACATCAGAACAGCCATCCATGAAGTGCTTGCATTCAGTCTGAGGCCTAATGAGAAGCTCTCTCACCAAAGCTCTCCAACATCTAAGTTGGCACCCCCTGAGGGTCTGATCCTGCCTCCACTGAACTAATGGAAAGACTCCCAATTACATCATTGCCCACTGGAGACGAAGCCAGTATCTGGCCTAAATGGGGGCATCAGGCCCATGATATTAACCCCCCTCCTCCTTCTGTTGTCATCCACAGTCTCCTTCTCAACCTCCTCCCTCTGTCCCCAAACTGCTACATCAATGAAGCTAAGAACACTGGTCATCTGTAGGTGTATTTATATGTCAATACAAAAACTGCATCACCATACGAGAGTGAATAGGAACATTTATAGTTATTTCTGGCTCTGATCAAGTTCACGTTAAATACAAAACCAAAAAAACCCCAAAACAAAACAAAAAAAGATTGTAAAAATAAGAATATACACATTCAAAGAGCTTATTACAGTATAAAATTACTGAGGTCCACTCAGCTGCCAGCCTCACCTCCCGGGGCAGGGAACAGGGGGGCATGATAGATAGTCAGAGATCCCAGCAGCACCTTAAGAAGGCTGGGACAAAATATGGGCTCAGCACCGATCCTTGGCAGACTGGGTGCTGCGTGGAGGAAGGGGACACCAGCTACTCTGAGGTTTCTGATTTCCCTGCCTTCGGATGGTTTTGGCTTTTGCTTGGCACTAGGAGCTGCTACCACTCACCCCTGGTGAAGTATGGCTGGGACGGGTGGGACCCTAGAAAAGCACAAACTCCAACTGCAGAACATTACTGCCATCAAGGAAAGCCCAGTAGTTCTGACAGCAGCTTGCACCCTCTGCCCTGCAGCACTTCGTACCGACTGGCCTCCCTGGAAGCAGCGGGGGAGTCCGTCCCAGGGCAGCAACATCCTTTTGTCATGAGGAAATCTGCAATGCCCTGCTCCTGGGAAAACTGGCCCACCCCTCTGAACCAAAGCAAGACAGGCAAGGGGAAGAGAGAGCAGTTGCACAATAGCAAGACAGGTCATGTTAAGCGATCCCTAACAACCTCTGGGAAGAAGGATGCACCATGTGGCCCTGGCAGCATCTCACCAGCTTACAGGAGTGCTGATTCCCTGCACAGCACCAGTCCAACAAGAACATGCTGGTATGATACGCACCCCACTCTGTACACCAGTGTGCATGGTTCCTGGCAAGTGCTTGCATCCCTAAAGCTGTGTTCAAGGAGTGAAAGGAAAGGAAAGAGCCAGTAACATCGTTGCACTGTTACCACTGCAAGGCTATCGCTTGTCACTCGAGATCACAGCAGTGAGACAACATTACAAGACTGAGCCCTGCAAGCTGCTAAAGACAGGCGCGCTCATATATATGTATCTATATAATACGTATGTAGGCTAGACCCGAACACATCAAGGATATATTATATATACACATACATACAGACACTCACGCTTAGTGGCAGGTAAGACTGAAGTACATGCCTTTTCTAAACCCTAGGCAAGGGTGGTACTGGAAATGGTTTCTAGGATGGATATTCAAGTCAAGTCCTCTCTATGGGTATTTCAGGTGGTCCCATGGAAAAAAAAAAAAAAAAAAAAAAGACACCAATGTGAGAAGCAAATCCTCTTCCCACTCCTCTCTAGTTACCCCTGGCATGTGGCAGCCACGATTTGGTTTTAATAAGGCACAGTTCAATGGTAGGTGCTAAACTTTAGAAACATGAGCTGCTAGTCAGTGGCTACTCTGAGACGGGTCATAACCAGCTAGCCAAAGAAAGGTCAACGGGAGCCTTACAACAAAGAAGTTTGTCTCAGCATCACTGATGGTCACAACCCGAAGGCTCCACTGAATTTGGACTAGTCATGAGGAGGGTGGGCTGATCGTGATTGACAGAGCAAGTCCCTGCCATCAGGGATGGGGGCCCCACGCCCCGATTAGCTCTTCTCCTGGCCTGCTCGCGTGTGGTTGGAGGGCAGCAGACTCTCGCGCCGAGCATGCTCGATTATGGCCGTGTAGCAGAAATAGTACTGCTCAGGGGTCTGGATGCTGAAGGCTCTCTGTGTTCTCATCCGCATCACCGTCTGGTGCACGTTCAGCGTGCCCACATCCTGGAGCTGCGAGAGGCAGATGTCCAGTGCACAGAACGTACCTGGGGGTGGAAACAACCAGCTATTCCAGCCAAATGCCTCCCATGCATTATCAGGGATGGCTACCACCCCAGCGCACTGCACCACAGGACTCCTGGACTTCCAGTGACAGTCCAGCCTAGGTGCCTTAAAAACGTCTTCACCGCTGAGGAGACTTCCTGCTTGACTTCCACCCATTAGCTCAGGGTTCCTGCGAGGAGGAGTAATTTGTCCTTGGAGGACAGGTGGGGACATAAGGCTCTGGGACGATGTATATGACCATCATATACACTGCATCAACCTGCCCAGAAGCCACATCCCAGGAGGGTCCCCAGATAGGGTGTTAATGTGCATATCAGGACCACATCAGTAGTGCTGCCTTGCCTCAAACGACCCAGGTTCAGCTCCTGACTCTGCTCTCTGAATCCCAGCACTTGGGATGGGTACAGGACCATGGCTTCCTGAGGGAGAAAAGTAACCTCATATCCTTGGCCACGATTCCTCCTGGCTCCTTAAGAGTCAGGTCTGACCATGCCTGGAGGGAATCACAATCAGATACAGAATACAAGCCACCCCATGGACAGGAACCAAGGTGGATCTCAAAGAGAAAGGGGCAGGGGATGCAAGGATTCCTGGTGGGGGGTCTGAAGAGCCTCCAGAGAGAGTATGGGAGGAACTGAGACACTTCCTTGGGGTCCCCTAGGACAGAACAGCAGCACGTACCTCCCCTCCCCTACCCTCATTTAGATGGAACCCCCAACCCACATACACACAATCAGTCTTACCAGAATCTGAGACAATTACCTGTACGGCCAATGCCGGCACTGCAGTGGACCACTATTGGTGGCCCTCCTGGGTGACCTTTGAAACGTGGCCCCAGGGCACTGACTGCAACCCTCTGCTGCTGCTTCACAGCTCCCAGGAAGTCGATGAGAGTGGCAGCTGATGAGGGGACGCCATAGTCCGGCCAACTCAAGTACTGGAAATGAGACACCAGGCGCCGCTCTCTGTTCTGCGCGAGAAAGCTTCATTGTCAGTTCTTCCAGCTGACAGGCCTGTTCCCCCAGGGAGACTCCCTTGCAGAGGAACTCCACACTCCTGCTTTTGTGCCCCCAGGCACCAGACAGGCCATGCAAGCACACCAGCATGGACCCGACCCCAGCTAGCCCTATCCCTGCCCACCAGGGTCTCCTTAATTTCTCTATGCTCCCACTCCTTCCTTCTACCACCAACACTTCCCTCCCTTTGTTTCTCCTGTCACACACACAGTGCTCCCACAGGTCTTCCCCTTCCTAGTGAAGCCACTAATAAATGCCATGTAATCACATGGTGGCCTCCACTTCACTGACAGCCCAGACATAATGCTTCTCCAGGCTACTGTAGTTGCTTCAGTATGGAGTCAAACCCAGATGTCCTGGTAGATGCCAGCCCGAGCCATCTGCCTTCCTCTTCTGCAGAAATGAGAATCTGTCTTCTGCTACATCAGGCAGTACATCTGGGATTCATTGGTCCAAGCCACACTTTACACATGGCAATGAAGACACTCTGCCTGCTCATTCCTAGCTCCATGCCACTGGGAAGATGGCAGCCTAGCTATCTCTCCCTACGCTGAAGTCATAGGCAGCTCAGGAACATTGCCCTACTCACTTTTTCCACCACAAGACTGGGGTGGATAGTTACCTCAGTGTTATAGATTTCCAGAATGGTTTTCTTGTAATGATTCAGGTTTTCCACCCCAAGGTTGGTGACAGTGAGAGTCCCATAGCACACTCGGAAGTCTTTCTCTAGGGGCCAATATTGGCCACACTTCTTCCTGTTTCCCTCCTCCAGCCTGTAATACACCAGATAGAGAGGAGAAGGGGGCAAGAGGTTCTTCCTCTGCTCCTCACAGAGGCAGAGAAGTAGATCCCAGCCTTGTCACCTACTGGCTTCTATGGGAGCTGGATCATAAACACAGAGCTGAGCACACACTCTGAATCTGCACTCAGAAGGAAGGTGCTATGCTGCATGCATACCCCAGTTATCAGTAGAAAAGGAAGGAAATGAGAGAGCCAAACAGAGGGCATCTTCCCCTGCACCAGGACTGTGGGGGCAAGGAGGGCATGGTGAGCTCATGGACTGAAGAGACTGCTATGTTAGATTACCAGGCAACTCAAAGCATCTTCCAGTAGTGGGTGGCCAATTTTAGAGATGGGGAAACAGGCATGGAAGTTAAGCCACTTGAGTTAAGCCCAAGGTTAAAGAAGCCTATTTTGGAAGTGGGAAATAGGATCCCAAGTGCCTTACAAGCTCCCCAGTGCAGACACACAGCGTTTGTTTTTCTTTTTGCATTCATACAATACATACAAGAAATACGGCCATCCTCAAAATGCAACCACATCTGAGGTAGAATGGGATGGCTGCTTCAACAGTGCATGCCACCACTACAAAACAAGCTAGGGCAGAAAATGAAGAAAATGATAGTGTCACATCTAGTGTCGTGAATTTAAACCACAAGAGGTAGAATTTAATAAAACCAAATGTGGTTACCTCAGCCGAACTTTAGCCTGCACAACAGCAGTAACATGTTTTGTAACACAGCAATGTGGGATTTGAAGTATCCACAAAACCTCAGTTCTGTATCTCAACCAAGGAAGTAACTGAGCTGAATGCACACTCACCTAGTTGTCATGACAATCACCAGAACATTTTGCTCCCAAACCATGCGCCAGAAGTCGCAATAGGTGTTTTCCAGAGGTCCTGAAGTGACAGAACACATGTATAAGGACACGG
This sequence comes from Gavialis gangeticus, assembly GCF_001723915.1. Classification (NCBI taxonomy): domain Eukaryota; kingdom Metazoa; phylum Chordata; order Crocodylia; family Gavialidae; genus Gavialis; species Gavialis gangeticus. Next base: position 48,112,595 of record NW_017728996.1, on the reverse strand, counting down.
GCAGGAGGGGCCAGTGACTTTAGAGAAATCCCATCCAATATCCTGCTGAATGGTGCAGGTGACCTGGGACACTGTTTACCTAGACTGCTGCCCCGATGTTCTCCACCTGCCTTGGCAGAAGATTCCAAGTTGATTCCAGTACTTCCCATTGGGCAACATGGATGTGTGGTGGCAACTACAAACCTAGTATCGCTCCATCCAGTTGTTGGCCTCAAAATGCTGTCTGGAGCTTACAAAGGCTTTAGCTCCAAGTGCACACACAATGCTCTAGGACAGAGGTTCTCAATCCCTGGGCTGCAGTGGGTCAGCTGCTGGTCTGCAGCGGGTCAGCTGCTGGTCTGCAGCACAGTCAGCTGCCGGACCAGACGTGAGCATGCAGCCCCCAGAGCCTGGTGGAGAGGCCACGGCTCCTTCTGCAGGGTCCGTGGCAGCGCAGGGTATGGCCCACCCCCTTGCCTGTGGGTGGGGGTAGCCTTGTCTGTCTGCTGGCCAGAAATTCCAGCCATGGTCAGCTGTGGCTGCTGGGCTGTGGTTTGCCGGGCCGTGGCATAAAAACTTTGAGAACCCCTGCTCGGGGATATATCAGTGTTCAGCACTGACAGAGAGTTCATTAGTGGGTGGATGGTGATATTGCTTCCCTTCTCCCAACCACATGGCAGTTTCTGGGCCCTCTGGCTAGTGAGAGTAACACAGCTATAGAATGCAGCTGGATTATGGGGGAAGCGAGGAGGGAAGACCCACAGCAAATGCTATACTTACACCTCAAAGGTCAAATGGGATACAAGCTAAGAGTTTAAAATGGCTGACAAGTTTCCAGCCAGCTGTTAACATGTCTGCCATCTCTGAAGTGCATTTTTTTGGTCCTGTTGAAGAGCTGACAAGTTGAAACACGTGTTTTGAGAGAAAAAGTGGATGTACACAAGATAGGTCTCCCTTAGTGGCACTGCCACATTTTGGTGACATGGAAAAATTACATTTTTCAAAATGAGCACAAGACAAGACAAGACAGGGATGAATCAAATGCAACCAGAATATTCCTTCCAGTCTCACATTGGACTGGCTAAAGCCCCAGCAAGTTCCTACTGATGGAAAGTCAGGGAGATGCCTACTTAAAACCTCCTCAGAAGATCCCCCTGGGCTGCTCCCCTCCTCAGGATACCAGAGTGTATCCATCTGAATTGGATGAGCAGCCTTGGAAACATACTGGAAATGCATGATGATACTCTACAACCTACAGAGAGCACAACGCAGCTGAGCACACACCCTTTGAAGAAACAAGGTAGGTGGTGCCATGAAGAGGGAGGCTGTAGTTGTCAGTCACTGGAGAGAGCATCTGCCTTAGCCAAGATGCTTGTTTCCAAACAGTCCCAGGATAATGGGTAAGAAGTTAAGTTGCCATGCACTCTTGTGCCTAAAAGGAGGAGGGAAATATTTGCCATGTTTAATGGAGGGCTGCATTTCAAATACAGTACCATTCCCTGATGGCACAGCCCAAGAATGCTTGCTTTCCCCAAGCGCTGAGCACCCCTGGCTCCCACTGGCCTGAACAGGAGCAGCAGCTGTTCAATATTTTTGAACATTGTTGCTGAGATCAGTCTCTGACTCCCTGCCAAGCTGCATGTCCCCCAGCCCCAGGGTCCTTCCTATTCCTTCTTGCTCCAGGACTCTGCCCTAGCCCTCTGGGCCTGGAGCAAGCAAGTGGGGGATGTTTGGTCACTGCTGGGCCGTGATGCTCCTCCATTCTATGGAAGTCACGTAGCACCCAAAAGCTGCACATACATTAACGAGTTCACCCACATAGCACCCAGTTGTAAGGAGATAGGCAGGGAACTGTAGAGACAAGGAACAAACAGCCCCATAGGATTACAGAAAAGTAGGACTGGAAAGGGACCTCACAAGGTCATCTAGTCCAGCCCCTGCTCACGGCAGGGCCATCCCTGACTAAAGCAGAGAGGTACAGTGATTTGTCCAGAGCAATTTCACTGCTTCCCTGACTAGGAAGAACCTCATCTTATCCAAAAAAAATCAGTGGGCATTTCTCCATTCACATCAAGGGACTTCCCACTGAGCTTTTTCTGTATGTTCAACTTCTGCCCACTTCTGTGAGGCCCTTCTTCAAAGGAGTGGCCACATTTCTCAGCAGGAAGCCAGGCACCAAGACAACTTATGACAACATGCTAACTCAATCATACCACATCTCCAGCCCCTCTTCTTTTTAGCTGCTTGCCAGGGGCACTCCAGCCCTCTCAGTGACAAGTTAATAAATCATTCACCACAGGAATCCTCTGAGTATAGACTGGCCCCAACCCAACGGTATTAGGGAGTATGAAAGGCACCGCATTTGAAGAGGGAAATACTGGCCCTGCACTTCCCCATTTGAAACAGCGGGCTCCTACCTTGAGTACCAATGTAAGCATTCCTTTGCTTGTAGCCATCCATAAAGCTAGCATTGATGTAGTCTGTCAGCTGGTGAGAGAAAAGTGCATAAAAATGTTACCCCTGTGAAGCACAGCAAACTGGAGAATTCATGTCCAGGTGTAGGGAAAAGTGGTTATCAACCCTGCAGTAAGCAGCCACAAAGATAAATCCGTGAGATAAAACTTGAAGGTGGCTTGGTACTATGGATTCCCCCAATTCCCAAACTCCATTTGCTACCACCGACCTAGGTACTGGGAACAGCTCAGGTGTGCAGCTGTATTTAAAAAAACAAAACGAAAAAAAAGACACACATCCACAAACACACAAAGTTTTGACACAAAGCACAGCTCCGAGCCACTGCACAGCTATCAGCTATCCAGCAACCTTACTGATAAAACACAGGTCATGTTCACTCAGTACAGCAATGCCAGGGGACCAACACCAACTCCCACCAGGTTAAGCTTTAGCGCTTGCCTGAACTGCTCCCACAGAGAAATCACTGAGGTACGCGGGGAAGGCGTGGAGGGGAAATGGAGAGCTAGCTGACCACTGAGCACAAGCAGAGAGACAACACAGTAACAGAGACAGGACAAAATGGGATGGATCCAAAATCCAGGTATGCTGAGCACCAGGAGACTCCAATGAGTAACTCAGCAGAATGTGTCAAGACTGACAGGATTCAAAGCAGGGGCCCCAAACCCTTTCCCTCCCCAAGATTCTCCGTGACAGTGGCATCCCCTCTACCTCTTGTTGTAACCCAGAAGGCTCTTCAAGTGGGGACAGGATCTCTTCACTCCCTTCCTCCCAGTGAAAACACTGGAAGTGCAAAAGGAAATGGGAGATTCTTTTACCTGCAAGGACCATAGTTCAGAGTTCAGCATTTCTCTTGCATCAGACGAAGACTTCAAAGTAGTGCCTATGGCACCGCTTCCCCCACAATAATTGGGAGTCAATTATATAATCAATCCCCAAAACACCAGTCCTAACAGTGAGTGAGGAAGGGGGCTCACTCTGGCTCTTTTGTTTGAACATCCATGTCCCCGTAGTGACTCTGAGGCCCCACTCCCTCCCCAGTGCTGTGGTCATGTTCAGAAACCTCAAAGCTGATCTGTGTTTCAACAAGCTCTGCACTTCCCCTTTTATAGGCAATCCAGAGCATTTGGGCTTGGCTAGACATTCTCAGGGCTCACTGACAGCAAGCATCTCTCATCAGGGAGAAAGTAAATGGAAAATTTGGGAACTTCTGGCTGGCAGCCATCCTATTGCTGAAAACTGACAGTTTGTGAGGCTGTCTGTCTGTTGGGGACCACTGTTCAGAGCAAAAGTTCCCTGTTGCTCTCTAAGAAGACTCTGATATGCCGTGCTGGGCCTGACACTGATGTAAATCTGTGTGACCACAGCAACCGCACTGGAGCTCTGCTGGTTTATACCAGCCTGAGGACCCAGCTCTGAAGGTTTAACAGCTAAAGTCTTTTGAGTGCTGAAGCAGTCGACCCCTCCCCCATCCCAGGTGTGGGCCATATCTTACTTCTACCTCTGCTCAATACGGCCAGGGCTGTCAGGATCCCTCGTTCCCTTGATTCTATCCATCTTACATGCTCTTCAGGAATGTGGCTTCCTCAGGGGATGTTCAAGCAATTACTGCATTTAATTCCAGAGTTTCAAATGCACCACAGTGAAGACAAGTCTACCATGGAGCAGATCACCACTGTGTAGGAGATGTGGGTTTAAGACTCTACTTCTACATACCACAGGCCAGGAAAGAATTAGGTGTGTCCCAACTCTTGAGGAGCTCCCCTCCCCCCTGAGT
>NW_017728996.1:48090922-48103367 GCF_001723915.1 Gavialis gangeticus | reverse complement strand
CCCCCCCCCCCCCCCCCCAAACTGCACTGGTATGGGGCTTTGCACATAGCCTCTACACACAGTGCAGGAGACAAAGGGACCTAGTGACAAAGATAGAGCAACATCTAAGGACATTCTTGCTAAGAGCTGGAATGTTCCCCAGGGCCAGGAAAGAGTAGCACCAGTGGAGGGACTTGCCAGCCTTCTGCAAAGACCTGTTCTCTGGCGAATCACAACCTCCATCATCTGTGCTCTCCCAGAGATGAAACCCTGAGGCAGAACTGTGGCCGTGCATGAAAGCCAGAGGCAGGTGGTGGCTGGTCTTTAACCAGGGGGTTACCAACCAAAATCCCTCACCAGAGCTTTTATAACAATCTGTTGGGCCACACAGGACAGATCCTTCAGGGTTATGGGCTGGGAATTACATGTAGGCCGTGCAGGCATGTTTCACTATGTGAATTCCACCCCTCTGGGGGGGGGAGGAGATCCAGCTTGGAACCCAGAAGAGTTGAGTGGAAGTGGCCTCAGCCTGCTCACCTCCGGGCGACTGAACTGCTTGGTCAGCTTCACTCGGGTTTGGTCCAGGCACGGCACATCACCATATCGATTCTTCTCCTGGTTATACGGAGCCCTATAGGGGCAGAGAATGGGTAGGACAAGCCAGAACAGAGATGGTGAGCACAGCTGCACACAGCTATAGGTCACATTTTCAGCTCTGAGTTTGGGCTCTGCTGTCATCATAGGCAGGGCTTTCCTCACCTGGAGAAAGGCCATCCTCCTGAGAACATGGTTAAGGCCAAAGTAGCACCCAGTTCTCATCTCTGGCCAGTTTTCCTGTGATAGTTTCTCCTCCCACGTGCTCTTGGATGGCACCAAAAAGGTTTTGAGAGTCCAAAATCTGCTAGTGAAGCCAGGCTAGGCCCTACAGGGCAGCCTACATTGAGAACTATCCACCCAGATATGCCTTTACTGAACCTACCACGTGGAGGGGTTGCCTCCTCTCAATCGCTACTTCAAACGGTAAAGAAGATCTCTAGGAAGAGGCTGGCCCAGTTACAACAAGGTTTGTTTTGTCCCTCCCAAGCCACCCAGACATGGACACACGAGGAGAAAATCCTGATCCCAGAAGTCCCCTCTCTAACCTCATTCCATCATTCTGCATCTATCACTGCTCAGCTTTCCATGCAAGAAAAAGGTCAGAGCAGATGCCACTCAGATGAGGAGGCAAGGGAAGCTGGGAGACTAGGGAAGAGTGGAAGAGCCAGCCCCTTCCTCTTTGACAAAGTGATGATTTCCATAGGAACCCAGTGGTGGCTCTGAGCTCCCAGACAGCCATCCCCATGCCTAACTGCACCATAAATGCTTCCTCTTCACACTTACAAAGAGCAGATGAAGGTCCCTGCAGGGCTTCTACGCCGGATATCTTCGTACTCCTCATAGATTCCCCGTTTTTGCTTTCGATTCACATGGTCCATCAGTTCCTGAACAGTCACAGACTTTGGTCCTGGAACATGCACTGAGCCATTGTCCTTGGGGGAAACCAGTGGCACTAAGATGAGCTCATCCAGAGGGTCTGGGTGGCCATTCTGCTGGGGTAGGAACCGACAGTTCCAGCTGAGAGGGTCCAGCCTGAGGGATCCACCCAGGTATTCAGGGAGGCACTCCCTGGGCAAGTGCTCCTTCAACTCTGCCATCTTCACCATCTGTACCTGGAAGTGAAAGGAGAGAAGCATGGGCAAAGCCTGTACACATCAGGAGGGAAAAACATGGGGGTTTGCTTGAAACAGTGCCCGTCTGGGATGAGTCTTATATTGCCTGGCAATAAGAAAGAGTGGTAGTTAGCTGTATTAGTCTGAGCTCACCTGGAAGTTCCTGAAACCACTACAGGGGCTGGAAATGTCCTCAAAGCATCTTTGAATAGCTCCTTTACTTGCCTTGATTAGAAGTCAGTTTTTACCACTGAACAGAGCTGTTCTGAAACAATCCAGAAGGGGGAGTCTGCCTACCCCTGCCTGAACAGAGCAGAGGAAATGGGATGAAGCTGTCCAGAGAGACAGCTTTTCTGCAAGAGTGAAGACTTACAGCAGTAAAAGACTCACTTCAGGGGGATGCTCTTCATGCAAGCCCCCAGGCAGATCTGGGAGGCAGGTATGATTACACAGAGTCACACATTAAAGTCACTTCATTATAGGAGGTAGAGGGAAGCATTTAACTACAAAGGCAGGGTTCCACCAGCAGTGATGTCAGGATACTACAGGTTCCTAGGTAAGACTCCTTTTTATGTGCATGGTAAGAACATCTTTGTCACAGCCCCAAAATTTTGCCGGATATTCCAGAAAAGGAGCCCTACAACATTTGAACTCCATCTGAAAGAGCCTATGACATGCTGGGTGCTGTATTTAGAAAACATAGTAAATCTTTAAGCTCCTCCTTTCCTCTGAACAGCTGCCTGAATGCAATATCCTGACTATGATATCCTGTTTTCTGATTCCAGGGGAAATCAAAACTGTTCTTATTATTTACTAAATAAGAAATGGATTCAGACTAAGTGGTTAAAAGAATTCTCAGGCAGGACTAGAAATTGCAAGTGAACAGAAGATGAGGGTTTTTTTAAATTAGTTTACTGGCCAGTGCCCAAGATCCAGATGCTGAACAAGCTGACACTATTCACAACCCTTTCTGGTAAACCAAAGCAGGATGCTGTAGTCCTTACAAAGCTTTTGATGATGTTATACAAATGCCCCAAACCACTGGAAGGAATGCAGCTCCCTGTTCTGCCTTCTGGCTACAGTGATATTAGGCACCAAAGGAAGACCCGAGAGAGAGCCAGAAGGTGTGTGGGGTACAATCCACCCTTGCAAGAATACACAGGACCTGGCTCTTGAGACTTTGTATTTGGTGTGTTCAGGATTATACTGAGGCCCCTCTGCTGCTCCCAAAGTCAGGACTGGGCCCCTTAATTTAAGGCTGCCTGAGAGCTCTTTTTAGTTTCAGTGTGTGTGTTCACTGACTTCAATGAAACTATTCACATGCTTAAAATTAGGCATGGGTTTAAGTGCTTTGATTGGCAGGGACCTTAAAAACAGAAGCCCCGCACACACGTGTGAAAAGAGCACTTAACTTCCATTTAACTTTAATTATTCACTCCTTTTCCCTTTGATGTTACTGCTGGAAGCTGCAAATTAAAGGAAGAGATTAGAGGTGGGATAGCCAAAAGGGCACAGGCACTGCCTGAAAGCTCCTCCCATGCATCTGTACAGGACACCAAGCTGCTAGAGGGCAATCTGCTAAGGGCCACAGAGACTACTGACCACTTCCTATGGTTCTGTTCCTTAACCAAGGAGATGTGGAAAAAGGTAAAGGGGCTCTGCAAAGCAGTGACAGGCAGCTGACCAGAGGGGTGGCACTGTATGGGCACCTAATTATACACTAAGGAAGCCCATCAGCCTGTTTCGACTAGTTTGTGTTCTGTGTCAGGAGTGCCCTGTGGAAATCCAGGAACTTCCTGATGTACAGCCACATGCACCTTGAAGTGCTACACTGTATTAAAATGACTGAGTGAACTCCAGTCCTACTACCGGAAATTGGTAGCAGAGGACAGTGAGGATGCAGCCAACTCCACCTGGCAAAGGAACACCCGGCACAGGTTCTTCCAAGACCCATCCAGAGGAGGAACAGACAATGACAGTGAAGAGGACAATGAGAAAACCTGACTTGGGGACAGCGACAAGCACAGCAGCAGCGGATCCTCCAATGGGAGATACAGTGACAGAAAATGAACTGAGACTTTAAACCCCTTAACCAGGGTGTGGACTAAGGGACAGTGTGATCTGGGTAGGGAGGCTGACAGGCAGTTGCATGGGTCTACAGGTGCATGTATTGTAACACATTTATGGGTTTGGTTTTGTGAGTTAAGGTATGAGAAGAAAAGCTTGCTAGAAGGTGTATATATAATGTGTGCATGCACAGGTACACACACACACACACACACACACACACACACACACACACACACACACACACACACACACACACACACACACACACTTTTTTTTAGGGAAAAAAAATCTGTACAGGACCTGGCACAATGAGGCCCTGACCACCTACCCAGGAACACTGCAATCCAACAAAGAGATTCAGAAATAATGAGAGATTTAGGTTGAAGATTTAGGCCCAGTCAAACCCCAGTACCTTTGCCAGCAAGAAACATGCTGATGGACAGAATAACAGAGGGCCACACTGAACACTGGCACATGGGTGAATGTGGGTTATGTGGGCACTAGGGTACACATGGGCTCATGCTTTTGAAAGTTAAACTGCTGGTTTGTTTTAAGCTCCCCTAGGCTAAGTCCACCTCTGTGATGGAGTGGCACACCTCTACTGACAGCAACTGAGGGACATCCATTTGCATCCAGGCTATATTCACTCCTTTGCTCTGGCATCCCTGCAGCCTTCCTGGATGTAGAACCCTCCACCTGGCCTCACTGGAATGGTGGATAAGAAGGCTTACAGCACAGGCAGCAGCAAAGCCAAGAGGTCTCTTCTCTCTCATGCAAGATCCTGCTTCCAAGCAATTACAAGCAGTTCCTCAGACCTAAGACTCTCTTATGTGTGCCAGCAGTCTGGAGCCTGGACTCCTCCCAAGTCTGGACCAGGCTGAGGTGCCTTGTGCTACTCACCCTCTCCCGCAGCTTCTCTTTCAGCAGGAGGCTGATGATGGAGTATGGGACTCGGAACCACATAGGAGCTCCCACGATGAACACCTTTTTGAGGCGAGCTGGGAAGGCTCCCTGCAGAGAGTATGCAAAGGAGTTTTAAAGCCACAGCACCATTTATCAGTGGTGCCTACAGCAGTAGTTCCCAATCTGTGGTATGGGTACCACCAGTGGTACACAAACAACCTGCCAGTGGTATGCATTAACAGGTTTATTATAATTACTTTATATGACAAAAATTTGCTGGCGGTACTTCAGACTTAACTGCAAAGTTTGCCGGTGGTACTTAAGGTTGTATCGTTTTAAATTGGTGGTGCACAATCTGTCAGTTTGGGAACCGCTGGTCTACAGAAAAAGATAGGCTGGGAAAACCCAAGCTTCTTCAATTCCTTGCCCTAACTTTTCATGACCAGCAGGGGGAGCCTGCGGTTCAGGCCTGAAAATCAGATCAGGCCAAAGCAATGCAGTTCTAGCAATCTGGCTGGAGGGAAGAAGTTCTCCTTTCTGCTCCATGTTCTTTAGGAAGTTATAGGAGCACAATCTAGGTGCCCTGGTGATGACTACAGTATAAATACGCAGGTACGTCACACATACACAGCTTGGGATGGTTTCTTTCTCTTTAAAAGCTCAACCACTTGTTTCTTATGCACATGCAGAAACTTAATAGCTCTGTCTTAACTGTTAGCCGGTTTGCTCAATCTAAGATATCTTCCATGTCTAATATCCAGTTCTCTCTCTCACCTTATTGGTAGGGGGGCAATCAAGAACTGTCAGTATAGACTTGGATTTGTTTTATGATAATTGACCAATTGGGAAGCAGGCCCATTATAAAACCTACACACTTCACATTTAAGTAGTACTTTATAGACCTGATCTAACAGCCATTGCATTTAATGGTAAGATCTTTACTGACTGATGGGGGATGGATAAGACCTTTTATGTTCAAGATCTTATTTATAGTCACTACTTAACTGATCATCACAAGTTCCCTTTGGAGTAGATGATTAGGAATGATTATCCCCAATTTAGAGATGGGAAACATTAATGAATTAATTGCCCAAGGCTGCACAGAGCACCTGTCAAAAAGGAATATCAAATACTGTGACTTGCCACCTTGTGTCCCAATTGTTTAGCATAACACAGCAGTGCCCCTCAGACTGTGGAGCTTTGGTAACAAAACAGTTGAAATATTTGTATGGAAGAAGTTGTTGCAGAGATGGAACAACATCCACCCCCTCACTTACAGTGTCAACAAAGGCTTTGATTCCCACCCTGTGGAGATGATCATAAATTCTAAATTCTCCAAGGACACGTGCTCACAGAGATCCTTCTGCCATGAAGTCTCTGTCTATAAACAAGTTATGTCCTCATGATCTTGATTTTCAAGCACCTCTCAGCCATGAAAATGGATTTATTCTTACAATATCACCATGAAGTGCTATTCACCTCCTTTCACAGAATGGGAGCTGAGGCCTGGGGCGGACCAAGGGCCTGAGTTCACATAGGATGTTCGTACCAGAAACTGAACCAAAGTCCCACCAGCCCCAACCACTGCTCTACCTTTCTCTTCCTATAAGTTACATACTCTTAGAGCAAGGAGACCTCATCCCTTGACACTCCCTTCCTTCCCCCTCCCCCCAAAACCAGAGGTAAGCTTTCCTTTACCTTCAGCAGGTTGAGGATTTTCTTGCTGAGGTCCAGTTCAAAGTTGGTGTACTGGGACCCAGCCATATCATAGATGAATACCAGGCCATTCCTCTGGGTTTCAAAGCTGGTTGTGCAGAAGAGAGAAAGAAAAGGATCAACTACACTGGGGTGCTTAATCACTTGCTCAGGCCCAGTTACAGCAGATTTACCCACTTCTCCAGGAAAAACCTCTTAAAAACTATACTGAGTCTTTTTGCCTTCCACCCTAATAAGCATAATTAACATATTTGCTTTCAACAACAGACCAGATCCTCCTCTCCCTCATGCTGGTGAGGATCTTATTCTAGTGACTGAGGAATAGCCATAGAAACACAAATGTGACTTTGCTTTTGCACATAGGTATGTATGCATGTACCATATGTTTTGTGCAAGATTTTGCTTAGGCTCAGTCTGCTCAAGTTTACAAGAGTTAGTCAACACCTTAAGTGCCTGGCGGAACTGGGCTGTTAATACAGGTAAAAACCACAATAGTCTAAAACAGAGGTCAGCAGTCTATGGCTTGTAGAGTCATTGGATCCAGATTGCAGTGTTGGGGGGTTTTAGCAGTAGGGGGCTTCACCTACAGCATAGCAGGGAGGAGTGGAGGTGGCAGCTGCTGGGTCAGAAATTTGAGCCCACCTCAGACCCAAGCTGGTTGTTTCAGCCTGCCACTTCGAAACATTACTGACTGCAGTCTAGAATAAAAGGTTAAGAAAAAATAATGTGGGTGCCCAAGTGTCACATGATACAAGATCTCTTGTGAGCAGCTATGAAATTTCACTGAAGGAGGGAATGGGGCTAGGGCTGGGACAGGGGCTGCCCAGCTGGGGTGGGGATGGAGCCCCAAGTAGGTCATCCGGGGGTCATCCCACTGCTGCTCACAGCCCTGGCGGCAGTCGTGGGGGGCGTGTACCACCCAGATCTGTACATGGGGTGAGGGCAGGCTGCCGCTGTGGGCTTGGGATGGCAGTAGCCTCTTCTAGTAGGAAGCTGGGCTGAGGCCGTGCTCGGGGCAGGTGGTGGTACTGGGAGGAGAGAGCTTGGAGGGGGCTAGGGCAAATTTTGGGGTGGCCATAGCCAACCCTGTAGCCCCGCCTCCCAGCACTGCCACCACTGGCCCCAAGCACAGCCCCGGCCCAACCCCACACCAGGAAGAGCCCAGTGCTGCCCCCCACCCCAGCCCACAGCGAGCAACCCACCCTTGCTCCACATGCAGATCCAGGGGGCACATGCCCCTCATGCCTCCCCTGGGGATGCGCACAGCGACACACAGCATTTATCGGCGTGCCAATAGCTTCAATTTTCCTTTTTATCAGTACCAATATGATATAGACTGATGTATCAATGCACCTCTAATAGCTACACCTAGATCTTCCCTGACCAGTGGCTATCCAACCTCCTCTTGAACACCTCCAGTGACAGAGTCCACAACTTCCCTAGGCAGTCTATTCCACTGCCTCACTATTCTCACAGTGGAGAAGTTTTTCCAGATATCCAGTCTAAATTTACTTGGCTGCAACTTCAAGCCATTGGTCCATGTCCTTCTCCTTGCAGCAAGAGAAAAAGGTGCTTTTCCACTTCTTTATGGCAGCCCTTCAAGTATTTCAAGACTGCTATCATGTCCTCTCTTAAGCACCTTTTCTGCAAGCTGAACATGCTCAGCTCCTTCAAGCCTCTCCTCGTAAGACCTGCCTTCCAAACCCTTGCTCATCTTTGTTGCCCATACATGGACCCTCTCTAACTTTTCCATGTCATTTTTAAAATGGGGAGCCCAGAACTGCACACATTATTCTAGATGAGGCCTAACCAATGCACTATCACTTCCCATGTCTTGCACCTAATGCTTCTACTGATGCAGCCCAAAGCTGCATTTACCTTTTGTGCAGCTGCATCACACAGCAGACTCATTTCTTCTTGGGACAGAAGAGAGAAAACCACACCCCCTAAAGTGTCTGTTATTTTTTTTAACTGAAGACTTTAGACCAGGTGCGTGTCACAAAATACTCTCCTCAACAGCATGCAATTAAATTGTTTAGCTGAGTAAAAAACCCAAGGACTATATTACACACCAGCAAAATGACCCAGACTACCTTCCTTGTTAATGGATCCTTCCTAGTAATTAATACACACATCTCTTCCAATGTTTTCTCTCATCTTCCCTATTGTCTTCCTGAGTAAGGATTAGAGCAGCTGCCAATCACCAGGGCAGCTCAGCTGTGGGTTGTGGGAGTAACCAGGTCGGCCATGTGACCAGAAGGGGGCAGGGCTGGGCCCTTATAAACAGCTAGGCCAGAGCCTGGCTGGCAGTTTCCTTCTGGTAGCCTGTGCGTAAGAGCTCTGCGGGAGAGCTAGACTGAGCAGTGCCGCTTGGCACATAGAGGGCTGCATTATGGTGCAGGCAGAGAGAAGCCTGACCAGAAGGCTTTGGCCCGAGAGCCAGGACGGCTGGGACTTGATGTAGAAGCCGGTAGGCTGATTGTGTTGTTATAGCCGGTGGGCGTATGATTTGGGTTGCAGCCGGTTGGCTTATGATTCAGTTGTGTGTATCATCCGGAGGACCAGGTGAGGCTGTAGGGGTGTGAGAAGGCCTCACAGGAGATCCCCAGTAGTCCGGGGGTTTCCTGGGTGCCCTGTGCGGGCAGCGAGCAGCGCTGGGAAGGCGCGGCAACTTGGCACCAGCGTGGTGTGGGGTTGAGACCCCAGCCCGAGAGGGCAGTATTCGGCCCAGTAAGGGCCTAGGACCCTGAGAAGGGTCAGGGGGCCAGGCATGGCTGCGTGCCACCTGAGCCCCAGCGCCGGGAAGCCCGAGACAGGGCTTCATTACGTTATGAATACTTAAACGAAACTCAACATGCAAACAACAGATGATTTTTAAACAACAGGCAAGTGTGACCCCCTCCTTTATCTGATTTTTGTAATACATGAGATAGAGATGGGATATCAGGATTCACATAGGCAAATTTGGCTCCTGTTACATATTTTTGTTAGACTACAAAACAGCTCTTGTATCTGACTCTCCAAGAACAAGCTGGTTGTTTCTGAATTGGCGTGTGCTAGCGAACCAGACACAGTTAAGAATGTGGTTAATTCAGCGGAGTTTGCAGTATTCTGTTTTTTAAATAATATGTTCGTTCATCATTACTGAATTATCTTACTGTTGTGTGTGCCTAATTACTTTGGAACTGAAATTAAACCAGCTACACAACATGGAGCTTCTGGGGAAGAGGAAAAGTCATCTTTTCTCCAGCTTTTGCTTGGGGTAGATGTAGACCAGGAACCTTAGGTGGCAAGGAAAACAAAGGGGTATATCCTGTTATTTTGACTCCTGGCATTAATCGCTTATATGATTATGCTGATGCTGCTGGAGGATTATTAGAACAAAGACAATAGCATCCTGGGCCGGGCCAGCACCAACAACTTTCCAGAGGGATCCTGCCCACAGAGTACTTCTTGTTGTGACCTGACTTGCTTCCTAGGAAAACTTCTTCCTTATTCTTGATAAGAGACTGGCTCATTCCTTGAAACCTGATAGTGTAGTCCAGGAACATCAAACTCACCCCTCCCAGGCCAGATCTGGGCGCAGTAGCATCAGTGGGGTAAGTAGTGGCAGGGTAGTTACTGGGAGCTATTGGATTACAAACAACAGTACAAGGGCTGCTATTTCTTCCAAAACCTAATGGGAAAACATTTTTCCAAAGGGCCTTATTGATTTTTTTTTCACTGGTATGTCGGCTCCATCAACAGATGCTCCTGAGAAGGTTGTCCTTAACGCTTACAATATTCTGGAAATCCTTGTTATTCTGAGAAGCCTCCTGTCCTCTTTATTCACAGACTAAAAGCTGTGACTTTAGTTGGCAGCTTGTGCAAAGCCACTTTACTATGTTTGAACCTATATAAATGAAGATGGAAAAACCCTATTAAAATAACTGAAAAAAATCTAAATTGTTCCAGTGCTTTGACAGTGAAACGCTGTCACAGCATAACCCATAGGACTGTAACCCTTCTCCAAATGTTTTTATAATTTGCCCAAATCCTTCAGTGCCAAGAGTCATGGGAAATGGAAATCAGAGCATTTCAAGATGCACACTTCGGAGCAACTTGGGACTTCCGGTACGTGCAAATTTTTTGACACAATTTCAGATCCAATTTGCATTTTAAATCATGTACATTTTAGCAGTGCCCTAGGGATGCAGGCTACTTCCAGTGGTGTCCCACATCCAATCCCTGAGAGCAGGCACACATTTTACTCTCAAGTGGCAACAGAAGAGATGTGCTCACAGGTGAACATGCTACTGTAAATCCCAGTACAGACAGCAGGCCTTACTTATCCCACTGACAGTTCCTGGCAACTTACAGGTCTATCTGGAGGCTTCAGCTTGCAGACCACTTAGTTTGGAAAGACTGTAAACTATTTGGGATGAGACTGAGGTCTTCCTATGAACTGAGGGGTGGCTCCCACATTATCAGTTCTGTCAGATTACAAATAAAATACAAGATAAAAAGGTACAAAACTGCCTCTTTTGTGAAGCCATTTGAAAAGATCCATCAAAACCCACAGCTAGGAGCAATGTTCACTCAGTGCAGAGATTTGACTTTCCAACCCCTAGTTGTCTGCTAAGTCTGAACCATGTGTAGTCTGTACGAAGAGAAGTGATAAACTCTTGGCATAAGGACCATCTGTTCTGCACCATACAGTAAAGCACAAACATCCTCTGCAAGATGCAACTCTGTATGGTAGCACTGTGGGATGCTGGTGCACCTGAAGCAGGTGCATTGTTCCCATGCTAATGTTTGTGATCAAATTTGGTAGGTAAAACCAGCTAAATCCATTTTTGCCATCCGAGGGATCTAGCAAACGAGTCTATTTGGAGGTGCTGTAGCCTTAGCCTCAGACACCATGTTCCAACACTACAGTGAGTCTGATCCAGGATCCTAATACTGACTGATGTTCCAGGAGCTAGAAACTGTAGTATCCAGGGAAAAATGAGGAAGAAGAGGCATACAAACAGCCTTTACTGGCAATTCCTTTGCAATTTTTCATGAGGGATGAAAAGCCCTTAGACAGGGCCAGCCCATCATGTGTTACATGGCAAGCTCCACATTGTGTCGATGTTTGCTCCTCCTAAGCACTATATTCCACACCAAACAGGTACAGCCCGTCTTCTACATGCAAGTGCTCAGTGAGATCAGCTTTCCTCACTTACCCACTGCACTCACCAAAAACTAGTCCCCTAAAATCTCTGAAGATAAAGATCCTAGTTCTGTCTAAAGAACCTAAGAGGCAAGGACTCAGGATTTGAAAGACCCTGGCTTCCTGGGGTCTGAGGGAAAGCACTAGACTAGAGAGACCTTTACATGTTTTGACATTCCTTTAGGAACAAGCTGGGCCTAGGGTTTTTCCATTGGCTCACTGTGGTCCAGCAAGCTGTTCTTGTACAGGGACTGGGCCTTTGCAACTGAGCCCAGCAAAAGGCCATTCTTTCTCTCTCTCAGATAGATTTATTTCTATATATAATGTGCGTTTTGTATATTCATATATACACACACGCACGCCCGCAGCAGGTCCCTCTGTTCTGCCTGGCCCAGACACAGTCCAGCCATGGTGAGTCCTGCCGCCCCCTGGGCACGCAGCAGGGCTGGGGCAGCTCTGCAGCTGGACTGCCTTTCTAGGCAGTCCAGGTGGCTCCTTTCAGCTGCTGCAGGACCCCAGCCCTGCGGTACCAGCAGGGACCTGTGCTGCACAGCCCTGACCCCATGCACCCTGTGCATGCTCCAGGCTCACCTGCTCAGGCTTAGCAGTGGCAGCATGAGACAAAAGCTATTGCTCAGCGTGGGGGGAAAAGCAGCATCTCCCCCTCCTGCTGCCAGCAGTTCCCTACTGCAGCCGCCAGGAGTCTGCACAGGGTTGCCCCAAATCTCTGCTGTTGTCACCACCGCCTCTGGGCTTCTCCACGGGGCAGCAGTGGCAGTGCAGAGCAGACACTGGACAGTCCCACACAGGCTCCCAGTGGCTGCAGCAGGGAACTGCTATGCACCCCCTACACACCCCCCCGAGCACCTTTGGG
>NW_017728996.1:48068359-48090816 GCF_001723915.1 Gavialis gangeticus | reverse complement strand
CCCCCATACCCACCCACATCTACACAGCCCCCAAGTCCCATACCCACCCTTCCATACTCCCCCACCCCTCCACTACTATAAACGTGAGTAAGACTTCATTTTGAGCTATTATGCAGTCACTTCTATATACACCATACAAGCACACACAAATCAGGACAAAAATATTTTTTAAATAAAATTAAAATGCTATTGTCAACGTTTGATTTTTAGTATATAATTTCTTTTTTTTCCAGTTCCAAGACAGCAAACTCTTCCCAAAAGGAATACTTCTGGGGGGCAAGAACAGGGACTTCCAGTGCCAAAGATCAGGGGGTAGGGAGCAGGACTTCCAGTCCCAAGATGGCAACCTGTCAGGGCACCTGTCAAGATGCACAGCTACCCTTGCTGCCCTCAACAGCTTGCCAAAACACATTAAGCGGCCTTCCATCTGAAATAATTGCCTGCCCCTGGCCAACACTCTCTAACTGGTTGCATCTACACGAGACACTAATTGTGCGGTAGTCTAATAACATTGTCCAGTAATGTTCCAGGCAAAAACCATGCTAATACTTTACTGCACAGTAAACATCACAAAAACCAATTTAGAAGTTGGTTAACCAAGTACTAAACTTAACATGGTGTAAATACAGCGCATTAATGAATGTCTAGATGTGCCCACTGAGTACATAAACTTGCCTGGCATGTGAATTGCCTGAAAGTGTAGATACCAATACCACCATCAAGGCCTGCAGATTCCAAATCACCATCTTCAGAGCACACATTCAATTCATGCTGTTCATAGAATCACAGAAAGATAAGGCTGGAAGGAATCTCAGGAGATCACCTAGTCTAAGCCCCCACTTCTGGCAGGATCCCCTTTGTCTAAACCAGTCCAGATAAGAATTTATTTAATCTGCACTTTAAAACCTCCAGTGATAGAAACTTCACAATTTCCCTACAGGACCCGTTCCAGTACTTAACCACACTCAGAGTTGGATTGCTTTTGTTGATATCCATTCTTAGTATCTGACAAAGTAGGCTGTTGCCTATGAAAACGCATTCCTCTCTGAACCAGTTCTTCTCTATAGCGTCACCCTGCTCTGCCTTCTCCCCATCTTCAGACTAACGTGGCTAACCACCTCTCTCATATCTAAAGACTCCTTGGTTGCAATATAAGCCTGTTATGACTTGTCTTGTTCCAAGCAAGAGACAGAGAACAAGTCATTGCCACCCTCTTTTTAACAACCCTTTCTCAGTTTGAAGACTTATCAGATTCCCCTACTCAGTTCTTCCACCCTTCAGAGCTTTTTTTTTTAAAATAGATTTTACTCCTCTGCATTGGGATAACAACCTGCAGGGCCAAACCACAAATAGGAGATGCCTCAGTCGAATACAATCATTTTACTGCTTTTTGTCATTTTAAAGATCAAGATCTTGATCAGGAGGATGTTGCAGATGATAAAAAGAATCCCCAAAGAGACTGAAACCTTAAACTCCACTCCAAACTGTGCCCCACCCAAAACTCTAGATGCCCTGGACATGTAGGTAACAGACAAAGGGATACAAAAGAAAAAAAAAAAATCAACTCAAGGATCAGCATTTCTCCCTTCCTCCATCACGTGAACAGTCAGGTGGCAAATACAGATTAAAGCATCACTGCACTTTTCTACCAGACAGAAATCCAACCCCCAGCTGCCTCCACCAGACAAGACTTTGTGGTGAGTCTGGCAGATCAATTAGTATAGACCTTTTGACCATTACACTCTGTTATGTATCAGAGGATATGCTAAGGGCATTCAAGCATATCAGCCCAGAGTTACTCACCTTTCCCAAATAGTGGGTGAACCGGAGGAAAAAGATCTGTATGGTTACAAGAGTCATGAATGCCTGGAGCAGGGTTTTAGAATACTCGTGGTGTTGGTCCAGAGGTCCAGTCCCTGCATGTGCCCACATCTGGATACAACCAGAGACAATGAATGGAAATTCTACAAGGACTGGAGGCAAACAGGAAGGACACTGATTTCTCCAACAACAGGAGATTTTGGGTAACAAGCCACACAGCAGAGTGCATGCAGATGGAAACCTTGGGATCTGGCATTTTCTTTACCATAGAGAAATACCCCACACAGACTGCAGTACACATCACATACATTTAAAGTGCATTGTGGAAAAGCAAGCTGAGTGGCCAGTGTTAGGGACCTGCACATGGCCAGTCCTGAGGTGCATAAATCTATGACTCACCTCTCTACAGCTCTGTCTAGCAGGTAAAACAGAGCCTGAAGCACCACGTGTTGGACACTTTTATTGGGATGGTGTAACTTGGCAGTGAAGAGTGCAATAGAAGCCCCAGATGGGTCCCGCACACTCTAGAAGAAAGTCAAGAGAAAAGCATAATGAGCAGACAGAGGAAGTGAAGCAGCCTTTGCCAAAACTGAGTTACTAAAAATCTCCTGGGACAGAAACCATGTTGATCTGCATGAGCCTATAGAACCTAGCACAATGGGCCCAATCACTACAAAAATGTAACAGCAGTGGAGGCTATGTACTGCAGTCTGGTGGGCATATGGCACTGCATGCATGACTGTAGCTGATGCATGCAGAATGCACCATATGCAACTGAACACACTGCTTTGGAGTAGAAGGGGAAAGCAGTCTCAATATTAATTTACTTAGGAGCTTCCCTGCTTTGCTCACTGGGCACCATAAGAGCAGGAGGAGAAGAGAATGCGCTCTCCTTGCTCCTTACATTCTCCTAATAGTTCCTTAAAACAAGCCAGAGAAAGCAACTAACCCCAGAGTGTGGAATGAAATGAGCTGGATAGGTGCACCCCACCCCCCACTGCCCCCAACAAAGCCAGGTTAAGAGGCTAGGACTAATGACGACCTAATGTCAAGAACTGCATGGAAAACGCTGCCCCATTCAGGACTGTGCATGCCATCCTCAGGTCTGTTCCTCAGGGTCATCACACACTGACAGCCATCGGGAGAGGGAGAAGAGACTGCTATGAGGAGGTGGAGAGTAGGCTCAGCATCTCCTGCCCTTTTCAGAGGTCCCATCTAACTAACCCAACATCCCAAGTACCTGGCTCAGGGTACCAACTAGAGGAGATGTTATGGTGTAAGCATTACCATTGAGTTCTACCTCCCTAGCAAGACTCACGCAGTTTTTCATAGTCCTCCACAAATCAACTGCCCCAAGGCTACATCCGCATATAGGGAACTACTTGTATAAACTGGGCCCATAGGAGAGAGAAGCGGGCCTGAGCTCACACTTACAAGGATGGTGAACTTCCCGCTGAGCAGCTCAGAGCGCAGAGGTTCCTCGTGAGGTTTCAGCTTCACAATTCCTTCCTTCAGTCTCGTTTCCTATGGGTTAAGATGCACAAACAACCACAGGTACAACAGATGGACTGTAGAACTTCTCATCAACTGCTAGTAATATTTCCTGTTCATCTGGGAATTATCAGAAAGATTGGGCCACTGTCACCACCCTTAGCCACCCACACTGCTCCCACCTATTTACTGACAAAACCTTAGGCACTTCTGACCCAAACAAACTCCCAGATCTGGACACCAGCAGTAGTCACCTCCTTACCTAATGGAGGATGGCCGGAAACACCAGAGACACCAGCACCTGCTCCCAGCCTGGACATTTAGACTGCTTGCAGACATTAAGAAAAATGTCCCCCAAAATCCCGAAGCTTTACTTTAAACTTGGTGCATTCCCTCACTAAGCACAGTGCATGGCCAGAAGAGGCAGCACATTAGTTGGACCTGGCTTGCCCAACTTCTGTATAGATCAGGCACTTCAGTGGGGATTTTTTGGCACTTTTATATAATACCCGATTGAATTAGCCATTAAATAAAAATGCCAAAAAGTTTTGCTGAAGTGTCTGATCTATATAGATGCTGCGGAGCTGAGTGCAACCAATGTGCTTCTTCTTCCAGTAAAGCACTTTTTAAAAAACACATCAGTCAGTAGCTTTAGGTAAGAACTGGGCAATGGCATGGGATGGGTGGCACACCAGTTCAACCAAGCATGGGCAGCCCACGTGCTAGGCACAGCCCAAAGTGGTTCCCTTGTAAAGAAGGCCTGAATGAAACAAAGTAATGCCCACTCTGATGCACAATTAGAGCTGGATCTGCTCACAGAAAGTGAGTTTTCCTCACTCCTTGTTCCTGTTCATCCTGCAGAGGTAATGCAGATACAGGAGAGCAAGCTACAAACTATTTTTCCTTTTGCAGGAACAAACCCAGTTACCAAAACTCCAGGTCCAGTTACTAATGGCAGTACAAAGCCCCTACAGGCCACAGACCTGGCCAGATGCAACTCAAAAGAGAATTTACCCTGAAAAGCCTTTGATACTGAGAGCAGCATACCAAAGGAAAGGAACCCAGGCTGACACACAACAGGGTGGATTTGCAGGGCTGGTTGTTAAGAGAAAACAGCTTTTCACTCTAAAACCAAGTACATTTTACAGAGGCCTAAACACAAAATTGCACAGGGGCGTTGTTGTAGTGACAATGCAGAGCCATTATCAGCTGTGATTGGTGGGCAAGTGTCCAGGCCCATGATACCAATGAGCTAACCAGCTCCATGGAGGAAGTGCCCTAGTCCTCCATCTTGCCTCCATCAGCTTCCCTGATTCAGCAAACTGTTTAAATACGTGTCTAATTAGGTCCCAGTGAAGTCAAAGAACTGTGCCTAGGCTTAAAATCAGACATGTTCATAAGGACCTCACTGGATCAAGACCACAGAGAAGACACTGGTGATGATATTTCACTGTCTCCAGGTTCATCCTGAGGATATTCCACCCTGATGGACTCTTTCAAAAGTTACCAGCCCAGGCACAAAAATCGACTGATCTGCCTTAAACATAGTAATGATGTCAACACTTCCAATAGCATTTCCTGCCCAGGTGACAGAATGTGAGAAGACTGCTGCCAGCACCATTACAGCATGCATCAATGCTCTCCTACTACTGGCCTGGACCTTTGCAAGACTGTGCGGCATCTGCATTCATCTGTGACTCACATCCCAGAGGAGCAAGCCCTTGGTTTGGTTTCCAGACTGGGTTCCTCTTTGCTCTCAGCCAGAAGGCACATGCAAGACCAAGAAGGGCTCAGCATCAGGTGGAGAAGCATACAGCAGTGTTTTGTCAGAGGAAGCTGCTTTTAGGGATTGCTTGCTGCTTGCTTGTTGTGCAGAGGGGAGGGGAGGGGAGGAAGGTGGATGGGTAGTGCACCACAGATGTACTGTCTTTGGTTCTCGGTGAGGAAGAGGAGGGCATGAATCAAGCTGGTGGAGACATTCAAAGACTAGGAGAGGAGTGGGTGAACTTGAGGTCAGCACACAATACAGTTTGGTTCATGGCATAACCAGAATTACTAGAAAAGTCCAGAGCCAGCTAATCTCTCATTACTCTAAGGATCTAGCCTAGGGTCTACGACATGGGACTGGGAATAGGGAGATCTGGGTTCCCTTCCTGGTTTCCTCCAACTTGATCTATGACCTTGAGGGAGCCACTTGACTTTTCTGTGTCTCAGTCACTCAAACCTCTACTCCACTGAGAACTGACACTCTTCTGGGACTTAGAATCATAAATTGGCCTTTTACAGTCCCCTATATTCTCCCACATTTCCTTGGAGGTGGTGAATCACTACTGGAATGACGGAGGGCTTACAAGCCTGGACTTCCCTTTTCAAAGGTAGCTTTACTTAAATAAGTCAACTGAAATGTTCAAGGGCAACCAATGATGCTTGGGATGTCCTCCTAGATCTAGTTTACAGGTAAATCAGAAAGGGTTACACCTTTGCCTGGAAGATCTAGTTCTAATACAAGTCCCCAGCTGACAGCTCTAAAGCACAAGTTCTCCAAATCCCTACTTACTTTGGGAACCAAGGCCTGGCTGTCTCCATATGCCTGCAGGCCTGAACAAGAGAATCTGGCTACCTCCTCTGCCAGGTATTTAGCAACCACGCCCGAAGCAAAAGACAAAGAAAATTTTACACAGAGTAGTTACAGATCCTCAGCTTAAAGTGAAGTACTTCCTTGTGCCTTCCCTTAGCTTTTGAGGAGAGGTGTGCTAGGGCCCAGTAGCAGCAAACTGGGGCAGGGATGTGGTTTTAGGGTCTATAGAAGAAGAGTGGACTGAAATGCTAAGAACTGCATCTGTTGCTGTGGCTTTTGTGGGTTCAGTGAATCCAGATTAACTCTTAACTTTCACATGGGATAAACCACGTAAAATAGTTTCTCTCAGACTGACTAAATTCTCATAGACTGGAAAGGGGACATGCAGCTTCTTTTAGATTCAGAAGGAAAAAATCTATCAGCAATAAAAACCTTTACCTCACTTGAGCTCTGGCCCCTAATGTGGAGCTCTGCTTTCCAAAAAGGGAGCTGTAAACATCCTCTAACAGCTTCTAGTGAAGAGGATTAGTCATGTTGCTTTAGGCACTTCTGGGAAAAGCAGATGCTCTGGTAAGAATGAAAGTAGAAGAACCTCCATAAAATTAGAAAAAGCAAAAGAGATGAAGGTGATTTTGGCTTGGCATGGCATGGCATGGATCAGTAATTCCTAGACATGGGTGGGGGAGTAGGATGCTGGATTTTGGCATGGCTTGAATACAAGGCAGATATCAGCAATCCCTAGGATGCATAGATCTGTAAAGATTTCCTGGAAAAAGCTGTGATCAAGCAGCAGCAGAAGGGAAACATCTGACAGCATAATTCTGGAGGACGAACGAGTAAAACAACATTTTTTTTCTTGCTATCATCATCACAGTAATGGCGGCGGGGGGTGGTGAATATATTGAATACCTGGGCAGGTACATTTTCATAGTGATTTTGCATATCTGCAAGGCTACAGATCAGCTTTTTCACCTAAACAGCAAATGTCAGAAGGCAAGGAAAGAACCCCCCCTCCCCACCCCTTGAGAACAGCTTTTTTGCTGTGCATGAAATCACTGAACAGCAGGGAAAACCCGTGCCTCATCCAACCTCCCCACCCCCCTTTTTCCTCCCAGCAAGACCATTTCTGCTCA
Organism: Gavialis gangeticus; assembly: GCF_001723915.1. NCBI lineage: Eukaryota > Metazoa > Chordata > Crocodylia > Gavialidae > Gavialis > Gavialis gangeticus. The sequence goes on along the minus strand of NW_017728996.1, from coordinate 48,083,793 downwards.
CATACCCTGTAGGAGTGAAACAGCTCAATGGCTCTGAGGACATCAAACTTCCGGGCCATGAGAAATTTGACAGCAACGTTCCAGGAAAGCGGAGACACATTGTACTGTCCAGTCCACTTGTTAATCTCTTCCAGAAACTGCTTGGTGGCCTATTTGAGAAAGAGACAGAGACATGTGGTAAGAAGAGAGGGAACCGAAACTTACCAGTATTTGTACACGTTAAATCCCAAGGCAAGGGAGTAATTTGTTACACAAACTATTCCAAAGTCCAGTCTAACCCCATTTTGTATCTAGAAATGTAAGCAGGACCAAATGAGGAGGTGACACATGATGGATAAAGATGAAAACAATGAACTGGGAGCTGAGCTCCCAGGCTAATGCAAATCCCCAGCCAAAAGCAGCCTGTAAAACCAGAGAGAGAAAGACATGAGATGATTGGACGCTCTGCAGGGCCACTGTACAGCAGGCTGTACCAATCGCTGCAGCATCACTTTTCATCACCAACCCTGCCAGCCAATGAGACCAGTCAGAACAAACCAGTGCTCTCTGTAACTGAGCCATGAAAGAACCAGGATCACTCATTGGTGCTCTGTGAGCTAAGGCATCCAGTTGCTTTTCTCCTCTAATGCAGGCCTCCAGAACTGGGGCTGCTTGCTATGGCAGCTGAAAGAGGCACAGGGAGTCATAAGATACACAGGTCATGGCTACCTGTGATCCGTTATACCGACCTCCCTGGGCTGAGCCTGCAAAATCACTGTGCTTCAGAAGCCCACAGGGTGGCAATGCAGCCAGCAAGGAGGGGAATCTGCTGGACACCTGCTCAGAATGACCTGGCAGGCCCCATGGTGGCTGGAAGCATCGCAGTCCCAGCCTCCTTCCCTTATCAGGGGTTATTGTTCTCAGCCATGCCCTGAGAGGCATCCCCCCCCCTCAGACCCAAGTTAATCTCCTTCCAGCACCAACTTTGTGCTCTCATTTCTACCCTAAAGTATTTAACTTCAAGGACAGTAAAGTAAGGCAAAGCAACACAGCTAGTGATGTTCCCAGCCCTTTGCTCTGCTCTTCTCAGTCTTAAGATACAAAAGTCTGTTGCATTCTTCTCTGCCTCAAGCTGCGCCTCTGATCCACGATGGTTATTTATATGGTACAGTAAGGAAACACTCATTTCCATACAATAAATGCCAAATACCACCCCCCCACCATCCCCGCAGAGATTACAGTTTAAAGGCCAAAGTAGGCACAATCCAATAATACAACACATGCCCCACATAGGGGAGGTTGGTAATTACTTGAGTGCTGTATGGAGCAATTGGGACCTTCCATCGTAATGGAGGGAACTAGGTGTTTTCTGGTGTGGAGACTGCTCTAGCAGTCAGGTGAGGTAAGGAAGAGGCCACAGAGTAGAAACATGAGACAACCAGGAGCTGTCAGAGCAAGGTGCAGGGAGAGGGTGGAAACAGTGGCCAGCCACAGGCTGAGGGGGGACCTCTGGAGACAGGCCCCTGGCCACAAGGAGGGCACACACACTGGAATGGAAGAAAGGGCAAGGCCAGTGCAGAGACAAGGAAAAGGGAGGCTGGTCAGGGCAGAGGAGCTCTGGATGGAAGAAGGGCTATGCTGAGGGCTGCTGCCAAAAATGGGAAGATAGAAGAGGAGGAAGTTGCAGTATCGGGACAGTAAAGGATGAAACAACCTGGTGGCAGGAACTGAAAATGAGGGACAAAGTTTCAGCAAATGGCTTAGTAAAAGCCAAGAGGAAGGGCAGAAGACCCGAGACCTTGTGGGAAAGTAAAGGACAGTGCTTCTGGGTACAGGGGCAAAGACATGGAACAGCAAGGAACTAAAAGCTCTAGGTAAGATATATGAGTTTGAGGCTGCTGCAGCACATCTAAGGGTTGGGTTTCTAACAGGCCAAGACGTATATTCAGCAGGAGATCCTGCATTCCCATCAGAAGTATTTATATGGGGTTTGGGAGGCAAATCCCATAGGTATTTGCTTTTTAAAGATAACGAGACAACTGCTCAGAGCTGAGTGCCACACGGGCCTAAAAACCAGCTGCAACTAAGAGCCCCAACCCCAGGCATTCCTTCACTGAAAACCCGGCAGGAAGAATGACAGACAGACACACCATATAAAAGGGTAGATGACAAAGACAGAGGCATCAGCAGAAGGTTTTAGTAACCCTGTCCCCACCCTCTGAAACACCACGTTAACTGGGAACCAGTTAAACACCAAACCACAGAAACAAGCTTGACGGACTGAAACAACAAAGTGACCGATGAGGGAAGAGGCTGATGCCTCTACACAACCAGAGGAGAAGCAGTCAGTAGCGGTCTGAGGATTGGACAGCACAGGCAAAGCAAACAAAGGAAGACGAGGGCAAGGAAGGAGGAAATCAAACTACAGCCAACACAGTGGGGCCAGATCCTGCTGCTTGCTACACCTCACGTTGCCAGTGAATTCCACAGGCCCACGTGTCTGTAACCCTGGGCAGGGGCTGCCTAAGAGCCTGTCTTTTCCCCTGTGGGCTCTCCAAGATGACGGTTCACTTTTGTAGTCATAATATTTTTGCTGACCTCCTGATGAGCTTTTGCAAAGATCCCATAACAACAAAACCCCATGTTTTCTGCTGTGAAAATGCAGTGAAAAACTTCCACCCCTGCTGGGATGAAAATAATTTAATTTAAAAAATAAATAACTGACAATGTCTCAATGAAGAGAAACAAGAAAGACGCCAAGAGCCCTTTGGAGAATGTGGTATATTGCACAGCATGACAGAAGACTGCTTGGTTAATCTACACCATTGTCCTGCTTCAGGCTACAGCAATGCCAATCCTCATTATTTTACTGCCAGGATCACGATATTTGGTGTCCTTCTTACAGTACTAGCACCTGGAGTCATGTGAATATGGCTTTCATTTTAAAAGTTTCTAGCTCTAATCACTGGAAGAGAAGTTTGGGGATGTGACTTCAAAACTTAAACAGATGGCAAATAAAAAGAATCCAAAATGCATTATTTTTACAATGACGTATATTTTTAGGGTCTGACTCATGACGACTTTTGAAACCCTGGGCTATTCACCAGAGAGACCACAACTGGTTTAACATCTTCAAAGCGGCCTAAGACCTGCTAGTGAATAAGGCACTGGACTATTTCAGGGCTCCTGGGTTCTATTCTTGGCTCTGACACTGACTTGAAGCATGACCAAGGGCAAGCCATTTAATCTCCCCGTGCCTCAGTTTCCCCTTACAATATGAAAAGATGAGAGAGACAAGACATGGAAGCTCGTTGGCACAGGGAGTGATTCTCAAGAGGTGTCTGTACAGCTTCTTGCACAGTGGGGCACAGAGACTGAATATAACCTCAATACCATACTGCAATACAAACAAACACTGAACAGCTGCACTTTAAAAAAAAAAAAAAAACCACTAAGCAACTCTGAAAGCATCTCTAACTTCAGAGAAATAACAGTCTGAAGCTGCCTCTTGCTGGCCAGCCTGTTGCCCCGGCTCAGAACTTAGGAACCATTTTTACAGATTGGCCAGTACAGCAGGTGAATGATCTAATCTACCATTGTAAATAGCATGGTATTCATAGATGTGACATTTATTGCCACCCTCTCCGATCGCATTACTCCTGCTACTTCCTCTCTGTAGATGTTGCAGTAACCCCTTAGAAGTGGATACAATTAACCAAGTTCTGTGGGATAAGCAGGGACCTTACTCTGTATTTATACTAAAGCTGGCAACACTATGACAGCCTGAACAGGAACAATACAGGCAGTCCTCCACTTGCAAGGTTTCAAGTTACAATATTTATAAATTGATACCCTGTTTCAACTTTCAGACCTCAGTTTCGACTTTACAACGCTTGATCCGACGCCACACCACATCAGCGAACAAGTTTGCCGTGTCGCCCATCTCACTGGAGAACATTTGTCCAAACTTCCTTGGACACTTTCTTTAAGAAAGCAGACAAGGGTCCAGAAAAACCTGCAGCGAAGACTCCTGAGAAGACTCCAGCCAAGAACCCTTCAAAAAGTCCAGCAAAGTCACCTCAAAGAAGTCCTTCCTAATCAATGATTGCTATTTAAAATATAAATACATTAATGTAGCTATATTACTCATCTATAATTGATTGAGTACAAAATTCCTGGTTATTTTTGGTAAAAATAGGGTAGCAGGCCTTGGTTCAGGAACCAACCCCCCATTATAACATTGTTTCCTATGGGAAAATTGGTTCCGAGTTACATTTCGACTTAAGATGCGGTTTTCAGGAACCAATTGTGTTGCAAGTCCAAGACTGCCTGTACTGCCCTAGTGTCTGTGTATGTCACACAGAGGTGGCTACGCTTCTTCCATTTTGGAAGCTTATCTGAACCAGAAGTAATATAGCATGGCACTGGGCATATGTCAATAGATTCTGGCTCTTAGTAGAGCTTACTAGCGTGAACAGAGTTGCAGGATGGTGGCTACACTTCTGGTTTAGGAGATGAACCGTATCTCCTTTCTGGCTGTGTGATCTCACGATGGCACGCCCCAGAGCCCTAGCAAGGTGGTGCCTGCATTCCTCAGAGACAGCTTTAAACTAGGACAGTTCTGAAGTAGTGCAAAGCATAATCACAGCAGTAGCAGCAGCTCATCAACGGGAGCTGGGGAAACACAGGAGGCTGAGAACTGTTTTCTTTCCAAGATTTTCCCTCCTCCCGCATTTTATGGACTTCTACAACAGCCAAGAGGACATGTAGAAACAGAAGTAGATTTGAAAACTTTTAGATGATAGAAACATTAATGAAGTTTCAACCTGGGAAAGAAAAATTTGGTCCAAGGAATAATAAGAAACAAATTATTGTTCCCAAATAGGTACAAATAATGAGAAGAAAATTATTGTTCCCAAATAGATGTAGAAATGCCTAGCAGGGAAACAGGTACCTCCACTGGTGATGGGAGAAAGGGACGCAGTGAGGGGATGGAATCAAGGAAGGACAGAACAACTGAATATAGTACTGTGTTGGTCTTCAGAAGTCTTCCTTCTCGTCCATGTGGCTCAGTTTTGTTGGAGGGTGCAGAAAATAATATGTGGGCTCTGGGTTCACGTAGAACAGAAAGAGAAGTAAGGAACTTCAATTGCATCAAGGGAGCTTTAGATGAGATACGAGATACAGCTTTCTAACTTTGAGGGTAGGCAAGCACTGGGACACAACACATAGACAGACTGCAGCAGTTTTAAGTGTAGGTCAGACGAACATTTGTCTGGGATGATTCAAACAGGGATAATCCAACCTTGAGCAGGCACTGGGCAAAGGGCTGGATTTAAGGAACTCCTGAAGTCCCCTCTGACCCTATGTCTTTATGAGTATGTGAATGAACATTTACTGGGTTTGGGCCTTAGTATCGTTGAGTTGAAAAATGCATAGCCCAGTAGATGGGCCAAAAACAAATAAACTGGTAACAGTGACCAAGTATCCAAGACAGACCGAGAGAACTAAACCTAACTAGTCAGTAGGCTGGGGATGTATTTTTTTTCTTTTCTTTAAGAAACTGTAAGTTTGAGCAGTGAGGAGCCTTTTACATCTGAAGAATAAACATGCTTGCAAAGTGATTCACATAGGACATGTTTTGTGTTTTTTTTCCATAAAACCTGCATGGTCCATGGTGGAAAACATAAAGCTCTAAATCTTTTTTAAAAATTAAATCTCCTTTAAAGCTCCCAGTCCAACAAGCCAACACACTGACTAGGATAAATCAGTCACTTTTACAAACTGGCAACCAAATGAACAATCAAGAACTCCAGTTTTTTTGACTATTCATATAATTTTCAAAGTCAGATTAGGGCCCAAGTTAGTTTATAAGGGATTTTGAACCAGCACAATTGCAAAATTGCACACTTCTGTCAGTGGAAGTGCCCTGGATTTTCATCGGCTTCAGCTCTGTGTCTTCCAGTGTCTCCTTTGGCATTGGCACATTTAAGCCTGGGTCAGCAGTGGAGAGGATTAGTGCTACACTCCTGGGCTTCCCTGCAGCATGAAAACCTGATTGAGAATGCAAGTTGTCTATGTACCTAGACAATGAAGCTACAGGAGCAGGGCAGTGTAAAGCACATTATAGCCACACATTCAACGTAGGACATAACACACATTAAATAAAACTCTGAAGGGGAAAAATAATTCCCAATAAAAGGAAATTAAATGCTTTTCAATTTTTTTTCATTCGCAGAACCCAGGGGTGAGCCAAAAGCTTACAAACACTTTATAAAGCTAAATCTTTGAAATTCATTTCCTCTTCTACTTACCTGCCAAGACCCAAGGTTCACTGCTCTGTTGTTCCCCAGGCAGGCACTGGCAACAAGGGAAACCCTTCCAAGCAGGCAGCCTAAGAGATGACTGCTCCTTGCTGCAGCTTGGACATCTGCATTCACAGGAACAACACAGGCCTCTCTCAACAAGGGTCTTGACAGGTTAAACTCAATGTTTTCATTTCTTTTTTACAATGCCTTTATTTGTGCTTTTAATGCCACACACGTATTGTGTGAACAACTGCAAGCCAAATTCTGATGTGAGCTATGTGATTACAATTCCCACTCAAGTCAATGAAAGCTGACTGCACTTAGCAGAAGACGGAATTTTACTGGTTTGTCTGTGTAAGGAATGTGCCCGTTTGATCACCCAAGTGACTTCCAATAATCCATGCCAAAATTTCAAAACATAGCTATTAACTAGTGCACAGCCAGACAACTCCAAGGAGCTCCTAATCATAGTAGTGTCAGAGAGGACCCAACTAAGAACAGTCTCACCATGCTGGGTGCTACTTAGACACTCGCTGCCTTGGCAACTTCATAATCCAAGTGGCCAAGACAAACCAATAGTACAACAGGGTAATTTGTGCTAGGTCACAATCAGGATGGTTGCAAAGAGAAATAGAAACCAGATCTATTGACTCCCAATCCGGTGCCTTATTCGGTAGCACCCATCATCTCAAAAGAAGTGTTTCTTATATTTTCCCCACAGTAGCTAAACTTAATCTTAAACAGTTTATTTATTGTATTGGGGGTTAAAATGCCTTCCAGCTTAACTTTCTAGGGACATACAACTCCTGCTAAGTGTGCCAGCACAGATCCATCTTTAAATGAAAGCAGGCCTGCACACATCAGCATAAAACCGAACTACCCTTTGGGTAAAAAGAAGCCCTGAAAGAGCCAGAAGGATTAAGACAGGCTTAATAAAGAAGAGTATTAATCAGATCACAAAGGGTTAAACATAATGGGTGGGGATGGAGAATAAAAGATTCTGCTTTTTAAAGTTGAACTTCTCTCTCACTCCACTTTCACTTATTGGCGTTTTTTTTTTGGACTGCCACGCTGAACAGCAGATCGCAGAGCACGATGTCTTTTGTAGTAAAAAAAAATTAAGATTAATATTCTCAATTCACCTCCCACATTTTTACAGCTGTTAAATAGCATGCAGTAAGACAACTCTAAGGAGCTCCTAGCTCCAGTAGGACCTATCTTTTCTAATGCAACGTAGCTCTCAGACTGTCCCATGGTACTGGAAGCTCAGAGTTGCTTAGGATTTTCCTCCTCCATGTTTTCAACTCCTGATGAGAGAGAGACAGAGAAGAAAAGAAAGAGAGAGAGAGAGAGAGACTGTGAGACAGAGAGAGAAAGACTGGCATGGCTACTGCCTCAAACAACTTCTTGCTTCAAAAGGTGCACACACAAAGGATGCTCTCACAATGCCGCTGACCCTTTGGCTCCAGCACACAGGCCATCTGTCTGGTGGTGGTGTGTTTTCTTCACCTATTTAGGATTCAAATATGCTTCCTCCTCCCCCCGCCCCATCAGACAAACCCCAGCAGAAAGGACACAGCCAAACAAACAGGCATAATGAACTGAAGTCACCCATCCCAAAGCAGCAAACAGGAAGAGCCGTTCTGAAATAAAGGAATTTTCCATGATACCAAGCATTGTGCAAGAACAACAAACACTACAAGAAATAAATAAAGAAATAAAGAAAGAAAGAACAAAAAACAGTTAATGCTGGCTTTCAAGTACTAACATCACAGAGGGAACAGGAAAAAATTTGGACACTTGAGGCGGCGGTGTAGCGTGTCACGCAGCTCTGGAGAGCCTGAAAGCCCCAGACTGACTGGAATTATTCTGAGCTATTCAGCATGAAAAGCTCCTCAGCGTTAATGACTTCCTAGGGGAGGAAGTGAAGGGCCTGAGTTTATCAGCACTTCACCAGCCATGTGCGACTGGCCCAGGCTGGGAAAATGTAGGGCTCTGAAGAAAAACCTGACATCATTCCCAACACAGCTGAAAGGGCACCAGGAGGGCAAGACTGCTGCTCTTGCAAGGAAACCAGGGTCCTTCCATTTTCACTTCCCTGCTTTACCCTGCTGAAGTTGTTTGCTTAACAAGCCAGCAGGACCCTTAGCTTTTTAGTTATCCATAAGCACAGCTGCTCCTACAGCAGCGCGTACACAGAGTATACTCTGTGTACATGCTGCCTTTTAAACAAGCGCACTGGAGAGGGAAATGCTCCTTCCCCCTCTCCACCACTCGCCCAACCACCTCCCTTCCCCACTCCCCCCAGGGCTGGCAAATGCATAGCTTTAGTGTAGATATGGTTGTTATTTTCACTGAACCACTGCCCAGACTCCAACCAAAACCAGGTCCCTATTGAACAGCTTTATAACCATGAGGGTAGTTAAAGGCGGGAACAGATCATTAGAGCAAGAGGGTGGTGTCTCCATCACTAGACATTTTTGAGCATGGCTTAGACAAGCATTTATCTGGACTACTTTAGACACAGATGATCCTGCACTAGCTGACCTCCTGAGGTCCTGGCCAGCCCCATCTTTCTGAGAGTACTGGCCATCATACAATCAAGGCTGCAACTTTACGATACAGTGGTGTTCGGTCGCGGGGCTGGTCTACAGCAAAGCTCCTTCTGCTCCTGTCAACCGTGGAGCAGTAGCAGTATTAGCACTGGTGGGAAGTCTCTCCCTTCTGTGTTGGCACAGGTCACAGGACCTGTGTCCACCTAAGTTCAGGTGCCTTTGTGTCCGACAAACCCATGTAGAAGCCATGCCAGAATACTGTTCTTCTGGCACTGAGAGAGGACTCCAGCAGCAAAAACTTCGTCACAATCAGTTCATATCAAAGCCGGCTGGGACTCCAGCAGCTAGCACTTTTCAGAAGAGCAACTAGTCCATAGCAGCTAACTCCCCAGGACTCTGGAGCTTTTCCCAAACAGTGCTGTGAGCTAGGACCTTCCCAAAAAGATTCTGGCAGTGCCCCAGTCAGCACTGACCAAGACTTCAGGTTGAGCCCAAGCAGCCTGCAACCTGCCATCCTAAACATGATTTCAATAACATGAAGTCATTCCTCCAGGGGATGCTATTTGCAGTAGTGTCACATGCTTGATGGTCCTCTTTCCATCACTTGTCTTTTAACTATGCATGTTTCTATTTGTATTCCCTGGGGGAGCTGGGGTGGTGCTATCTTTCCTTCCTGCAAACCCCCTACACCTCCTCCAAAATTATCTCAGCTGAACCCTCAAGCTGGAGACCCAAGGGATGCAAACAGGTGCTAAGCAGCACATTCTAATGCAGTTATTGACACAGGCACATCCTGTTTCCAGCAGATGGTACTTGTGTTTGGGACACTGAGTGCCCAATTGCATAAGCAGAAAGAAGGGAGAGGGAATGAGGCAGGAAAAAGGGAAGCTTGAATTCTTCCCACTGAACAGGCAACACAACAAAAGCTGGCAGCACAGCTGACCAACCCCAACCATCCACAGAAATATCAGAGCACCTCAGCCTTATCAGATGAGGCTTCTACCTTAACCCCTACCAGCTTGGAGCTTGCTCAGAGAATTACCTGAAATTTGTCACACAGGGAGCTCAGCTCAGAAGAGATTTCTGAATCCCAACCCCCACACCCAGAAGTTTGCAGAAAGCACATTTAGTTATTTTGAAGCTATCTGTTTGTGTGGGAGGGGAGAAAAATGACACTTTTCAGCCATGAAGAAAACAGATGTTTTGGATCTGGATTACTCACTTAGCACAAGTCAGTAACAACATGGTTGCTTAAACATTTGTTTGAACCTCTGTTCCTTCACTGAGTGGAAGAGGACAAAGCTAGCTTTGAGTGTCCTCTGCTGAATTTCAGGGATGTAGTGGGGGCCCATCCAGTCCTTGATGCCAGTTAGAGTAGTCTCAGAGCTGCTCATATTTATGTCTAGGTCAGTAGTTCTCGACCTCTTTAGATTCAAGCAGCATTCTGCAAGGTTAGACTCAAGGCCCCTCAGAAAATGCCAGCTCTTATCTTGCTCTCATGTCTTGACTGTTGAAAAACAGAGTACTTTTGCTGCAAAGAACTGTGAAAAACCACAAGAGGCGAGAACGTTTTTGACACTACAGAATCCTACCTGAAGTCTCTGGCAGGGGGCTGGACCCGATGATCTTATGAGGTCTCTTCCAGCCCTAATGTCTACGGAATCTATGAACTCTCTGGGTTTATCTTGTGAGGCATGTGTAGGTGTTTGCACATCCAACAGTGTGGATGCTGTGTGGCACCCCAGGGAGCCACACCACCATGGTTGACAACCATCTGCCCTAGACTCTGGATGGGAATAGTCAGCAAGCAGTATGCTCTGTCCCATCTTTGTCCTTCCTCCCCCTACTCTCCTAGTACTGCAGGCTGTGGAGAGGAGGCAGTACAGAGGTGCTACGATGATTCAGTACCAAGTAGACAGCCCTCTGCACCATGGATAATCCCTGGGGGGTTAAAGTAGACAACAGGGCCCTTTAAACACACAGTGTTCACAGCAGGGATCTGTACTTTTATTTTTCACAATGCACCTTGGGGACTCTCTCTGTAAGAAACAGATTCATTACATTCCTCCCACCCACCCCAAGAGAACCCCCCACCAGCAGAATGCATGTACTCAGCTTATATAGAGTTCAGGATCACATCTTATCTAGACCAGCCTGTGCTGTTCAGTCATAACCACCAATGTGAAAGATGCATGGCCCACAACAGAGAGTAGTGCTATGCCTTTGATTTACAAAAGGTGGCTTTGGAAATTATAGTATAATTGAAAAATGATTTTCTGAGAACACTCAGCATCATACTTTCTTTGCTGAGCTAAACACATGCTGATGCATAATATTCAGAACAGCTAAAGAGGAAAGATATTTGCAAGAGGATCATTCTCTTAGCTGCCTGCAGTTATAATTGATGGGAGGAGGCAATTGAAATCAAGCAGAGCTCTCTCAGTAGCCAGAAACTTATTTTATACAGGGAGAACTTTCTGCTTGCCAGAATAAGCCTCTTTAAATCTTCAGTCAGTCCCCAGCACAGTCCTTGAAAAGGGAAATACTTATGCACATGGGGCCAATTAACTTAGGTGATGAATGGGGGAGGGAGGGAAGGGGTCCCTCTCTCAGAAGGACTGGGACTTTTTGCTGTATAGCAACTTATGTAACAAAATCAGATGATATAGCACATGTACGAGTGCATCCTGGAATGAATAAATTCTGGGATTCACAGGAACTCAGTTGAGTAATTTCTGAGAAAGGAATCAGTGCTCTCCGTTCCCAGTAGATAAGGTCATCACAAGACACCCTTGTTGGCCCGCTCACTCAAGAAGGAATGAATGGTGGTGGAACCTGAACTACACATCCCTGCTTCTCCAGAGCTGATCCCTCGAGGTCTGCAGGAAATCTTACATTACCACTGACTCCATTGTACTATCTTGGGTCTGTAGGAGGAACAGATGATTTAAATGCCAGGATTTAAACGGCAGCTGGGTTTAGGCCCTGCTTTAATGGAAAATATTCACAGAGAATAAGGAAACTGGGCACATTCACCTTTTGCACTGAATGTGTTAAGGCAAGGATTCATAACATTTTGGTCATGGGTGCATAACAAAAGAGATGTTCAATATAGGTCACAGAACAGGCTTTTACATATACAAAAAGAAGACTCAAGTGTCACTCACTGCCAAACTCAAATGACTACTGAACACTCAATACCTACAGTCTTGCTGATCAGCTGCTTCTATCAAGGACGGCCACTATTAAATGTCCCTTTGCAGATCCCAGGTGCATACTTTGTGGCCACAAGTAGCCAATGGGTCACCCTTTGCAAATGCCTGGTTACAAGTTTACTAATGATACCGAGGCGGGTTGGCCTGTAGCTCAAACAAGCAGGCCAACTGCTGGGAAAAGCAAGAGATCTCAGTGCAGTTTCTGGCTGAAACAGATCTGTTCCAGCTAAGGATATAATTCTTTGTTAGACGTCTATGTAGAACTTCTACCCTTTTCCTATCGTGCTTTGCCATTTGTACTCATTATTGCCAGGAAACAGTCTCTCCATGAGTGTTATGGCTTTCAAAACCGCACACTCTATAGTTCTGGAAGCAACACCCCTTTCATTAGGGCTTCTGTTTTCACTCTCACTTTCCTCAACAATCTATTTTTCTCAACAATCCCCTTTCAGGGGGAGATGCTATTAAAGAATGTATGCATTTTTTAATTAAGAAAAGCCAAGAGACAAAAAATGCATCCAATTAAAAAAAATAAGCTAGCCTAAAATAGAGTTTCACAAGTGGCATTTCCAAAACCACTCAATTCCAAGCCTACTCTGCTGTCACTTAAATTAAAAGAGGCTTTAAAACGGACTGCAGAAAGCCAAGTCCGAGAACCTTTGGCATGCCTGCCTGAAACATAGTTCCCACAAAGAAGAGACTTCCCACAGTCAAATGGAAGCGTTTCTACGTTGACATACATACTGCTGCATCTGTTCTTTGTTCGTTTTGCGTTCAGATGCTAGTGTGGTAATACCTGTGGAACTGCAGGATACGGTAACTAGACAGAGGTAGAGGATAGGATCTGTGTGCCTAAGGCAGTGATTCAGGGTGCCAGGGTACCCTGGGGTGCCGTGAGATTCTTTAAAGGGTGCCACAAGGTACAAAGATATAAGCCAGATGCAAGGACATAAACAGATGAATGCAGACTCATCCCTGCCAGCCATTCCTCTACCCCCACTGCAAAGAGGTAAGTAGTACTGTAATAAATACATTTGTTTTCAAAAAGGGGTGCTGATCAGTTCACAGAAGTTATGGAGGGAAATGCCTTCAATCTAATGACGGGTGCTTTGAGTCTAAAAAGGTTGAGAACCACTGGCCTCAGGTCTCTCCTTTATAGGAAGTTTTCCCAGTACAACTATACATGTATAGTTAAATGGCTGCAACTTCCCCATGCAGACACATTTTTGTCTGGAGACTTAGCTTAACCTACTTTACAGTGAGATAGTCTAACCTAAAAAAAACTGCTCATCTTATAGTGGAGTAAGAGCATCCACATAGGGAGTTACGCCTATATAACGACAGTGCTTTAAATTCATACCTAAGCTTACACTAGCATACATTTTCCATGTGGAAATAAAAGCCCTGACAGGCTGCTGTAGTTTATGGAGCTGCAAAAATCCATTAACAAGGAAACTGAATTCAAGGTATGCAAGTCACTACAATGGTGAGGATGCACCATTCAGCCAGGAACTGCAGTTGCTCAGGGTAAAGATAACTCCCCTTTGCTGCACATGTGGAAATCTAGATTGCTCCTGCAGCTGTGAAATGAATAGCTTAGCACTCTGTGGGCCTGAGCTCCAAGCCTGCCTTCACTGGGCCTCTCTTACTTTATGAATACAATTCTCTGGACACAGTTTTATGTTGTACAGACCCTGACCCCACCAGCATCTCCGCAGGGGGCAGCCCACTGAGATATCCAAGTGACAGAAGCTGCAGCCACAAATAATTACAGGCCTGAAAACTTTGCCAGTCATTATCTGGGGATGCAAACAGAGAAGGTCAGTTTCTGGCTCCTTTTCAAAACCAGGGCTGAGGAAGTGTGGCTAGAAAGCAGTTTAACTTTTTCATTTCCTGACTGTTTGTCTCTCAAGTTTTGTATCTTTTGCATTAAAGTATCTTGTTGTCTTTATTTATAGTTATAATGATACAGCACTTTTACTAGAAGGCTTCATTTTTAATGTCTGGTACTTCTCCAAAGCTAACCCCCCCCAATATTTTTTGAGGGCCACAATTTCTCATGCTTGCTTTCATCCTAAATATAAGCCTTATCTGGAAAAGAGATGGGGGAGCATGAAGAAATTCTGTTTAGCTTTTTCATTTAAAAGACATAAAATGTATCCTGTTTAGTAATATAAACAATTCAGACGTTTACTCCCAGCATGACAAAGCTCAAATTTCCTGATCACTAATCTGAAGGACCATCTGGGTTATATTAATGTAACACAGACATAAGATCAAAAACCGTAAGTTTAAGGAAGACCCTTGGCTGGCATAGATAAATGTCTCTGATTAGTATTTATAGTAGAGAAATGCCTCAAGAATCCATATATTACCAGTTTAATGAAGAAAATACAATAATACACTCATCCCTAAGATGCAGGCACTCTTTGATGAGATGTTTGTAAAATGGAATGATTACTGAAGTGGTATTTATACTGCGCTAGCATCCAGCATGCACTGGGAGCTGTACAGGTACATACATTCGTTTTCAAAAAGAGACCTAGTTTCTTTCCCAGAAAAAACACATTTGGAAACTTAGGAAGAGAGAAGAAGAATGGCCCAAGAGTGGAAAGCTAACCTGGGCCAGGGGTGACCTGAGTTCAATTCCTCTGCCACAGACTTCTTATATGACCATGAAAATATCACTTAATCTCTTTGTCTTTGACTTTCCCTAGCTCACAGGTACACTGAGAGGATGAACCTACTACAGACTGAAGGGCTCATATCTTACACTAATGGGGGCCATGTACCTAACAAACAACAGCAGGGGGAAAGAAGATATAATATGCAAGTAGGCAAGTCCACCTTATGACTGAAACATGTTACATGCTCCCCTTATTTTTTTTTGGCTTGCCTAATTTAGCTGTACTTCAAACAATCCAACTTCTTGCCTCTGTCACAGCAGATGTGGGGGCTGAGCATTTTTAGGGAGATATTGGTGAGAGGACATTGGCCTTGCAGGCCAATTCAGAAGATAATTCCAACAGGTCTTTTATCCCTTCCTGCCCACCCCCTCAAAAAAAGCCAAATCCAAAGCCCATTATAATGGTGGCTTTTTAACTGCACAAGAACAAGAAAGCCAAAGTAACAAGAAATCCATGTAAGGAGCAAATGTAAATGCTGTCCCTTCTCTTATGCATAACAGTAGGGTTCTAAGCTATAGGACTATAAATCAGTGCAATATGACAAGATGACCCAGTTTTCCTCCACTAAACCCATACAAATATAGCAGGGATAAGACTAACAGTGCCTCCATTTACATAACATCAAAATGCTATAACAGCTTATGGAACTTTTTATGTTTTTTTTTTTTTTTTTTTTTTTTTTTTTTTTTT
>NW_017728996.1:48066537-48068278 GCF_001723915.1 Gavialis gangeticus | reverse complement strand
CAGCTTTTTTTTTTTTTTTTTTTTTTTTTTTTTTTTTTTTTTACACACACACACTCCTTATATAGCGTTTTCCCACTGTAGACTCAAATGCTTCATACAACCCATGGCTAACATACATTCCATATTGGGGTGAAATACAGCAATTCTTCAACAGCATGAAGTATCATCACACATTCTTTTAAAGCAGGAAGTGAACAATAAATCCCACTGGCATTCCAGAAGCTATTTAGGCCAGCAGACTGCAATGACTTTTTAGCCTAGAGACATTGGAGCAAAAATCTCAACTCTTGTAAAAGTGACCTTGAGGTTTGCCATGACCTCCATCTGCCAAGTTTTAAAGTTCCCTCTGCTAAAGGGCATGTCCAGAAGCACAGTGTCCTGTGATGCTAGGCAGCACACTGATGTGGGAACAATTCAGACACAAAAATGCTGTCTACTCCCTAAACAACACGTCATAAGTGCTTCTTAGAAGTCTCATTCAAGTCATAACTAAGGCTGCCTCTGTTGACCTACTGAAAAGTGGCAAGAACAGACCACAAGGTACATTGTTTTAAATGTAAAACTGCCCCTTTACCAAGCAATTGCCTAGCTCTTAAGATCTAGTCCCTCTCCATTCTCAAGTCTCAGGTCCTACGCCCACCCAAAAAGCTCATCCCTATAATAATCTCAGCCCTACCCCCACACTTGCACACATGCTTGCCTTAAGGCACCATGAGTACTATTCTATTGGGACAGATCACACACTTAAAATTAGAAAGCATAAAAATGTTGGTGGGGACTTGGGCCTTTAGTGTTATTCCTAGTAGTGTAGGTGACAGAGTTTCAGCAAGAAGTCCCATTTTCAGTCTGACAGCATCCTTTAAATCAAGGGTGTCAGACATATGGTCTGTAGGGCTAGGTTGGACCTAGGAATTTGTAAGCAGGGCCTGGCGCACAATTCAGGGCTATGGGACCCTGTTAGGGACACCCTTTGGAGGAAGGCAAGCAATGGCTGTGCTAGTACAGCACCACTCGCCCCACCACTGACACTTACCCTGCCTCTGTCAGGTCCAGATCTGGCCAGCAAAGAGCCCCATGGTCCAGATCCAACCTGGGAGACCAGGGATGTTTGACACTCCTGCTTTAAATAAAACAGCCAGCAGATTAGTTTTCAATTGCTGCTTCTCTCTTGCGTGGTCACTTCACAGAACCCCCATTTTTTGGATGAATGGAGAATTGTGATAAAATGCTAGAGTTAAGGGAGTCTCCTTGCACACCCTACCATTTTCAGGAGATGGAGGATCCAACAGGGGCAGGAAATTCTCACTATTTTCTTAAGAGAAAAGCCTATGGATCATCATAGCTTGGACAAATTACATCAGAATATAATCCAGAGTAAGGAAATGGATCTAACACTGAACCATATACATTATACTACTGGACAAGGCCTTATAGTTCTCTATACAGAATGAGTGATGTTCTGCCACTATCACCTTCCCCAATGTGACTCAGTACCCTGTTTGACCATGTTGGCCATTCCTTTAACAGAGTAAGAAAATAAAAAGTGTGTTGTCTTTACATACCGATCCTGCACCCTGTATGGTTCTGATCAGGAAAAGGAAGAGAGAGCAGCAACAGTGGGGTGGAAGCCAGCATTGGTCAAATGAAACTGTGCCAATTGCTTGCTGGGAGCAATGTGGAATGCTGCCATCCTACCAGCTTCACTGGGAGGCGAGCAGAGGGAATGATATGGGCTGAAGGA
>NW_017728996.1:48059238-48061537 GCF_001723915.1 Gavialis gangeticus | reverse complement strand
CAGGAAAGTATCCAGTTTCAGTCTGGACAGGAAGAACACTACGAGGCAGCCTCCATTGCTGCAAGGGCAGGCAGCAGGAATGTGATGCGACTACAAACCAATCCCAGACCTCTGTTCTAACACCAGCATCTTCTGATCGCTTCTCAGATATAAACAAGCAGGCTGTACTTTTAGCTTTAATTCTATGAATAAACTACCAAGTTACTTTTTTCCCCCTTCAGAAAAGCCACTTTTTCTTCCCCGTTCTCCTGCTCCACAAACACTGCCCAGATTTTTTTTTTTTTTTTTTAAACAGTTTCTGCTCCTTAAACCTCCTTCATCCCTGTGTCTGAGAAGAGACATCCTAAATGAATGTTGGGTTTACCTGCAACTCATAAGGCAGATGAGGTTCTGTCTACAACTGCAGAGTTGAAGGTTAACAAAATAATCTACAGCCATGCTCTTAAACTTTAATCCAATCTCTGATTTTCCACAGGGGCAATATCCACCTCAGTTTCTTTGCTGTTGTTTCAAGGTCTCTCTCACTGCAGACATGCATTCACAAGAGTTTTAAAACACCTTGGACTCTCTACAGGCATTTCACTCTGAAACAACGGCAGAGTAAGAGAACAAAGGATCAACTATATCAGATCAAAACAGTGGTCAGTCTGAAACAGCAAGCACTACATAATGATTGAGAGGAAGACCAAATAAACCACCATAATGCACCTGACCACCAGCTTGAGGATGTGACATGGTAATCGCTCCCTGACAGGATTACTTGCCCTAAAGCTGGAGATCTGATTCAACTTATCTTGAAATTTCATTACTACAAACCTCTCTTGTGATCTAAGAGAAGAGATGGAGGTGAGGTCAGGGCATGTGGCTGGAAGGTACAAACACTGGGTTCCAATCCCGGCCCTGGGATTGCTCCTGTGGGAGCCAGGGCAAGTCACCAAGCTTTTCCATGTCTTAATTGAAGACGTGGATAATACCACCTCTCTCACTGGAGGGTGTTCTGGTGGACTGAGGAAAATCACTCTGAATATGCAAAGCAAGTCTGAAAAAATCATATTTAAACAATCCAGCCTCTTTCCCCTACTGTTTACAATCCCACTCTAGAGATTTCACTCTACTCACATACAAGAGCCAACTGCAAGGCTGAACTTTCTACTGTAATGTACAAACAGTCCCATGGCCTTGACTTTGGTAGGGCCTAGCACAAACACCTGCCTGCAGATGCAAGACCAGGGCCAGGCTGAGACTTGATTTCCACTGAAACAAGAACCAGGAGGCCTGGATTTTTCACAACAGCTCTGGTCTCTGTGTCAGCAGAGGAAGCAGTATTTCCCTTTCCTCACTCCTGAAACTAGCAAAAGAGACACTTCCTTGTCTGGTCTGAGAACTGCTCAAAGCCATCCGGTCTCAGCCTGCACTGAAAGGTGATCCCAAGAGAGGGCCAGGGTAAGAGAGGAGTAAGAGAAGCAGGTAGAAGGCAGCAAGTACAGCAGGGCAGGGAAAGAGGCAGGGCCAGGCACAGCAGGCAGAAACCGTGGATGTAGAAGACTTAAAGATGCAGCTTAGGAAAGTCGGCACAGGGCCCTGGGAAAAGCAGGGCTGGCTTTACATTTCCCCAGTAGCTCTCCGGTCACTGCCAGGATGAGGTTAGCACCCCGGGCCCTGCAAAGTCACAGCAGAGGGTCTGTTTCTACAAGCATACAGCATCCTCCTGCACTGACGCAACAGGGTGGCAGGAAGATGTGCACGTCATGGGCAGAGACAGGGCGTGGGAAGCAGAAAAATCTCCACTCCAGCCTTCGAGAGTTGAACCAAGCGGACAAAACAGGAAAGGGGTGGGGGGAAGGTTAAAAGAAGCAAGGCAACTATTCCAGACACAGATCACTGCCCCAGCATGTTTCAAAGCAAGGGCTGGCATGAGGCACCAGGCTCCCAACCCAGTCACTGCTGTGGAGATCCCAGTCTGACACATGGGTAAACTGAGGCACAAAGTCACCTCCCCAAGGTCACATGTAGGGCCTGTGACAGGCTCAGGGACAAGCAGCGGGCGCTGGGGGGGACCCCGCAAGTCAACATGAGGTGGCAGGTCCAGCTATCGTGCCCCAGGGGGGTGGGTTCATTCAAACCGGCCAGGGGGTGCAAAGGGGTGGGGGATCCTTGGCGCCCGCCCGCTCCGCTTCGCGCTGGGCTGCAGGGAGCGGAGCGTGGGGACGCAACCGCCCGAGCACAGAACGATCTTCCGTGTCTCGTCCCCGCCCCAACCAAACGCACTGGAGCAGGCGCGGGTGCCCCCCCCCCCCCC
>NW_017728996.1:48042829-48058645 GCF_001723915.1 Gavialis gangeticus | reverse complement strand
GCCCCCGCGCCTCCATTCACAGCGCGGCGGGGGCCGGGGCCGGGTCAGGCCGGTCCTGCCCCGGGCTGGGGCTGCGCCCGCGGAACCTGGAGGCGCCCGGCAGCTCGGCTCACCCCGCGCCCTGTCTGCAGCCTCAGGCACCGTGTAGGGCGGGGAGAAGGGCTTTCCCCGCGGTCCTCGCGTGTGTCCCGGCCCAGCGGGGAGCGGGACTTAGCCCCGCGGGCCCAGGCGAAGTCGTGCCCTCGGGCTGCACCTCACAAAGCCGGCAGCCCACGCCGACAACAAGCGGAGGAGCAGGACGCCGGGCAGTGAATGCTGCATCTTCCTTCCAGGAGGCTATTGGCCCTGGGGTCAAGGCCTTGGGGATTAAATACAGACCCATGTTGGATGTCCTGACCTTAAAAAAAACCCAAAAAACCTCCCTCTAATGTCTGCCACCATAGAGGGAGGTTTTTTTAAGGGCAGGATAGACCAGTGGATCTATTCGGTACATGCAATATGGGTACTCTGCTTGGAGCATCAGGGACTAGGATAAGCAATGCTCCAGCAGCTGTCAGCGTTTTACCTACCAGGCTGTCTAATGCAAAGATGATCTCCAGGATATGGTGGTTAACATGCTAGTAGTTGCAAGTCCCTTGTTTACGTTAGGGCCTGCAGTAGAGCTGAGCGGATGTGAAAAAAACGTATTTTGGGGAGCAAGGAGTGGAAGTCCTGAGAAACTAAACAGCTGCTGAACACAGAAAGGTCACCTTGGGCTTAAAGATCTGGCTCACCAGTTCAGCTATAGGTCCCTGCTTCGTGGCTGTATTCTGTAATCTGATACAGATTTGAATGCAGCGTCTGAACACATCACTTCTTCCATCCTCCTTATGTGCGCTCTCTTGTCAAAAATCAAATGCCTCCTCTCTGTAGCTAAAGGCCCACACCCAAATATACACACACAGACAAGTTTAGGGTAGACCGCTATGGTATACACCCACAGACTCAGATCTGATGTAAGGCAGAACATTTCAGCCCCCAAGTTCAGGTTCTGCAAAGAATATAGGCCACTGCACAACTCACCCTTATCTAGGAATCAAACAGATTTCTCTAATCCACCACTATCTCCCCCTCTGGTATGTGGCCATTAAGAGAGAACTCAGATGTACAGAATGACTGTTCCTTTGGGGAAGTGTTGCTCATAGATGTGGATTATACCTTCCCCATGGTTTATGACCACCATCTCTATTCCTTCCCTATCTCCCATGGCCTATTGTCAGTTCCTGTCTTGACTTCGACAGTCAGCTCTTTGGGGCAAGGA
Source organism: Gavialis gangeticus (assembly GCF_001723915.1). NCBI lineage: Eukaryota > Metazoa > Chordata > Crocodylia > Gavialidae > Gavialis > Gavialis gangeticus. Next base: position 48,057,345 of record NW_017728996.1, on the reverse strand, counting down.
CCATTCCTTTTGTTCTGCTTTTACAGGGTTTAGCACACTGAAGCTCCTGGTTCATTATGGGCTCATAGGAACTCTCTCAGTCCAAATCAGTAAAGCTGTCTGAAGAGCTGAACATCAAAGATGGGGCCTCCCCCTAAGCGTGGAGTGCCATGGCTATCACTGGCCTGTAATGATTTATGCCGTGCATTATGTTTGCTTTTCTGGTACACTCACTTTAATGTTATTGTGATTCACCTGGTCAGTTATTATAATGGCCCATGGGCAGGGCTGGGTGATATGAAACTACTGTCTGGCAGACCAGGAACTATAACAGGCAGTAGTCAGAGGTTTCAGCCACCCTGGCTCATGGTGACACTTCATGGAAACCATCACCATTGATGTATTTGACCTCTATAAATAAATGGCATAAAAACAAATATACCCACACAAAAATTCTCAGTGTTTTAGAGGAATACAAGAGAGACAAATATGAACGGGATCAGTGGGCTTTCTGTACCATTCTTCCATAATACAACAGAAAGAAGTTTCGGGACCCATCACCACATAGCCAGAGTACCCACAACCCCCTCCCCCCCCGCTCTCAGCTCCCCACTTACCAAAGATTTGTCTCCATCTCAGCAACAGAACTCTTGGAGGCTGTTTCTACTTGTAGATGAGCAGCAGCCACGGTTGGAAGGATATGGGAACAGCTGCAGGCCAGTGGGCTTTTTAACAACATTCTTCAGAGCATTATTGCATGACAAACACTACCCTCTGCCTCTGGGGGCAGGTCAAAGCACTGCAACAATGATCACTCAAAAAGCCACATTCAAGCTGGCCTCCATGGCTGTGCCAGTGGTGGACATTTTATTTAGCTGATGAGGCCTGGCCTGGCAACTTGCCCGCAGCCAAGGAATTTGCACCTGACAGAAAAGGGAGCACAGGTGCAGCCACCCCTGTTTTCTATATAGAAGCAAAGCCTGTAGAAGCTAAAGAGCCCAGCTGACAGTGCCCTTTCTACTTCCAAGCTGGGACTCAACTGTGGACTACAGCACTATGATGGGGATGAAGAAACCTCTAATCTAGAAGCATCACATTCAGCTGTGCCCTGGGGCTGGATCTGGCCCACAGCCCATATGTTTAACACTCCTGTTCTAAACTTTCTCTCTGTAGACTTACACAGGCTATGCTGTGGTCATCCCTACTCTACTGAGCATTTGCTTGAGCAGACTGTTGGCATCTGACACACTTACACGTCACCACTTACAGGTAGTGGGAACAGCTGCATGTTGGGTGTGGAGGAGTTACGAGAACACAGTAATAGCACTATCACACCCAACAAATAAGAGTTATGGAAAGAATTGCTTTGGCTGCAGTGACTCCCCACACACTTTCACTTCCAACCTTAACTGCAAAGTCAATATTTTAAGAGCCTGAATGGTATTTTTAAAAAGAGAGCCATGCAGCAATATCAGGATGGGGCCTCTTCACAATATATGAAAAGAACTCTGCTTTCCCTCTTCCATCAGAGACAACAGCCAACACAGCCCTTTTATCTCCCATTGTATTCCACATTGCTCACACCCCTCTCTCTGCTGTAGGACCTTGAAAAGATCTGTGAAGGACAGCACATGCAACTGCAATCTGAGCTGCAGCTTTCCTAGCCCTTACCAGAGGGATGCTAACTCTGATCCAGATCTTCCAACTGTAATCTGAACAGTGCCCTAGCTTACTCAGTAATGACCTACGTCTTTTATCTGTTGCTATACAATAGGCAACTGTTTGTAGAAATCATAGAGAAGTAGGGCTGGAAGGGACCTCAGGAACTCATCTAGTCTAACCCCCTGCCTGAGGCAGGAAAGGTAGAGAAAGCCCCTTCCCCCACCCAGCTTAAAGGCAAAGGCCCCCAGCACACTAATTCTACCACCTGAAGCAGCAGCTTGCAGAGAGCAGTGTTCTTGTAGAACCTGCCACTGGTTTAAGCCAGAGCTGTTCAACAGGCAGCCCATGGAGCTCGTTGATGCAGTTGTAAGAGCTGCTGTACTGGAGCAGCTCTTGAGTCTAAGGTATGAACTCTGCTGTTTGCCCTGGGCTAAGTTTGGGGTTTTAGGTCACTGTTGGTGACCAAATCAACAGCAGGGGAAAAAGAAGAGCGAGTGGCAGCCAGACTTGCACCAGTGCAGTGACTCCAACAGCCACATTGAGCCACTGCTGCCCTGCCGCTGAAGATGGACCATCTGGCCCCTGAAACTTGTGGTTTAGATCCAGCACGCAGGGCCAAATGAGTTGGACAGACCTGATTTAAACCACCATGTCTCAGGCCAACTTGCTCCTTTGCATACCCCCACCCCCTTCTTACTATGAAGGGAAAGAGAAAGGCAAGTAGTTTAGCCACACACCATTTCTTCACACACTAATAATAACCAGCTGTGTGAAATCATCTGAGTAACATTCAAGCCACTTGAATTTGTTCACACACCCGGGGTGTCATTTCCTAGCTGTGTGTGAAGGAAGAGGGTAGTAGGCCAAAGCTCTTCCAAGCAGTTTCCAGTGAAGTTACTACATTACTGTTGCCCATTTCTCTCATGAACATTGGCTTTACAATCAAGTGATCTTGAGCCTCCCACACTCCCAGCGTAGAAACCAGCATTTTCTGGGAAGAATGGGGGTATTGTAGAGTTGGGGCAAGAAGATAAATAGACCTGCTGTGTGTAGAGAATCATTCCTGCTGTCAGGGTGTATATCACGTCCTGTACCGGATGTAATTTCTTTTCAGAGACATATAGAGGTATCTCCCTGGAGATCAGGAACACAATCTGCAATGGTATTTACATGATATAATTTCATCTCTACCTATTAATTCAAATAGGCTGTTTGAAACTAAAACCCATGCATTTTCTACTACAGTTGTGTGTTCAGGAAGGGGTATCAAACATATGGCCTGCATGCTGGAGCTATATCATCTGGCTTGCAGGCTCTTGGAGACCAGGAATTCAAGGGCAGGGGCCACTACTGAAATCCAGGGTACGGAGCCCAGTTGGGGGTGTGTGTTGGCAGTGTGGAGTCATGGGGAGGAAGGAATAAGTGATGGCTATTACCCCCAAGGCTCCCTGCCACTGTTTACCTCACTACCTGCAAGGAGCCCTGCTGTCTGGATCCAGACCAGGAGACCAGGTGAGTTTGACACCCCTGGGTTAGGAGACTGCTCTTTCATCTCCAGCTGAAAATCAAGTTTGAATAAGCAACCAGCTGAGCTCAGCAGTTTCAGTTTACCAGAGATTCATCTGTATCATAAAATTTAGTGCACAGGAATAAAGAGGATGGTCTTTATAAGAGAAGGGGTTAGCGGTGTAACAGTTGAGAGAACAGCAAGCGAGAAGAAAGTGCCCCAATAGTTACAAGACTCAAACCTGCACAAGTGTTCTGGTTTTGTATAGTGATATTAGCCTATTGGCATTCATATTCTAAAATCATCACATTTTAAACACAGAGTTAAAACATGCTGTACAGCTCAGCATCAAACTAGTGGACAGATCCTAATGAGTTCATATTCGTGTGTAACCCTTTATTCTTCAGAATCAATACTACTATTTAAAAAAAATGCCTCCTCACAGGAGGGCATTTCCTCCTACTGAGAAAAGGTCAGCAAGAATAAAAATGATGCTGTGTTCTTTTTGCACAAGAATATACTTGAAAGCTGGGAGCTAGCTCTGATGCAAGGAAATTATGTTTCTCAGAAATGTGGGTGTTGAAAATAAAGCCTTCAGATTTTACAGAAGTGCATCACAAAATTTTGTAACTAGAAACAAACTGACCACAAAACTTTCACCAAAAAGCCTTTAGATTTAAATGCCTAGAAACTTGTAGCCTAATTATAGGGCCCGGTATTTGGTGTCCAGGCTACAATCAGGCATTCATGTCTAAGGAGTTCATATCCTGCCCCTGACAAATGGTTTTGCCATGGACTTTAACAGGACCATGATCAGGGCCTAAACAATCATGCAGTTTATCACAGGCTACAGTCTTAAAGACCCCACAGTGGAATTCCTTAACAGAGGCATAGAGAGGCCTTAGGATCCAGAATTCTTTCAAAAACTAGTGCTGAAGCCAAGCTATACCCTTTACAGGCACTTGAAATTGAGCCATCTCATAATACCCTTCTTCTCCCTCTCAGCCAGTGTGAGCTCCAATGGTCAGTGAAGAGGCTGAACTGTAGCTGAGTGATGACCCTTTACCCTTTCCAAATAAAACCAACTTGTTACAGCAGTCTAGTTCTCCATCTGGCTTGCTGTCTCATGTAGGCTCCTGGGAGGTTTTGCTGGCTGAGGGGTAGACAAGTATTCCAACTCATAACGCCCATTTTCAGCAGCCTCTTCAGGATTCAAGCCCCCTTCCCCTAAAGCCAGCTTTTTATTTTTTTTATGTTCGATGATCTGCTGGAGCTGGTGCCCAGCATAGTCTGGCTTGGTAGTTAGTGGATTAGTTGGCACAGTCAGTCCAAGGATGTCTGATACCATGTAGGGCCGCAGCCAGCCCACCAGTGGGGTACTGCCAGGAGTGTAGTGAGTTTGCTTGTGGTAGAAGAGGAGCCCGTCTACCTGCAAGAGAGAGTGGATAACTGGGTTGAGTTTGCATCACTGGACAAAAGGCATGGAGTTGTACATGAGAAGATCTGACAGCAAAAACCTGCCATGAGGCTTCCCAGCTTTACTCACCTTTGATCTTCATTCATTTACAAGTCAGAATGACCAGGCATATTATTCACTCATTTAAATGAAATAAACCGAGGAAGGGAAATCAGAAACCAAAGAGTTTCAATGCTGTCAGCCAATTCCACTATTTGGATTCATACAAAAAAGCACTCAAGTGCTCGCTTCAATTTGAGCATTACAGAAGCAGAACAAACACATAGGCTCATGGCAGTCGATCTGCAACCGCCTGCATTTTTAGTTTGGTTGCTATGACCCAGTTCTGTGAATATTTGCCTTATTTTTAACACAGCAGCAGATAAAAAGGACATCTCACTGATCTTTTTTTTTTTTTGAACAGCACATTTTGAAAGTGATGAGTCAGAGCAGATGATGCCATGGAGCTTTCATTCTTACACTGTTACCATTCTTTCAGCTTCCTCATGGTAAATAAATTCTTAATGAATCCCCAGAGGTAATGAGTGCCTTAATCTCTTGCTGCAATCAATGGCAGATAAGGGCACTCAGCAGTTTAAAAGGATAGGGCCCTTACTTATGCTTCCACTTCCACTCACTGCAGTACTGCAGCTGGTTGACATTTTGCCTCTTTATCCTACATACTAAAGGATTTCTGACTCCCCCTTCCGTGGATTCCCAGAGGCGCACTTTGTGGGCTTGGACCATACCTTGGGATTCCCTAATGTTTCAGGCCGTGCTCCTTAGCAAAGCTTAGTAAGCTCTTAAAGGCATTTGTGCATGAAGACAAGAGGCTGACTACAGAATACAGGGGAAGGGAAGGTTTACTTAGTTATCAATCACTGTAAGGTTCTAGCAGTATAATCGCAGGAAAAGGACTTCATTAGTAGGAGTAAACTGGGAACCAAAACAAGGACATTCATATTCTGCTTGGGTATAACAATGCACAACACTCCCTCAAATAAGATAATGCACATGGAGAAAATAAAGGAGAACTCAGGAAGAGATGGTGCCTGCCCTATTATATTCTAGTGGTCCATACTTTCATATACATACTGCTAACACATTCTGATAAATCCAGCACTTGTTAAGAAGAATGTATTCTGGCCATCCCATGACAGAGAGTCTTAAAAAAACATTAGGCCTTTGAAAGGGAAGGAACCCAATTTCAATTCCATTTGTCTGATTTCATGACATGCTGGCTGAAAAATTCTCAGCAGAGTGAGACAGCTCACATCTACTCTTGCAGCATTTTCTATTAAGTTCTTGGCACTTCCTTACTTGTCCGCAGTTATTTAATTTTCAGTTTGCCTCTTGACATTGTCACTGTACAGACACCAGCCAAATCAGATAGAGGGTTAACAATGGTCTGCATGGGAAGTCAGAGCACCTGGAAAACAAAACTGGATGGAAAGCTGGTCCAGCAGCCCTGAAGTTATTTATTTTTTTAATGACCAACATTTTCATGGTTCAAAATGAGACTCCTAAATAACAGTGGCCTGATTTTCCAGCATGCTGAGCACTTGCAGCTTGCAGGGATCTCAAATGAAATGTTCAGTGACTGCAGTCAGATTTACAACTGCCCAGCACTATGAGGCCTGTAATTCACTTTAATTTAGGTACTAACAGACGAATCCAAACTCGACTGAAGCTAATGGAATAACTCCCCAGTGGTCTCACGACACTGAGGACCAGACAAATTTTGCAGGTATAGTTTACCTTTGGGGACTCTCTTAGTGGTAGCCAAGCTCACAGCCATTGCAAACACAAGACCATTTTAACTACGGATGCACTAATAGAAATTTTTGGGGCCGATACCAACAGCTGATTTTTAAGGAGGCATATCAGCTGATAACAATCCGATTTCCGATACCAGTCAGGCAGCTTGAAGAGCAGTGTCCAGCTGGTAAGTCTGGTGGGGTGGAAGGGAAGGGGGGGCAGATCAAGGCCCCTGTGGTGAGCTAGGAGTGAGGCTGGGGGAAGTGCTGCACAGCCGGGGTGGGGCAGGGGCAGGATGGAGCAGGTCTGGAAGCTGCTGGTCTAGTGGCTTGTCCAGCACTTGCCTGCTTGCCTGGCAGCTCCTGCTGCTTGTCCACGAAGGCATGCAGGGCAGGGCAGGTAAAACAGCACAATTTAGCGGGAGTTTTTCCTGGATGTTGTCTATACGCAACACTTAGTCTTTACGCTCTTTAGTCCTAAGCAAGTCTTCCTTCTTTTTTTTGTCCTGCTTGTGTTATTAATGCTACCTTACTGAGACTTCGTGGGCTCCCTCTGGTGGGATATTTGATACCAGCACCCTCTTTCATTCACAAAAACTGTGGTAGCCTATTTCTGTGAGGTTCTTGGCTTAGAAAGAGAATTCTTAGGGTTACAATTAGAGCATAGCATGTTGATGTATTACCCTTTCACTGCTGGAAAACTGGAGACAAACTGGGATTGGGTTTCAGGAAAAAGTCTGATAGTCTCCTTTTCTCTGTCTCTAGTCTTTTCAAGTGTTTTAGCGTTTCTCTGGTAAAAGCTCAGTTTCTGCTCCACCCCCAGTGCGGTTCCACATTCCACAGCTCCTTTCCAGAGGGAATTTTTGAGGGGAGGAAATGAGCTTTCTGGCAAATATGTCACTGTGTCCAGTGAGGCAATCAGATTATTCATGTTTCAGCAGTTGAGTGAGCAGGTTGACTAAGAAATCGTACACCCTTTATTGATGTTCTGTGCAGTCTGTTCTTTATTAATACAGTTCTGGAGTAGGGTATGGCAATGCCAACCAGGGGGTTCAGACTTCCCATCTCATCTGATGATTCTTTGCTTTAATGAGGAGATGACAGTAAGTCAGCTGTTACCAGTAATCTAACATTTGCCTATTAATAGGGTTCAGTTTGTATTTGTTTTCGTTGCTGAAATAGATGCATTTTAAAAATTAATGGAGCACGTGGCTTGGGAGGGTTGAGAATGCTGCCTATTTCCCTTTCTATCAAGGTTCACCACTGCAGAATCTGAGCAGAAATGCAGATGAATTTATCCTTCTCAGACCCCCTCTGAGAGAGGGAAGCATCATTATGGCCAATTTAGAGGTGAAGAACAGAAGCACGGAGAGATTAAATGATATGACAAGTGTCATGCAAGGAGATGGTGGTAGAGGTAAGCTATGAAAGCAGTTTCTCAAGTCTCAGGCTAAAATCTTAGTCACCAAGCCATTCTTCTCCATTCTGATCCAGTGTGAGGGAACTGCACTGCAGCTGAGTTGGCTTCCAGCACATCTAGGGAGCATACAGTTTTTAAGTCAAATAAGAAAAGATTCCTGGCCCACTGAGCAACAACCCCACTGGGACTTTGCTTCCAGCATATAGATAAAGAACACTGTTCCTAAAATCAGATAAGAAATGCTCCCCACTGAGCATAAAATGTAACAGTCTTACCAGAATTTAGTCATTTTCCAACCATGCCTACACAGCTCACTGCTGTAATGCCTTGGAGTCCAGACATGGTGCCAAGTACCCAGTCCCCTGGCTGTAGGGTCAGTTACCTCAAAGGGGAAGTCCATGGCCAACACTTCACACAGGCTCTCCGAGGTGCAGGGGAAACTCTGCAGGCCCACAAATTTAAACTGAAAGAGTAAGAAGGGGCTTGAGTTAGTTAGTACCTTCCCTCCCACCCAAAACAGGACAACACATTGCATCACGTGTTGCAAAGCTCTGGAAAGTGGAGATAAGGTGACAGAACTTAGCTGTTCAAAGGCGCTGCTTCAAGTCAACACAAAATGCTATTGAAACACCCCCAAACAGCTCAACAGTTAAGTTATTTCTGCTCTGGCACAACAAAAGTTTCAACCTGGTGTCTCAAGTGCATCTTTTATGCCAGTAAACAAAAGCATCATGGGCATAAAAGGATGCATTTGAGGTGAAATCAAGAGAGAGATGTGCCAATATCTACCTTCACTGAATCTGATTCTCAGAATCTATCAGTAAGCATTGTCCAGCTACTAGTAACCCCATCAGCATGGTTCCTTATTACAATTCACCTAGACTCACAGAAGTGGTTAGTCTGAAGTCAGGTAATCAGACATGAGCAACCACAGGCAACAGGCCTATCAGAAGCTAGGTGGTAAGCTGATGCCTCCAAAAGCTTATACCTCTCTGAACCAGTTAGTGTTTAAGGTGCCACCCTACCCTGCTTAGCCCCATAGGAGGTACCATATAACTCAGGCCCCGCTTTGCAAAGCTATCCATCTGTGGGCCTAGTCTTGAAAAATCTACCAAGTGCAGTGGTTGCAACTGAACAGAAAGGAATCACAGCATATGGTGGGCACCATACCTTCCTCTCACTATTTGTGGGAATGAGCCCAATATTGGTTTCTTTATTGGAGACATGGCAAAGAGACTCCTTGTTTAAAGTCTTTGAGATCATGGTTCATTCATGCTTCAGCAACCATGATAGAGGAACAGGGAAAGCTTTCCAGAACCTGGGGCATGCCTAATCTGTGCAGGAAGAGTCCTCGCAACTTGAAGGGTACCTGACAAGCAGGACTGACTGTTCAAGAACACTGAGCAGAGGGTGAAGACCTCTCAGGTTAGTCACTGGAAGCTGAGGATGATCAGCACTGCACAGAATCAGGTGCCAATATAGCACCAGTTCCTTAAACCTTGGGCAAGCTCAACAGAGGGAAGGCTGATGCTTTATGATTCTTTGACTTTGCCTCAAATGCCAGCTGTCTAACAGCAGAGATATCAAACATTTACCCTGTGGGGCTGAGAAATCAGGAATTTGGGGGTAGGACCCATCACTGAAATCCAGGGTATGGAGCTCCTTTGGGAATGCATGTTGGCAACAAAAGGCAAACAATGGCTGCATTAACCCTCACAACCACCACTGCTGCTTGCCCAAGCCTTGCCACCAGCTCTGGCTCATGCGGAGCCCTGAAAGTCTGACACCCCTCCTCCAAAGGCAGGCAGGAGACAGAGAGCAGGTGAGCCTCCCCACTCACACCCAGGGCGGATTCCTATTGCAAACATGATGCCCATGAAGGCAGTCCCTGGGGAAACTTAGCTGGTTTTCTTTTACATCTGCATTTCAGTCAGGGAAGCTAAAACTGGTAAAGTCATTTAATAGCCTGAGGTCCAGATCTCCTCCGACTCTTATTGGAAGGAATACAAATTTATTATTTTCTGTTCTGTTTACATCCTGAACATGGCATCTCATTTCATCAGAAGAACATTTTGTGGCCAAGCGGTGACACACAGGACAGAAAATCCCTTTGTGAATGAACATGATGAAACGCAGCTGGCACTGAATGCCTCTCCCTGTCTCTGGAAACAAAGGACGGACCTACCGGATTAATTCTACTTTTCTCTCCCAGACCTTCCTCTTCTTGTATCTTTGAGTGGAGCCAGAAGAACCTGAAATCTGTCTGGGGAGGGAGAAGAGATATGGATTAGTGTACATCTACCCCAAACCATGTGAAATGTGTATCTGTGTTCCTTCTTGGTTTTCCAGGATCTTCAGACTCCACTGAACCCCAAATATCTGTAGACTCCTTTCTCCACTTGTCTCTGTTCAAAGGACCCCAAAGAACACACAAACATTTATAGGTACTACAGAACCCAGCTGGCCTCCAAACTCCAACCCCTGTGGCTCTCCATGACCACCTTATTAGCAAAATGAAAGCAGAGAGTGTGTGTCTACCTCCACTTTGTTAAACAGCATCTTGCTGTACAAGTTTCTCAGCATCAATACCTGCAGCAAGGCAGCTCAGAGAATGGTGGCAAAATGAGACTCTCTAGAGCAGGTGGGAGCTGACTGGGCTGGAAGGTTCAATACCTGACAGTCATAGACAGGGTGCCCCCTCCAACACATCACATCAAGGATGTAGTATGTCTGCTTCACCTCACTGTAGATGCAGTCCAGGATCGTGTATTCTGTACATACAAACACAGGCAGCAAATGCAGGTAGCAATATACATGCAGGATCACACTCTAGGGCTCTGATGCTATTAGGATTTCCAAGATAGTTTGGCACAAAGACTCCCCAACAATCTGCAGAAGAATCTTTAACTCTCTTCCAGCTGTGAAAGCTGCTACTTTAGAGTCCAACATTGTCTTAGCTCTGAAGGACACAGGAAAGAGATCATTCTAGGAGGCAATGAACGTGTGATAGGCAGGCTCCTAGACTGAAACACCAAACTAGGGAAAACCTACCAAGGAGAGTGGCCTAAACTAGTGAGGGTCCATGTACCTCCTACGTTTGAGATGGAAATGCATGGTCACAGAGGGAAACTTACCCACTATCCCCTGGAGAGCAGGACTATGCTGGGGCAGGGTGGGGCTCTCTGGACAGAGCAGCACTAAGACAGCACCTGACTAGAGCAATATGCCAGTTCTCTCGCATCTATTCTGAGGGCCTCTTCAGATCATTACCTTTCCCACCTGCTGAATTGTGCCGGTTTCCTCCAGGCAGGAGAGAGGGGAACCTGTTGACACAGTAGCCGCTCTTTGTGTAAGCTGCAGTGGAGCCCTACAAGAGAACAGAGAAACTGAAGCCCACCCTTGCTGCTTGTAGACTGTAAACCACCATGTCCAACAGTACCAAAACTTAAACACACAGGTCCAGCTTAACATGCTGTCTGTCCCATCTTCCCCACACGATACAGCTATGTTAACAACATCCAAGACCACGGTGGTATAGCTGGGTCCCCCAGCATAGCCCATTCCAGACTTCCTTTCACTGGGGTTAGTAGTAACACTCTCTGAGTTAATCTGAACAGAATCAGCCCCCCTTACTGTATGGAGAGCTCCCAGAATACACACTAGTCTCTGACTGCACGAGCATCACAAAGACAGACTGACACAAACCCAGAGATCTCCTTTACTGTGCTCTGTGGAGTGATACATATCACCATCTCTTACCCTAGATGCCACAACCAGTGACCTCTTCCCTATGGGGCATACCACCAAGATCCATTCTTGTCCCAGATCCGATGGGACGTCTATCAGCCACTCAGACAACATCAGCTGTGGAGAAAGCAGGGCAATGAAATTAATGACAACACTCAGCAAAGACCCATAGCTTTACACAGCTAGACTTAGAACAGGGGTGAGCAAAATGGTGGATCCAGCCCATGGCCAAACACCATTTCCCAGCAGCCCTGGCAGTGGCAGCTCCTTCTGGCTGCTGCTGCTGGAGCCAGACCTGCTGCCCAGGCATCCCAGACCATCTGCCCCACACCCACTGCTGGGGATGGGACCTACACAGGCAGGGTGCATGGCCAGGCAGCTAGGATGGGGTGACAGCCAGCAGCAAGACAGGTGGGCAGGCCCAGGGAGATCCCAGGATTTTGGGGTAGTGACAGCGCAGGGCCAGGGCACAGCTATAATCTGCTGCCTGCACAGGTGTGATGGCTGTGGGTTCTGCAGGCTAGGGTGAGCTGGGTGTGCACTGGAGCATTGCCCCAGCCCCATGGTGTCACTGCCCCAAGATCCTGGGGTCTTCTCAGCCAATCTTGCTCCCAGCTGCAGCTGCATCCCAGCTGCCTAGCTGTGTGCCCCGCCCATGTGGGTCTTGCCCCGTGGTGGGTGTGAGGCAGAGGATCTGGGGTGCCTGGGCTGTGGGACTAGGTTCAGCAGTGGCAGCGCTGCCAGGAAATGGAGTCCACCGCAAACTGGATTCAGCCTGTGGGCTATATTTTGTCCATCCCTGACCCAGAACCACAAAGATTTATAGCTCGTAACCCAAGCAGAAAGCACGAGGCATCTAAGCAGACAATTATGTGGCTACCAGTCCTCTGTTATTTGGGTGGCACTGAACAATCCTATAGATACATGCAACACATTAGGTAAGCAGGATGCTAGTGTGACTTGACCGCCACAGGGGTCAGTCAGTCAGTTGGTCATGTATTTACATGTGGTACTTACAGGATGCACTGCTCCCTTCTAGGAAATACCTTCACTCCTCTCTCACCTGTTCTCCCTACTATGATTTTATTGGGGGTGCACCGATAGATTTTGGGGGCCAATACCAATAGCTGACATTTAAGGAGGCATATCATACAATACCAATCTAATTTCCAGTACAGCTGCCTCCAGCTGGTAAGTCGGGTGTGGTAGAAGGGGAGGGGGCAGGCAGATCAATGCCCACCCATGGTGAGGGAAGGGGCAGGCACTGCCCAGGCAGGGCAGGGGGGAGTTGCAGCCAGGGTGGGGGGCAGCTCCCAGCTGCTGCTTGCACCCCGGGAGGGCACGGGGGAGAGGGTGGGCTATGCCCCCAGATCTGTATAGGGCAGGCTGCAGCCAGGGTTGCACGGGACTCTTCTCAGCGGGGACTAGCCTCAGAGCAGGTGCTGGTGGCACTGGGAAGATGCTGCATCCACCCCAAATTTCACCACAGCTCAGCTCCCAGCACTGCCCTGGCTCAACACCCTGCCTCCACCCATGCACTGGGAAGGGTCCAGCCCTCACTGAGAAGAGCCCTGCGCAGCCCTGGCTGCAACCTGCCCCTGTGTGGATCCTGGGGGGCACACACCCTCTCTCCCCCTTTATGCCCTCCCTGGGTACTAGAAGTGGCAGGTGCTGCCCCCTACGCCCATCCTGCCCTGGCAGTGCCTGACCCTGTCCCCTCCCTCACCGCAGGGAGGTGTTGATCTGTCCTCCCACACGCCTTCCCTTCCACCACAATGGACTAACTAGCTGGAGGCAGCTTACCATGCTGCCGGCCCTGTTCCTTGCTGCCCAAGCGCTGCGCTGCAGCTGCGCACAGCACAAGCATTTATGGTCTGGTATCTGATACAGCAAATTTTCTTTCTTTCTATTGGTACTGATCTGGTCCAGAAGGCCCAGCAGCCTCTAAACCTCTAGATTTTATCAGTGGTTTGGGTCTTCACTCACACATACCAATTCCTTGCAGTTTTCATTCTTGCCCAGATGTAGGCAGGCACAGACCCCTGCTGCCATTTTGCCATGAATGCAGAGTGGCATCAACTGCTGCCTAGCAATACCCCTGCCCCAACTATGCTCCCTCTACCCATGGCCCCTAGACTCAAATCTGAGGCAGCCACGTATTCCACTCGTTCCCATGGCGGCAGGCTCTTGGTTTCCCTAGGTAGAGATGCTTACCTGGTTCGCATAGCGCTTAGGCAACTTCTTGCCCGCATCGACATCCATGTCCTCATCATCCACATCTTCCCCCTCCTCCTCTTCCTCGCTCTCAAGTCCTGTCCAGTCGTCCTCTGCCAGTCTCCTGGCATGGTTCACGTAGTCCAAACGTTTCCTGGGAAGGAAAGCAGTTTCCCTCTTTGAAAGCTGGCTTGGCCGTTTCTACCCTGCATTTCCACCCAGGAGCGCTGCCACTGGGTTGAGCTGGGGAATAAATGCATTTGCTATGGGACCAGCTGTGTCTGGCCAAGGAGAATCGCGGGCTGGACCATCCCTCCACAAAGCAAGACCTCTCCAGCCGGAGGGCCAGGCCCACAATGCTCCAACAGCAGACGGACGGACGCAGCCGTGCGTGGTCTGACTACTGTCACAGAGCTCGGTGCTGCAGGCGTTTGGCCTTTGCCTCCACACGCCCGAGGCCCGACTCTGCTTCCCCGCGCTCCGCCCGGGAAAGCGGCGCTGAAGAAAGCCCGGGAAGGCCCCGGTGGACTGCGCAGCTCCGAGCAGGGAAGGAAAAGGCATCCGCGCTCCTGGCTGGAGGCCCCGCGTGTTCCCAGGGACGCCCGCGGCCCCTTCCCGCGCCGGCAGCCGGGGCGCAGCCAGAAGGCACGGCCTGCCCCGCGGGGCCATGGGGCCGCCCCCCAACTCCTCCCAGCTCGGCAGCGGCCCGGGGGGTGCCCGGGGCGGCTCTGCGCTCGTGGGCCCCGGAGGCAGACACGTGCGTGCGCGCCCACA
>NW_017728996.1:48038790-48041726 GCF_001723915.1 Gavialis gangeticus | reverse complement strand
AGCGCGAGGCCAGCGCCAGGCTCAGCTCCTCCATGGCCGGCAGGGGGCGGTGTCCGAGCGGCCGACCCGCGCGCACCCGGCGGTGCAGGGAGCCCGGCCCGGCCGACCAGACGGTTGCCCGGAGTTCCTCTGCGCGCATGCGCAGCCCGGCGTGGGGCGGAGGGGCAGGGTCCTCAGTTGACCCTCCCTTGGCCGGGTGGCTGTGGTGTCGGCGCGGCCGCCAGGCAGCTGGTTTCAAACGTTGGGTAGAGCCGGCATCCAAGCGGGGTCGAACTGCACCCCTGGGATGTGGCCCCGGGTCTGGGCACTCAGGGTTGTGGCGGTGCCTGGCCCAATCTGGCTGCACGGGACGGGTCAGTGTCAGGCCAGATCCAGGCATGCAGGGTCCGAACTGGATGGTGCGGGGCTGGATCCTGGCATGCGGGGCCCGGTGCACGTGCCAAACCCGCGGGCCTGGCCTGCAGGGTAAAAGGTTGAGCACCACCTGCACTGGGGTGAATGCCCAAATGATGTCAGGGCTCCCACAATGCTTGCTGTCTACTGGCACAAATCTGTACGGTGTCGTGGGCACCAGGAGCCAGCAGCAGGGTTGTACTGAGGGGTTTGCACACCTGGCTTCACCTCCAGCTGATTTCTACAGGAATTCATAGACTGTAAGGGGCCGGAAGGGACCTCGGAAGTTCATCGGGTCCAGCCCCCTGCATCAAGCGGGAAAGACAACTGGGAGTCAGGTGACCCCAGCAAGGTAACCATCCAGTCTCCTCTTGAAGTTTTCCAGGGTAGGCGATTGCACCACCTCTGGAGGGAGCTTATTCCACAGTCTGGACACCCTAGTTGTGAAGTGTTTTTCCTAATGTTGAGCTTGAAACAGTCTTCCAGGAGTTTGTGACCATTACTCCTAGTTTTCCCCAAGGGTGCCCTTGATGTACACCTCTGACGTAGCAGTAAGCTGCTACCAAGTCCCCTCTCAGCCTTCATTTTTTTCAGGCTGAAGAAAAGAAGAATAGAGTTAAAGCTGCTCAGCCCTTGTCAGGCTTCGGCCTTCCATGAAAGCTGATTGTTTGTTCCAGGGACAGAGGTGTGACCTCGGGAGCAGGAGTAGCAGGGCTGGATTCTCCATTGCCAGAGGCAGATGAGGTTCTTTTGGTAAATCTGATATCTTTTATTAGACCAACTCAAATAGTGGAGAAAATTCTTTGTAAGCTTTGTAAATGACTGTCCATTGCTATAGGGCAGTCATTTAGACCAGGCATGCCACAAAGTTACCTTGCACCCTTCCCAAGTGCTACTCCAGTCCCCCTCCTTTGTCCCATCTGCTGCTCTGATTTCTGCTCCCCATCTGATCTGCCACTGTGCTGCCTGCTGCTTCCCCAGAGGCTGCCCATGTCACTTGTGGCATACCTGCTGCAGGTTGGCCACCCCTGATTTAGACCACTGCAGAGTCAGCATAAAAAGCTACTATCCTGATCTAGTAGCCAGTTGTACCCATCTTGCAGAGGAGATCATTGATAAGACCAGCTAAAGCATAATGGTGGGTGTAGCCCTTTCAAGTCAGAAGGGAGTCACTTGGGAGTCAATGTGCAGCAATTGCTGTGGCTGTCATCTGCCAATGCAAATGACAGGCCTCAAGCCAGCACCAGCTGCCCTATGGGAATTGCAGCTTTCTGAAGTAGGATCCAAAAATCAAAGCAAAACTTCAACAGCAGCAAGCACCTGAAGCTAGGACTTTTTTTTAAAGAAATGTTTCATGTTCCAAGCCAACTCAAGTCCAAATCCATGAGTCAATCCAGAACCATAAGTGGCCCAACAACTGACAAACATCCTCCACCCCCACCAGGGGCTCAGATATTTCCAAAGTCTTTTGGCAGGCATCCTATGTGCAGGCCAAGCCCGGAGGCTTGGGGTTTGGATGCCTCCAAGTTTTGCCTGCCCTTAGCTATATGGCCGCAGGAACAAGCTAGGGAGAAACCTTCCATTTCCATAAAATGGGCATTAAGCCCCAACACCTTGGCGGGTACTAAACCACACCAGAAGAAGTTATCCCTGGGAGGCTTAAGGAAAACTGCTTTCTTGGACCCAGATACATGGTGTTTTCCCTGCCAGGTAAGTATAGACTAAAGAAATGATCCCTGAAAATATAGCCTAGGACATGGAAAGCCAGAACGCTTATGCATGAAAACAGAGCTGTTGGACTGAGATCAGGCTGCTGGCTGGGGACTTCAGGTTTTCAGGTCAGCAGAGGGGTGAGCCAGGAGAGCTGAGATTTTTCCCCTTCCTCAATGCCACTACACCCTTGGGAGGTGCCCAGCACAGAGATCTGCCTGGATAGCGGGGCTTGGGGGATCTAGGGCTCACTCCAACCTGGCATCAGCAGGAGCAGGACTCCCAAATTTTTACCTGCTGCCCAATCCAGCCCCGTGTGTCCCACCTGCTTTTGCCTTTGATCTCAGTCAGAGACCTGGGAATAGAAAATAGGGAGAATGAGCCCCAAGATCTAGCTCTTTCCCCCTGAGATCACACAGGACAGTTGGTGCTTGTTATCATGTTCCCTGGCCATGCTTTAAGCAAAACCCTTGGATCCCAAGGCTGGGAAGATCTGAAGGCTATTAATGAATTGCTATTTTAGGCTTATAATGGGCTGTGTGAAGCCCAATATAAGCCTAAAATACTGGCAGTGCCCTGCTGAGCTAATAGGTATAAGCCTATGAGCTGCTGTAGCCAGAATCTGCGCGGGTGCCTCGCAGGCAGCAGCTTGTGTGAGCCTGTCTGATCTCCCCGGGGGAGCAGGGGATGCATGAGGGGCTGGACTCTCTTCTCACTTCGTCCCCATTCCTACCAGCTCTGATCTCCCTAGGGGGGCTGCTGGCTGGTACCTTGGTGAGGGAACTTGGCTCGGGGTGCTGAGGCTCATGAAAGCTGTGCACTTGTTTGACACA
>NW_017728996.1:48033355-48033790 GCF_001723915.1 Gavialis gangeticus | reverse complement strand
CGCGGGCAGGGGGCTGCTGGGACCCTGATGGCTGAGGGCGGCTGGTGTCTTCTGGGTCTGGGGGCAACAGCGCTGGGGCCTGGTGTGCAGAGCACTGGGCTGCTGGGACCCAGGCTCTGCCACTGGTGGGGGCAGCCTTGGGCGAGAAGGCACGCAGCGGCGAGGTGACTCGCCCAAGGTCACCTCGCTTCCGCGTGCCTCAGTTTCCCCTTCTGCCCAAAGGGGCACTATTGGGAGCACGGGGGCCGGCAGGGGGCGGCCTGGGACCGAGCCGGGCTGCCTGGCGCTGCCTCGCCTGGAGGCTTCGCAAACTTTCCAGCTTCCCTGCCCTTGCGTCACGGAAAAGGCTGAAGCGGCACGGAGCGGCCCGCGGGGAGCGGCACGGAGCGGCCCAGGTGCTCGGAGGCCGGGGCCCGGCCACCCCCGTCGGGCGCG
>NW_017728996.1:48023397-48033249 GCF_001723915.1 Gavialis gangeticus | reverse complement strand
GCGCGGGGCAGTGCGTGCCGTGCGGGGCTGCCCTGGGCCCGGCCGGCCGCGCTCCTTTTTTTCCTTCCTCCGCCCTGCCGGAGGGATGTGGCTCCCCCTTCTTCCCTCCCCCCCGCTCCGGAGAGATTGCCAAACGTTTGGGCTGGGATCATCTGAAGGTTGTGTTTTGTTTTCCTTCCTTCCAGGGCTTTTGCCAGCGCCACCACTTGCCATCGCGCCGGAGACGCAGCTCGGCGGGCAAGGCGGCCAGGCCGACCCTGGGCTTTTCTTTTTAAAGCCCTTGAGAAGAAAGCTCCAGTGGGTGAGGGGCGTCCGGCCTCCTGCTGATCAGGATCCTTGGTTTTTTGGTTTATGTGAGTTCAAGCCGAGACGGTGGACGGCGCGGGCACCAAAGTCAAAGCTGTGTGGACATGAGGGGTTTGCGGATGTGGATGTGTCTGACGGAGGCTTATGTCACCTAAATGGAGGGGCAGAGCATGTCTGTGCACCCCAGGAATGTCATTTGGGACCAAGGAACTGAGTCCTCAAGATTCACTGGCATTTTTAGACCTTGAAAGTTACATCTTAGACTATATATTTTTACTGCATGGTTAAATCAACTTGGCCCTTTCCCACAGCTTGGGACCAGGTTTTAAGCCATAAAGAGAGTGTGTGCGGTGCCCTCCTCTGCCAGGAGCTGTTTAAATACCTGAGCGATTATCTGCCTGTTCTCAAGGGCTGAGTTGCGCAGTCCTGCAGGAAACAGCCATGGCGCTGAAAGCCCGAGCACTTTACAACTTCCAGAGTGAAAACAAAGAGGAGATCAGCATCCAAGAGAACGAGGAGCTGGTGATCTTCAGTGAAAACTCCCTGGACGGGTGGCTGCAGGGCAAGAACAGCCGAGGGGAGACTGGCCTCTTTCCTGCCTCTTACGTGGAGATCCTGCGGTCCAGGTCGAGCTCCAGTTATACAGACTATTCAAACAGCCCAGCTGGCTCTCCTGGACATGACTCCTCCTTCTACATGCATCGTCCCAACGCCAGCATCTCCAACCAGGGCAGCTTTGAGGACGACGACGACGATGATTGGGATGACTGGGACGATGGCTGCACGGTGGTGGAGGAGCCCAGAAGTGGCCCTGGCACCAACGGGCATCCCTCCCCTCACCTGCAGTACCCTGCGGTGTACCCCAGCCAGAATGCTGGCTATCGACCCAAGCCTGCTCTAGAGAGACAGGACAGCATAAGCTCCTCCAAGAGGGGCAGCGTGGTAGGGCGGAACCTCAACCGCTTCTCTTGTTTTGTCCGCTCGGGGGTGGAGGCCTTTATCCTGGGGGATGTGCCCCTTATGTCCAAGATTGCTGAGGCTTATTATATTGAGATGGGGTCCAAGGGCCCCCAATGGAGGGCCAATCCACACCCTTTCATCTGCTCTGTGGAGGACCCAACCAAGCAGACCAAATTCAAGGGCATCAAGAGCTACATCTCCTATAAGCTGACTCCCAGCAACATCACCTCCCCAGTCTACCGGCGGTACAAGCACTTTGACTGGCTGTACAACCGCCTACTGCACAAGTTCACGGTGATCTCGGTGCCCCACTTGCCAGAGAAGCAGGCCACCGGGCGCTTTGAGGAGGACTTCATTGAGAAGCGCAAGCGGAGGCTGATCTTGTGGATGGACCACATGACCAGCCACCCAGTCCTCTCCCAGTATGAGGGCTTCCAGCACTTCCTCACCTGCCGTGATGACAAGCAATGGAAGCTGGGGAAGCGGCGGGCGGAGAAGGATGAGATGGTCGGGGCCAGCTTCCTGCTGACTCTTCAGATCCCCACGGAGCACCAGGACCTGCAGGATGTTGAGGACCGTGTGGACTCGTTCAAGGCCTTCAGCAAGAAAATGGATGACAGTGTCCTGCAGCTGACCAATGTGGCCTCCGAGCTGGTCCGCAAGCATTTGGGAGGCTTCAGGAAGGAATTCCAGAAGCTGGGCAACGCTTTCCAAGCCATCAGCCACTCCTTCCAGATGGACCCACCCTATAGCTCGGATGCCCTCAACAATGCCATCTCCCACACAGGCAAGACATACGAGACTGTAGGGGAGATGTTTGCTGAGCAGCCCAAGAATGACCTTTTCCTCATGCTGGACACTCTCTCCTTATACCAGGGGCTACTTTCCAACTTTCCGGACATTATTCACCTCCAAAAAGGTAAGCCATGCTGAGATGTGGCTTTCTCAAAGGTTGCTGTGTAATAATGTAGCAAAACTTGTCCAGCCAAGCAGCTACCCAAGGCACTGACAACACTTGCGTTGTTTGGAGGTTGCCTTCTCCTAAAGTTGGAGCAGATTTGTTTTCTGGCCTTGCAGAGCAGGAGGTGGGAGTCAGGGGTGGATTCTGAAGACAGAAGTTTGTGTGATGATGGAAGGGCTGCTGTAGAGGATCTTCAGTTCTTAGTCCTTCTGGGGTGCTGTGCCTTTCAAAGTGCTATGCACACATTAGTCCATTCTCCCAGCTTCCCTGCAGCACCAGTATATGTCATGGCTCTAATTTTATAGCTGGAGAGCCTGAGACCCTAGAAATTATGGCCCAAGGCTTCAAAGTCAAGGTTTGTTCAGGCCTAATGACCCATTAGGCTGGCACAGGTAAGACACACCAGTCTCTATAGCCAGTGGTCCCCAAGGGAATTGTATAGTTAGCAGCACTTTTTACTACCTCTTAGCTTAAATGACCAGGGGCGCATTCACAACTGAGTTGACTAGAGGCAGCCTTCAGCCTGAGTCCAGAGTGAGTCTTTGAATTCATGCCCCTGGAACCACATCAGGACACCTTAGCCATTTTGCTGCCCTGCCCAGGCCAAGGTTTCCAAAGGGACCCCTCATTTTAGGTGTCTTAAGTCTTTGGGTTCTAGCTCCTGCTTTTCAGAGGTGCTGAGTCTCCCAGGTCCCTGCTGACTTGTATGAGATTAGGTTGAAAGCAAGGCCCAAGCAGTCTCAAATGGGACCCACAGAATTAGAGGCCACTTTAGGGAATTTGGGCCTCAGTGATTTCCCCAGGACTGCATGGTAAATTAGCAGCAGAACTTGGGTGCTGCTTTCCCCAGCCTTGTGTTTGGCCTCTTGGACTGCACAGCCACTGAAGAGGCTGGCTAGAATCTCTGGGGCCAGGAAGAAGGCCAAAATCCTCCTTGCCAGTCAGCCAGAAGTGTGCCTGCCTAGTGCCCTTGCTACAGTTTCTGCCATACCACATTACAGCCTGATGTTTATCCCACTGTGGAGCGAGGAATCCAACGTGGGCCTAATTTCCTTCCCTCCCACCCAAACTGAGAAGGGGAAGCCCACTGCATTTTGGGAGCTATGTGATCGGTGTTTTGCTCAGAAACGTAGCTCTGCCAGGGACTTTCTTGAGTGAGCACTGATAGGAATTACCATATAACCCTGACCAGGCATAACTGCCTTCCAGAAGATAATGAGACATCAGTTAATTATGCTCCTCCTCATGGTTCAAGGACAAGCATGAAATCCAGTGGTAGGCAAAACCTGTTTTCCCTGCCTGTGCAGAGTTGAAGGATGATGTGACACTATATACTTGGCTTGGTTTCTGAGGCAGGATCTCAGGACTCCTTTCCCTCTGCTCCAATGCATGGCCTGAGGCAAGAAGGGTACCTTGGGTAGACAGGGACAGTCATTGTCACCCTCTGAAGGAAGCCAGCTCATATTTACGTTGCTCTCAGCATGCCTTGGATGTGGCCACATG
Source organism: Gavialis gangeticus (assembly GCF_001723915.1). Classification (NCBI taxonomy): domain Eukaryota; kingdom Metazoa; phylum Chordata; order Crocodylia; family Gavialidae; genus Gavialis; species Gavialis gangeticus. The sequence continues at coordinate 48,029,519 of NW_017728996.1, read as the reverse complement.
TCTTCCAGGAAGGCCTTGGTGCTTTGCCTACCTCTCCTTGGAGACCACCACAGCCCTCTTCAGAGAGCCAGAGCCTTTAGAGTCCATTCTGGAAAGTCAGTCATCAGTGCAGAGCCCAGATGGCCTTTTGGGCCAGGGAGCTGGAGACACCTTGTTTCGTCACAGCTGGGGAATGAAACACCAATCAGAGCACCATGGTTTACTAATGAGGTGCTCATGGCAGCAGCAGAGCATGGGGCTTGCTGGAGCAGCAGGGTCCCGAGTGGACCCTGTACTCACCAAATACAGTGAGAGAGTGAGTGCATCTTGGAACCTGCTACTTGCGAATGGGTTTGCCCAGCAGTGGAAAGGTGAGTCTTGGAGAAAAGCCATCTCTTAATCACAGAATCCAGGCTATTTGCCCCAGGCTCCTTCCTCTGGTCACGTTCGCCTAATGAACATGAAACATTTGAATGTTTTGAGGAGGGGAGGTGGCAGGGGAAGCTCCTGTGGTGTAGAGAAGGAGAGCCAGGATGGCCAGGTTTGAGGTGCTACAGACATGCTTCCCTTGCCCAGGTGAAAACGGCTGTTTTCCCCAAGTAATATGCACCCAAGAGACTCTGTCTTTCTGTGGGGTTGTTCTCCCTCCTCCCCAGCCTGCTATTGACCTCCCAGGGGAGGAGGTAGGCAAGAGAATCCAGCTCTGATTTCTCTCCAGGGCAAATATTTTGCGATGGAAAGGTTTAGGCAACAGGCATGCAGTCAGGTGGTGTCCTACCATACCACTGTGGGGAGGAAGTCAGGTGTGACACACACAGACAGGCTGTGGCTTGTGGGTGGGTCCGGTTTAACTTGTCTCACTACCTTACCAGAAGGGTCTCAGTCACACCTGGCCTGCAAGCAAACAGGAAAATAGACTTGTTTTTTTGAGGGAGCGTCCTACTGAACTCCAAGGGCCATCTTCACATGGAGAAATGGCTGCTTTGTGAGTAGCTCTTACTGCAGTGAAGGTCCTAGCTACTACTCCTTGGGTCAGGATGGTGGCATTTCCCCCTTGGGGGTGGTGCTGGCACCACACAGAAGACCTAGGTCATGGCATTTATTTAGAAACAATCCTGCTCAAGTCCCACCCTGGTGTCACTCAGCTGCCTCTGCTACGATTGCTTCAGAGTGGAATTTAGCCCTGGAGAGTTCCTGTAGTTTTTTCCATTCTTTTTTTTTATACCACTAAGGAAATCCATACGAATATGGGGCCAGAACCTGCCCAGAGTGAGACTGCTTGGGTGTAGCTGGGGGCGGGTTTTGGCTTAGAACGCCTTGTTTCCTAAGAGCTCCTCTGTTTCTGCTACAACTTACCAACTGGGAGCCATAATCCTCTGGTTGGGACAGCTGAGGGACTTCTACGTTCCCCTTTGTGTGACAACACAGAGGGTGATAACCTCATAGCTGGAGTGCTCAGCGGGGGTGAAGAGAAGCTGTTTGTGAGAAGAAATCCTGTGTTCATGCCAGTGGTCCCAGTGCTAAAGAACGAGGGCAGAGGAATGCAGGAAAACCGCCAAGCTGAATTCTTCGTGAGCAGAATTAAAGGGGAAAAAAAAAGAAAAATGTTTTGTATGAGTATTAGCCATGCTCTAAAGCCTTGTCTCCACCAGAGAGGCTTTATCCTGGTGGAACCCAAGCTAGGCAGTTTCCAGCAAACTCAGTTGTAAATACTAACTTAGCCACACCACAGACACTCCTTCCTGGGCACGGTTCACTAGAGGGCTGATTGCGACCTTCAGACCTGTTCCTATCTCTGTGTCATTTTCTTTTGAGCCTTGTGGTGATCCCTAGCCAAGAATAAATATTTGCAGAGGACCAGCATTTGCACTGACAGTCATGTTAGGTCCTACTGAGGTGGAAGTTTAACATGAGTTGGTTAAGCTGGTGAAAAAGGCTGAGTGGCTGCACTTATTACCATCTTAAGGAGGGTGATTTGGATATTGTTTAAATCAGTTAAGAACACATTTGACCTAAGCTGAAATAAGTCCCTCTTAAATAGAAGCAGAAGGGTTTGCCCTGTGGTGTCCACTTGTTTCATGTAATCAGCTTGAAAACAGATGTGACTTTGTGCCCTCAGTTACTCTGGCGCACAACTTTGGAAAAGGACTCAATTCACACGGGCAAATTGGAGGTCAATTAACTTGAGCTACTATGTGGCCTCTAAGCTGGACAAAGCTTACAATTCCTAGGAGCCAGAAAGGAAAAAGCTTTGTCTTTTAGTACAAGTCTTCAAGACTAAAGTGAAATTGGAAGATTTGTATCTGCACAAGAAGGACCTGATTTTATTCCACCTGTTTAGGCACCAAAGTGGACTTAGATGCCTAAGTGCAATTCTATTCCAACTTATTAATATATCTACTTGCGTGGCACGCTGTCACCTTAGTCTTAAGAATAAGTCACAAAAAAGCAAGAAGGAGGAAGGTGACTCGGGTACCCTTTGCATTACTCATACAGGGTGGAATACAATCACACTTAGGCACGTAAGTCTACCTGTGTACCTAATAGGTGGAATAAGTTTTGGCCTGAAGGGTTTAGTTAGTCTGCAAGCTCCTTGGGACAGGGATTGCCAGTTGGTTGCATGTGCATACAGTACTCGCTGCCATAAGGCTCTCATCAGTCTCTAGGCACTGGTCTCATTTAAATAATGAATAACGTAGCCCCTTGTGAAGGCCCTCTGAACTTGGACATTAAGCACCATCACTCATCATTGGCCTTTAAAATGAGACCGGCTTGAATTATTGCCAATAATGGCTTCATCATCCTGGTTTGCATCTTGTGTATTTACCCCAATGCAAAGTGACAGTTGTGATGTGATAACACTTTGCACCTACCTTGTGCAAGGTATAAGGCATTGGAGGGGGGAGTCCCAGGTGTGAGAATGTGGCTGGTTAGTCTCCTACCCCTGGATTTCTCCAAATATGTCTGTTAATGGGGATGCTTCCATAGCCCTGTGCAAAGGCTTGGCTTGTTTCCCTTTGACCGTTCACAGTGTATAATGGGTGAGCTAAGTTGCAGGGTGCTGATTCTGCCTCCCTGAGCAGAAGGAGTATTGTTTTGTAAAGAGATGGGCAGCAAATATCTCTCAGTGAAGGATCATGGGGTGTTCATGCATGCTTCTTTGCAGTATTCTCCCAGCTCTGATTAAAATAGAGGATTCAGTAGTAAATCACACTGAGTCTGTGTTGTTGAGGAAGCCAAAAAAGTTGATGAGCCATAAGTGGCTCATTAGGCTAGGGTGGTTAATAAGCCATGGATTCTATAGCGAGCGGCATGCAAAGGAGTGATGTGGTTGGCGTCATGTCTTTCTGTCCCTGACTCCCCAGTTCCCAGTGACTAGGTACCTTTTTGCAAATAGGTGGGCTTTGGCAGGAGTCTGGAGGATTTCACTACGTGTAGACCAAATAAGCCTTGCTGTGGGGGGCAGACAAAAAATTGCTTATGGGGCTCTAAGGCTGTGGTTACTCTACAGTTGAGAGGAGTGAATGTGGCATAGTTCCACATACCTAGAGCTTTTGCTTTACTAGCCTGGGTAACAGTGCTGTGAAGGCACAGTGACACAGGCTTTATTATGGCCTGGATGAGGAGCAAGGGGATCCTGAGTGCATATGAGAGTGGCTAAGGTCTGGTCCACTGTGTCTTCATTGCTTTTTTACCTCACCTAGCTTGATGAAAACTACCTTGAGCATGTCCATCCCTGCCGCAATCACCTTGGGTGGCAGCATAGCTATAGCCTCAGTATGAAAGTGTTTGGTGTTGTTTTATACTGTATGTCTCTTAGCTGTTATCTGAGGAAGAGGGCACCTGTCACACACTGACATAGTCCTAGATATAGAATCAACTGATTCAGTTTTCAGGCCCAACTTCCTTCTGGCACTTGTGGTCTGGGTCTTTGTCTGGAGGCTGCGGACTTGGATCTGGTCTGGGGTAGGTTAGTGAGGTGATTTTGGCTGTAGTTAGATGCTGTCCCTCTAGGATGGGTGGAGAGGCACAAATGAATCTTCAACTGACTTCCCCTCTCAGTCTTGTTTGGGCTCAATCTACATAGGCCTGTGTCTCTGCTGCAAACACAGCTGTATTTTGTTATTAAGCTAGTTAACCTGAAAAAGCTACAATAGTGTAAACTCCTAGGGAAATAAAGCACAGCTAGTTTTTTTATCTTGAAGCACAGAATTGAGGTCAACATAATCCATTTCCCCTTGCAGTCTACCTTAACTAACTCCACTGTGGCGAAATCTTCAATCCCTTGCCTCCACTAGGAATTTGCATCAAGTAGATGCCTCTGTGTACAAAACTATCCTTTTACTGCAGTGAAAACATACGTTTCATTTGTCCGCCCATCACCAAAGTGTCTACCTGCCTTTACCTGATCAAGTAAGGATCTCCATAGGAGTATGAGAGGAAAGCTGACAAATTCACCCTGAGTGCAGTTCAGGCTTTCAGCAGACTCAAGTAGATGACAATGGCACACTGTTTTTGGTTAGGTTTTCTTTATAACCAGAGACCTTAGAAAATCTCAGGGTAGATTTTCAATGGATGCGATCCAGATCTCCCATGGGCAGATTTGAAAACTTCAGCCTTCAGCTTTCTTTGAAGTGTAATATTAAATTTTGGAGCAAATTGGCTGGATCCTGTGGCAAGTTCTGACACTGGAGACTACACAGGGTCTCAGCAGAGAGGAAGAGCAAGCATGACATCGAGGGAGAATATGGGTCATGCTAGTTTTCATGAAAGAACAGTAATAGATTTGTCAGCAGTTCTGGACCTGTCTTCTCCACAAAATATGAATGGTCTTTGATATCCTTCAGTCTTCCCCCCACAAAACCCAGTCCTCTGAGGAAGCAGTGGTGATGCCCCTTTCCTTGTCCTTAACCAGTGGGTGGGGTAGAGGATGTGCCCAAGATGTGGGAGACACGGGTTCAGTTCCCTTCTCCGCCTGAGGGGAGCTCAGCTTGCTCCCATGACCACTCGCCTGACTGCCCTAACCGCCGTGTGCCGGCTCTGCCGGGGCAGGGCCTTCTCAGAATCTTCTCCCAATTTGGTCCGCTTGCCTGGAAACATTCGCTATTTCTTGGGAGTGATAGAGACTGAGACTCTCTAGCCTAGTGGTTGGGGAGCTCATCTTTGCAGGAGTAGACCTGGGTTTCAGCTCTTGCTCCAGTGAATATTGAAGGATTTTATATCGAGTCTTCGCTGGAGTGGGGGCTGGGACTCGGGGCTTCCTCTTCCATGCAGCTGTCCTCACCACAAAGTCATGTTCAGTGTCTCCATCTCTTTCTCTGTGGCTTCATCTGTGTTTAAGTATTACATGCCAGGACAGTGACAGCTTCAACGGGGGGATGGCACGTGCCCCTCCCACCCCACAGCTGCCTCTAGCCTGGTGGTCAGGGCACTCTGGGACAGTGGGCAATGTCTGTTCAGAGCCCTTCAGGCAGAGGAGGGAATTGGACCTGGGTTTCTCATGCCTTGTGAGGAGGCTGGGACCACTGCATTCCTGGATAAAAGGGGTGGCTGTGAGAAACAGTTTGGGCTGGGACCTCACTTGAGTGTTTGAGATTCTGAGACAGGTGCCTTCCTGCAGCCCAACGTAAGGTAGGTGTTTGACACCCCTGTCCTCAGCCCTTCCAATTGGGCAGCTTGGGTTCCTAATGGCAGTTGCAGGGGCCAGGTGTTATACACACAGATCAGGGGCAGGCAAAATACGGCCTGTGGGCTGGATTTGGCCTGCCAGGCCATTCTATCCAGCCTGCGGAGCCCCTAAAAAATTTAGTAAATTAATATTTATTTGCATGTCCCTGTCAAAGCTGGATGGAGTCAGGGGCAGTAGGACCCAGAGGGAGCCCTCAGGCTTGCAGGCTTGAGCAGCCCAGCTCTGCCCTGCCCACCCCCAGCCAGTTCCCTGCTTTCCTGCCCCTGCCCTGCTCCAGCACCTTGTGACTAGCTCCTGGCTGCATCCCTGGACCGCAGAGCATGGGGCCACGCTGGTAGGGGTGTGTATGTGTGCGTGCATGCGTTGGCAGGTGCAGGGGAAGAGTATGTGCGTGTCTGCAGGCACGGGGCACAGAGAGAGAGAGAGAGAGAGAGAGAGAGAGAGAGAGAGTGTG
>NW_017728996.1:48008897-48023293 GCF_001723915.1 Gavialis gangeticus | reverse complement strand
GTGTGTGTGTGTGTGTGTGTGTGTCCAGGCACAGGGGCATTGTCTGTCTGTCTGTGTGCAGGCACAGGGGCAGTGTATATATGTGTGTGTGTGTTCATAGGGTGAGTCCCACATGCGTAGCCCTCCATACACATGCACCTACGCCTCCCCTCGCACTGCCATACACAAACCCCAGACACCGTCCCGCTATGCACACCCACACCCCACACACCCACAGCCCCCACAAACCTATACCCACCCCCCACAATATACAAGAATAAGACTTCATTTTAAGCTATTGTACAGTCACCTCTGCATACACTACACAAACACATGTAAATCAGGACAAAAATATTTTTTGAAATCAACTGAATGAATGTTGTAGATGATCACTTTTTAGAATATAATTTGGTATTTTTCTGGTTCTGAGATTGCAAAACCCCATGTTGAAAGGAGTACTGGGGGCAAGGGGAGAGACTTCTGGTGGCAAAGGTCAGGGCTTAGTGGGGGTGGTAGTCCTGCTCACAAGATGGTGAACAGGGGGCAGGGCATCTGTCAAGAGGTGGGACTACCCATGTGGCCTTTGACAGCTTGCCAAAACTTGGTAAGCAGCCCTCCGCCTGAGATAATTGCCCACCCCGACATAGATGCTGTGCAAGCTTCCTCCATTCAGCTTTGCCCAGGCACCTGAATCCTGACCTTCCAAACCTCCTCTGGACCCTGCAAGGCTCTGATGATGCACGTAAGTCCTGACAGGCAAGAGTTGATGCCTTGTGCTGTTCACAAAGCCTCAGCTCCTAGAGTTACTTTACTCTGTGGGAAACTCAAGTTTTCATTTAAAAATAAACACAAAGTGTTAGCTTTCCTGGGTGTGGAGTAGCTGAAAACACACCCCTAAAGGCAAATGAAAAGAAGCTCCAAATTTATCCTTTTTATACCAAAGAGTTCCTGCTATTTTAGTCATGGACACTGCTGTGTCAGCACACCTCTTTTTGAACTAAACTGTCTCTCCTGATCTGTTTTTGGCCTCTCTGCATCACAGACTCTTTGTTGTAAGAGCTGGCTTTTGATTTTGAGATAATTGCTATGTGGATACACCACAGGTGTACACAAGTGAGGCGTGTCTAACATAAGACAAGTTGCTGCCTTGAGGAACCTCATCACAAGAGCTGAGTGTATTTATGGTAATGACTGAAGTGTGATAAAGGCAAAGCAGGAACAACACAACGGACCTCAAAGCACACAAAGCTTGAGTCTCCTCTCACTTTCACTACCAGAAGTTAGCAGGAGTTCCTCTGAAGTCAGTGGAGGAAAGCTGCTATAAAATCAGGGGAAGAAAACCTTTATGAGAAAGTTGCATGGACTTAACTTAAACTGGTTCTTAGTTCTTAAACTTGCTTCTTCAACCACCAATTAAGTTAAACTGATTTTAACTCCATATGGCTTCTCTTATTTTGGTTTAGTGGTGTTCAACTTTCAGCCTGCAAAACTGTGTTATCCAGCCCACAGGTCTCCCTGGGGGTCTGGAAATTTGGCAGCAGGGAAGCAGTGGTAGAATTAATTACTGTTCTCCTGTTGCCGAATTTCCAGACCTGTAGGGAGCCCCACACACTGGATGATGTGGATCTGCATGCTAGATCACGCTGGCACATGGGACTAGAAGATTGAGTACCACTGGTTTAGCTTGTGATAGTTAAGAATTAGTTTAGGCAAGTCCTGAGAGGCCTGCATAGTGGTGAGACCTACAAGAAGCACAATGAAGTCACTTATTTAGGTATATGACCTGACCTATGTTTGTACTCAAGAGTCACAGATAGTGGAAGAGTTTGGGGCTGCTGTGACCATGCTCATATTGGCTAAGTACAGCCAGTCAAAAAGCCCAAGGCTGAATTGATTTAGTCTTTGCAGGTTCGTCTAAGCTGCAAGGATTGAACCAATAAGCAAATGAACAGACATTCACTTTTGATTCAGGAAGTGTAACCCATGTCTGCAGTGGCTTAGGCCAGAAGATAGAGGGCACTAGAGCACGGCTCTCTGGCACATAGCCAGCATGGGCTGTGTGTTTGCTTCCTCTTCCTGCTGCTCCCAAGGTCTCTGGCGGTCCACAATCACAGTAGCAGGACTCTGCAGAGTTACACATCACTTCCTCTTCCTGCTTCTAGGTGCCTTAGGATTTGTAGTCCCCAGCTGCAGCCAGCACTAAGTAAGCAGGGCAAGGCAGCTCTGTACTCAGGGGAAGGAAAGTTTAACCCCCTTCCTGGCCATAGATCCCAGCAGGGATTTGGCCAAGGCGGGACAGGCAGTGAGTCAGCCCTCATTGCCCCAGCTAGGGAGTGGAGGGGCAGGGCCAGCCCTGCTCTCTGGAGCAGACAGCATAGCCCAGCCCACGGCTGCAAAATGCTGGGGGACTATGATTTAACTTGAACCAGGAAGGGGTCTGGGTCTGGGATAGAAGTTTCATAAACCGGTTTGACTTAAATTAGGTAAGTTGTCTTATCATTCAGTCAGGTTTATCCAGCCATTTAAACTTGTTTATGTGCACTGAACTTCTATTTTGTTACAGGTTTAAACCAATTTCTGATCACTTAAACCAGTTTACATGCAACTTCCATCCCTAGCCATTGTAGCTAGAAGACTGGACTGTCCCACGGAAAAGATGATGAACTAGACAGGGCACAGGAATCACTATGTGAGGTCCCATGGACTCTGTGGTGCAGGAGGCCAGACTTGGTGATTGTAATGGTCCCTTTCTGGCCTGAGAGTTTATGAACATAAACTGGGCTCTCTTCTACCCACCTGTCATCCAGGTGGAATATAGAAGTCCCGTGTCATTTTGCACAAAGATGAAGAAGCAGCTTAAAGAACTTGGCTTATGGCCCTCTGCCCCTACAATAAATTAGGTACTAATACCTTTCTTCTCTTCCAGCCCCGCTGTTCCCAATGGAAGGGCCTGGAGCTGTGTATAAGCCTTTGCAAAATGCACCTCATATCTACATGATCATTGCGTGGCTAGAACTCAGTTATATTTTGTCCAGTACCTTGAGATACCTCTGATGTGATATAAAACTATATTCTTCTCTCTCCATCTTCTGTTGCATCTACTAGCAGATTTGATGTCCTGGATTGTTGGGATTTTCCCTAGTCTGTGATCTATGCATATAATAGGGCCTTATATAGTTCCTGTCAGTAGTTTTCCAAATATATTAAGTAGGAGCATAAAAATTCTTACCTTTTCTTTATAAATAGGGACAGTATGTCAGGTGAGGTGAAGTGACTTGCCCAAGTGACTCAGAAAACTATTTGCAAAACTGGAGATACAACACAAATCTCCAGATAATCCGTCCGCTTACATATCTGCTGGTTCTAAGGCCTCTATATGCTCTGACATCATTTAACATTGGTTGTTAAACCCAGCTGTGGACAGGCTGGTTTTAGCACATGTTGATCTAGCCATGTGGCAGGGGCCAACTATTATTCTCTGATGAATATCGAGCTTCTAAGCCTCAAAAGCTGGAACAAACAGTGCTAGAATATTGTTACTTTTTAACTGCATACAGATCCCTAGATGGCTCCATTCCTTGTCATGTTGGGGGAGCTTAAGAAAAAGACCATTCAATGTTCACTCCTAGATTAACCCTCTCACAGGCCTGTGTACTAGCACTGGGATCTCTTGATAGGACATTTGGATGAACTTGTGCTTTCCCTGAATTTTGGCATGTTCAGAGGAACAACACTCAGTCCACTCCCGTCTGAGACCGAGTGACTCCCACAGTGGCAGCCTAAGGGTTGATGCAATTTGTACAGCTGCTTGTTTTCACTCAGATGCCTGGGGAGACTGGAAAGGACTACAGAAGAAATGGGAGGGTGTTGTTGTTGCTCTGCAGAGGAAGGGATGGTTTACTAGTATCACAGAAATGTGTAGGTATATGTATGTGAATCTGAAGGGAAAGAGCTGGCTCCGTTGACAGCTCAGGGCCACTGAACCAGAGTATGGCACAGCTGGAGCTCCTTTTCTGCTCTCCACAGGCATTTATTTCTCTGCAGGGATGAAAGGAAGGCATGGGATAGCATGAGGAGGTGGAGTACTGGTATACATCTCAGTAACCCTGGGAATCTTGCATCCTTCCTCCTAACAGGAGCCTTTGCAAAGGTGAAAGAGAGTCAGCGGATGAGTGATGAGGGGAAAATGGATCAGGACGAGGCAGATGGGATTCGGAAACGTTGCCGCGTGGTCGGCTTCTCCCTGCAGGCTGAAATGAACCACTTTCATGAGCGACGCATGGCAGACTTCAAGAGAATGATGCAGTCCTACCTAAAACAGCAAATCATCTTCTACCAGAGGGTCAGCCAGCAGCTGGAAAGGACTTTACTCATGTATGACAACCTCTAATGCCTTCTGACTTGATGCATGGACTTATTCCTCTTCATCTGAACTCATATGGTTTTGTCTTTGGAACCTCCCAGACCTCTGTTTGAGGTGAACTGAGAATTAATGGAAACTCATAACGCTAGTGACCAAAATCCATTTGGCTTTCCTCCATCTTCCTGGAGCTCAGGTGCTGCAGGGAATGTGTTACATTCATGTCTTCCAACTGACTCATGTCCGACTGACTCATGTCATACTGCTACCTTCCCTGATAGCTGGACCCCTCCACTGATCCTGTCTCTGAGAGACTGTGGAGAAGACGTGGGTATCTTTCATAAGGGAACAGACATTGAATTTGTGGTGCTGGTATCTCTGGTTTTGCAGTAAGTTGTAGCTTTTGGAAACATGTTCCACTAGAGTAGGGAGGTTGATACATTACAGTCTAGAGGGAAAATAAGTAGAGTTGGTCAAAAATTTGCACACCAAAAACTTTTCTGATGGAAAAAATGGCCTTTATTTGAAATTTTTTTGTGGCAATTTTTCCATTTTCAACAACATTTTTACCAATTAGTTTTTAATAGAAATGTTGATGGAAATCATGTTCCAAATCTTTATCGGATGTGTCTGTTTACCGAAAATGTTCCATAGTGTTTGCAATAAAAATTTCAACATAGAAATTTCACCTTTTGTGGAAAATGAGTCCAAGGGAAAGAAATCACATTAGGCACATCCTTGCACAAATCTAGTTCCAGTTTTGGCCAGCTCTAGAAAAAAATGTAGTGTTCACTTGACTGCTGAGGTTCCAAGTTATCCTAAGAAGATCCATGTGAGTTGTACCTTGTTTGACATATGGTCATTTTCACTCTTGGACCAGAATGATAATCCTGGCCATTCTTGCCCTCAGAAAAAAAAGAAACATATAGTAAATACACGAGAAAGGATCATTCTCCCTCTAACATGAGGGAGCCCATAGAGTTCTCTCGGGGTTGTTTCCCCCTACTCAGTCTAAAACAAAACAGGAAGAGATAGATACCGGTGAGGGGCTACACGTGATAAAAAGAGCATCCAGTTCTAAGCCTCTTAACCCTAAGCCCTCCCATTCCAGGTACCCTCAACTTGCTGCTTATTTCATGCTGACTTTCCTCTGACTTGGCTTCAGTGGAGTTGCTCTTATCTTGGGCAACAATCTGGTCCACTGTCACATTGCATTGCTGCAGCTAAGCTTTTTCTTTTTTTACTTAATTGAAAGAACAAAAAGGAAAATTCCCTACCAGTCTCAGTAAGAGGGTCTGGGCTAGATTCTGCCCTGGATTGCATGGATATAGATCTGGAGTAATTTCTCAGTAGTCATTAGATTTACACTGGCATGACTGTGAGATGAATAGAGCCCTGTTGTCCCTTCTGCTTCTACACCTTCCTATGCTTTTCAGCTCTAGCCAGAGTTGCTTTCCCCACTATCCCTGCAAGGATGAAGCTGCTCAAAGTCATGTTGGCCATGACACTGTCTTGGCTGTTTCTCCCCCACTTTCTGCTCATCTCTCATGTAGCACCAGCATTTAAGACATGCACTTAGGATACCAGAATGGTTAACACTTGGTTGTATGAAACACACCAATCTCTGCTGGTTGTATAGAAGAACTTGTATAGCTCATTCTCCTCTTTCTTCCAGAGGGCTGATGTACTCTTGACAGAAGACTAGTCCTGGTAGCTTCTCACTTGCTGCAGGTTTCACTCTTGCCCCCAGCAACAACTAATGCTGATGAGTGCTTGAGGGACCAAGATGTTCAAATTCTTTGGCACCAAGGGCTGCGTTGGGAAATTGCCCGGGCCCGTAAGCTGGGTCTTCATCTATTTTTCCATACACTCTCTCTGTGCTGATAATAAATACAGACTGTTCAGCTTTCCCAAAACCTTCCTTAAGAGAGAAACACAAGCTCCTTGTTGGTTGAGCTCACCCACACTTGGCTTAGGCAGTTCTGTCCTGTTCCTGCCTTTGCAATGAGAGGGCTCCCTCTTTTTCAGACTTCAACACCATTTTAGGCCTCAGACTGTAGTTCCTGGACAATCCTGGTTTATCATTGGCTGCTTCTTCAAGTCACCGAGTTTGTCACTTAGGCAATAAAAGCTGCATTTTCAGAATGCTGAGTGTGCAGCTCTTGTTGATTTCTCCTGGTGCTCTAGCTGCTCAGCCCCTTGGAAAATCAGGCCCTGAGGCTATAGGCACTGTACTGAATAAGTCCTTCTCCTGTTGGGGTAAAGGAACCAAGGCAGCTGGGTATGGGGAAGCCGGGCTGCTCATCTCCCAGGCTTTATAGATGCCAAAGAGAGCATTTCAGTCTCTGTGACAATGAAGAGTCTTGCTAGCATCCACCCCATGACCCCATGCACTGCTGTCATACAGATCCTATGAAGACTGGCAAAGGGCAGTCAGCTTGTACTTTGACCTTCCTGGAAACCAACATGCCAGGTCAAGAGACATTGACGGAGCAGCTTGAGTCTGGACAATGGACTGATACTTCTGCAGCTGGGGAGATCCCTCAGTGACTGCAGTGGGTTTCCCGCCCCCCTCCTTCCTCTACCTTATACATACTTTATTTCGTTATAAACAATCCTCTGAGGCTCCATATATGGCTGCTTGGGGTGGGGGCTGACCAGGTGCCAAAGAAGTGGCTGGAGGAATGGAGCGTAGATTAAAGTTAACCCTTTATTGGAGGGGGCAGAATGTGGGGGCAAAGGGAGAGAAGAAAAGTAAAATCTGAAATGAGCCATCCCACACAGCAAGGGGAGAGCATATATACCGTCTGCATCTAAACAGCATTTTGGGAAGGGAGGGGCTGTGGATGCAGAGGAAACCAGGGAGGATTCAAGGATCAGGTGCCATGCTAGAGCTGTGTGTGTTTGTAGGGGGAGAGCCTTTACCATGACACTGGGCTGGGAAAGCAAAGAGGCCCAGCGCGTGGGCCTTGTTTTTCCAAGGGAAACATCAAAAATAAATGACAGCCAAGAAGAGATGTTAGGCCATTTGGAGTTATTCCAGGGTTAAAAATAGAACGGAAATCATGTGGACCAGCTGGGTATTGTTAAAAGAATAACATCCTTGGGAATGTAGTAGGCTGCCCCTTCTCCGTCCCGGGGAGGAGGAGATTGGTCTGTACCTTTACATTTCCGCATCTGCTAAGAACTGCATTTTCTCCCTGATTTTAGATAACAGGCAGAGCCCTTGTACAGGCTGGGCACTGAGCTGTGGGCCTGCCACAACCCTGCTACAGTCACACAGCCAGAGCCGTCCCAGCACCTCTGGTCCCCACAGGGGTTTGACACCCTTCCTGGCAACTCCCCCTCCAGGTACATAGGGCTGGGAGAGGCTGGAATAGGACTTTGTGGAGGACCTGTTGCTAGCTCCTCTGTATTGCTTCCTGTCTGGTGTTTGGCTGCTGTAGGTCTGAGCTACCTCCAGCACTGGCAGTGCTGCCTCATACTCCCTGCAGCACTGCTGGTGAACAGGAGGGGCCTGGCCCAACTTTGCATGGCTTTCCTGCTGCCACACAGTTAGAGTGCCTCCTACTGGGGGAGGTGTGGCTTGGATTAGGTGTACCATAACCTCCCAAGGGCCAGAGAGGAGTGTTACCCCCATATGCTGTAGGCTGCCCTTTGCTCTCTTTACTTGTCTTGTGCTGCTAATGCCCTAGGAGGGTTAACAACTTGTTTGTATCCTAGCTGGACAGAGAGTTGTGTGATGCTGTGGCTCTGGAGGGGCTGGATGAAAGCTCTGTCCTTACCACATGCTGAAACCAGATGTTGCGTGGAGGCTGTGGATCCCAGCCCCTTATTCAATCCCATTCTTTTCTGAGAGAACACAATAGACAATGAGCCTGTGCTCTCCCTCCCTTTGGAGGCAGGCAGGAGGGAGCCTATTGTTCCCTTCAGCCAGCAAAGAAAGCCCAGTGGAAGAGGAGTGTGACCTAGGCAACAATCTTCCCTCCCTCCCCCAGCACAGGAGATATCTTGCCAGCTAATAGGCGGGAGCCAAGGTTGGCACAGTCCCCAGTCAACACAGTAGGGCAGGCTCCTGGTGCCACTGTTAGCATGCTGGTGGTCTCTGCTGGGTGACTGGGACCCCAGATAACTCTGGTACAGTCTCCAGAGGAAAACAGACCATGCATAGAGTGCCAGCTCTATAGGATCTCCTTCCCTCTGGATAACTGCCAGTTGCTGGACAGCTCTTGTTGCTGGATGGTTATAGGCCAGAGGGCACCTCTAGGCCTGCATGACCTGCAGTCAGGCATCTCTGCAACATCTCAAGTTATGTCCTGGTTTAACTCCTGCTGAAGTCAACTGGAGTTTTTCCACTGACATTAATGGGACTAGGGTCAGGTCTGGAGAGATCTGGAGAAGCAGCTAGGGCCCATCCTGCCACATCTGTGCCTGTCCGTCCTTGCCACGGGATAGTTCTGTTCACTGGGTTAGAGGCTAGGTTCTTGTGTGCTCAGCTCAAATCTCAAGAGTTCAAAAGACCACCCAGCAGGGTTTGGAGGATGTGGATTCCTGGCAATCCCTAATTTGAAAATAGCCCTTCTGAGAACTGTGCCTCTGGTTTATATTTCCAAGGATATGTGGGATGGAAGAAGAAGCGCCACCTTCCTGCGGATGCTGTGGGAAGAAATTCCCTCAGGAAGTTGACCCCAAGTAGAGCCCTGGGAAATGAGCCTTCTCCCACCCCCTCGACTGACACACAGCCCCTGACGCTTGTCCCTTCCCTCTCTCTCCATGATACACAGGCTCTTCCACAAGTCTGAGAGTTGCTAAAATGGGGGCTCTGAGACAGGTTTCTAAATCCACATCCAGCTCCTGGATTTTCAGTAGTGCAGAATGCCCACACATAGGCATCATTATTATTTTAGTTCCACTGCAGTAGATCCTGAAGAGACGAACACAGTCCTTCAGTGCCAGTTTTGTGTACCCTCATTTGGGAGTGTACAAGTATTACCACTAAGAAGGTCCCCAGTACTGATGGCTCCCAGTCTAGAGTTCAGACAGTACTCAATGAGGTATGAGCAGACACGTGGGAATGGGCAGGGTGACAGCAAAGGAGACTGCATAGGTCAGCAGCCCCTGTAGCCTCAGGAGGGCCCACACTGCCTGTGTGCACAGCCCACCTGTTCCTGCTCCATATATGCAAATCCTGGATATGAGCTAGTGAAGCTGCCTCCTAGCAGCCCTGAGCATGTGCCTAAAAGCAACCCTGACAGAGAGCCTAAGAGTGGTGGGTGTGCACCACTCAGCACCACAATGCCTGCATAGCCTTGTTAGCTGGAGCTGGCATAAAGCCTAGGAGTGAGTGGGCAAGGTATACTTTACAGTGGAACTCCTGAGTGTGGACCGGAGGCAGTGTTGATGCATCCTCAGCCATCACAGGCAGTTGCCAGTATAACCAGTGCCAGACGAGCAATTCAGGAGCAGCCCAGCGGAGGCTGATTCGAAGCAGGGATTCCAAAGGGGATGATATAGTGACTAATTGGGTCCTGAAGCCAATGAAAACTACTCACCACCTCTGCCAGTTGGGCCTAGAAGGGTCAAGCTGACAAAGCTGAAATTCTGAAAATGTGGGTCTGCCCCATTCTGTGCCTCAGTTTCCCCAGCTGTAGTGCAGGGAGTCCTGACCTTCTACTTTGCAAAGTGTTTTGAGGCCCACCACTGACAACATGCAATGCACAAACACAGCATGACCCTGCCTCTTCAACTGGCCTGCAGTCTCTAGCTTGTTCATACTGAGAAACCTCCATTCTTTCAGTGCCAGGGGCTCCTCTGTGCCTTAACGGAGTTCCCTTGCTTTTGCTGGAGTGGGCTCCTATCCTGGATCTGCTGAAAGCGCAAGGAAAGATCCAACTCCCTGAAGAGCACATGGCCCAGAAAACCCCCAGGACCTGTTAGGTTTTGCTAGGAATGGCCACAAAAAGCAAAGCAGATGCAGGGGAAGAGTGAACCTGTTTTCCATTAACATTCCTGCCTTCTCCCTGTCAGTGGCCCAGCTCTGGGTGAGGACCATGGCTCCTCCCTGCCCCGTGAGTGCACATTTTAACAGATTGACTCAACAGTGAAAAGCAGAAAAATCCCCTCTGTTTTACCAAGCCCATAAAGCAACCCTGCAGAGGAACTGACAGGCTGAAAGACCATGGAAAGGAGGTGGCACTGATGTGTAGGAAGTGCAGAGTGACCCTAGTGGTCTCCTCTAAATCTTTACCCATAAAATTCAATGTATCTTGTGCCTCCTTATGCTGCTCCCTCCCTACTACAGCTGGGATTCTGCCTATCTGTACCTCCCTGGTAATGGGACTGGGAGTGCTCCACGACTTGTGTTGGGCAGGAGTACAGACAACTTCATGTCACTGGGGCTAGAGCTGGCACTGCAAAACAGCCAAGGAACCTCCATTCTGATTGCCTTTCGTACAAGTTTGGCCACAACTTTTAAGCTCCCATGGTTCACTATTGCTTTAGATAAGTCTGGTTAAATAAGAAAGGAATGAGTGTATATAGTGCACATTTTGGAACACTAAAGGGAGCTTGGATGGAGCCTCTTCTTACTTGGGAGATGGTGAACATAAAAACAGCATCCTCATTAATGGGTTGCTGTGAGTGCAGTGAAGTTTATCCCTGTGCTGAAAACCAAATGTGCTTCAAGCATCTGCCAAGTCCCACCTGAGGTCTCAAAACAAGGCTTCAGTGGAGCCTAGCAGGTGCATAGGTTTGGGGCAGAGTCCCTGCACAGGGGTTCCAGCAGAAACATCCAGGCACTCAAAGGTCAGACTACTGCCAGTATTACATGGTCACCAGCCCTCTGGACTCTGGATTCTTCTGCACAGGCTTCAATGTGATGCCATCTTTCCTGAGTTATTCTACAGCCTTAAACCTACATGGAACATCCTTCCATGCATTCTGCGTGCTGGTCAGGGTCCCTCCAGCCACGTGGAGGGCAATGTGCACAGTGCACTGCAGACGGGGTAGAGCATCAGGGGGTAAAAGTGAAGATGTGGTGGCATGTGCAGGCCTTACAATCATCACTCTGCCACCATCACTCTCTGCTCCAGAACTAAGAGATCCACTGCAACTGAAACCAGATTTGCCCAGTTAACCTGGTCTGTGGGGAAACTCTATGAGCAGGCATGTAGCAGTTTCATTGTGAACTCATGTTCAATTTCAGTGGCTTCTCTAGTTCCCAGCCCCCCCAAGAATCCACTCTCCAAGTCGTGCTGGCTCTCTACCAGCTCTTCCTGAGGAGACAGGATGCCATCTGGGCCTGAGCCCAAAGCCTACTGAAGTCACTGGAAAGATTCCCATTGACTTAATTGGGCCTTTAGATACAGCCTAATAGAGGCTCCGGTTACGGTGATGATGTAGGACTTCCCAAGATGGGGGGCCAAGGTTCCCTAAGGTTCTGCGCGTCCTAATCACATACGTAGTATGGCCTGGCCTTTCTTAGCAACCAATTCACAAACTTGCGGAAGAACTGGGGAAGATGTGCTGCTTGGGGAAGATGTGCCAGGAACCAGTATGTTCTTACAATGAGCAGACATTATTGGGGCAGAGACCATGTGTGGAAAATTTCAGTCTAAAAAGTAACAGCTTCCGTGTTTAGTGACAGGGAGGAGGAGATTAGGCATCAGGCCACCAGGCAAAGAGCTGGCAGTTCCTCCTCTTAGAGGACTTCTCATGTGACTGTTACAGAGCTCTTTCTAATATTTGTCAAGAGTCTCTGAACCTCCATGGGCTGGCTGATAAGTAGTCGTTGTTGAGCAAGCCAGGCAGAGGCTAAGCAAGGTTAGCCAGTCACCTGCTCAAGCTCACAAAGCTTGAAACAGATAGAGCTAGACACAGGGCCCTGTGCTCTCACCTCCCTGGGCCAGACTTCAGCTGTTGTGAGCAAGTGCATAGGTCCTTGGAGGTCAATGGAGCTGCAGGGACTTTCATGGGCTGAGAATCTGCCTGGCTGTGTCCCGCTCTCACCACTCTTGGGAAAGCTGCAAACCCTTTGGCCTGAAGCAGCCTTGTAACCTCCACCCCAGGGTAGAGAGATGGACATAGCATTTGTTTATACATAAGAACCCCTACACCAATGTGTAGAGGGACCTTCAGACAGCAGATCTCCCCCCTCTGTGGGAAAGCTTCATGGTCCCATCCTACTTTCCAGACTCAGTGGTCACAGGTCCATGCACCCTCTAGTCTTCATGGGACAATTACAATGCACAGCAAGCTAGCAGGGAGCCTTGGGAGGAGTACTGCGGGGACATAATCTAGGGTCTACCTTGGGATCAGCGTGGTCTGTAGCTAATAACCTGGGCAGGGTGGCAGGTGACTGGGTTCCCTAGGTTACCTGGCAGGGGAGATACCATGATTACCAAGGGTGAGACCAGTCCATTGCATTCTTGGTGGGCTGACCCCTGAGAGTTTCCCCGAATGTGGGACACTCGAGTGCACAATTCTGTGGCAATGGGGGATTACGTTCATGCTTCCCTCATGGCTTGTTCCTCATCCGTTTGGCTAGGAACAAGTCAGAGTAGGGGGCATCCAAACCCCAAGGCCTCCAGCTTTGGGGTTTTGTATATAGGATGCCTGCTATGGATTTGGGGAGTTGAAGCCCAAGACTAATGAGCCTGGGAAGGAGGATACTTGCCTGGTGGTAGAGCCACACACACAGACTTGAATGATAGGTCTATGCTCAGTCAAAATTTAGAACCTGATTATTGGGCTTTGCCCAGTAGAATTTGGAACAGATTTGGCCTTTGAAAGGAAATTTAAAAAATCCTTGCTTTGACCAGACTTGCTTAAATAACTCCTTTCATAGATTTCATAGACATTTGGGCTGGAAGGGACCTCAGAAGATCATCGAGTCCAGCCCCCTACCCTAGGGGCAGGAAGTCAGTAGGGATCATAGGATCCCAGCAAGATAAGCATCCAAACATGTCTTGAAGGTGTTCAGAGTGGGTGCTTGAACCACCTCCGGCAGCAGGCTATTCCAAACCTTGAGGGCTCAAGCAGTGAAGAAGTTCTTTCTTATGTCCAGCCTGAGTCAGTTGCAGCGGAGTTTGTGACCGTTCAATCTTGTCATCCTCTGGGGGGCTCTGGTGAACAGACGTTCCACCAGATCCTGGTGGTCACCCCTGATAAACTTATAGGTGGCCACCAGATCACCCCTGAGCCTGCGCTTTTCCAGGCTGAAGAGCCCCATGGCTCTCAGCCTCTCATCGTAAGGTCTGCTTTCCTGACCTCTGATCATGTACGTGGCTCTTCTCTGGACTCTCTCAAGCTTCTCCACATCCTTTTTAAATTGTGGAGCCCAAAACTGGATGCAGTACTCCAGCTACAGCCTCACCAAGGCCGAGTACAAGGGGAGAATGACGTCACGGGATTTGCTTGAGAAGTATCTATGGATGCAAGCCAGAGTTTTGGTCACTTTATTAGCTGCAGCATCACATTGCAGGCTCATGTTCATCTTGTGGCCAACCATGACCCTCAAGTCCCTTTCATCTGTAGTGCTAACCAGTGTAGCACTGTCGAGCCTATAAGCATGCTGCAGGTTTTTCCTCCCAAGGTGGAGAACCTTGCATGTTTTGGTGTTGAACACCATCATGTTCTCATCCGCCCATTTGCTAAGCCTGTCAAGATCCTCCTGGATCACCCTCCTGTCCTCAGGTGTGGATGCTTTACCCCAGAGTTTGGTGTCATTGGCAAACTTGGCCAGTCCGCTTCTGACACCAATGTCCACATCATTGATGAAGATGTTAAACAGTATAGGCCCTAGGACAGAGTCTTGTGGGACCCTACTGGTCACAGTGCACCACGATGATTGGCTTCTGTCAACCGCCACCCTCTGGGTCCTACTGCAGAGTCATTTCCCCAGCCAGCAGATCGTGGTGAGGTTGAGGCCTCAGTTAGCCAGTTTTGCCAAGAGGTGATCATGGGATACCAGATCGAAGGCTTTTTTAAAGTCAAGATATACAACGTCGACCTCTTCCCCCTTGTCCAGGTGATAAGTCACCTGGTCATAAAAGGAAAT
>NW_017728996.1:48004562-48008734 GCF_001723915.1 Gavialis gangeticus | reverse complement strand
CACCACATTGGCCTTCTTCCGGTCTTCGGGCACAACACCAGAGCACCAGGAGTTCTCTAAGTTTCATGCCAGGGTCTGAGCTATGATGCTTGCCAGCTCCCTGGGTACCCTGGGGTGTAAACCATCAGGGCTGGCTGACTTGAGTATCCAGCCTGTCAAGGTGTTCCTTCACGAGGTCAGCTTCAATGGAGGGCAAGGAATCTCCCTCACCCAAGCCTCCCTGACCCGTAGTGGGCAGGGTCATCCCATGAGACTGGTGAAAAACTGACGCAAAGTACCCATTTAGCAAGTTGGCTTTTTCCTGGGCGTCGGTTGTCAGTTGTCCCATCTGGTTTAGCAGGGGTCCAACGTTGCCCTTGCTTTTCCTCCGGCTCCCCACATATCTAAAAAAGGACTTTTTATTGTCCTTGATATTTGTAGCTAGCTGGAGTTCCATCACAGCCTTGGCTTTCCTGGTTTGCTCCCTGCAGGACCAGACCAGAGCAGAGTATTCTTCCTTGGTGGTGGTTCCAGTCCTCCATCCTTTGTAGGTCTTCCTTTTAAGATGTAGGAGCTCCGCCAGTTCCCTGGAGAGCCAAGGGGGCTGCTGTGCCCTTTTGCTGCCTTTCCTCCAAGACGGGATGGACTTTGCTTGCGCATCCAGGATTGCTCCCCTGAGGAGCAACCACTCTTCCTGAACTCCCCTCTCCTTTGGCTTGTGGCCTTTTAGGGCCTCTCTGACAAGCCTCCTTAGCTTGCCAAAGTCAGCTTTCCTGATGTCGAGGACTTCTGTATTACTGACTGATGTGCCAGCTTTACGGCAGATGGTGAAGGTGATCAGCTTATGGTCACTGTCACCCAGCTTCCCATCGATCATTAGGTCGCTGATTAGGTCATCCCCAGTTGCCAGCATGAGGTCTAGCAGCACTTTACCTCTTGTCAGCCCATAGACTTCCTGCATCAGATAGAGGTCATCCACACACGAGAGAAAGCTTTGCGACCGCTCAGATTTGGTGGAGCGCTCCTCCCATGAGATGTCTGGGTAGTTAAAGTCTCCCATGACAACCATTACACTGGGATCATGCGGCCTCAGCCGGTTCCCTGGTGAACTCCTGGTCAAGGTCTTGACCCTGGGTAGGGGGTCTGTAGTAGACCCCACCATAGTATCCCCTGTGCCGGGTCCCCCACAGATTTTAACCCAGGTCTCAAGTCATCTACCATGGGTGCCAATGTCGGCTTGCAGAAACACGTAGCTTTCCTTGACATAGAGAGCTATGTCCCCACCCCTTTTGTCCACTCAGTCCCTCCTGTACAGGGTATAGCCGTCTATACCCATGGTCCAGTCATGGATGGAGTCCCACCAGGTCTCCGTTATCCCAATGACATCATAATTATTTGTATTTACCAGGAGAACACCCTTTCTGCCTCAGTTTCCTCCATCTGAGGAATAAAGCAGGCACCTGCTCCAGTGGGAGAGGTAGGATAAGGCTCCATAATATTGCAAAGCCCTTTGATTTTCCAATGGGGGGAGCTGGGCATGAAGTAAAATGCAGATGACTGTGCTTTCAGGGAGAGCAAAGGAAGCTCTGAGTTCACCAAGCAAGTATATTTTCTTCTATCTGAATAAGGCTCTCAAGGTTGCTCCCATGCAAAAAGCCTCTTTTCAAAATTCTTTGCTGGAACAAAATGCTCTGAAATAACATACAGAAGGGGGGAAGGTCACAGAGAAGGGGAGGATACAGCCATTAGATGCATCCTTCCTCAGAAGTACCAGCACTGGACACTGCCAAAGACAGAAGGACCATTGGTCTATTCTGGTCTGGCAGTTCTTACTGCTTGTTATCTTGTTTCCTGCCCTTAGCTCCCACCCGCCAAGAAAACTTGATAAGCTTGTTCTGTTACTCATTTCAATCTTGGTTACATGTGAATAGACACATGCAAAGGTCTGCTGTGAGCAAAGCCGCAATCTCTCAGGGAACAAAGTACCCACCACACTCCAGAGAGGGACTTTTGCACTGAGGCAATGGCAGAAAACCAAGCCTCTTGATTCACAAAGCAATTGACTCTGCTGGGAACTTGTGTTTCCTTTTCCTGTTATTGCAGCCTCTGTGTTTGAATTAAAGATTCCCCCCATACCAAGCCTGTAACTTCTTCTGCTTCAGGGATGGCCTTGTGGTTAAGGCAATGAATCAGGAGCCAGGAGGTCTGGGTTCTGTTCCCCATTCTGTGGCTGTCTGGCTGTTCAAGTGCTAAAAATATTTATTTTGAGCCCACAAGGAAGCCATACTCCCATGACTGTGTCACAAGAGGGCTTCAGTGTGCTCCCTTTGGGGGCCACAATAGTGTGTCTGGACTCATCAGGGTGATACCATGTTCCTACTCTACCTGTTGGTGAGGGTTTGTAGCCATGGGGAGAACCCACAGCTTGACAGCAGACCCCAAAGTATAAGGGTATTGGTTAGGGAAGAGGGACGGCCTGGAGATGAACTGATTACAATAGGCAG
This sequence comes from Gavialis gangeticus, assembly GCF_001723915.1. Taxonomy (NCBI): domain Eukaryota; kingdom Metazoa; phylum Chordata; order Crocodylia; family Gavialidae; genus Gavialis; species Gavialis gangeticus. The sequence continues at coordinate 48,006,251 of NW_017728996.1, read as the reverse complement.
CTTCAACCCAGGTCCATGACCCACCCTGGGGTGAACACCTCCTGTCAGGGGCACAGGGAGCACAGTTCTTAGCCCACTAGGCTGGCAGGGGTGAACCAAACGCTTGTACATCAGTGTGGAGAAGAGGCTGCAGTGGCACAGTGTAGGGTGAAGTGTAGGGCATGGGGCAGCTGGACCATGAGGGAGACAGGCCAGGGCTCGACAGCCAGCAGGTTCCACAGGGAGCAGAGCAAGAGATGGAAGTTACCTGGGAGATGGCTGGGGACACGAGAGCTTCCTTTGGAGGGTAGGAGCAGGTGAGATGCAGAGCCTGACAGCCCTGCCAGATGGAGGGGTGTGGCGGAACTGGTCAACTCCAGGCCTCCCTTGTTCTATCCTGATATGTGCTTTGCCTTCCCTATGAGGTGCTGGGATTGCGGGGCACAGAGAGGGCTGGGAGTGGAGATCCACAGTCTCCAGCCTCCCTTCTCCCACCTTATCAGCAGTAATCTGCACTGCCAGGGCAGGACAAGCTGGTGGTGGCTCCCTTCAGAACCTGCCTTTGCCCCTCCAGTCATAGCCTGGAGATGGGGATCACTGTGGATCAAGCCCTCAAAGCAGCACTCAGGCAAGGGAAAGGTGGCCGAGGGACCTATCTGACTGCTTGCTTGTCTCATTGGACTTGCTGCACCAGACCCAGACCTTGGCACAGACAGTCCCTGGTAGTAGCCAATGCTCCATGTTCAAGGGAAAGACAAAAGTTCATCCCCCATGAGGCACCTGACCAATTGTGCCGCATTCCTTCTTGACCTTAGCAGTGATGCATTGATGCCCTGAAGCACGAGGCTTGACTGCTCCTCCTCAGCATTTTCCCTGGAAGATTTGCCATCTGGAGTTTTCAGCTGTGCCTGGTTTCCATGAAAACCCTGCACTCCACCTGCCCAAGTGAGCACCTGCCTTCGCATCCCCCACTCCCTCAAAGAAGGCCAGATTGCTGCGGGAAGGGGATGGGAGAGCCCACAGATTCAGATAGGCAGTGACTTCTGGTTTCCCATACTTCTCAGGTTGCTGTGTGCTGGGGGAGTGAAGGGAAGTACAGCAGATGACCTTTGCTTTGCTGACTGCTCTCTTGCTGGGCTTGGAGCCCTATTATAGTTTCATAGTTTCTAGGGTCGGAAGGGACCTGAGCAGATCACCTAGTCCGACCCCCTGCCATGGCAGGAAATAGTACTGGGGTCAAACGACCCCAGCAAGGCGTTCATCTAACCTCCTCTTAAAAACCCCCAGGGTAGGAGCCTGCACCACTTCTCTTGGAAGTTGGTTCCAGATCCTAGCCGCCCTGTCCGTGAAGTAGCGCCTCCTGATATCTAGCCTAAACCTACCCTCTGCCAGCTTGTGACCATTATTCCTAGTCACTCCTGGTGGTGCTCGGGGGAACAGTGACTCCCCCAATGCCTGCTGATCCCCCCTGACTAGTTTATAACAGGCCACTAGATCCCCCCTCAGCCTTCTCTTTTGGAGGCTGAACAGGTTCAGGTCCCGTAGCCTCTCCTCATAGGGCCTGCCCTGCTGTCCCCTGATCATGCGAGTGGCCCTCCTCTGGACCCTCTCCATGCTGTCCACATCCCTCTTGAAGTGCGGCGCCCAGAACTGGATGCAGTACTCCAACTGCGGCCTGACCAGTGCCGCATAGAGGGGGAGGATCACCTC
>NW_017728996.1:47986977-47999487 GCF_001723915.1 Gavialis gangeticus | reverse complement strand
CCTCCTTGGGCCTGCTTGAGATGCATCTGTGGATGCACGACAAGGTGCGGTTGGCCTTCCTGACTGCCTCCCCACACCGCCAGCCCGTGTTCATCCTGGAGTCAGTGATGACTCCAAGATCCTTTTCCGCCTCTGTGCTGACAAGAGGGGAGTTCCCTAACCTGTAGGTATGGTGCTGGTTGTTGCAGGATTGGCACAATTACATTTGCTTCAGCTGCTCTATGGATAGAGGTGCACTGTGTACATGTATCCCTGGGAGCAGAAACACGTGGGGGATCCAAAGTTCACAGCCTGAACCTGCAGTAGCACAGCTTGCCTGACTCCTGCCTTTTGTCTTCCTGGTGTCATGGCATCACCTGCTTCAAAAGGGCATGTGCTGGGAGGCCAAAGCAGCTGGGGGATGATTTGCACAGCAAGCAGAAGAGGGTGGGGAGGGGGAACTGGATTTACTTCCATTCTGGGTAGTTTGCACGCCAGAGGCAAGACAGACACAGCTGGTTCTGCTGCACATCCAGCAGGGAGCAGACGGCAAGATGAAGCCTGCCAGGGCCTGGGTGAGAGGTCCCCCTCCTTTCCATAGTCCCAGCTGCCTGCTATAAGAGCCCTGCTGAGATGAAGCTCATTCTGCCAGAGTCACTATCCCCAGTCTCCAGTTGGGTAAACATTTGACCTGGTGATGTTAACATGTGTGACATCACAGCTAGTTACCATGGAGATGTGATGTCATAAGTAAAAGCCCAGAGGCCACGTTTTGTTCCAACTTCCTGAATGAGGGCTCAGATAGAGCAGATCTCCCAGCCAGGCCAAAAGAGAGGACCCTGCTTGAGGCAACTGAACTCTTCTGCTTTATGCAACAGCCATACCCCAGAGACTGGCTGTGTGCTCACAACTTCATTGCTGGCTGTCCCTGCACCCACCTGGACCTCTTCCAAGTAGCACAGACAGCTGAGCCTTCCCTGTCTTGAATGGAGTCCTTGGGGACTTTTGTGCTTATGAAAACTAGTGGCTTGACTGCCCTCGAGAATGAATTCTTTGATGCATCCAGGGTCCTGGAGAGTTGGCCAGAGAAATGGCAGCCCTTTCCCCACTTCCCCATTAATGTACCTTCACCCAAGCTGGGGGGCCCGAGGGAAGTAGTCAGGGGCCTACATGGACCATTGCATCCTTGGCCTGCCAGAAACAAGTCCCTGGGTGACAGGCACTGAATGCCCTTCCTCCTTTTCCAATTAACTGATTCCACACTGAGGAGCCCTGGCAAGGCCTTCCTAAGAACAATGGACTTCTGTGCATCACTGGAGCATGTGTGTATATGAGTGTGAGAAAGAGACGGAGAGGGACTGTGTGTGTGTATGAGATTCTTTACCATTGATGGACTAAGGAGTAAAAGGAGGTGATTATCTCTGCAGGCCCAGCCACCTGTTTGGCTGTGTGCAAGTCACCAGTACCTGATGTAAGGAGTTTGCAAGCAAATTACAACAACCCCTCTCCTTCCAAGATCTGGTGCCCTCTGACGACTTTTCTGTCGGAGTTCAGGACACAGAGGCTGTGTGTTGAGGGTGTCTGAAGGGTGGGTGATTGCTGGGGGTGGCATCTGTGTGTGTATGTAAGGGGAGAGGCTGTCTGTGGGAGCTGGAGAATGAGCTGCAGCCCTGCAGCCCATGTTAATTTCTGCCATAGTGCTGTGTTCCTGCCCAGTTACATACCTAACCTCTGATGTAATGCTCCTTGCAGCATTCAGCTCTGGAGTGACTCGCGCTCTGTGTGATTTCTGCTAAACAAAGAAGAATCCAAGCTGGCCTGAAGCCCTGCGCCCTCAGTAAAGGAAAGGCTTAACCCCCTGCTGACAGTAGCTGAAGGCTTTGAGCTGTTCCTGCCTCCTGTTATCAGCTAGGCACTCCAGAACCAGGTCTGGGCTGGGTGCGGTGTCAGCACTCAGTTGTCTTCTGACCTTATTCTGTCCAGAACCAGAATCCCTACTCTGAAACAAGCAGTGTCCACTTGAATTCAAATGGTTCTGCTTTTGCCCCATGATCTGGCCTCACTCCAGGTTGGTGTCTCTTGTGCTTCTTTCTTGTGCCCAGCTGGGCCACACTGCAGTGGCTGGCACTGACATTTGTTTTCTCCAATAACTAAGACTGGTTCAGACACCCTTGCTGGGCAGCACTTGATAAATCAACAGAGCAATTTGTGCCCCCATTTTGCAATGGTCAGGGTAAGGTTAATGGGGAGGGAAGGGTCAATCATAGGGCTAGAAGGGACCTTTAGGGTCATCTAGTCCAACCTCCTGCTCAGATGAAGATTGCATTCTTCCTAGAGCATCCCAGACAGATTCTGATCTAGCTTCTTCCAGCCATTGATAAGGAGCCCTTTACCATCAGGTGCTCCAGGTGGTGAAGTGCTAGGGGAGATCAACCTCTCTGGTGGGACCAGCCACTCACTCAGAGGAGGAATATAGTTTCATAGTTTCTAGGGTCAGAAGGGACCTGAGCAGATCATCTAGTCCGACCCCCTGCCATGGCAGGAAAGAGTACTGGGGTCAAACGACCCCAGTAAGGTGGTCATCCAACCTCCTCTTAAAAACCCCCAGGGTGGGAGCCTGCACCACCTCACTTGGAAGCTGGTTCCAGACCCTAGCCGCCCTGACCGTGAAGTAGCGCCTCCTGATGTCCAACTTAAACCTTCCCTCCGCCAGCTTGTGACCGTTGTTCCTGGTCACTCCTTGCGGCGCTCGGGGGAACAGGGACTCCCCCAGCGCCTGCTGATCCCCCCTAACCAGTTTATAACAGGCCACAAGATCCCCCCTCAGCCTTCTCTTTTGAAGGCTGAACAGGTTCAGGTCCCGCAACCTTTCCTCATAGGACCTACCCTGCTGTCCCTTGATCATACGAGTGGCCCTCCTCTGGACCCTCTCGATGCTGTCCACATCCCTCTTAAAGTGCGGCGCCCAGAACTGGACGCAGTACTCCAGCTGCGGCCTGACCAGTGCCGCATAGAGGGGGAGGATCACCTCCTTGGACCTGCTCGAGATGCATCTGTGGATGCACGACAAGGTGCAGTTGGCCTTCCTAGCCGCCTCCCCACATTGCCGACTCATGTTCATCTTGGAGTCAATAATGACTCCCAGATCCTTTTCCACCTCCGTGCTGACAAGAGGGGAGTTCCCCAGCCTGTATGTATGGTGCCGATTGTTCCTCCCCAGGTGCATCACCTTACACTTGTCTGTGTTAAACCCCATCCTATTCTCCTCCGCCCATCCTTGTAACCTATCTAGGTCCAACTGTAGCCTGTTGCTCCCCTCTATTGTGCCCACATCCCCCCACATCTTAGTGTCATCAGCAAACTTGAACAGGGTGCTTTGCACCCCCTCATCCAAATCACTGATGAAGATGTTGAACAGGGCGGGCCCAAGGACCGAGCCCTGTGGGACCCCACTGCCCATGTCCTTCCAGGTCGAGAAGGACCCATCCACTACCACCCTCTAGGTGTATATGTCCTAGGGCAATTGACACTTCAGAATGGGGAGAGGAGAGAGAAACATCCCAAGAGTATAAGATGCATCAGAGAATCAAATGCCTGAGCACCCTGTGCTCTGGGAGAGTAGGAGCGTTGGACACTGGGGAGATCTCCAGGGAAGAAGCAGTTTGGGGAGGTCCATTCCCAGGTGGAATGGACTAGCTGCCTCCAGGAGCTGGTTCTGTCATCCTGCATCAGGGGGCAAGGTCATGTTGCTGCCCAGTTTTTAGGGTGGGGTTGGGGGAAACCCTTTCTGGTAGGTCTGTTTTCTTGCTTGGCATTCCCCTTGAGCTGTAGAGGGCAACCAGTTGCCAAGCTCTGGAGCCCTTAGCCACCAGGTGCCCCAGGTGGTGAGGTGCTGCGGGAGGTCAGCCTCTCTGGTTGGATCCCAAGGCTTGGCAGCTGGCAGAGTGCTCCTTCCTCCAGCTTTGCTCACACCCAGAAGCAGATGGTCCATCTGACCTCCAGAAACGCCGCATGTCAGCACCTGAGCCTTCCACCTGGGCCTGGATGTGTTTTTGCTCCATTCCCAGACAGGGTGATGGCACCTCTGGGTTGTCTGCATCAAGGTGGAAGCCCAAATGAGGAGCAGGAAGCCAGGAAGTTTGCTGAGGCAACTTTGGGCAGCTAGCCAAGTCCCATGCTGAGCTGCTCCATGGGATTCTTGCCAGAAGAAATCAGCATGAGGCTTAGGAGTGCATAGTATCAGCTCAGCACATTAATAGACACCAGGTGCAGGGAGGCATGGACTGGCCAGGCTGGAATTCCATCCACTGCAGACACAGTGGCAATGTCCAGGCCCATGCAGGGAGCTGTTTCCTATTTAAAAGGACATTCTTCATCTACCCACAGGCCTTGAGGCCTAAAGCTCACCCTGCCTCATTGTTATCATCTAAGCCTTGCCTCCTGTCATGAGTAGAAGACTTGGACAGTTTTTTTCCCCAGTCCCCCAACCCTGTGACAGCCTTGACCCAGTTTTGACAGGTGGGTAACAGACATTTGGGGCTTACTGGAAGTTTTGTTCGTGAATTTTGAAACAGCATTCAACATGGTTGGCCCTGCAGTTCCACTGCATTGAGTACCAGCCCCCATGCACCTGTTCCTGACACATGATGGGTTGCCAACTGTAGGTTTTGCAATGCAGCTTTGGCTCTGGACCACAAGCCTGAAGAAATGAGTGGGTTCTGTGTAACACCTGTAGCTACTGGGTAACAGAAATATAATGTGGTGCACATTTGAGTATGCACTGAGTATTTGTGCATGGTTAAATGGTTAAATGGTTACACCTGGATGAGTAGGATTGCTGGCCTCACACGTTGTAAAATCCTGAATCAGGTGCCAAAGAATTAGTGTTTGCCTTGAAAATGAGAGAGGCAAGAATCTTTGTCGGTGATATCACTTATTGAACAAGCTGTACAGTTGGTTTAGACATAGGCAAGCTTTCAGGTATCACAGTACCTTTCCTCAGGCCTCACTTGCCTCTTGCTTATCTCTTGGACCATCACAGCAGCAACCACCTCCACGCTACTTTAAAAAATCAAGAAATTTTGGGCGGTAAAATATATTTGGGGTCCTTTTCATTTGGCTCCTGATTTCTTAGGCTTTCAGGTGCACTAAGTCTATATTTTTTTCCCCACAATGAGAAACACTAAAAATGTACATTTTTGTGGGGGGGAGGAGGGCAACTGATTCTTCCCATTTCAGGGAACTTTAAGGTAAGTAGGAAGTGTCACAATGCTCTTGATAAAATGATGAGCCCTGGCATCCTCGTGGGTATATATTCTTAGGACATCAAATCAGGAAAGGGTAAGTTTCTCAATATAGAGTTCTGAATGACATGGTTTGCCTTTGATCTTTGGCACTTTGCATTGGCCATGGCCCACTGCTCTTCAATTCAGCCTGGAGAGTTTATAATCTAGGATCTGGGCTGTGCCCCCTGTCTGCCATTTCTGGCCCTCTATTTTGTTCAGCTACATTGTAATTGTAAGGTCTCTCACTTGCAAGCTGTAACGTGGGGAGGAGTCCTCCCTCATGTTGTTACTATTTTGAATAAAATCACTGGTTGCGGTTTGGTAAATATCAGGGAGCTTCAAACAGAACATCCCAGCCTGCTGGGTACTTTTTTAAAATCAAAGTATGTGTCTGATGGCTTTGATGTCTTTGTGACCAAAATGTTCAGTTTCAGAATCAGTACAAGGGCTACATATCCACGTCCTTTCTAGCACCAGTCAAGGTAAGCTTTCCATAAATGACCCCTGACCTTGGGTCCTTTCCTTGTTACCACGTCTGCTGGATACTCCTTAAAGGAGATCAATATTCAGAATATACCAAGCACCGCTACATTGAAAATGTGGCCTCTTTTTGACATCTCACACTGTGTCCTGCAAGAGAAGAGATACCCCGAAATCACCGGTTACTTGGAAAGATTTTGGCCAGTGGACCAATTTGTTAGTGAGTACTGAGATGTACAAGATATATATGTCCATGAACTCCCTGGGGTTGAGGTAGGCTCATTGGGAAGGAGTCTTAGCTATGGGAGTCCACTATTATTGATAGCATCCAGAAATACTATTGCTTAGGTTCCCTTAAGGCACTGTTCAGTGGTGTTCATGGCTGCATGAAGAGCAGTGAATTCATCCTTCAGATCTGCTGGCCTTCCTGAGTTTTCATGATGAATTTTCAAATATGGACACAGACTGCTGGCTGCCTGCTCCATGCTGGCCAGGGTGTTGTGTCCAAGGTAGAAAGATTCAGAATGATCTCTTCTTTGAGTGCTCCATGAATGGCAGTGGAAAAGTAGATCTGGCCTATCAAGTGTGCTGAGTGCCTGCCTTTCTGTGGTCTCACAGGAGATGCTTGAGGCAAAATTGGAAGACGATGGAAATATTTTGGGGTTATGATGTAGTGTTTCTTTTCTGTCTGTTTCCTAATGGTTCAGGGATCTTCAAACCATGGATTCTGCTGGGTTACTGTATGCTTTGGCAGTATCTGTATCAGATATTAATGTCAGCAGTACACGTAAAAAGGTTGATTTCCCAGTGCTCCTAAATGTGTGTGGTCTCGGATACTCATCTTAGTCGATGCCATAGGTGGGCTTTTGGATAATACCTGGTGAAGTAGCAGAGAGGTTATTTTGCAGGAATATTTGTTTTTGCTCTTGCTGGGTTTGTCTACACAGGATCCTTGGCACCTTGAAAGGGTAGCACACAAGCCCGGCCCCCCTACTTAGATTCACAGATTCATAGTTGTTAGGGTCGGAAGGCAGGGAAGAGTGCTGGGGTCAGACGACTCCAGCCAGGTGCCTATCCAGCCTCCTCTTAAAGACCCCCAAGGTAGAGGAGAGCGCCACCTCCCTTGGAAGCCCATTCCAGATTTTGGCAACCCTTACCATGAAGAAGTTCTTTCTGATGTCCAGCCTAAATCTGTTCTCCGTCAGTTGTGGCTGTTGTTCCTAGTGGCACCAAGGGGTGCCCTGGTAAACAGAGCATCCCCTATTCCTTGCTGCCCCCCCTTGATAAATTTATAGGTGGCCACAAGATCACAAAATACTTACTCCTGCTCCCATGCTCCAGACCCAGAAATGTGATGATGAAGCTGATCTAGGAGTGCTTTCCACTGCTGTTTGGATGAAGGAGCAGAAATATGGATGGGGATTTTCATTTCACTGAACTAAGGTGCTATAGCAATTGCTGTGCCAATGCAAATCAGTAGTCTGTCTAATTTCTAGTCCCATCTCTGAAAGCATCTGGTCATTGTTTCTAACACAGCAGTGCTTAAGAGCCCACCCTAATGTTGAGTCCTGTTGTTTTAGACCTTACCCATAGTGATAGACAGGTCCATTCCATGAAGATGTCACAGTCTAAAAAGTCCAGACAGACACAGGAAGGCAAAAGCAGGCAGAGATAGCAGAAGGGACATGACTTAGGTCACATATCATGTCAGCAGCTGAGCCAGGCATAGATCTCTGATTCCCAGTCCACTAAATCACGCACTAGATCATACTCCCTACCCATTAGATTACACTGCCTGCCTAAGGAACCTATGCAGTGCTGCAGGGCGAATGTCCAAATTCCTGGACCCTGCAGCCTGCACTGTCCTGGCACTGCTGCACTGTGTAGCTTTGCTCCAGGGCTGTTTATCTGAGTCAAGGTTCCTGGTAGGACTCTCTCTCTTATCTCACTGAATATGCTGTTTGATGGAGGTAAGCTTTCTGGGCAGTACGTGTTTGAGTGCATGGCTATGTCAGCATAGCAGAAGTCTGTTCACTCTGTGCTGGGCTCATAAGTGTGGGTTTCTGAGGGTGGGCAGCTCTTTATCTTTGTGACTTCTGTCTTCAATTTGCTGATGGTGGAAATGAAGATTAGGTTGAATTCCTGGATTAGGTGAATGGCTACAGCCTGGCCTGGAGGCATTTGGTTTCATGATGAATAGCAGAATGTCACCTGAGTAAGGGAAGAGCCATCTCTTCTATAAGCATGCCTTGTAGCTGTGACTTACTGCCAGTCATATCAGGCAAGAGGTTGATTGTTGAACCAAAAGACAGTGGCAAGAATCCAGATCCTCCATTTTGTGGCTTTTATTGCTGCTTCTGCTCCTTGCATCAGCAAATGCCACCCTCACCCAGGCCATTGGGCTATGTGGGGATTCACTAAAATGTCACAGAGGGAGTTCAGAGTGCCCCTTTAGCACCACTCAGGCAGCATTTCTATATTGTCTCTCCAGTCACAGAGGGAGTTCACAGTGCCATTTTAAAACTGTGCTTGGGCAGTGTTTCTGTACCGTCTCTCCAGGGAGAACACCACCTCACTGAATCATCCACCCCACTTCCTACATCACTCTGCCCTGGAGGGTTCTCTTTCAAGCCCTGACCCTGCCCAAGCCTGCTTAGCTTGTTAGCTAAAAAAAAGGACACCTTTCACCAAGGCCACTTGTACAAGACTCAGAAATAGACTCTGAGACCCAGACAGTCAAAAATACTGAAGTGGTTGCTGAGACTGGAAGAGATAGGTCTGAATTAAAGCTCAACCTTTTTAGACTCAAGGCACTCCTTGTTAGATTGAAGGGTCTCTGCAGAAAGTCCTAGGTCTTGGCTTTCACTTGTTTCTTGACTATAGAAAACATAACGGAGCAATTCTTCTGTTGCAAAGAACTCAGACAGACCACAGTGGGGCAGAATGTTTGGACACTGGATTTGTATTTGATATCTCTGAGTTTATCTTGTGAATCATGTAGAAACATGTACCCCTAACAGTGCTAATATTGCACAGCACCTTTGAAAGAATCTAGTGGCACTCCTGGTTGAGAATCGCTGTTCTAGGATCAGGGACCTGGCCAGAACCTCACACTGTAGCTCTTCTTTTGAAAATGGTCTGAATATAAATGGGCTTTGGCCCTAACCCTCTGGCTGGATCTGAGCTTTCCATAATGGATCCACCTTGATATTTTTGGAAGATGCCAATTGTAACATTCAGCAGCCCCCTCCAAAAAGCTTCTGGAGATGCTGCCTAGAGACTACCTTATGTTATAGGAGTCTAGGACTTCTCCAAAGCAAATGCCTGGGAATGAAAAGGCGCCTAGCTGGGCTCTTAGCTAAGCTGCGGCGCCCACTCACTGTGCAGTCAGAGCCAGGACAGTCCTCCACTACCCTCCCTTTGCCAAGCAAGCTGGGAGCGAATGGGTGACCCCCCCTCCCCTCCTGAGTGCTGGGCCAATGGGATCTCTCTGAGACATTGCCTCAGAGATGAGCTTCTCAATGGAGAAAGCAGCTGGGACACGGGACAGAAAATGTTCTGGGCATCTGTAGAAAACTCTTTCCCACAACAGCCTCAGCTCAGCCCTGCCTCTCCACCAGTCCTTACAAGTTACGCGTTGCTTTCCTGGTTTCCTCCACCTTTGGTGTTTGTTCCAAGAAAATAACATGCCAGGGTCTTTTCACTTGGAATTTGAGAAATGTGACCTATGCCCTCGTTGGATCAGATTTCCATCACTCCCCACCATCCCTCCCTGCCACCTCTGGAAAAGGAGTGGGAGCAGCCTGCTGATGGGTGGCTTCAGCACATCCACCTCCTAATCCCTGTGAGTCCCTCCGGCTGTGTGGATTAAAGACCCCCCTCCAGTACCTGGGGCTGGTGTGGAAGCTTGTGGGGAAACTGATCTGTAGGAATTTAGGAGTGAAAGAAGGATAATGCTTCTACCCACAGCCTGTCTCTCCTTGGAAGGCCACCATACAAGACTCACAGGCTTAAAGCATTTTTGCTTGGAACAAATGTCTAGACCTTCAGGTGGAAGATTCTGTTCTCAGATAAATGCTTGTTAATAGAGGGCAGCCTGTACATCACGCCACATGTGAAGAACAAGAGAAATCTCACACTTCTGCTCTGAATTCACCCGCTGCTTCCTCAGGTCACTAGAGCTTGTGACCCTCCTGGCTAAAGACCTGTGTAACACTGAAAGCTGATGCTCAGAAGTGTGTTATCACACACAGGTTGTTCCTTGGAGATTAATGAAGAGAGTGGGCTGGCTGTGCAGCTGCAGCTGTAGCTTGCTGGGTCTGTTCTCCTACTTCAGTGGGTTTTTGGCTGACTGATTTTAGGACAGGCTAATACTGCTGTGGACCCTAACAGTAGTGCGTACGGACTGAAGGAGCCAAGGCAGATGCTAACCATGGTATTCTGAAAAACTAGCTACACTTCAGTGGATTTTTACCTCTAGAGAGTTCCTGGGTTTCTGGAAGGTGCTTCTTTCCCCCCTCTCCATTACCTAAGATTTTTCTCTAAAACCCCCCCAGCAACGCCAAACCATCATCTTGTGCATATCTTGCTCCTGCTACTCCATTTCCCTGAGCCAGCTACTTATACTATAATGCAAAGTGAGTACAAAGAGCCTGGGAAACATAACAAAATTGGGATTGTGGTGTGGCACATGCACTTGGTGTGACTACACAGCATGCAATGCAATGTCTCTTAGCTTCTGGAACATCTGTCTTAACTTTATTATTTATCTTTCAGAGAACCTGTCCACTATGGGTGACTATCAGTGAAGCTCTCAGGCCTCTATTCTTACTGTTACCATCCAGTGTGCATATGGAACATGGTGAATTATGGAAAGCCAAACTATGCCTGCTTGCTCAAAGACAGAAGTTGTTTCAGGTAATCCTTGATATCCACAAGAATACCCCTTTTTGAGTGAGTGGGGAGGTTTGCTCCATTCCCAGTGCTTTTAAGGCCTTCACAGGTGACTTGGCAGTAACGCAGCTCATGGACAGCGCTACTGATATCATGCTGTCATTCTCAAGGTACCACATCACCTGCTAGATGAGGTTGTGGTGCCTTCATAGCTTCACTTGGAGAATATGCCACACATTGTTATTTAGTACAGCATTTCTCAACCCATGGGTTGTGACCCAAAAGTGGGTCTCAATAATATCTGAAAGGGTCAGAAACAAATTTTAAAAATGGGTTCTCCTTTAAACCATGGCTTTTCCCCTGAAACCTGGCAGAGTTCCAGCCTGTGAGGAGCTGCTTGGGGCCCCCCATGCCCCACACACTGGGGAGCTGGGACTGGAGCCGGGGGGCAGCAGATTGGAAGTGAAGGGCACTGGGTCAGGACTGACCATTGATGTTTACAGATGGGTTCTGGTACAAAAAAGGTTGTGAACCACCAATCTAGCAGACTGGAAAGATCAATGGGTGGGGTTGTCCTGGCACTCTGACCACAGCCACGCTGCCTGGTATTGTGTGTGGTACGAGCTGGTGGTCTGCGATTGCCACCAGAGCCCAAGGATGTTGGTTTTGTCACCTTTCAGTGCTGGGAGTGGCCTGTGCCCAGGGGAGCAGGTGCAGGTGCAAGGGGACAGTTTCTCAGTGGAACTGTTTGGATGGTGTGTGCAGGAGCTTGTAAGGGCATCCTCACCTTCCTGTCCAGGACTCCCAGACATGTTTTGGACCATTTGACTGTCCCAAAGTATAAGGCAGTACACGTATAACCTCTTCATATTTGTTTGTGTTAGAGGACTCCTTAGTGGTCCTAGCTCTACATCAGGGATCTATAGGGTATTGCTAGATTTCTCAGTCAAAATATCTCTTCCTAGAAGCTCACTCACTAGTCACTTTTCACTGTACTTGGTTGCCTTTTGTCAGCAAAGGTCCGTGCCTGCAACTCTGTGGTGCCCTGCCTATATAGCTGGGGATGGAAGTTGCTGAATGAGCATATGCAGCTGCCAGTCTTTGCCTTGTCTGTGTTAACAGCAGTGGAAGAGGAAGTAACCCAAATAAAACCCAGCCAGTGGCATCCAGAGGTGCCCAGGCATTGGGGTGACTCCAAAACACCTCAGAGAGTCACTTTTTACAGATGAAAAAAGGAAGATTACAGCCCTCTGTTCCAAAAGACACCATCCTTAGAGGAACAGAAGGACTAGGAGTAACCCCCTCCCTGCCCCACCACTGGTGCAGAAGGGCTGGGAATACCGCCTCTGCTGTTTCCATGGCAACGGGCTCTCATTGAACTTTGAAGTGGGCCTGAGTAACTCAAGCTGAGGTTTCCCTGCTGGTTAAAGGCACAGCTTCCTGCTGCTTTAGCCCATCTTTCTCGGTTGTTATGATCTAGAGGCCAGGATATTTAGCCTGGTAAATACAAGGTGGTGCTCTGAGCCTAGTAGGATGCCGCTGAGAAATGCTCAGCAGCTGCCCAGCTGTGAGCCTCCAGGACTGGGAGGGCAGAAGCAGGCATTAAAGTGTGGGATTATAAAATCACAGCCTGGGACAGCCAAAGCTGCAGTGTCAGCCTGCTCCAGCTCCTCCCCGGGGCCGGGGGCACAGCTTCTTACTGTGCTGGGCTCTGGGCTCCGGGACTGGGAGCATCAATGTAACACTTTTCCCTGTGTCTCAGCCCACTAGTGCTCTTCCAGCAATAGGGAACTTCCCTCCTACTGCCCTGGCTCTTAGGATGGGGATCATTTTGTCCCCCCCCCCCCCCCGCCCCAGCACTGGGAAGTCCCTT
>NW_017728996.1:47948276-47986803 GCF_001723915.1 Gavialis gangeticus | reverse complement strand
ACAGGCAGCTTTGCTTCCCAGCTCTGCACCTCACTGTGCTCCACTGTTTGTGTGCAAGTGCTCATGTGTGTGTGTAAATTAGGCAAAGAGCGAAGGCCAGTGGAGATGCATCTGATACAGTCTGTACTGGCTGGCTGGTTATGGACTGCAGCAGCCTGGGTCTGAATTTTGATTGTAGCAATGCACAGCGCACATACTTGTGCACGCATGCACGCATGCGCACACACACAGACACGAGCACATTAAATGAAACTAATGAAGGGTTCTTACAGGCCAGCTGCTAGGCCAAGCCACCCTGTCCAGTGTACGGCTGCTATTCAGTGCAAATACTGTATCTTCAAGACAGCTCTGCTGGCTGCAGGTGTGGCACATCTTGCACTTCTCCATGGTATCATTGGCCAGCCCTGATGCCTCTTGCAACAGCCATGCCACTGCTTTGGTCTTTGGTTTTTCCTCCTCAGCTGTGTCATTCTCATTCTGCTTTCTCCTTCTCCGTAGCACTCCACTGATGATTTTTTCTGGCCACTCTATGTCTGGGATTTGTCTAGGCTGTTTTTTACGAAGACTTGGAGTATACATAGCAGGATATTGATAAATCTCTGCTTTTCAGTACTGTATATTTGTGGTAAAAAGATGGAGTTTTGTCTGAGAGCCAGGGTTCTGTTTCTCTAGTTTGGCTTCAGGATCACAAGGGCATGCTCTGGTTTTGTATGTTTTGGCCTGCATGACTCTAATCCCCCTTCTGCCCTTCCTCAGCAGCAGAGCCGTGAGAGTCACAGGACCCCACAAGCTCACGCCATTGTGTCAAGGTGCTAGCTGTGGATAAAGGGAGCTGAATTCTGTCTCCTATTCTGGAGGCCGAAAGCCTGGATGGGACACTACTATGGGCAAAGCAAAGGACCGGCTAGTCAGAGCATTTTAGCAGCGAGCCTATCGAATCAGGCACTGTTTGGCTGCATCACAGAAAACCTTGGGCCACTTTAGAGGTGTGGGCTGATGACCAGTTGGTAGGCTACTCTCCTGAACTGTTTCTGAGCAAATGCCCCAGCCAAGTTGGCATGGGGCTCTGGAGGTGCCCTCTTCCTGATGAGATGTATAACTGAGGCCTGCTCTATCCTGTGGGTGATAGTCAAATGCCAGACAGGAGTTGGGCACTTGTCCTGGTGATCTGCCTACATCCCAGCTCCCTCTTTGCATCATAATTTAGCGCATGCACTGCTGAAGTACCAGCTGGCCTATCAGTGATTGGGGTCTGTAGTTCCAGCTGAATGGAGCACCCCTTGCTTCCTGCCCCAGCTGTGGCGCACCCTGCCACGCACCATCATGCTGCTGCATCCCACCCTCCAGCTCCCACCGCACCCCAGCCATGCAGGGCTGTGAGGCCACTGGGAAGTGCTCTGAGCCCCGCTGATGAAAGGTGCCAAGGTTTGTTATTACAAGAGTTGGCCTTTTTTGGAGTCCCTCTGCAGCAGCAGGTGCATTGTGTCACAGGACCAGTGCAGCCAGGGAGTAATAGCACATCATCTGCATGCTCGACAAGAACAGGTACACATGGCTACCTGCCCCCATGCACAGGCTGGATGTGGATGTGGCAGGGTTTCACAGGCAGGAGGGTGGGGCCAGGCTGCTTGCTTCCCTCCTCCCTCTGTTTCCTGGAACAAACCTGCTTATTCAGCCCGTGTTTGTATTTCGCACAAACACTGGCTATTTGACACTCTGCTTCCTTCTCAGGTTTTACTTTTGTTTTAAAGAAACAAAAGCTGCCCTGTGGTGCGGCAGTATCCCTAGCTAGCCTGTGTTGCCAAGGAGATGGTTGGACAGTTCAGGCTGGAATTAAGAGCTTGTGTTAGACTCATGGGGGCCGTCAGAAGAGGATAAAGTGTGGCCCCCTCCATTTTCCTACCCTCACGCTGCATGACTTGCATTCCCCCACTAAGGATCTGAGTAGGATCTGCCCAGAGTACAGTGTGGTAGGGCTGTCAGGTGTCATGGGGAGGAAAGTCCCCTCTCCCCCCAGCAGGAAGTACTTTCTTCCACATCAGGATTGGGACCCACTGATAGCGGGATGGCTTGAAATGAATGAAACCACAGCCCTGTCTGTGTAGCACATTCACCATGCTGGCAGGGGTGCCCTCCCGTTCACTGTGCTGTCCTGAACAGGCTTCCACGTGGGCCAGAAGCAGCATCTTTGTACCTGTGCAACACTGCAGGTGGACTAGTTAACATCAGGGGCAAGCTAATTGGCACAGGCACTAAGCAGTGCTAACTAGGTCACCTGGAGTGCCCCACATGGCCACACTGTTTCTGTGGAGCAGCGTGGGATGGCACTGCTGATGGCAGTCAGTTTACCATGAAGATATGGCCTGGACCTACTCCCCTTGAGGCGGCAGTCCCTGTTCGGAGATGAGGTGGCAGCCCCTAGGGTGAGACAGTGGCAGCAAACTCTAGGGTGGCCTTGACCTGCGTCCCCTATGCCTTGGAGGGAAGGGTGGAGCACAAACTCCGGCGTTACAGCAGGGTGAAGACAGCACAGGGGCGATGAAGCTGGGTACTGAGCACTGAAGGAGTGGGGGAGGCTGAGCCTTACATGATCTCACCAGGGCACTTCGTCTCCTTGGTGCCCGGACCAGGCTGTTCTTCCTCTGCCTATTGAGTGGCCAGGCAGAGACAGCTGTGGCGTGTCAGCGCTTTGAAATAAACAGTCCATTCATTCCACAGCTGACCTGCAGGACCCTGTTTCCCAGAGCGCTGCATCTCACCATGCCGGCACACAGGCACAGCTGTTCCTTCCCTACGAGGGTGTCTCTGCCTCTCTCACACGCGCCCTTTGTAAGTAGTCTTAGAAAGACAAAAGTCATATCGGCTCTCTAGCACGTGGGCTGGGCTTGGGGGGAAGGACCGGGCATTTAAGGGGACAGCTTGTTGGCTTCTAAATCTGTGATCCTTGCTCGTGTTCTCTCATCTCAGATAGTGTCCCAGACTGCTTGGTCAGGGCACTGCTCATACTGCTGGAGGACAAGGGCACTGTTGAGGGGAAGCTCACTTTGTTCAAGTCCTGGCTGCCATTTCCAGAGTGCTGCTGTATGGAAGTTCACAAGGCTGAAGCCCCGAAGTGAATGTTTACTTGTGCTTTTCCAGGGCTCGGTGAGTGTATGTGTCAATCGAACAACCAGATTTCAGTGTGTAGGTGTGTATGTGGGTGCATGAACACGCAGTACAAGCAGTGAGCATTGGTCCTATTCAGATGTATGCCTTGCCTACACAAGTCCCAGGCATGTTTATTCATGTAATCATATGTGGGTGTGTACACAAGAATGTGTCATCTCATCACGTGCAGGTGAGTGTGTCAGTACCTGGGATTCTCTGTGCAGTCAAACCTCAATGTGTATGAGATGAGATGTGAAGAGAGTTCAGCAGGCAGTCTGGAAACCTGAGCAATTCCCTCCAGCTGTACAACTGACCTGCTGTGAGACCTTGGGCAAGTCTTTGTGCCAGTCTCCCTTCTTTCTCTTCATTTCTCCTTGCTGTTTTGAATGTACTCTTATGTGGGGTGTGGCGTCTGGTTGCCACTGCAATAAAATAATCATTCACAGCTCTTTATCTGTAAGCCCATGTGTCTGTCTGTGCCTAGCACCTATGACTTTGCATGTAGGCATGCAAGTACTTCTCTCTCTGCCCGCTTGGACAGAGCCACCTGTGCAGAAGCGTGAGTGCAAGTTTGTACATGTGTTAGTGCAGGTGCCTCTCAGTGCTCCTCAGTGGAGCTCAAGGCTGTCCAGCTGGTGGCTCCTGGGCTCCAGCAGTTGCTTCTCCCTTTTCTGTGTAGTGGGGGAGGGCCTATGTGAAGCCCATATGCCAGGGGGCAGGGGCTATGTATTTCTGTGCAACAGGGAGGGGATCCCTGAGGGCTGTGTGTTGGTGCAGTCTGCATGGCCAGGGGTAGGAAAGCACATGTTGTCAGTGCACCCCATGAGGGGAAGCCCATGCAGCTCATGTGGGGGAAGGAGGGGAGTCCTGGGGAGCAGCCCTTGCAGTGTGCCTGTAGAGGGGGCAGCTTGGGGAGACTCCACATGGCCCCTAGCTGCTCCAAAGCTGGATAGCTCTGGTGTAGGTGATTCTGCATTGATGTAAGGCATGAACAGGAGCTTTTCTTTGAAAATTAGACCTGGGTAGAAGTCAAACCAGCTTCTGCCCTGTGTAACAAGCAGGTAGTGTTTTCTCGAGAGCTCCCACCCTGGTAGCTGGTGTGGATCCTGGTCGTATTAACTACCGTAAGTGATGATGACTGCTGCTGGGGCAGATGGCTTGTTGCCTCATCCAGACATAAAGGTAGACAGGGGGAGAGAGGATCTAGGGTGTGGACTGAGTAGTCCAAAGGGAGGAACCTGAGGAGCAAGCAGGCCTAATGAGAAGGCTTGTTAATTTCTATGTTAATAAAGCCAAACTGCAGGAAGGTGTGAGCTTGGGCCCCACCAGTTTGGGAATGGACCTCTCCACCCATAAAACCTTTCTCATTGGGGCACGCTGAACAATCCAGTGCAACTGTCCCCTCACCTGTGTCTCTGTGTGGTGACAGTGGTGTTAAATGCTGAGGAACCTTGCCATGCATGAAACCACTCTTTCCTGTTCTGCACTCTTGGCCACAACTCCCGCAAGAAGCCCACAGCAACCTGGGGAACCTGGCAGAGAAAGGGAAACAGGGGAGAAGAAAAAAACATCTTGGCTGTATACAGGAGCACTGGGGTTTCTAAACAATCTCTCCCAGCTCCCATGCTGGGTTCTAAAGTTCTCTCAGATGGGCGCATGTGTAGTGGGGCAGGTTGGCAGCAGACAGATGTGCACATCTGGAGGACACAGCACTCCACATCTGGTGCATATACAACTAGGAATATTATTCAAAGCTGTTCAGAGCAACTATATGCATCTGGCCTGCACGTTGGTCCCACTGCATACATCTAACCAGGCTGTTGATCCAGCTATGCATGCTTGGAAGTTGTTGTTTTGAAGAATATGTGGGTTTTAAAAAATATTTTAACCATCTCCCCTGGAAATGATGTACTCCCCCCGCCCCGGGCTTGTGACATGACAGAGGCTTGTACAGCACAGAGAAGGTCACAGAGAGCAGCTGCACTTTGGTGAGTTTTCCATGGCTGGTTCAAAGTTGGATTCCATCTTCCCACTTGGCCAGGTGCCAGGTGAGTGCTGTTCCAGGAGGGCGGTGCCTGAGGGCTCCCATAATTAGAAGCATTGGCAGCTTTCTTATGTATTTGCTCCATCTCTAGTTAAAGCATAACGGGGCATTTCCTCCTCTTGATGCCTTCTTGGGAAAAGCTGCTCAGAAACTGTGGGGCTAAGTAACAGGAAGCTTAACTCTGTTGTGGCTGCACTGGGGTCTTGAGAGATGACAGCTCAGTCCACAGTGGCCTCCTCGCCTCATCCAGCTGTCTGACTGCTTGGAGGATGGGGTGTGATGAACTCAGGTGGTCCAGTCTGCCTAAAAGCAACAGACCGTGCTATTATAGAAGTTGGGCTTGGCAGGCCAGATGCTCTCTCTGTTCTGGCTGCTTTGTGCTGATTGGGCAGAATCTGGCCCTAAATAACCACCTGGGAGCCCCCTCAGCGTAGGGGAGCTCTAAAAGGGTGCAACTGGCTCCTGATACTTCCCTCCAACCTTGACATAATATCTACTGGGGATTGTGACCAGCAGAGGTAAGTTAGAGCAGCTTTTAAGCTTCTCTAAATCACCCTAAAGAGAATATGATTACTAATCATTTGTGTTGAATATTAGGGAGGGAGGAGAGCCTTTTGGGCTAAAAAGCAAGACTGGCACCAAATCAAATGGCTACAGAGGGGTTATGAACACACTGGCTGTGTTTACACAAGATGCTGACTGCACAGTTGTTACTGCACCGTCATTTTGTACTTGTATAAGCAAGAACTAAATGACTGTGCAGTAACCCAAGTTACTACATAGTAGTGCTGATTAATGCCTTTTTTGTGATGCTACTGTGCAGTAGCTTAATATTACTGCACAGTAGCATCGCACCACAGTTTTTGCCATGCGATGCTACTGCACAGTCAGTGTCTTGTGAAGATGTGGCCAATGAGAATGGAAGTTAGAGGGCGATATCTATCAGAGGAGAGGAGCCTTGGAATGGTCTTCTGAGCCCAGGAATGAAGGGCCAAAAACCTCCTGAATGGCTCTTAGATTGTACTGCATAAGTATATGGAAGGGATATATGATCAGAGAGGGAGTTCCAGCATGTGGGATATGTGGTATCAAGTATCTTCCATCTCCAGATCAGGGTGCTGAGGAAACTTTCTTGCTGTGTGGCAGGTGCTGGCAATCCCAGGTCTCAAGGCTTTGCTGCACACCTGCAGATACCAGAATGGATTTTTTTGTGCAAGGGTTTGAAGCAATGATTTTGGAAAATCCTTGAGTGAAGGGAAAGCACAAATACAGAGGATTAGATGTGATGGCCCAGGAGCCCCTCTGGTCCTGTCCTCCCATGTCAGGGCTGGGACAGGTTCCCTTGCTGCCCCCCTCACTCATCCACCCAGCAGATCTCAGTACAGGACAGAATCAGACCTACTGTCCATTGCTCTTGAACCTGGTAAACTAAAGGAAGCTGTCTCTAGAATATATATACATATGCTGGAGGACATTGACATTTTGGACCTAAATTGCTTGAGAAAAGTCATGATTTTTTTTTTACTAAGGCCAGTGTTGCTCAAGACAGATTGAATTCAGTGAAGGCATACTGGCAGCCAACTGGAGTGAGCACTAGAACCAGGGTAAGGATCCCTGGCACCCGGTCATAAACAATTAAATGGTTCCCATTTTACTGGTAGGCTTGGGAGCTACATAAAAGTTGGTTGAGAGCTCCATTGCAAACCTCAGCATAGATCACATGAGTCTCCTATTTCCAAAAGGACCTATAAGCTAGATGGGAAGGATGTGTGAATGAGCCCAAACAAGCAGCACCATGATGAACAACTTGAGACTAGACTCAGACTTGCTGGGCAGGATTTCTCCTCTTAGTATCTTAATTTATTTTCCCTTCACATCCAGGGCAGGGAGGAAATGGGTGACCAAGGTCACAAGGATGTTTCCAGATGAAGCCTGGCTCTTCCCACTGAAGGAACACCTGTGCAGCTCCATGGCCAGGGAACAGCAGGCTGCAGAGCCTGAGGCAAATCCTGAGCTGGTGGGAATTGGCACATCCCCACTGAAGGCAGTGGAGCTCTGCAGATTTGTAGCAGCTGAGCAGCTTGTCTGACATAGCATGTGAATGATAACTCAAAGGCAGGATAAGGATGTCGGGCCTGGAAAAGCCCTTGGTCACTTGCAGAAGAAATGCTGCAGCGTGGGCATTGCCTGCAGGACTGGCAGTGCCCGGGCATGCACTGAGCTGGATTCCACCCGTGGTTTCACAGGTGCAGCTCCAGAGCAACCTGAACCCAGGCAATGGTCCCACTCTGGCTTCCCACAGGTGGGACTAACAGCAGGAGCTGAGGTGACCATCAGCCTGATGTGTCCTGGACACCTGGGCTCAGCATTTCCTGCTTGCTGAGAAGTGATCACATGACCGCCTGCTTTAAAAATATCTTGTTTATTTCCCTGTTCTTTACAAAACCGGTCTCTTTATTATAAATTATCCAATCTGTTGTTGGGAAGCAAACTGTAAAGGAAAGAAAACAAAAAGCCCCTAGGAAATCCACCTCCAACACTGCTGCTGCTGTTTGAACTATTCATTGGCTCCCAGCTCCGTTCGAGGCCTCCATCCCTGACTCAGTCATTCTTTCAGGCAATGAAACCAGAATCCTTTTTTACAGGGTAGCAAGGTACAAAATTCCCATTTGAGGCAAACCTGGGAGGAGAGGGAGAAAGTGTGTTGCTGGGATTCAGTGACAGTGAACAGAGTGAGGAAGCCTACCGCTTGGGGTGGACACTCATGCTCGTATTTTGGGAAGAGGAATAACAACCATGGCCAGCTCTTACATCATGCTTCATCTATAGCCCCTCCACTGCCCAAATCCCCAGCTCCTGTGGGAGCTCCACAAGCCAGATATGTGTGTCTGTGGGAGTGATCTGGCCAATGGGCCATATATTTGACACCACTGCACTATGCAATAGTGGCTCCCAGGAGGCAAAAGGCTGCAATGTGGTGGCACAGTGGTGTGGACTGGCAAAGGCTGATGCGGATCGGTATGGGGGACCACAGGCGGGGCAGTGGGGAGGCCTGGGAGTGGAGGAACATGGGTGTTGCCCCTCAGTCCTGGAGCTTATTGGGAGAGTTGCTGCAGGACAGAAGTGAGAGGTGTTGGCAAAGCTGCACACAGGTCTGACACCAATGGCAGACACAAAGGGATTTGCATTGGCAGAGCTGTGTGGGAGAAGTCTGCAGTACTTTGCCCAGGTCAGCGCTGTCAGCTCCTGTTCTGGAAGGCTGTGTGTCTAGGGTCGCACATGAAGTGAGCTTGGGAACTGCAATGGAGGAGGAAGATGTGAAACAATTCTTTGTGCCTCTGCTCCACCCATTGGCATGGGATCCAGCTCTCAGCTCCTCTGCAGCCTTGCTTCACAGTATCCTAAAGGCACAGGAACTGTTTCAGAGATGAGGCATTTACAACTGTAGAGACATGGGACCCCGTTCCCCAACATGCGCACCTGTTCTATTGCACATGCATTTCCAAGTACACAAATGCTGACAGGTGTGCAGGTCTGATGTACATGTGCATGCGGGTATCTGGACACCACAAACTGGGGCTTGTACACTCTGCAGTTCCTGGTTTTGTGAGTCAGACATATGCACTTTAGTAGCTGCGCTTTTAAACATTTGGCCCTACACATACAGTCAGGCAACTTCAGCATAGTCACAAAAATATTTCCCCTGTTTGCACTGATGTTAGAGAGACCCCCAACCCCCAAACACCCCAAGGATATCCCCCAACTCCTACACTCAGAGAGCTAGTTTTGGAGAGAACAATGTAAGTAAATGTCAGTTAGGGCCAAATTATACTCTGAGTTAGAATGGCACAAATCTGGAAAAATCCCATTGGCTTTGATTGAATTGTTCCATATTTCCACCATTGTAAATGGAAGCAGAATCTGGCCCTTGAGGTGATGTAGCAATGAAAAATACTATAGTTTGGTCAGGACTTGAGCTCCCAACTCAGGTCTTCCTCTTCCCATTCTTCAGCAACTTTCCTTTTAATGTAATAGACATTTGATCTGAGAAAGTTCCCAAGGTTTGGCACCATTATTTCTAAATTGTTCTGTTTGCTCAATGGCTTAAAAATGAGCTGGAGAGGACATCACTCCTGCCAGAACGCTTGCTTAGGACAATATATTTATGTGAACCACTTTGGAAAAACCATTTTTTTCTGTGTGTATGTCCCATGTTGGAGGAGAGGTGCCCTCATGGAAATATGTGATGGGTCTGTTTTTTCTCTTCTGTACATACCCATCCCTTCTGAGGGTTACAACCAATTTTCACTGTGGTAGGTGAGAGTGGAAACAAGCCCAGGGTAGTTGTACATGGCTCCATTCTCTGCTGGTATAAATCAATGGAGTGAGACTGGGTTACAGCAGGTGAGGATTTGGCCCCACACATGTTATTTGTTTCATAAAATATACCCCACACACCCACGCATGCCCTTTAGGGAGTGTGTGATAGGCTTTCCTCACTATAAACATGCCCCAGTTTTGTAATCTGTTAAATTCGTTTTACCTGTTGCGCAACAAGGCTAGGGAGACTGTGCAATTTGGCTTATGAGACACACAAGAAATATTCAGAGAAGGGGAGATTATTTTTCCAAATGGATAGTGACACTTTCAGATTCCCTTGGCATCAGCAAAAGATTTTTTCCAACCCTGTGCTCTGGTGCCTCAGCCAGCCTAGCCATGGGGAACTCAGAAAGCTTCCTTTCAATCCTTACTTAGTGCAACTTGCTCTTAAATCCCACTTCATGCTTCAGAGCTGGAAAAACACACTGGTGAAAGTCTTATCCTATCTCCCCACTGAGAGAGTTGTGTGCAGTGGGCTGGATAGGGTGTGCAGGGATCAACCTGGCCTGGGATCTTTTAGCTCAGTTAGTTATTCAGTTCCCAGAGCACCTCACCAGAATGGTTTGGGTGGTCAAATGCTTATAGAATTCCCACAAGGTCTTCCTCCTCGGTCTATGGCATTTCATATTTAATTTACCCACCAGACTTTTCTCCCCTTTTCCCCAAGATGGTGGGAGAGCTGAGACTTCAGGGTATGAGTTCACTTCAGGGAGATTCCTTGCTTTTGTACCAGTGAGGCCCTGAAAGCATCAGGAAGATCCAGTATGCCCAGAAGTCCTCTTGTGTCAAAGGGATACTGCCTCCTGTCTGTGAGGGATGATGAGAGGAGACAAAGAGGAGCAAGGGGCAGGAGGACTCCATAGCAGTTGAGGAGGCTGGGGAGTTCTGGTTGGAAGGGAAGAGTCTTGCCTTTCAGCCTCTTAGCCCGCATTCAGACCCAGTACTGATTATTTTTTAGGGTGGGATTTGAAGTCCGGCAGTACTGAAGTAGCTCAGGGTCTTGCTGCCCTCCTGCCCCTGCTCCTTTGGTCACGGGTCCTGATCCCTTGGCCTCCAGTGTGTTCACAGTTGTTAAAGGAATGGCTTGGTTTGGGTCAGTCTTCCTAAAGGTCTCCTGGTCAACCACAGCCCCATTTTTGGGTTTGGCGGCTGTGCCCTGGACATTGTGCTTTCCAGTCTTGTTGCGCTTGTGGAGATAAAACAGCAGGGGGAGGATTAAAGCCAAAAGAAGGATGATGAGGCAGATTGGGATAATAACACTGAACATGTTGGCTTCGATGAAGCTGAGGAATGTGCCCCCTTCCACAGGGGAAGGGCTGGTTGTGGCCTCATGGCCTTGCCAGGCTGTGGGAGGTGTCTCATGCTCACTAGCGTTGTGACTTGGTCGTGGTAAGCCCTGGGGCTGAGTGGCTGAGGTTGCTGGGGAAGTGCTTGTCTCCTGGAGTGTGGGCCAGACACTTGTATCTGGGAAATGGGTGGCAGTGAGAAGTGTGGCTCTGTACACCTTGGACGAGTCGAAGGGCTCAGAGCTGTACTTCAGCAACTCCAAGGCAGGCGGCACCCCTGCAGCTGCCAGTTCGAACACAAAGCTGTTGTTCTGCAAGTGCTGCCCAGAGTCTTTGGCTTGTGGGACTTCCAGTGCAATCAACCCTCTCTCAAGATCATCCTGGGTGAAGGTGTCAGTGGTAGTGGGCTGCCTGTCTTTGTCATCTGAGACTTTCACAAATTGGCTGCCTTGGGGGGCTTTGTGGATCTTAAAGACTGGGACACTCTTTGTCTTGTTGGCCAGCTCGCTTGCGTCAAGGACACTGGTGTCCAGCAGGATGGTTTTGCCCCTTGGCCACAGAATCCCCTGCTGCATTTTGACCAAAGCCTTGACTGTCACATTCACTGCTCCTGACATGTTTCCTGCTTTGGATCTTGAAAGGAACTGGAATTCATCCTCAGGGGAGGTGAAATCTGTGAAAATAAAAGTCACTTCCCCTTGGTCCACCTGCTTCTGTGAGAAGTCCCTTGCTGGCTTTTGGTTGACCCTCAGCTGGCCAAATTTGGGATTTCTGGTGATTGTGTAAAGGACATCTTGTTTCCCTGGCTGTGAGCCCCCCTGGAGGTGATCTCTGGACAAGTAGGCAATGTTCCGGTCCTGAGGTATTTCTAGAGGTATCTGGCTCATCCCTGTTGTCAATACAGGAAGAACCTCTACTTCCAGGGAAGTGAAGATGGGTAGATTATGCCCATCAGAGATGCTCAAGTCTAAGGATCCAAGAGAACTGCTCCCATTGGCAATGAAGACCAGGTGGCCAGCATTGACTTCTGCTTGGGTGAACCGGCTGATTGGCACCTGTTTATTGTGCGTGTTGGCCAGGAAGCCACTGGCTGACCTCTTGAGGATGTTGTACTCAATCTCTTCAGGAGAACTGTCAGGATCCACTACATCCAAGTGATCTCGGGACAGCACCACTAAGGAGCCTTGGTGGGCCTGCAGGACATGTCTTTGCTTAGTTAGCCGAGGTGGATTTTCATTATTAGCATTCACAGTTATATTGAAGGCTTCAGAAATGAACACCCCACCTCCTTCCTGGGGAGGGTGAATAGACTCCATGGCCAGAGGCCGAAGCCAGGCCTTAAATCTGAAATGGTCTTCTATGGCACCAGACTCATAGTGAGCATAGTTCAGACCACCCATGACCAGATCAGACTGCAGGAAATAAGGATGCTCTTTGTTGATGGGTACATCAGCCACAGAGAGGTGACCATGGGAGGGTAACTCAGTAACCAGGAACACAACATCGTAGGATGCCCTTTTGGACTCTGGAACCTTGGTCAAAAGGTTGGAAGCATCCAGCACTGAGGTGTTAATCTTTGCATGCTGTGCTTTCAGAAGCATGAGGCCTAAAAGGAAAGAAAACACAGGCCTGTGGTGGTCTGGATGATAACAATGCTCAGCCATGAGCAGCCAGAGACAGTAAGGTGATGAAGAAAGGAGGGAAGGAACAACCAGAAAGCTAGACTGATGGACTAGACGGCAGCATGACAAGAGAGGGGAGGGGAAAAAGACTATGGAAGTAGGGAAGAGAGGTCAGAAGGAAAGCTAGAACAGGGATAGAAGGGGAAGATATGGGGTCACATGGCTGTGCAGGAGATGAAGGACAAAAGGAAAGACTACAGAAAGATAGAGGGATATGAAAGAAAGAAATGGCAGGAAAGGGAGGAATGAATGACAAGAAGGAACAGAGAGGCATGAGAATCCTTGCCATGGAGAGAGACCAGTTCCATGTTAGTTAACCCCTAACCCAGGAAAGCACATGGTCAAACTTCCTTGTGCTTAAAGTGCCATCCTGAGTGGGGTTGCCTTCCTGCACTGGGATTTCCATTTGGATTTTCAGGGTAGTAACTCTGAAGATTCTTAGTAATTGGGAGGAGGGGGCTGTAAATTCAGGACAAGTCTCTTGTTCTCTGCATCCTGTAACTCGGGGGGGGGGGGCAATCTGTTGGCAGCTGAGCCACGAATTAGCTGCACACCCTCCATGAGTGCCACTTCAATCCCCTCCCCCTGCCAGATCTGCTGCTCTGCTTTCTGCTCAATCTGCTGCTGTGCTGCTTATCCCCTCTCAGTCTGCTGCAAGTCATGGACAGAACCTGCTCATGTCATTTGTGGCGTGCCTGCCAAAAATGTTGGACTCCCCTGCTGTAACTCACCATCTGCACCCTCCCTCTTTCTCCTTGGCTATAACCTCTCCTTTCAGTTCATGGAAACCAGCTCCGATTTGTTCCCTTCTGCCTCCAGGCTTTTACCTTTGTTTCTCCAGAGCTGAGTTGACCGCTGGGGACAGCTTGCTTCAAATGATATCGACACTCTGAGGATATATGGCTCTGTTACGATGGGAGGAGAAGAGACTCGGAAATGAAGAGCATCCTGGGTAAGCCAAAATGGCTGCTGGGGCATTTCATGCTGATAAAAGATTGTTCCACTATTCACCTAGTTTGAAACAAGCAGACAGACAAACCAAACAACCTTTTAATTTCAGCAAAGTCAGACAGAATAAATAAAACTGATTTAAGTCAGAAAGAGAACTGTTCATCTTTCTTCACTCCAATCACAGTGCTGTCACAAGTGTTGTGATACAGGGACCTAAGCAAAACTGAGGCACAGTCCTTGCCCTACACCACACAGCAAGGCGGAGTAGAAGCCTGATGTCTTGTCTCCTCAATTTGTCTTTAGCAATGGAGTCATGCTCCCTACCAGAGTCTCCTTTTGGTGTCAGACACATTTAACTTTGAGGATCTGGTACCCTGAGACCATTAAGACTCCATTATAGCCAGCAGACATGCCAAACAGTGTTTTGCAGGTTTAATAGGAAAGAACAATCAAGCCTTTTTATTTACTAGGAAGAGCTGGGCGCTGAGGGGCTACTACTTGAGGCTCTTGGTGACACAGCAAGTCAGAACTGAGCTATGTGGACTGAGGAGGTTCTCTCCTACAAATGCAGGGGCCATGTACATGAGTGCGAGGGAGATGGAGGGACAGGGCTTCTTGGGCAGAGCTCACTGGAGTGGCAGACTAGGAATTTTTAAGCAAGGACACTGCCTGATGATACTTATTTCTACCACCATCCCTGGAGGTGTTCAAGAGGAGACTGGACAAGCACCTTGTAGAGTTGGTTTGAACCCAATTGCCTCTTGCCCACGGCAGGGGACTGGACTCAATGATTTTACAGGTCCTTTCCGGTCCTTTTATTCTATGTTTCTATGATTCTGTGTTTGGGGGAAGTGAAGTGCATGAGTGTACACCAAGAACACATGACCCATGTCCCTGATTCCACATCCTGATAGAGTCAGTTCTGTAAGACCCCCAAAACTTTTCAAGGCAAAGGGACACCACTCCTATTAGGCAGCTACTGCAGGCAGTGATGACTGCCTTTACTTTGCACTGGGCTGAGAAATGGTAGGATGGCTGGCTGTGAATAGGAGCCAAGCAGAAGGTCAAATAACTGTCTATAAACTGACATGGAAATGCAGAGAGCTCCTGAGCGAAGCAGGACTCAGATCTTCTTGTCCTCCTTTAAAGGAGTAGAGAACCGTGAAAGGATGTTGCATATGTCACTAATATACCAGAATGCAGAGAATAAGAAACAGAAGCCGAATAAAGTTGGGTTGGATGGACACACACAAGCCCCATAGAGAACAAAGAGGCTTAATGATAAGCAAAGCTGTGCTACAACGTGGAAAGCTGTGGTAAGACCTCATCATTGCCACTGAGAATATAGATGGGGCACAGAGGACGAAGCTGGCCTAATGGATGGTGCACTGGGCTTTACATCATGAGACCTGAGTTCCCTTTGTGACTCAGCCACGGAACTGCTGTGTAGCTTTTGGCAAGTTACATTCACATCTGTTTTCCTTCCTACCACTTGCCTGTCTCATTTATTTAAAACAGTAAAAAGTGCTGTGGCCTCTCACCATGGGCTTGCACAGTGCCTGGCACAAAGGACCCCCACCACAAATGGAGTCTCTAGGTACCACAGTAATATTATTGTTCATAATAAATGGTATTGTCAAAGATGCTGAAAGACAAGGCCTCTCAGAGCTGCCTTGCTCCCCTGGGCTAAAAATGGCTCATATAGCTCAGGGTAGAGAAACCAAAGGGCTGAGCAGAGCAGAGCTCTCATGGAGAGTAGAGCTCTCTATTAACATAAGAAAAAGGCAGTTTGAAAGCTGCAGCTATCTACTCCAGAGGTTTAGATCAGAATGAGATGGTTCCTTTAGTGATAGGTTTTCTGACTTAGGCAGGTACACTTGCATACGCAAAATGCATGCCTAGTTTGGATGTACAGTAAATTACACAGTCACCTCTAACTTGTGCCTAAAACTGTGCATAAAAAGATCAACCCCACAAACCTTTGTACACATAGTTGTGGTCAATGTGTGCACAATTTAGACATCTAATTGTACTTGTGGGCATTGCTATATTGCCTGATTTTAAATACCAGGCTCTTTTTTTTCTCTCTCCCTATAAAACACCAAGGGTGATTACAGCCTTCTCTGTAACATGGCTTCTTGCTTATGTGTATGCCCCAGTCTGCTGAAGGCAACTAGCAATTTCCAGAAGCAGGGGTAGATCCAAATAGGAAACCCCACTGATGGAGTGGAGATCTGAATTTCCTGTGCTCCTCTCTCCCTATTCACATGCTGCTGAGGACAGTGGAACCATCATCCACCACAGGCTTTCTGGAGTATGATGTCAAAGGAGCCATGGCAACCACAAGTGTTGCTTTGGTAACCCAGTGAATATTTCATTGGCCAGCAGTGTTATCTGATAGACCTGTACTTGCAGTGCTACAGATCCTTGGGACGATCTTAAGAGGCAGGACTTGAAACCAAAGTCAAGAATGAAAACCAGATGTGGTGGGAGCTGTTTTTGGGGAGGACTGAATCACAGCTGAGCTTGGGAAAATGAGTAGCTCTTTGCTGCATGCAGGCTCCTCTCTTCCGACAGCAGGTTTCAGATCTGGGTAGGTAAATACAGCACCAGTAGAACAGGGCACAGTATCATCAGGGCAACAATGCTCTACCACCTTTCTGCCAAGGGTTTGAGAACACTACATACTGGGAAGACCACCAGTCCCATAGTACCAATAGGGAAACTGAGGCACAGGGCTGAAGTGACTTGCCCCAGATCACCCAGCAGGTCAGGGGCTGAGCCAGTAGAATCCAGTGCTCCTGGCTTCCTGCTATAACCTACTAACCCAGGCTGCCTCAATGGGCAAATGGAAATCATGAGGGAATACAGCGATTACCAGGTTAGAAACTACCCAGGAATCAATCCTTCATGGGAGATTTCTAGAGGGGTGTGCAGGTGCCTTTCCAGGGAACATCCAGGCCAACCTCTTGAATTCTATAATGGGATAAACTCCCCTTTTATGTGTTCTTAGAATGATTTCTCTAGGACTCTGCTAGTGTAATTACAGTAACATTTTGCAAGCCTTGCCTATAGTTTGTCTATGGTACATGAGGGAGGAGCTGTAGCCAGGCAATACAAGAAAAAGGGAAGGACAACCTACAGTGTAATGCAGATTCTGAAAAACAAACTGGATCCTTTCTGTTCCTCTTTGAATAGGAAGGCATGTCACAGGTCAGTGTTTTCTATGAGCAGGCCTCAATCTATAGCTTTCTCTACAAGGGACTGGGCTAGTTCAGTAAAATGAAGTAAAGCTGTTAGGCTTTCCCACTCTTGTCTAACTCTTAACCATCCAGTTGCTTATAGGCAGATGCATGCACAGCTGGCCTGTCCCGACCACTCTGGCCTGGGAAAGACTGACATGCTGCCTATGCTGCCTTTCAGGGCCCAGGTTCATTCTCCAGGTGTACAGCAACTCCAAAATAACTATTTTCCTAGCCAATGAAGAGCTCTCTTTTGTCCTGCCATTCCCTCTCTTCTCCCGGGAGGCCCTCCCACATCCACACTTGAGAGGCCCTTCCTGGGAAGATCCTTTTATAGGAATCACCAGACCCCTTCCAAGCTGGGTCTGCTAATGTAACAAGCCTGGCTGCTCCAGCTCCTGTGGCCCTTAATGAGGTACCAGGGCTACAAGCTTTCCATATCAGATAGAGGGTGTTTCATACCCTGAGGCATCACAGAGGAAGCCAAGAAAAAGCTTTGTACAGCCACATGGCACCTGGTGGATAGAGATGCCATTGTTCTGTTAGGTTTATGGAGTAGGAATCCTATAAGAGAGCCCCTGCTTGTGAAGCTGAAGGCCTCACTTTTCAGCCAGTGCAAGTCAAGACAGTTCTGTTGGCTGTGCCGGAGCTTGGCTGACCTCCACCTGCTGGGGATCAGGTTCCAGTGCTAATCCGATAATGTGCAGCTGATGCAGCACCAGTGGGAGCTGACAGTTTGACCTCCAGGAAGACACATGTCCTCTGCTTACCTCAATACGCAGTGGCAGCAGGAAGATAGGCTCCTGGAACAGAGCCTGATAATCCTGTTTAGCTTTGGCCTGTCAAACCCTTTGCCAGGCTGGAAAAGTCACTCAGTCTTGACAGTCTGCTCAGTCCTCAGCCTCTTTGCTGAAGCAGCCAGCCAGGGGGTCCATTGTGTTGATGCTTTACCTGATGCCTTCAACCCTACCAGAGGAAATGGCCCCTGCCTCCTAACTCATTGACCCTCACTGTCACCTACAGTAGCTTTTGTTTGTTTTCAGCACAGGCTCTGGCAATTGGCAATAAGGTGTTTGTCATCAGGTATTTCAGCTCTGGTTACAAAAGACTGCCTCATGAAGGATGCAGTTGGTCTGGGAGCCATGGAAAATACAGCCTCCTTTTTGGGGCAGCAGCCTCAACAATGAGCCAGGGCACCTTCTTTAGCACAGGGAACATGACAAAAGCACTCACCTCAGCCTGAGTGAAGTTCTTCACATCCCCCATGGCACTACCCAGCTGGGAATTCACCAGCCTGCCCAGCTGTGGGGGCTGCTGTATGCTGTAGAATAAGGAGCTGGCATCTGCTTTGCTGTTGGTCATGGCCTTCAGATTCTGGCTAGTGATTGGCTGAAGGGTCCCTTTAAAACAAATAATATATAGTGGGTTTATTCACAGTACAGGCATGGCAGCCAGTCAGTGTTTGCTTCCCCCTCCCCATTGCCTTTACAGAAAGATGTGTCTGACAGGCCATCTGTGTCTACAGGTACATGGGTGTTTGGTCTATCTGCACCAATCTGGGTCTGCACTATCTGCACCATCTTTGGTCTATCTGCACTAATCTAGCTACTCTGCTCTCCCTTTCATTCCTATTCTTCCACCTATGGGTTCAACTCCCAGCCACAACACATGCATCTGTGCTGGAAACTGTCCCTGGAATGTTGGTAATTCCACACAATAGGAGGTAAAGTACCACCTCTATTTTTGGGTAGAAGAACCCAATTTTATGGTGCCCGATCACCCCACTTTTACTGTCTTCCCCAGAAATTGACTCTTCTGCAGCCTCCCCGATTCTCTGTGTCAATAAATTCCAGAATAATGGCTTGGGTAAGTTAAGGCTGCTGGCTGTAATGGTGCAGTAGAAGCCAGTTGAGACTATCCTCAGGAGAATGGCCCGACGTGAGACTGTTGAAGCATTTGTCTCATTTTGAATCAACTTCCAATCTCCTTTTATTGCTGCCCACAATGAAGGGGTTAAGAGGTTGCTGCCTCATCTCAGCCTGATGTACACTATTCCCACTCTTCTCTCTAATGCAGTTGATTTTCAGCCTCTCCTTCCACAAGCCAGCCTAGGCCAATAGTCATTTAAGCCTTTGGATGTTGGTAAGTGGGTGAATTCTCAAGGTCCCCCTCCCCACAGTCTCATCTTGTTAACAGCCTCAGATGGCACTGCCCCTGGCTCCCCTATGTGCAACTCACCTGGACACATGGTGAGATCCTGTTTATTTACCAGGCTGATGACCGGCTCCTGGTGGGCACTCACACTGAAGAAGTGCTGAGGTGATACATTCTTTCCATCAGACAAATCAAAGGAGAACCCACCATCAAGGGATCCTGCAGAAAGTACAGCAATGATTTCAGGAGTGAGTAATATCTGGTAGGTGCTCTTATACCACAGGATGGGTGGCACTACAGGGTATCCTGGTAGGGTGACCCAGCAAAGCTCAGGGAGTGCTGGACAAGAAGGATAATTTCCTCTCTAGTCCCAGCACAGGCAAAAGTTGAGGGTGTAAGAGTAGGACATCTTGTGCAGGCCTGAATGTCCCAAAGTGATCCCAGGTTTTATGGTGAACTATGTACTTGGGGGAGTATGTACCAGCTAAGCTGAGGTCTGCATGACCACAGAGAGTACACCTCCCAGCCCAGACTGGGCCAGGGCTAGTGCCCATCATAAAGTGCAATTCTCTGTGCCATGGGCTGTGACTTCTACATCTGTGACTGTCAGTTATAGTGCACAGACCAACCCAACACTGAGGTTCCTCAAAATAACAAAATAGGACAACTGAGGAGTTGGGGTGTGGACTGCAAGGGCTGGTAGTTTCCCTAGAGCCTTTTGTATGAAGACATGTAGGACCTGTACTCTACTGTAAGCACCGTACTGTTGAACACACTGCCCAGGGTCTGTACATAACAAAGTAAGCTAGCGGTGGGCAAAAGCCCTTCCTGGCCAGCCCTGAGATGATTACAGGACAGGAGGAAGCAGCTCTGAACACCCCAGGCTGAGCTCTGCTCCCCCTCGCACCAGGGTCAATCTGGAGTGACCGCACTGAGGCTGAGGGTTTCCCTGGGTCTCCACAGGGGTAAGTAAGAGCAGTTCCTGCCTGGTGACTTGGTGGTGCCCCCAGGGTGGGATGGCTCCAGGGTTTAGAGGCTGGGCACTGATGTGTGGGGTGTTTGGTGGGCTGGGGTGACTTCCTGCTCATGCTGGCCTCCCCAGATGGAGGCACAGACAGGTTTCCCAGGGTCACTAGGAACCAGGCCAGGCCAGGCTGTCTCCCACCTTTGGGCGAGTGCCCCGTACCATTGTGCACGAACTGGACGAGCCCGCTATTTATTTGAGCCTGAGTGAACTGCAGAATCCCGTTGCTAGGAGATGGTTTCAGCACAACCTTCCCATTGGTTGGGGACATGATGGAATAAACCACATCTTCTGGAGGGGAGTCCTCATCCTCGCTTCTCAGGATGTCAGGAGTGATCTCTGCCGTGGTGCCTTCCCGCATCTGGGAAAGAAGGCCAAAGCATTAGCCTGCCGTGAACTTGAC
Source organism: Gavialis gangeticus (assembly GCF_001723915.1). Lineage (NCBI taxonomy): Eukaryota > Metazoa > Chordata > Crocodylia > Gavialidae > Gavialis > Gavialis gangeticus. The sequence goes on along the minus strand of NW_017728996.1, from coordinate 47,966,490 downwards.
ACAGATCCCCAGAAGGGTGGGGAGAGTCCACCAGAGCAACCAGAGAGCTGTTTTTACAGTCAGCTGGGGCCTGATCCTGGTGCCCTGACTCACAAGAGTAGCCCCACTGCCTTCAGTGGGGTTAGTCACACAAGCAAGGAGTGGCAGGTTCAGTCCTCTTCAGTCAGCTGCGGCCAAACAACAGCATGTTGTGTATAGAGGGAGGGAATATGCAGCCTCTCTGTGTTTTCACAGGCTCAGTGTCACCGTGACTCTGGAGCACAGCTGTTTTTAATTGAGGCTTCTCCGCACAAGCTGCAGAGCCAGGTGCTCACTGACACTGAACCGATTGTGTGATGGGGCAGAAGCATTCAGCGGTGGGTGTCTCAGGACTCAGTTTTCCGATCTGTAATAGGATGTGGTGATCCTGACCCAGGTCTCTGGGGCCTGAATGTTTCTAAACCGCTGTGAAGCTGATGAATGAGAGTTCGTTCCCCTGTGTGACCTCCTATGGCTGGGCACTAACAACCTCTCTGGCTTCACACTTCCTAACAGGATTTACTCTGCAATTTCACCCAAGTTCCTTCCTGGAGCTTCTCAAAGGAAGTGGCTCTCACTGGGTCACAAATTCTTGAACTAGCTGCATCTCAAGGTGCTGTGTTTCTTAACAGGGCCAGTTCTCCTTTCCACATGACTGTCTCATTCAGCTTGTGAGACAGCCTCTGACTGGATGGCTTCCAATCCGGCCATCCTATCATAGGGTCCTCACAAAGCAGAAAACTGCCTTGGCAGAGTCTCTTGGAACGGCAAGTATGTACCCAGCTTAGCCCTGTGCACAGCCCTGGCTACCAGCTTTCATGTTCTGGGAGCAGGGTTCCTGAGGCTGCCTCGCTGCTGCTATTTTTTCGATTGCATTAGTGCCTAGAAGTCACAAGACAGATGAGGGTCCTGTAGTGCTAGGACCTGCACAGACAGTCTCTAATAGTCTAAGTAGGCAAGACAGACAAAAGGATGGGAGGAGAAGGGCTCTGCTCAAGGACACACAGAAGGGCAGTGGCAGAGCTAGGGAGAGAACCCAGCTGTCCTGACTCTCACTGCAGATCCCAATTCATTCCACTCTGCTGCTTCTGCCCTCCATCAGACCTGTCATATACCTCTTCCTGAGTGCACCTGCAATGCTAGTGGGCCTGCTGACCCCAATCCTCCAAAGGTATTTAAGCACCTAACTCCCACTTGGTCGCACGGGAGCAGGGTGCATTGATATCACCAAGAATCTGTACCCGTTGTGCCTACAGCAAGCCTGAGATTATGGGGAGGCTGCAGGCAAGGCAGGGGCAGTAAATCACATAGTGATCACACCTTTGGCATTTCTACCCCACCAGGAGGAAGTCTGCAAGGCTTGGTTACTGCTCCCTGCTCACCTTCCTGCAGGCCACATTCCTCCAAGGTTTGGCTAGGAAATGCTTACCCTGCCTTAAACTTCAATGATACACTATGTTAAACAGCCAGTTGTTTCCTGTCTGCCACAGGCCAAACATTCATGGTTGTTAACGGATCCAAATTCACATGAGACAGTACTGATCTGCCTCTGTTGAGGTCTCTGGGAGAGGAGCCAGTGTCACTGGTGAAATGGGCCAGAATCAAATTTCACTGACCCCAACTGAAGGCCCTGACTGGATACGGTGGTTCCTGCAGAAGGAGAGCTCGGGATTGCTTTGCAGCAGGGTGATGTGTGCAGGCCTCTCTCTTGCATGGCTGGGCAGGGCTGCTCTCACACAAGCAGCAGGAAGTCAGGCTCAGGCAGCCTTTGGCCTTTGAGCTGCTCTCTGCGTTAGAACGAGGCACGCCCAGTCTGTACAGAGTGCAGCCTCCGCTGTAATTCTGGCTACTGGTAAGCGCTGTAATAAAGTGGCTCTTTCAGCTCTGGTTTCTTGTGACTCAAACTTGACTTTGGCAGGTTTATGGTTTCACCAAATGCTCAATGTAAAGATTTCCATCATCCCACTGGGTGGGTATGACGGTTGTTTTCCTGTCACCCTGGGAAGATCTCTGCCATCGCCAGAGAGAAGTTCTTTAAAGGAAAATACTCTAGGAATGCTCCAGCTTTGCACTGGTCTCCTTGGCGTTCAACTCTGCCAGGTCCCCTCCCAGTCCTGTCTACCCAGGCAAAAATTGGGACAGGTGGCCAATCTGTTCCATGCTTTACATGAGGCTTAAAACATTAACCCTTGGGTTTTGGTTACATTTCATTCTAAGCACATTTTTTTAGCTCCCTACAAATTTCCCTTGCATTTCTTATTTAATTCTTCACTCTCTACTCCCTCAAATCTTGTATGCAGTTGCTATGTGCTCTTAAAGAGATGTCACATGGCTCCCAGAGGTGGCTGTGTCTTATGGGATCTCTAGGGGTGCTTGTACATGTGATAGGGGTTTAGTCCTCAGGGTTTTATTCTATACCCTCTAAATTGAAACAGTGGTTTTTTAACTGAAACCCACTGTTTCAATTTTTCTGTCACATTATGGTGAAGGGCCCAATCCATTATTTTTTTGGTGGAGACGGAGCCTGCTTGCTGGTGGGCTGAGAAGCCCCTGAGCTGTGGGGGGCCCCCAGTCCTTCCTGCTGCAGTGGTGGCGCCCCCCAGGTCTCCCTGGGCAGGCTGGTTGTGGGCCAGGTGCTGCCCCAGCTCAGAGGCAGCACCTGGTCTGATCCAGCTGTTCCCCAAGCCTGCCCAGGGAGCAGCACCTGGCAGGCTATCAGTGGGTGGGCTTGGGGAACAATTGGATTTGGCTGGGTGCTGCCTCTGAGTTGGGGCAGCACCCAGCCCACTAGCAGCCTGTCTGGGGGGTGCGGCTGCCGTGGAGGGAAGGACTGGGGCCCCCCGCAGCCCAGGAGCTGCTTGGCCTGCCAGCAGCTTGTCCCCCAGCCATGGGAGAGGTAGGCAGGCTCTGCTGGAAAACAAACAAAAAAAAGAATTGGGCCCCTTACTACTTCTGCCTTCAGCAGCACCCGCTAAAACCAGAAGCAGCGAGGGGCCCAATCCTTTTTTTCTGTGGAGCCTGCCCACCACTCCTTTGGCTGGGGGCAAGCTGACAGCTGCAATGGATTGTTGCAAATGCAACTACATCAGGATACAGTTTCATTTGCAACAATGCAAACTCATTAAAACCCTCAAAACTGGTACAAGTGTAATGTGTGACGCCACTAAGCCACACAAATGACATTTTCATCACATGTACATCATGACAACTGCCATATGTACAAGTGCCCCGAATGCTAATATTCTTTGTGGACTAGCTACAGGTTTATTCAACCTCTTACTTCTCCCTCCTGCTTTCATGGTGGAGATGTTTATTGATGAATAGCCAAATCCTGCAAAATCTCTCAGGCTGTACCACTTAACGGGAATTCTGGATCAGGTCCTGAACGAAGGCAGTTATTAAGCACTGCCCAGAGAAGCTGTGGTAACTCAGGACTCCATCCAACTTGCATTAAGTCAATGGGAAGTTTTCTGTGAGCTTTCATGAGGTGTCAAATGAAAAGGGTTGCTATACAGAGCACAGATTATTATTATTATTATTATTACATTATTACTCTAGTGCAGATACATGATAAGGAATAAGAGGCCTGGTCCAATGTAGACATCCCCTGAAGTCCATGGCAGTTCTCCACATCATAGTCCAAGACCTTAGGTGAAAAGGTACTCCACAAAGACAAGCTGGGGTGCAGGGGCCTATTTCTAGACACTTGTTTTCTAGCCAAAGCCAGCACCATAGAATCTGCATGTGAAACTGCACAGCCCCTGAAGGTGGGATATCATTTGTGGAGGGCTCTTCTCCCAACCCTGCTGCCTTCTACATGGAGGCCTCTCTGTTCCCTCCCTCTAATACTCATGCACTAATGAGCAAGTAAGGCTGCTTGGAGGATTCTTAATGGCAGATCAATCTTAGATTGGATTTGGCACCATCCAAAATTCCCCCTCACCAAGGTAGAAAGGGCAGTTTTAACAGGTGCACAAGGCAGGTATCATGGGTTGCTGTAATTCATTTCTGCTCCATTGCCTGAACCCCACAGCAAGCTAATGAAAAGCCCTGCAGCTTTCGTGTCAATGCTTCCTGAACAGCAGGAAGAACTAATGAGAATGTCCAGTGCATTTCCTTACTGGGGCTTGCTGCCATGAGTTGCTCTGCCTTCATTGAACGGCTTAATTATATCCCGTATCTTCTCTGAATTATTAAAGCTTTGCATTTGGTTTTACTCCTGCTTGCTTGTCTTAGACATGGTCAGACTCCCTGTCGCCTGCATGCTCTGGGGGATTCCTATGTAGCAATCCAAATAGCAGCAGGACTGGCTTTGGCATGACTTGCTTTGATGAATGGCAAGAAGTGGCTGCTAGGGAGGTTCAGCCCAAGACACAGCTGCTGCTTTGATGCTCTCTCAAGGCAAGGGTTTCAAACCATTTGCACTAGCCTTTAGGCTGGAAATACAAATTGACCCCTCAGATTGGAAGGTTGCAACCACTGAATGATTTAAACATGCATAAGCCAGCTGGTGCTTCCAAGCAAGATGGGACCAGTGGACAAGATGAAGCAGAGGGGCTTACTGCATCATCTGTCCTGAGGGCTGCTTTTGCCCCTGGACAAAGCCAGAGCAGCCATGAGGCTGCTCTTGTCATCACTGTGGAAATTGTAGTGCCAGTGGCTGTTCTGGCTGCTAGGACTAGCTGCAGTGCCTCCTCACAGGCCTGCTGTGCTAGGGCTCCAGGTGGAAGGGTGACTTAGTCTGTGCGGCCGCTGAGGCTCCCTTTACGCTGGGAAAATTCCCAAGAGGGCCCCATCAGGTAGTTTTGTAGCTCCACTGAACCTAGCCCCTTGTTGCAAACCCAGCAAGGTTTCAATCCAACTGCTGGCAACCCCTGTTCTCGCTGGAATTTAAACACATCCACATCTTGTTATTGTGGGTTAGGTTTTGTGCAGTCTCCAGCCTGGACCTCAACCTTTAAACAGTGAAGTAATTTGATGTGAGAAGGGGAAAAACACAGGCCAGCCCTTGCCACTTCTAAAGCTGCTTAAAATTCCTCCCGCTCCAAAACAAGGCAGCAGCCCCATTTGTTTAAGCCCCTCTGTAAACAATCCATTCCTGGAGCGGAGACAATTAGGGCTGTAACAGGCCTTCCTGTCAGTGGGTCGGAGTTAACCCAGCATCCCCAGGGACAGGGCGGTTATCCTAATGGAAATGCTGATGGAGCCTTAACTCTGTAATGAGCCTGGTTTTATTTTGGGCTGTTTTTCACAGCAAGCCCTGGAGGGAATTGTGTATGTGAGCATGTGAGCACTGGGTATTGCAGGGCTGCTCTCTAATGGACTGGATCAGAATAAACCAGCAGCTGAGTCTCCTCCAGGCCTTGAGCAGATGATGGCCCTGCAGCCTTGGGAGCATTGATGCAGTTTTTGGTCTCTGCTCAGGTTTTTTCCTCAGGCAAACAGTGCATGCAGCAGACGGGAGCTTGTTAATGGCTATTTGTTGCCCGCAGCTCTGAGCTGGAGTTGGAAAGGCAGCCCCATCTCAGCAAGCAAGAGCTGACAGGTCAGGGGGGATGTTACTTTCTTCTTGCTGGAGTGTGAGGCCCCTCTCTGGGTTTCCATCCAGAGCACAGCTTTTGTGTCAGGCTGGACGGAGCAGGGTGCCTAGAAGCTGCAGAATCAAGGGAGGCGATACTACTACTACTAAACCTTGGCTATTGTCTGAGGAGAGGCAGCAAAAGGGTTAATGCGATCTCTGAGGCAGGAAGATAGACTCTGCTGCCTCTGCCTGGAGCACAGGAGTTTGCTGGGCCCTTCATTAACAAACCCTTATAAGAGGGCAGGGCAGGGTGGCTGGGGCTGTGGCAAGGGCTGGGGGAGACTGGAGTGCGGGGTGGGTTTGGTGATTTGAGTTTGGACCTGGGGCTGCAACTGGCCACAGCAGTACTGTAGCTCCTTGCTGTAGGCTCTGCTGTTGTACTTATGCCTGTTCCTCCAAGGGGAACAGCAGTCCTTGTGCTACCTATCCTACATTGTCCAGCTGGCTGCTGAGGTGCTGGGGGGGCTGCACTGTGCCCTCAGCCTTTTGCTGGGGGTGATGAATTTCAAACAGTGACTATGGTGCACAGAGAGAGCTATGTTGCTTTGTGGCTTGGGGGACAGGACCCTGGGCTGGGGCTCAGGAAACCTGGCTTCCATTTCTGGCTCTGCCACTGCTTTCTTGGGTAACCTGGGGCATGTCACTTTACCTTGTACTTCATCTTCCCCCTCTCTAAAATAGCGCTAACAGCACTGCCATCTCTAGTTGCTGTGAGATCTGGTGACCAGCACTCTAGGAGATTCTAGGATTTTTCTTGTTTTCTCCAAGATACCAAGCAAGGGACAAGTGAAGGGTCTTGCCTGTTCACACAGCAAGTCTGTTACAAAGTTAGGAAGTGACCCCAGAATCCCTGGCTCCCATTCCCCTCCTTTAACCATGCACATTTATGTACCCTTCCCAGAATTAATTTTACCCTGGAGAGTCCAGGATTTTACCTGGGGTTGTGTCATACTCAGTGCCTCTAGGAATCCAGACCAAAACACATGTGTGCATATATTTAACATGTGCATAAATAAATATTGCATAATTATTCCTTGCTTTGCTGAGGAATATGATGAGCGTCAAGGCTGTATATGAGGGTGCAGAGATTCTCCCACTTGCAGCACAACATAGGAGAATGGGTCTTCTTGTGAAAGCACTGTTGGAGGGACCAAGAATCCTTCAGGCAGCCTGAAGCAGCCTGGCTTAGCTTAGCATGACTAAAGGAGCCTCCCTGGGGACCTGCTACCAGACACCAATCCCCTGTATCCTGTGACACTGTAATGAGAGCCCCTGTACCAGGGCTTCGAGCTCCTGGGACTCTGCTGGCCAGGTGCTCCAGCACTCTGTGCTCATGGTAAAAGTTAGCACTATTGCCTCAGCCATCCTTACTTCATTAAGAACCAGGCTCAGGCTTGACCAAGGGCAAAGAAGCAAGTTGATTACAGAATGGAACCCAGAGCCCAGGAGCTCTGAGCCCCACTCCCTGGTCCTACTACCAGTCCCCACTCCTCCAGGAGTCCAGCATCCCCTTTCCCCCCCACCTGTACTCATCACTACTAGACTCCACTGCTTGACAAACAAGATACCACCTTGTTTCATTCCCCCCACCAAGGGAGAGACAGTTCTGGCTGGAAGTCTGTTGTTTGCTCTTGGAGGGTTGCTCCGCTGTGGGGCAGAGTTTATCAGGACGTGGAGGTGTGCACTGGCCTGGCTCAGACAGGCCTGTTGTGTCAATAGTCTTCAGGAGCAGGAATGCAAGAAGTGAGCAGCCTTGGACTTTCCAAGCACTTAGCCTGCTGCCATGCTGGGCCCAGGCCAGTCCCATAACCACACAAGCCTGAAGCGTTGTGTACGCAGTAGTATCCTGCCTGGCTCTCACTGAGCAGCACCAGCCCTTTACAGACCTAGAGGCTGGAAAACGGTGTAATGCTCCCATCATGTGGCCGTGACCGGCATTGCAAGGAGAAGACAGGAAAAAAACATGTACACCCTTCACTTGCCATCCAAAGAGATGTTTTTCTCTCTCTTGAAAGCACAACTCCATGTTAGGGGTCAGTGGAAAAACTGCAAAAGTCACACAACTCCCTCTGCTCAAGTACTTCCTCGCCCTTTGCCCTGCTTTGGCACTGCCAGCAACTAACAACTTTGCAGCTGGAGCCAGGTCCCACCAGTTTTCCTTGACTGCCAAGAGACTTCTTCCTGAAGTCATAGACTTTACCGTTTTCTTTGTCTTCCCCACACTTGGGCTTGTATCTCACTTGGAAAGGGAGCTTCCAACACTAGGCAGGAAGGTACTGGGAAGTTCCCCCCACCTCACATCTTGCTGATGTACAGTGACCCCTGTTATTCCAGCCCTGGGATCCCACAGCCTCTACCAGTACCCTCTCCTGCCCCCCAGTCCTGCCCCTACATTCCCTGTATACCTTGACTAATACTCTCTTCAACCCTGCCCCAGAGCTCACCATGGGACCCCTCTCTTCCAGAGTTTCCAGTGTTTTTCAGTGTAAATGCTCTAGTGGTTCAGTGACATAGGTCAGTAACTCACAGAGGCTAAACCAGCACCAGTGCTCTCTTTTCACTTGCTCTTACCCCCTCTGACTGTGCTTACACCCAGGTCCCCGAGGGCAGAGGTAATGCCCTGGCTCATAAATAATCATTACTACTCCACTTGTTTCCCTTGTATTGGTTCCAAGCCTAGCAGGTCCTGAGGTAATCACCCTACACCTTGGTTACATGCACCAACATCTGTGACAGAACAAAACCACCTAGAGGTCATTGCCACTGCCCATACTTAGTCCACAAAAAGGGAGATGGGAGGATACACACTTGCCTTACATGTGCAGAGGGAACCCTGCTCCCTTCTCTTTCCCCTGCTCAAGCCAGCAGGCATGAAATCACACTGGGCCTCCACCCTCCAGCCCAGGACAGCTGTTGAAATGCTAGACTGAGTAGACAGTGGGCTTTTAGGTCCACCCAAGGCTAAAGGTCATTCTTGTTCCTCTGGTGGGTACCAGAGTAAAAAGAGAGAAACAGAGTAAAAAGCTGTAAGCTCTCTTCATTACCAGGAGTGGGGCAGCCACTTTGTCTGAGACAACCAAAGATAAACAGGGGAGGAGGAAGTGCAGATCAAGAGTTAATAATTAGGGATTCAGAGGAGGACACAACATGGTGATCCTGATATTACCCACTGCTTCCTGAAGGCATCTAGTAGTGTGTACTCAGTAGTGTGTACTCAGTTTGCAGGCCCAGGAACTCAGAAATGGCCTGCCCCCTTTCCCCTCTGAGTTAGGCTGCCTTGTGGGGCAGTGTGTGTCCAGTATGTGTGTGGGGAGCCTCCCTCCCCTCCCGTGGGTAGCTTATAATCAGATGTTTGCTGGGTTGCCTGTTCCTCCAGGCTGTTGCCTAAACTGACCCTGCTGGCTAGTAGATAGGTGCCATTTGCAGAGGGTCTGAAGGAGACTCTTCTCCCCCACCAACCCCAATGCGGGCTCCAGGTCACCCAAAGTAAACCTCTTCCTTGGGATAAAGTAATGGCAGAGGTCTCTGAGCTGCCTCCCATAGGTGAGGACATTTACCTGCAGCCCAGCATTAATGGTAACCACAGGCCCCTTGTCATTGCGTGGCATGATGGTGACGGAGATGGTCTTGGGCTGACTCTGCCGGTTGACTTCAGAGGCATTGGCCAGGATGGTGAAGCTGTCAGCCAGGGTCTTACTTCCATCGTGTGTGTACTGGATGAGCTGCTGCTCCACCTGGGGGTGAGACAGACACCGAGTTCAGGAGCCTGAGAATGTCTCACTTGCTGGAAGGCTCCTCTGTGGAGCCACCCATCAGGGGTCCTGCCTGCTCCCTTGTGCTGTGACACCCAGGCCAGTGGGTGGAGAACTGAGGGGTACAGAATCAGACCACACAGGATTGTCCCCTAGGGCTGTATCCCAGCCCACCGACCCATCTATGCACAGAGCAGCCTACCTCACTGATACTGGGAGATGTTCTGTGCCTGGGTCAAAGGCAGGAGGTAATGCTCCATGATCTCTCAACACAGAGAAAACATGTATGACCCTCAGTATTTCCACTATCTGCTGTGCTTCATGAACTTCTAACCCACCCAGTATCACCTGGGCCTGATTTTGTGGAGTTACATCACTGGAGGATCAGGATCAAGTGCATAGGTTCTAATCTTGCCACAGTCCCTTCAAAAGCCCTTTTGGCCACGTATCCCAGCCCCAAGACAGTTGCCTCTATACCTTGTTCCAGGAGAAGAAGTGAAGGTTGCCTTCTTCGGGTCTATCAATATTCTGGATGGTCCCATATTTTGGGGGCTCAAGAATCACAAACTCCACGCTCAGCACTGTGATGTAGGCTCTGGGGATGGTCAGGATGTCTGTGGAGAGGACTGTGGAGCCCCCACCCATGACTGTGACATTGTGGACCTCTAGAGGGACTGTGATGGGAAGGACATCCAAGTTCACCACAATCCCCCGCAGGGCATCTACCCTGCTGGCGATGATGTCCACAGTGAACTGGTCGGTCTGCTCCTCACGCTTGGAGTGCAGGTAGAGGACCTTGCCTTCATTGATGTCCTTCTGGGTGAAGGAATGGACATGCTCCAGACTGGGAGGCTCATCAGAATTGCTGTCATGATACATCATCGCCAGGAACCCAGACTGAGGGACACTGCTCACTGAATAGATGATCTTATGAGGTGGGATCTCTTCATGGGTCACCTGTATATTTGTATGGGAGGAAGAGGGTGAGAGAAAAAGGGAGAGTTAACACAGAGGCCATTTCATCCTGGGATGGGACAGGCAGCTTGTTCTCACTGGTAATAGGAAGGTTCGTTTAGCAGTCCTCTGGAACTGCTTAATGGAGAAAGGGGATGCCCCTTCCTTAGAGTAACCAATTTTCTATTGGATTATGACCCCTGGCAATTCACAGAGGGCTTAATGTGGGCACACTTGTATTTACATTCCCTTTCTGCTGCTGGACTTCAGCTCAAAGGGGCTGCAGTGTGAACAGAAATTGGGCCTAACAGGTTCTACAGAGCAGAGCCTAGCAGCTCATGAGGGTACTGCAGAACTTTGCTGTCCCAGATCCTTTAACCAGGAAGGTACATTAAGGCTTGGATAAATAAGATCAAGGCAAGATAACTTCAGAAAGTCCTACTTACCAGCAAATGGTCTTTCTTAATCTCAACTGGTTCCCCTTCAAAGACATATATTCTTTTGTGGTGGACAACAGTCAAGGGAGATGGGTGACTATCCAGGAACACGGTGACCTTCAGAGTGTCTTCCACAGCCACCTGATTCGCTTCTACGGAGAACTGGAATTCATCTCTAGAGTTCCTGCTGCCATTGTGGTGGTACACTATTTCTCCATTCATCAGGTCCCTTTGCGAGAAGATCCCTGTAGGCTGGCCCCCTCTAAGCACCATCCCCCATCGTGGTGGGGTGGTTATCAGAAAGCGGATGTCCTCATCATTTCTTATGTCCATGTTAGTCTCCAGGTTGAGGACAGAGGAGTCAATAGTTCCCTGGCTCCCTTGGTGGATGACTAAGCCAGTGTTGTTGACAATCTGGATGTAGGGGTCCGAGGCTTGTACTTCCAGGACAGCTGTGGTTTGGTGGAGGCCATCGGAGACCTGGAGCTGGATCCAGCCTCGGTCAGCCCCTGAGTGGACAAAGAGAATCTTCCTCTTCCTCAAGTCCTCCTGGGTGAAGCGGTAGACCTGGTGGCTCCTGTCCTCAATGGAGTGGATGCTACCAAATAGAATGTCTTTCCTCACCAGCACCAGCTGGGCATCTGAGAAACCAGAGTCCTCATCCACAAAGGCAATATCATCAGTGGTCAGCAAGCGCTGGCCATTCCGCACCACATTGAAGACCTTGTTCACTACCTGGATGGGTATGTGGTCATTGACAGGCTGGATGGAGACTCTAAAGACCCCCCTTACCTCTTCTGCTTCAGGGTCTGTGCTGCCTTCATCCTGCTGGATGGCCACAAAGGGGATATCATCTTCTATGGTTTCAGAGTCATCGTGCTGATACAGAAGCCTTCTGTGGAGGATGTCTTCATTGGTGAACTCGGTAATGACCTCTTCATTGGCAGGCCAGTTTGGTGATGTCCTCCAGATCAACTTCCCATGAGCTGGCCCTTCAATCACCTCATACATATAGTCCATACTACTTAAGCTCTGTACAAACAGGTGGTCCTTGGAGATGACAGCCTGACCTCCTTCCAGGACAGATAAAAGAACATTGGTCAGGGCAGGTGCATCTGGGTCCCCCCTGATGCTGATCATGTAGGTGTACACCGGGGAATACTGGTCACCAGCAGTGACACGGAACTGGAAGGAGTCCTCAGTCTCTTTAGCGTTCCTGATTGTAGCGCTGTAGCTGAGTTGTCTTCTTTGCAACGTCTCTTGGGTAAATCCAAAGCCTTCTGTTAGCCTACTGCCCAGAAGCTCAAGGTTCCCTTTTTTGGGTGCCTGGATTATTTTATAGTAGAAGGAAAGTGGGGTAGCATTTGGATCCTCCAAGGTTGCTTCCAGTTCCCTGGTAGTGATGTTTCTGTGTCGTTTGTTTTTCATCAACAGGGGCACCATGGTCCTCATCTTGATAGTTGCCTTTTTGATCCTGATGAGGAAAGTGTTGTTTGGTAAGACCTTCTGGCCAACTTGGACCTCGAACCTCAGCTTCTCCATGACATCTTCCAGATGGTGCTCAGGGTCTGTGCTGAAATACTGTACGTGCCCATGCTCAATGTCTTGCTGGTGGAAAGCTTCAACTTTCTTCCACTCCCCTCCCATGCTCCCTTGCTTCTGGATTTCACCATACCAGAGAGGATCTGTGAGGCGATAAATGATGGTTACTCTTTGTTTTACTGCATTGGTCTCTACTGAGAGGTTGGCTGTGGTGATCAGAACAGTGGCTCCTTGAGAGATGAACAGGCCTGTATTATTGTGTATTTGAATGTCGGGCTCAATGGCAATGACTCTCAAAGCAGCTACTGGGCTCCTGACCATGCCATCACTCACTTGAAAGATGAGCTGTAATGATGGTCCACTATGGTGGACATAGACCACATTGCCTGCCTCCAGGTCCCTGCAGGAGAACTCATCAATGGGGACTCCAGGCTGGAAATCATATTCCACATAACCTTCTTCCATTCTCTTGCTGCCAAGCAGCTGGAATTTCAGGTTGTCACAGGAAGTGTCGTCATCATGTGCTTGGATGATGTCCATGCTCAGGTGCTTCCGTGTGTGCTCCAGAATCACCATGAGGTCCCCATGGGGGAAGATCACTTGTGGGGCATCATTGATAGGGTTGATCATTACTGGGAGCAGGTAAATCTGGCCTTGCCGCAAACAGTCAGGAACCCCCCTCCGGGCAGTGACCGTTACCTCCAGCATCAGCTGGTCCATGGGACTCTCAGAGCCATCATGGACATACTTGACTTTCCGATTCACTACATCCAACAAAGTGAACTTCCTTCTGCTTCTAGAACTGGGTACGTCTAGTTCCAGCTGGCCATGCCTGGGGTCATTTGTGACACTAAAAAGGACCTGAGACTGCCTGATACTTGCACTGTTGAGGTCTATGGTAGGTTGGGTGTGTCGCCATTCTAGAAAGGCTGTGCCTCCTTCAGCAACAATGAGGGAGCTGACATGCAACAGCCTAGTGAGGTTAGAAAAGATGGGAGGGAGGCTAGGGTCAGGGTGGCAAGGCTCCACCACTGGGCCCAGCACTTCGTGCCAGACATCGGGAACTGGGGTTGTGGTTGCTTCATCCTGCTCATATACATTCTCATAGTCCCAGTACTGCTCCTGCTTTCCACAGACTGTTGTTATGCCCTTTGTGACCAGAGCATCTTGCAGGCTCTTCTCTTCCAAGTTTATCCTCAGGTCCTCCAAGCAGCCAATGAATGACCTGTTGACAGAGCTGTCCCCAGAGATGAAAGCAAGTCGGTGTTCCCTCAACCTGTGCAAGGCCTTTTCATTCACACCTCCAATGAAGAGGCTTCCCTGGAGATCAAGATGGCTGTGGATACCCCGGTTGGATGTCCGTGAGCCGTAGTAGTCAACAAGGATCTCAAACTTGTACATGTCCACATAGACTTTCACGTAGTGCTGCTGGTCATCACTGATGTAGAAATTGTTGTGCAGGATGACAGTCCCATTCCCTTTTTCAACTACTCCCCTTAAGCGCCCATCAAAGATCTCTAGGTAGATGAAGTCATTGTTCAGCCCTGACTGGTAGATCAGAGGGGCCTGAGTGATACTCGTTGTTATCACAAATTCAATGGTCCCTTCTTCCCTTGCGCTCCACCCAGGGAAAATAATGTAAGAGTGTGGCCCCAGAAAGCTGAAAGGGTCATCAGGCCCAGCAGAGAACTCTGTGCTACACCCTTCCTGGACTCTGTGGAATATTTTGGAGCCATCACCAGATGCCAGGAGAGAAAGAACATCTAGGCCATTGAAGATCACTGTATGGAGGCAGCCTCTGAATGGTGAGCTGGACCTCGAGAGGTATGGCAGCTCCAGGGTCCCAGCCCCACCTATGTAGAGACCATATTGAATGTCCAGCAGCTGTTGGGGTCCTGGGATCTCCACAGAGGTGTTAAAGAGGCCGTCCACAATCAGAGTCATCTGACCATCGCTGACCAACAGCTCAGCACTGTGGATAACTAAGTTATTGAGCTGCAGGCCTGCTGGAGAGTTGGCCATTATCTCCTCTGAGCCCAGCTGTAGTCTAACCTGCAATAAAAGAAGACAAGTGGAGCTGGAAGCTTGGCATGTGCATGGCATTCTCTGGGAAAGGCAAGGAAAGGGGGTAAGGCCAGGGCTAGGGAGTTCTTATACCATAGTGATCCCCAGCTCCCAGAACCTCCTTCAGGCAATGGTTCACTAGATGCAAGTCACAGCAGCCCAAAGGCCACTCTAAATGAAGTCCCCCATTCCTTTTCTCTGCCCTCCCCTCTGGTTCTGCAAAGAGTACAACTCAGTAGGACAGGAACATTAGGGCCTTTTTCTTCATCCATTGTAAAGATTCAGCCTTTACAATATTAGCTGTGCTCCTTTTCTATAAACTCAGCCCTGCAGAAAATGTAAAAGGTGTCTAGGAGGAAAACACTAGCCATAACGGTGGGAATGTGCCCTCATCTACTCCATGTTCCCCTCAATCAAATGTGAACTTCCTTGGTGTAGTGTAAACGTGCTGAACTCCATCCCAGTCCACAGTAATGCCAAGAGAGGCTTTGGTCCAAGGCTGCAAAAGCAACGTTAAGCTGGCTGCTTTGCACATTTGGCCTATTTCTGGTGATTCACTGATGTGATGGCAGACTGGTTTTAAAGCATGTTTTGTCATAGTTCTAGACCAGTGGTTCTCAAGGCCCCCATCAGAAAATGCCAGTTCTTAGTTTTCACTTGGTTTTTTACTCCAGAAAAAAATAACAGAACAATTCTGTTGCAAAGAACTCAGAAAGACCATGGCAGGTCAGAATGTTTGACACTATGAATTCCTATTTGAAATTTCTGGATTTATTTTGTGAAACATGTGCACATGTTGACTGCAACACCCTGTTGAGAATCACTTATCTAGGGGCATGAGGTCAAACCTTGATCAGCCCTTGTGCCCACCCCCATTTGACCCAGCTGTAAGTAAATATCTGGCTTTTTGGGCTGGGGAGTCAGAAAAAGACTGATGTGAATGTAACCCCATCACCCCCTGGCATGCCATTGTCTATCACTGTTGTGCCACACTAGCTCAATAGGCTTACTAGGCTAGTAGGATCATGGCTGACTGAGGCTGAGGTAGGCAAAGACATATTAAGCACCAGATTTAAGGAAGAGGAATAGGACTAGGAAATAGCGTACCTCTTAACTGTGCAGCCTTCATGCTGCATTGATTTTGTTTCTGAAGCGCACACACAGCATGAACCCCATGTAAAAACTCAGGATTTGCTAACAATTATCTCACAGTGAACTCTCAGCCGTTTCTTCCCCATGCTTAAAATGGATGGTATTTGGGAGCTGTGTGGATGGTCTCCCTTGACGTGTTCAGGGTTTTCAGTGGCCACTGCTGTGAACGTGTGTACATGTGCACACAGTATGAGTAATTCGCATCTAGGGAGTTCTCTGCCACTTGTAACTCTGATATCTAGAGATCTGTCCATTAATTAAGCAGGTCTATGGAGCTCATTAAGTAGCGTGCATTGTCTCTCTGCCCATGCATCTAGGAACAGTCATGTGAAGTGAGAATCCATCCTGTGTCCCTGTGCAGGCTATCTGGACCATAGGTCTGGGCATGCAAAGGTAACTGGACATGCAGAGGTAACTGGACACCTGCTACTCCCCACCTCAAGGAAGGTAGATAGGGCATGTATGTTGGTTGTGGAAAGTGGTATAAGAAGCCATCATTCCTTCCCTGTGATATTTCCATGGTCTGTGACCCAAGGCTCTCTGTCTCTTTCTATCCAAAAACACTTATCTGCTGATCTAGAAACACTTCCTAAACTCTCTGTAGGTTTTGTGCCCATTTCTTGGAGGTCTTTCCTGTGGTCTCCCATCCCACTGCTGGGCCTAGGAGGTCATTGGAGAGGGTGGACAAGAACCTCTGTGCACAGTGGGAGTGAGGCACCTCCTTCTCCTCTTCCTGTCTCTCCCACCAAAGAGGAACTCAGCCATGTGATGAATCTTCACTTTGGGCTCCTGGCTTCCTCCCTTCCTGTCTGCTGCCTTCATGTCTGAGAACCTGGCCTGTTCCGGCTCCTTAACCATTGCTCTCCCCCCTGCTGCAAGGGAAATAGCAGGCTTTGTCTTCTCGGCCGGAACAGTCTCCCCACAAAGAGCAGCCTTGGAGCCTGGGTAATAGAGGGTTGGAGGACAGGACCTGAAGGGCCAGTCGAGTGGGCTCCCTTCTGACAGATGGCCTGCATTAGAGAAACCTAGAATCATCCACCCCACAGAGCTGCCTGCCAGACACTCTAGCCATGTGGTCTGTGAGACTGCCCGGGTGGCTTTCTTGGGACTTGAGAAATGTTGGGGAACAGTATATATGTAGAGGACTCTCCTGGTGCTGTTTCTCTGTGACAGACACTGATAGCACAACCCTATGTTCCAGCTCACTCAGATGGCCCATCTGAGCCTGGTTCCTCCTGGGGTCAGGGAGAGGTTTCTGTGGAAGGGGAGGCTGATGAGTGATAGCCCTTCACTTTTCTGGATTCTCCTCCTCTGCCCTGTCACTCATTGACCATAGACAAGGCATCATCCATCATAGATTCATAGACTGTAAGGCCAGAAGGGACCTTGGAAGATCATTGGGTCCAGTCCCCTGCACCCAGCAAGAAAGAAAACTGGGGGCGGGTGACCCCAGCAAAGTGACTGTCCAGTATCCTTTTGAAGATTTCCAGGGCAGGTGATTGTACCACCTCTGGAGGGAGCTTATTCCACAGTCTGGACACCCTGACCCTTGGGCCCACCTGGCATCTGGAAGGCAGGGTGTGGGTGCAACACTGGTTGTACATGGGTCAGTAGGATTAAAGAGTGTCGTAAGTGGGTAAAATAGTCAATCCTGGAGCCTTAAGGGTTTAAGGTAAAAGGGAGCCTGTTGGCATGGTCTCTGCCATGCTTTGGCCTGTGGTAGATCTCCTGATGTGGAGCCAGGGTAAGTGCAGAAGGCCAATAAAAAAACGCCTGTGGGGGTTATACAGAGATGGTGCCCTAAGCTGTCAACACAGCAGTTACATGTGTGCTACAGGCCATGGCTCACCAACCTTTCTGAGGTTTGCCTAGTCAAAGCTGAACTTGGCATGAGCTGGTGGTTTCCATGGCTTCCTTCTGAACCCCTGTCTCTCCTATTAGCTGTCCTTTACCTTAGAATACTCCAAACTTCCAGAGGTGGTCTGACTGTCGGGGGAGTCAGATACCTGTATCGACATCCTCCATTTAGGGCCCTAGAACTTGGGGTGGGGGTGGGGGAGAAGGAGGGGATTCTATGACAGACACCATTGCCCTAAAAATGTGCAGCTTGGTGGCAGTCACTACCCACATCACACTGTCAGGTCCAGAGCAGTCTGCTCACAGGTTCCTCGTGGGGCTTCATGCTGAGCATCAGACCCAGCCTGGGAGTAAGCAGGCGCCCCTTGTGACCTCAGTGGGACAAAGCCTGCCTTGTCTAAGGCCAAATGTGGCCAGGAGGCTTGGTATCCCTGCTGCAGAAAGAAAAGAGCCTTGCTGACCTGCAGGATGCCGGATCGCAGCTCCACCAGGAGGTAGTCAGCCTGTCCAGCAGCCAGGAAGAGGAGACCATTGTGCTGGCTTGTGTAGAACTGGAGGCGGAGATGAACTGCGCTGTGTACATCCACTGAGGGCACCTCCACAAAGCTGTCTCCAAAGAAAGAAGCTGGGGGAAAGAGATAAGGTTATGGGCTTGGGTGCCTGCAAAGGAAGCAAGTGTGTTCCCCTGGATTGGCATTCAGGAAACGGGGACTCTATTCCCAGTCCTGCCACTGACCTGCTGGGTGCACTGCTCGGGTGCACTTCCCCTCCCACCTCCTGTCTGCCTTGGCTGTTTGGAGTGTAACATCTCTGAGGGCAGGAACTAGCCCCAAACACACAGACTGAGCGGGGCCATG
>NW_017728996.1:47928130-47943276 GCF_001723915.1 Gavialis gangeticus | reverse complement strand
AGTCCTTCCACTGACCTGCTGGGTGCACTGCTCGGGTGCACTTCCCCTCCCACCTCCTGTCTGCCTTGGCTGTTTGGAGTGTAACATCTCTGAGGGCAGGAACTAGCCCCAAACACACAGACTGAGCGGGGCCATGTGAACTGCAGCCCTGATCTCACCTATGGGGCCCACAGGTAGAAATAAACAGTATTGATGGTGAGAGGCTGCAAAACCAGCTCTGGCCAGACAGGGAGAAGGGGTCTGTGGGACTGAAGCCAGTTCCTGTGCAGGGCAGGGCAGGGCAAGGCAGAGGAACCACTATCTGCAGGAACTCCACTGTCTTGGTAATTTGTGTTATGTTTTTTAAAGGGCTGTGTTGTTTTTAACCTCCAGGGTCCATTTATATGGGATCAAATTACTAAGGGATTGAAGCTCCCTGTAATATTTCTGTCATCCCAGAACTGAAATCCTGTAGCCTCTGCAGCTCCTTTGTTATTTCATCTCCTGGTGGTGTTAAAAAAGCTAATGCGAGGCCAGGAAGCTGCACAGACCCCTCATGGGCGCTAGGTGGGGTAGCAGGTCAGCAGGTTGGCAGTACGTTCCGCAGCCTTCCTGACCAGCGTAATAAAATCTCTGTCTCTGCCTTCGGTGAGGCCTATATCTAGCAAATACCCCGGTGGGTGTCATTCAAAGATCCTCTTTCTCAGGGGTCAGTTGTTAGTGCTCCTCAAGGAGCTGTTGGGCTTGGATTTCAGCACATTTCCCACCACAGAAATGCATTGCAAGTAGCAAATTTGGACTCTTAGCTAAGCAAAGAGAGCATCATTTGGCATCTGCAGCTCATGAAAAGACAAGGAAAACCCTCCAAACTAATCCTTTCCAGTTCCCATGTGTCCCTTTATGGCGGGGCTTCACAGAGCTGTCATAAAAATGAAGAAGGTTGTGCTTTTCAGGGCCCAGAGAGTGTGTGAATGGTCTGGAGAGAATTTTTCCCTGTCATCATTGCACAAGAGGAGGTTTGTTAGCTCCAGTGGTCTGGCCACATTCCAGTTTAGAGGAATAATAATTAGAGATGGAAAATAACCATTAGGCCATCAAATCTATCCCACTGCAAGGAAGGGTAGAGTCTTATGACAGCGACCATACTACATATCAGACCAGATCATTACCTGGTATCTTACTGTAACTCAGTTTAAGTTACTACAATTGTAATGTTTTATTCCAGCAGCGGATCTTGACCCACTGAACTTGTCAGAGATGGGAATATGTTGAATCTGCATTTGTGAATCCAAATTTATTTTTTGTTGAATCTGCTAATGCTAATGCATGTACAGTTTTACTTCAAGTTCACAATATATTCTTCTCCTGCCAGTCTGGCAGTACTCTTCCAACATTTGTGTCTGGTGTCATTATTTATGAGTGGCTTGAACAAACAAAAGAACTGCAGTTCATTTTAAGCACAGGGTAAATCTACAATGTGCAGATTCAGATGGATGCTGTAATCTTCCTGGCTTTCTCTTTAAGCTGCTGTTGCTGTGCATTGTTGAACTTCAACTCAAAGGTGGCTGCTTTTCAGTCCAGGGCAGGGCTGGATTAACACATAGGCAAACTAGGCACATGCCCAGGGGCCTAAGGGAGGAAGGGGCCCAGCTGTGCTTATTTTACATATTATAATTATTGAGTGAAAAAAGTAATATACATATACAGTATTAAGTAGGGGGCCACTAATTTGTTTGCCTAGGACCCCCTAAAGGGTTAATCTGGCCCTGGTTCTGGGGAAATTATTCTTGCATACGTGTATGTGTAAAACACACAAAACTACACTGCAAAAAGTGAAACAGTCAGAAGCTAGTAAATACTAGAAGTTAAAGTCCTCAGAAATGTATATGATCACATAATGCATCATATATCATAATGCATATATCGTAATGCATATATACAAAAGGGAAAAAATAAAGTTTCATGAGTAACTATAATGCTGGCATTTCCTCACTTTACCTACTTTAATTTTACATTTTTAAGTGGTTTTATACGTGCATGTACATACACACACATGCATGCACACATTGCACACAGTGTATATTATATAGAACACATAAAACAAATTAACACATTACCTGCTATGTATGTGCATTAAGGAAAACAACAGTTAAAATCCCTAAGCCAGATGTTCCTAAATCTGGAGCTCACAATCTCAAGTGGGATCATGGCACTCAACAATAGGCACTTGACAAGGCTCACAGAAAATCAGTTGTGGAAGTGGAGCTTGCAGTGGAGTTTCAGTCATGAGCCCAGAAGGAGATCAACAGAGGAAGAATCTGGGAAAATGCTGCCATAACTGCTTAAAACAGAAGTCAGCAATCCCTGATGTGTGTCAGAGCATGGCTCGTTAAGTCATTTTGCTTGGCATTCCACAGCCAGCCTGGGCTCTGGGTAGGTCCCTGTCACTGCCCAGTCAAGGTTACTGGGTTTTTTGGCACTCTACCCAAAAACATCACAGACCCTTGGCTTAAAAGTAAGGAAGGGAACAGTTAGAGGTAGGCAGGTAGATCTGAAGATGCAGTCACAATCCAGAAAGTCTCCTAAATTAAATGTACATGTGTAAAATAAAGTACTGTATTTCAAAAATTATCATATACCTCTGCCCAACTTAAAAAACACTGGTGAGACATCCTGTTATACTCAAATCACCTACCATCACACAACACTACCCATCTGTCATGAACCCCACCACAGGCCCCTTATCCATCCCTCATGTACAAAGCAGAGATTCAACTCTCTCCAGTCCTAGCAACACTTTGTAATCAAAATGCTGCAATATGGCATGCCTTCAATGCATATCCTTTGAGCCCTTGGCTTATGAAGCCAATATTTTCAAACCTAAACTATCTAGAGTTAAGTACCTATTAGGCACTAATTTAAAGTGGTCTGGCTTTCAGAGATGCTGAGATATGCCTATCTTCTCCTACTCCACCTCATGCTACAGCTATAAGATGAGGTCATAAAGGAGCCACTAGGACAGCCCCAGGTTCTGCCTGTATGGGTGAAATTGCCTGGACACTGGTTGTGACCATTATCTGTCCAGGGTCAAATGTCCTCAGTGGAGTCACCCCTTGATTTACACAAGTGTAAATGAGGAGAGAACCTATTTCACAACTTGAAGTTTATTTTACTTCAAATAGCTCCTAAGTGTATTAGGTACCTTCAGGCATTTGATTGTAGGGATTCCACTGTTACATCCAGACAACTGCATTTTACACAACATGTTTGCTTCTCTTAAGAACTTTGGAAGCTTTCTTGCTTGACTTCTTGTGTTGAGGTTGAGGCCAATTATCTCTGGTTGCAACTGATGGCTTCTAGAACTGACAGGGAATTAGTCAGGCTTATCCCCTGCAGGTACAATTTGCTAATACAGGTTGTATAGCAAATGGACCACAAATACAGTGATTAGGCAGTGCTGGAACTGCATCTGCAAGGATGATTTGAAATCACCCCCTTGTTGGCAAGGTTACAGGTTACAGCCTTGATGCAGGTAAAGGCAGGACTCCTGTCTCTCTGTCTTTTCACATTTTCTTTCTGATTCAGACTCTGGCCTTCTTGATTTTTATCTGAACCTTGCTCTTCTGAGAAGCCCTGAGAAGAGTACAGCTCTATTTCTACATCTTACTTTACCCTATATAAGAGATCACCTTCTGATCTTCCAAAGGGTGTTCTGAATTCCAGCCCTTAGGAACATCCCAGTGGCTTCAGGGAGAGAGAGGCCTCCCTAATATTATTTAGCTGTGTGACCAGTGCTTGCATTCATCTGCCAAAGGAGTATGGCCCACGGATTTCTCTTTGAGATTTACATATGGGCAAGAATTCTGGCAGGGCAGTGAGATCTGCATGTTAGTGCTGGTCCTCCCTTCCAAACTGTTCCTCCTGTTTAACTCTGGGCACAGCCACCAGCACATATTATGAGCCTGCTCATTTCCTGGTTATTATTCATGTACTTGGCGTGTGTCAGGTTGGAATCCTAGTCCTTTTTGACTAAGCACAAGGATGAATCACAAAAGTTTTGATTTTATCCACTCAGACATTGAAGGTCACTGTCCTCCTCTGAACTGATCCATCACTCCAATAGCTTTTTTGTTTAATACAATAATTGATCTGTGTCTTTCTAACATGACTTCCCTTGAGTACTTTGGACCTAGCTTGGGAAACTCCACAAGGTGCTGCATAGTGTTGCATAGGTGTATGCTGTGTGAGAAGAACCTTCACTTTCCACCCTGTGCCTGTCTTTTCTATGTAGGTGGTGAGTTTTTTGCTGCAGAGGTGGCCTCTCCATATGAGTTTGTACAGCCCCTAGCATCTTAGGGCCCTAGTTTAGGTTGAGGCCTGTAGTTCCAACTGCAGTACAAATAATAATAAATAGGGTACGGAGTTCAACTCCTGGTTCTTGACATGATTAATCAGAGTTATAGGTTCCAAGACCAGAAGAGACTATAATCCTCTAGTCTGACCTTCTGCATAACAAAGTTGACAGGACCTCATCCAGCAATTCCTGCAGCATGTACAGTTTGTCCCACCTCAATTACCCCTGATGTTGCCAGAGAAGTTGTCCTATTTTCCTTCCAAAACTTATGTATAAAGTGCTGATACAAGATAGCTGACTATGGAGATCTGCATTTCACTGGTGGATGAGCAACCCTTATACAAGCTGCAAACTGCTTTGGGATTCTTCCATGAGAAATGAACTATATAAATGTGAGTTACTGCTATTTGTCTCCCTGCAAACCTTGCTTTATTTCAGCTTTGCTCTCTTTCTCATTTCTCCAGCCAACTCAGGGAGGGAATTATGTCCGGAGACAGCAGACTTCCATTGCAGAGGCTGTTTTGAGCAGGGCCTTTAACTTTAATGTTTCTAGTTTAAAACAAAGTGAAGAGGATGCTGGGGTTTGGAGACGCAGGTGGAAACAAGTTGTTTGTACTAAATGTTCCAGCTGAAAGTTGGATTTCTTTTTGAAGTGTCTAGAGTTTAAGGGGAGTTTTTTAGACAAAAATAGCTGTTGCTCTTATATTTTATGTTTTTCTTAAACCGTCAGCTCTTGGAGTCATGTTATCATATGAATCTCAGTTTTCTTCAGACATGTATACCCATGCTTCTAGTCCTCATACTTGCAGAGAAGTTGCAAATGTGACACGGTGGCTATGTTTTTCAGATTCTGCAATAGTTAAGGCAATCTCATGAAACTTGAGGGGCTTGGCTCATCATTTTTGTACATTTAAGGTTGAAAGTCAGGTGGTGTGAGGGAACAGATTCTCTAGGGCACCTCAATACAGTCTTTTTCCAGCCTGCTCAAGTCCCTGAAAAAAATATTAACTCATCTACTTCTGTAACTCACTGTCAATTTAGCCTTCAGATTATGTCTCAAAAATGCCTTGTGGAGGAAGAGGACTCCCCACCTTTTACATTAACAGTTTTACAGCGACTCAAGCTGGGTGAAATGGGACTGTACTTAGGTGTCTAAATCCACTTAGGTCTCTAATAGGTGGAACAAAATCAGACCCTAGGTGTATAGCTGTCATTTGTTCTTTTGGGAATTTCTCTTGTATCATGCATAAAACTGCAGGCTCCTAGCAGTGCCTGAAGCCAGGCATGGTACAAGAACCTGAGGCTTCGTGCAAAACCTCTGCTGCTACATTGATCTCTCAACATGCAGTTTGTCCTGCTGCTCCAGGCCAGGGTCAACAGATGCATCCTAAGCCTGACTTGCACAATTGCTTTTCTATCATTGTGTTTTCTAGAAGCTCTGGCAATGCACATTGTACAATCCAGGGCCCTCACTTCAGTCCTGATTTACAGTGCCCTGTGCCCTTCCAATCCTAGACTCTCTACAGCTTTACAAGTCCTGAGCTGAAACATGCTGTACTGTCCCTGTCCAGGGCTCTGTCAGTCCTTATCTTAGCCCTGACCTGCACCTCCTTCCTAGTGCAATATTGGCCACCCACACAGCTCTGCTAGAACATCTTGCTCCTGAGGCACTGAACCCTGGTAGTGTGAATCCTAAGTTGTCCCTGAGAAGTGCTGGATAGCGGCACAGGTAGTGTCTAGCAGGCAGGTAATGTCTAGCAGGCACAAAGCTTGAGTCCTGTCCTCCACTGCTGGATTTGAGGATTCATGGTCCTGTTTGTGTGTACATTTTTTACTGCAGTGGGGTAGGGAAGGGTCTTTTCATATGCCTTTAAAGAGCCAGTGCCACTGGAATACCAATGCTAAGCTGGGAGCAGCCAGGGCTCCTGAAGTTCATAAAAGTTTGTGTAATTAGTTTAGGAGATGCTAGCTAAGAGGAGTTGGTTGCTATAATCAGCTCTGCCTTTATTAGCCTGATATGACAGAAAGGACAATGATCTTGGCACAATAACTTGTTTTCCATTTTATAAATAAGAGCTTCAGGGCTTGGGGGCAGGCACTGTCTTTTCTTATATGGCTCCACTGCACCTGGCAGCGTGACATCTTAATCCCTGCCTGGGGCCTCAGGGACTACTGCAGCCAATTAGTAATAAGTGTCTCTGATTTAAGGGATTAGCTGGTTGTGACACTGCGATGCAGTCTCAAATAGTGTCCTGCCACAAAGCCAATCAACCTTCCCAGTCTGAATTTTGGGGTGCCCTTGAGCCCAGGGCTAATGTAGCCATTATACTGTCACACTTATCAATTGGTAATTCACACATGAGGAAATGTAAGGAGACTAGACATCAGACTGGAAGAGACCTCCTAAGACACTGAACCCAGTCCCCAGGTGGTTTCTGCCTGTTACACATGATGAAGACCCTGATAATTTTGCTGGCTACACTTTCCCCCTATCTGAGGTTCTCATATGGATCCTGTCATCATGGTTCATCTTCTTTAATGCACTTATCCTCACCACCCACTGTGAGGATATTTTCCCCAGTGTTTTGAGGGGGAACTGAGGCACAAGAGGCTTAATCAGGCCATAGAGGTTTGTGGCAGAGAAGTAAATTGAATCCAGGGCCAGCTAGTGCTCTAATCCCTGACCATCCTGCCTGTCTCTTTTCCTCTTCTGTCATGGGGTTGCCAAGCTAACTGATGCTCCTGTGACCCAGATGCTCCAGCCTTGCCTTCCCTTCTGCTCCTCTAGGATCAGCCCCACAGGCATGCAGCCTACCACAGCAAACACTTACCCTGGGGCAAATGCAGTGAGATTGCTCCCCCATCAGGAGCAAATAATCACCTCAGTGTTCACCGTTGCCTGCTGATGGCTGTGAATGGGCCCCCACCTTCTGGGCTGAGGGCCTCAACAGTCATGTCCTCCATTGTTGGTGGTGGTATCTCCTTGATGATCAGTCACTGAGCTAAAAATACCTCCCCCACCCAGCTCCAAATGTCTCTCAGGAAATGACTCTCCTCTGCTTTGCCAGAATGAGAGACTGAGGGAGAGAAAGGCGTTCATAGAGCAGCAAGATGCCTCAGTCACAATTTCCGAGTGCCCAGCCAGCAGCCAGTAGATTATAGGCTGCTGTTCTGATTCTTCTTAACTGGCCTCTTGGTAGTATCCTGCCCTACATCGTTATTCTCCTGGGGTGAAGAGCAACAAGAGGAGGCTCTGTGCACCAGCGCTACCCCGGGGCACCCACAGGAAGCTGGTGATGAACATGTATGCAGCGTAAGAGCTCTCAATGGGACAATTTAGGAAGAGCCTGGAAAGTGTTGGCTGCCACTCATCCCTCCTTCTTTTCTTCCTCTTCCATTGCTTAAAAAACAAATTATTTTTGGCCTCTCTATTTTCTGAATAGCTATTTTTGCTGCTGAGGGGCTCTCCCACCCTTGGCCCTGCAGGCAACACTGTTTGTCCCAGCTACTGTCCCAACAAACACTCCCGCAAGGCAATGTGCTTCACAGAGCTGGTATCTTTGCCAAGCCAAGCCTTTTTCCACAGGACCTCTCTAGCTTTCCAGCCTCAGCTGTTCTTTGCCTTGTGTATTACAACTCCCCGCACCTCTGAAACAGAGACTTCAGACCAGCCTATAATAGGTCAAGAAATCACAAGTCACTCTTTCCTTAGCCCACCCCCAGTGAGATGATTCATTCTGTAAGATGCTTAAAGAATCGGAGGCCTCAAGTAATTCCCTAACTTGGAGTTAGCTGAAAGAGAGAGCCCGAAGCTGGAGGCAACCCTTCAGCAGTATGGAATGTGTCAAGTGCCTGAGCGTAAGCTCAGCTGGTCTTGAACCCACTGTAGAAAGCAGAGGCTCATTCATATGCTGTTACTGGCTGGGAGAGATGCCCCATTCTGGGGCTCCCTGAGGAGAAGGGAACTCCTGGCAGGGGACAATTTCTGCTCCTGGGCTCATTGTTTGCTAAGCCACCACCCATGAAGCCAGTACCCTCTTTTGCATAGCGGATCAGGCAGCCATGTATCAAGAGATTTTCAGTGCAATACCCTGATGTGATGTCCATAGCTCAGTCATCAGCAGATCTGGGAGGGAGTCCTTTCGGGGTTGCAGAGTTTGGAGCAGCTGGGAAGTGGAGATGGGCACATCCAAGCCCAGCTCCCTGAGATCATGTAGCTTTAACTGGCTCTGGAGAGGGGCCTGTTGTACAGAGGAATGGCTTCACTGTGAGAGTTGCCTGCCAGAATTCACTGAGCACAGGGCAGACAGCTTCTTCCTGTGTGCACAGCTGGGAGAGGATGGGAGGTGGCTAGGAGCAAAGGGTCAAGGGGAGAGGGGGTGGGTAGAGCTGCCTGGTATGAGATGGAAATGGGGGAGGTCAGCATGGGACACCAGCAAGGCTGTAATTGCTTACAGATGCTTCCACAGCCGCCATCCAAGGGGAAACCCCAAGGCTCCTTATTGATGGTGATGACTTGTCTATCTCTGATTCCTTTTGGCTGCCTCTCATCAAAGCCTTGTCTCACTCCCCTTCCTGCTCTCTCTGCTTCCTGAGGCTCACGTTCACTCTCTTTTCTTTTCTTCTGCTTTTTTTTCCTCCCAAGAGCTTTTTAGATCTCCATTTTACTCTCTCTTCTACCTCCTGCTTCTTCATTTTAGCACAAGTCACAAGGATGATTTTGAACATCTTGAGTTCACATGGCAGATAAAACCAGAACACAATATCCCTGCGGTCAAAGGCACCAAGGACACAGCTAGTGGAAGTGCTTCCTCGGCTCTAGCATAGACTTCTGCTCTCTCTGGATCTCCAGTGACTAACCTATCCCACCATGTGGACTCTGACTGGAATTAGCCTAGAGACTGAGATTAATCCCTAGGCCAAGGTAGAGTGTTGTCTTGAGGCCAGGCATGAGTCCTAGATTAAACAGGAATTTCCTTCAGTTCTGTGAGTGGAACAGGTCGTTAGTATTTATAGACTGACAACCCAGACACTGGCTAATCTTTATCTCACACATGCAGCATGAGGGTACAGCCATGTTGTACACTCAGCTTTGTACTCCAGATGCTCCACACACCCTGAGCAATGGGTATATATTGTACATCTCTGCAAGCTTTCAGCCATTAGATAGCCGGAGGTTTATAAGCAGCATGGGTGCAGCTCTGATCTCATCCAGCAGAAGACAATGGGGCACAAAGACACTAGCCCCAACACTGCATAGTATGTGTGGGAGAATGTCTCCATTTTCCAGGTTATGAAGCTTCCCATTCATCCTCTTCTCTCCCCCTCCCCTTTTCCTAACTTCTGAGAAGGTGAGCTCTGGGTCCCAGATCTGTTTTGGTGCAAGTGTTACTGTTCAGGGTAGGTCATCAGAGACTATGTCTTCTGTCAGACATGGGGCTGGTCCTTGAAGGGCAGTGCTTCATTGTGACACATGGATCACAATGAAGTGGTGGGGATCCTGTGGGAAGGGATGTTTGTGAATCGCAGGCCTGGCTGACCCTCACTGGCGTCGTGCTGTCCCTGATTCATTCCATATGCACTCAGTGCCTGAAGGTCCCAATTCTGGGAACTGGCACATTTAGAGAGAAATATCTTTTCCCACGCCTACCCAGATGTATGTAGTCAGATAGTGCATGTTTCACATCCAATCCCTTACAGCCAGCATGTGAGACCTGTTTGAATCAAAACCATCAGGCTCTCCACCCAAACATCACTTGTACCACATGGCTGGAAACAGCTGGTGAAGACAGCTCTAGGTAGTAAAGGGGGAAAAAAAAGAATGGGATGCGCTCTGCTTTACTGTGTGCAGTCTCATGTAGCTATCAGGGGACTGTCCGTTGCACCACCAGGGCAAAATATGGCCCAGTGAGCACGGTTAGGTATGCGTCTTTGTGCATCAATGTCTAAAACAAAGTCAGAAGGTGTCTGTGTTTAGAAATGGACATGGGCTTGTGTGTTGGGTGTGCATATGAGAAGGTACATGCACAAGGGCTTGTATGTGTATAGCCTGAGAGTGGATGTGCATTTATTATTAACCTATTAGTAATTTAATCACTTAATTCAATATTAATTATTCATTAATTACCTGTATCAATCAATGCATAGATTCCCTACTAATTATTAATTTATTCATGCTTATCAAATCACTTGTCTAATGCTCTTGAACCAAGACAATGATCGCACATGCGTTGAAAAAATCCACAAGCTCCAAGTGACCCTAAGGGCAGGTCTATACTACTTCTGATGGTGCTGGGGAGTGCTGCCATGAATACATACCTCGCCCATTCACTCCTGTTCGACATGTGCCCATTGCCAAGAGATTATCATGCAGCTGCTATTAGAATGGCACTGGGCTTGCACACTTGAGCCTAAGAGCAGCCCAGTTATGTCCCAGTGCATACAACTGCAGCCCAGTTATGTACCGGTGCATACAACTGCACTGTATTTTTTCAGCATTTGGTGTGTGGGAGGTGGGAACAAGGTGGTGGGTTGTTTTCACAGAAGTTCTCTCTGGCTTGGTTGAAGGTGGTATGCCCTCAGCCAGTGGGAGCAAGAGTGACACAAATTTAACTCAGCACCATGCCTGAGTGCCACTCCGATCCCTTTCCCCTACCCTGCCTGATGCTCTCTTTTCTGTTCCCTGCCCTGTGCTCCTGACTGCTCTGTTCTGCTTTCTGCTCCCTCCCCTATCTGCTGCTGTGCTGCCTGTCCCCTCTCTGTTCTGCTCCGTGCCATGCAGAGTCTGCCCTTGCCACTTGTGGCATCTGTGCTGCCGCAGGTTGGCCATAAGTCATTTACAGAGACTGGGAGAGAATAGGAATGTGTTTATATGCACACAAGATGTCTGTCTGAATCTTCACTACGTGCATGGTTGCTTTTCTGTGAAGGCCAATGAATGCATGCTGTTTGGAAGAGCAGGCACATGTGTGCTTTGGGTGTTATCTTGGAATGGGGTATAACTCAGAGTGTCCATAGGTAGGTTAACCGTTGAATCATGTGTTAGAGACAGGGAGACTGCAAACAAGTTTCAGGACATTACATCCACATACACCTTCTTTCTGGGACTCCCAAAACTATGCCCCCAAGCCCTGTTCTTCTGTATTAGGGTTGGCAGCAGGCAATAGGCTGGGAACTGTTAGAGTTGGTGAAAACTGAAAAATAGCTTCTGGTAATATTGCTCACATTTGAAATGAATTTACTTGGCCTCTGTTCACATCTTTTAGAGTTTACTTTCTGCAGCTCTTTTAGCAAACCCGTTTGATGGCAGGAGTGACTCTGAAATACCAAGTCCTAACCTATTCACACTAGAAACCTACTTCAAAGATTCATCTAACCAGGGGTGCAGACACAGACCAGGTGATCGGCAATCACACCTGCTTGAACTTCTAGATATGTGATACTTGCAACAAGCTGCTTGTGAAGGAGCAACAGAGCAAGGATCCTTCACAGGAGCGACACAATGAATAATTTCAGATAAGGAATGAATCTGAGAAAAATCACAGGCAGACAAAAGTGACAGAATTCAGGCAGTAAGTGAATTCTGAATCCGTTTGCCTGGCTCTGATACACAGGTGTGCGCTGCACCGGGCAGTGTGCGTGAGCGTGATGCTACAAAGCAGAGGCATACCTAGTAGGCAGTCTAAGACTCAGACCAGTTGGGGAAGCAATGTGCTAGTCTTCTGTGGCTAAGTAGGGAATGAGAGACAGCAATTGCACTGGTCTTCCTAGCTGGGCCCTGAGGTGTCCCGAGTAGGATTGACCAGACTGTATGAAAAAGGGGCTTATGGCATAAGGCTGAAAGGGTTCTGAAAAGGAAGGATTTTCTGGTCCTTAGGCACTGGGCATGATGCACAGCCCATCCACATTTTCATTCTCCCTTTGCCGTCAAGAGGAGAGGAGTAGCCGTCACCCTTTTAAATTATGATTCATGTGACAGGTTGGCATTTCGGTTCCCACTGGGGGCCAGTTGCTAATGTCAGGCAACTGGACGTCTACTGCCAGGAGGTTGCTAGGAGGCAGCCATATTGGATAGAAGGAGACAGCGCTTTGGGCAGAGCGCCTCTGCCATGTTTTGAGCCAGATCCAGGGTGATGTTTACCCGCTGCTGCAACTTGCCTCTGAGCACAGATCTGCATGTCAGTTTTGCCCATCTGCATTGAGATGTCAGCATCCTCCCCTGTCAGACGCCTGCTCCAGGGGGAGGAAGCTGCCTCTGAGAACTGTTAACAGCTTCATTTTCCCGGGGAAAACCTGCTCAAGCAGGTATTTCCCAAGAAAGCTGTGCACTCACAAAACTAAAATATGGCTATGGAGAATCCCTCCTGGCCAGGAATGGAGAGAGAGTACTAGATACCATATGAATACAGTGTGTAAATGTGAACGCTTTGGATACGGAACAGCAAAGCGGTCTATAATCTACAACCGAGATTTGCAGAAGTGACTAGTTATGTTTCCTGCCTCAATCTGCAGGCACCCGACCAGAGACATCTTAAAGGAACACACATTTTAGAAAGTGCTGGGCGCCCATTGCTGTGAAATCTGTCTGTCTGTCACAGGGTTTTATGGTTCTGCCCATCACGGCAGTCCCTGAGTGCCTTCTATGTAAAATCAATAGCAATGTGAGCTTCATGGACCCCTGTCTCCTTCTCTTTTCAAATAAAAACTGCTTGGGGGGAGGGATTTTTTGAGATGGTTCATTTCAGTTTTTTTAAGATTAATTTAATTTACTAATTAATCAATTCTTTTTTGTGGGGCTCAGTTTGGCATAAGGGGCTGTCAGAGTTGTTATTCTCATGGTAGAAAGGTCCTGGAGAATTAGGCTGTATTCATTGTTTTTGAATATTTTGGCCTATAGTCATAGGCCAAAAATCAACTTGGCATCAGGTCTGGAAAATGCCAGTGTCCTAAGGTTTAATTGGTTGCTCTTGCCAGCAGAAGCAGTTTGAAAAAAGTGCTTGTATGCACAGCACCTAGGAAAGTGGGGACCTGATCCTGTTTGTAGCCTGTTGCTGTAACATGTTTGTGTGTCAGATAAAGCATTTAGGCACCTGGAAAAGGAAGTGCACACATGTGAAGGAGCATGTTTGAACATGGGCAGAAATACTGAGTTCTAATCCTGTGCCTGACACTGACACTTTCTCTGGGCTTTGTCAAGTTACTTATTAACGGCGCTATGCCTCAGTTTGCTATCAGTCAACTAGGGCTAAGGTTGTCTCATTTGCTTACCTCAAAGAGCTGCAGTTTAGCCTAATTACTGAAAATGAGGACAGCCCTGAGAAGATGACTGAATAAATCTTGGTGCATCTGTGAGGCTCTGCGTGTATACAGCAGAGGGCAGGTGTGGAGAAGCAAGTGAGGTGTGTGTTTGTGTGTAAGTTTGCAGGGAGGGGTATGGAATTCATTAAAACAGCTCTTTAATTATACACAGAACATTAGAAGAGCCTGTTCCCAGAAAACCACACACACACTCTCTCTCCCTCCTTGAAAGGGTCCATATGTTCCTGGCTATTTCCTGCCCTAGCCACAGAGTTTTCTTAAGGTGGAAAAATATGCCAGGAGTTAAGGTTCCTTGTTTCTGCAAACAGCTCCTGGCTTGTGTGTGGCAGTGTTTGTGGAATATGACTGGAAGCAGGGCTGCCTCATTACTTCCTGTGACTGGAGCTCCCTTTCAAACCGCGGAAGGTGGCAAGTGAGCTGGCTGTGGACAAGGTGCCTTGTGTTCACCTGAAGCAGCCTCTGGGAAGGAAGAGAGAAGACCCACTCTGTTCCCTCCGAATCGCTATAGCTTGAGATTCCCCTAAGCTGGGGGTAGAATGGCGTGTCGAAGCAGCAGGTCACCTATGCCTGCCCCAGCCGGGAGCCCTTTGGAGTACATCCCCGTGGGGCTCAGCCCCTTGGAGGACTTCACTCTCCCCGGAGCCACTATACTTGATCTATTGAAGGGCACCTCATGGGCTGC
Source organism: Gavialis gangeticus (assembly GCF_001723915.1). NCBI lineage: Eukaryota > Metazoa > Chordata > Crocodylia > Gavialidae > Gavialis > Gavialis gangeticus. Next base: position 47,928,943 of record NW_017728996.1, on the reverse strand, counting down.
TTACACAAAGCTGCCACCTTGAAGGTGTCTTCAGCAACCCCTCTTCCCAGGCATCGCAGCCTCTTTCCCACATCCAGTGCAACCTTCATCCTTCTACCCATTCACAGCAATGGGCCCTACATGAGGTCCTGATTTGTAAGGGGCAGGTATCTCTTCTAACTCCATCTTCTATTCCTAGGATGCAGGAATTGCCAGACTGGCTGAAACTCATGGTCCATCTTGCCCAGTGCTTTGTCTCTGGCCATGGTCAGCACCAGCTGCTTCAGAGGAGGGGGTGAGTTCTCCCGCAGCAGACAGCAACGGTGGCCACTCTTGAGGGGCAACTTCTGTTTGTGGGTAGTGTTAAGTCCTGATATGGAAGGGCTTGTTTTTCTCACAAAACCACTGTTACTATCTCTATGCTTCCCCAACACTTTGTGAAAGCGACTTCCATGTCAAATCATTTGCCATGGGCAGTAGCTTTTCCTTTGATGTGTTTGTACTGTGCTACCTTTCAGTGCTACTGAATACCCCCCAGCAATTCTGTTTTGAGGATAAAGAGGAACATCCAGTTTTCCTTCCCCGAAGCACTCATATTTCTGTGTCACTCTTTTCCTCTACTCTTTTCCTCTCACACCTAAACACCCCAATCTTTTCGACCTCTCCTTCTTTCTCTCTCTATATCCACCCTCTCTTCTCTTCTCTTCTCTTCTCTTCTCTTCTCTTCTCTTCTCTTCTCTTCTCTTCTCTTCTCCTTTCCTTTCCAACCTCTCCACTCTCCTGCAGTGTTTTCACACATTGTATTGCACCTCAGATCTCAGCCCTGTGTTCCGG
>NW_017728996.1:47916303-47923130 GCF_001723915.1 Gavialis gangeticus | reverse complement strand
CCTTTCCTTTCCAACCTCTCCACTCTCCTGCAGTGTTTTCACACATTGTATTGCACCTCAGATCTCAGCCCTGTGTTCCGGTAGGGGAAACGGGATGCCTGCTCAAGGATTTTCTCTTCCTAGCCCTGGGGCAGGTCCTCACATCTAATGCAGATCTAAAGCAGATCTAGTGTAGGCCTTAACTTCACACAAAACCCACACTGGTTTAATCCTGTTAGGGGGTCCAATCCCCTCCATGTGGATATAGGTTTATTGAGATAAAAATGCTTATTCTGGTGCAGTTCATCCAAAAACAGTCCTCCCCTCAATGGATACAAAGGCAGCATATGGAGTAGGCCCCAAATAGCAATGGAAGAACTGTGTGGCCTCTACAGCCAATGCCCTGTTCTCAGGTCACAGCCCTTGGGAGGATAGACATGGCCTTCTGCCAGGTCCCTGCAGCACACAGGTTGTGGGAGATGCATGCATCTGTATAATTTGTTTCTGACCCAAAGCAATCAGAAGACAAGGAACAGGTCCTGGAGATAGGCCAAGCAGCACCTAGGAGCAGCAGAGGGATGGGTGCCAGGACAGAGGCAGTGGGACAGGTCCAGGTATGGAGTGCCAGGACAATAAGTAGGGAAGAAGAGGCCCTAGCAGAAGAAGTGGGCCTGGCGGGAGGAAGAAAGGGAGGTTCTAGAATAGGAAGCCATGCGGGGTCCCCTTTCGCCTTACCGTCAGTGCTACCTTGGGAGTGTGGTGATGGTTCTGCTGCTGCTGCTGCCCCTGCAGGGCTCACCACCAGTCCTGATCCCTACAGGGCTCAGTGCTATTCCACGCTCCCTGGGTGTGGGGCTCAATCCCAGGGCAAGTGTCAGCCAGCTCTGCCCCAGTGGCTCATTGGCCAGCCCGTATACAGGGGACATAGTGTATTCCTTGCTCTACAGCAGTCAGGCTGGAGGCAGCGTTAGCAAGGAGCAGCATTCTGGGACCTTCTGACTTTTTTATGACTTTATAAGGTAGAAAGCTCCCTCAACCGCAAACCAGCTGTGCTGTTGGGCCAAACCCTTCTGTTTGAGATTTCCATGCAAACAGTACACACCCATCTGGCAGAAGGACAGATCTATCCTGACTGCAGTGGAGCTCTGCTGCTTTACCCTGGCCCTGGTTCTGGTTGTGGAACAATCTTGGAGAACTTCCCAGGGCTGATCTTTGCAGCTAGTACCTAGAACTCCACAAGGGAGAGAAAAAGAAACCCTCATCCAAGCTTCCTGATCCCTGAGCAGGTTCAAGGCCCTCTCTGAATCCTGTTATGGAAGCCACTGGTCTAGGTCCCTTTCCTGCAGCATCCCCTCCTGGCTCCTAGTGGTTCAGCTGAAAGGCATCTTGCTCTCCACAGAAAAGGCCAGATGTTCAGCATCTGTCTCCGGCACTATGAGCGTGTAGCACATACCTCCTCTCTTTGTACCAACGGACTCCCCGGTATGCCCATTTGCATGCTAAAATGTTAGGCTCCAGCCACGGGGTTGGGGCCTATGCATTTTGAAAAGCTTCCCTGGTTAGAAGGAACTCTGAGGGCCGGGGACAGGCAGGAGAAATCTCCCCTTATGATGGAAGCCTCTGGGATGCTGCATAGCATCTATATTACTATATTATAGATGAGTTACTACATTCCTGTCTTTCACCCACCATGAAAAGTACAGCCCATCCTAGCACCTGGGCTAGGATCATTTGATTTCTCCTTCCCAGACTACAGTGCACCTCAGTCACTCTAGTTTGTCATTCCAGGATACCAGTACTCCCAGTCCATGCTGTGGTCATGATTGGCTCTAGGATGGGTGGCTCACCACCTGTTGGCCTCTCTAATCCTGACAGACACCCCCAGTCTGCTCTGTGATCAGTCTGATGAGAGCTCTGCATGGAGATTAGACATAACAGTCCAAATTACTGGGCAGAAATGTCAGCAGTGGGGACAGGAGCATCCAGGATTCAGCCTTCGTGCTGGCCCTGAGTGGAGTGTGTGTGTGCGTGTGTGTGTGTGTGTGACGGGGAGGGGATGGGACAGGAAAGGCCCCCTCTTGCCTCTGGGGCTCTGACTGATTTTATTAGAAAGGCAACATTATATCACACAACCCCTTAATTTTATGGGATGGTTTTATTTATGACTGGGAAAGGAAATTAACAGCTTACAAAGCAGGCTAAGAAAAACACAGGCTCCACTGAGCATGCCTGAGGTTTGGCTGGGGCTTTCCTGCCATTAGGAAGGTGTATATAGGGTGTGTGTATGTGTATTTTCTATGCATGAAAATAAATTTGGAGGGGTGGGGCTAGGAGGCCGGGGGAACTGGGCGAGGTTCAAAGGCTCTTTGTGTAATGGAGCTGACAAATAACGAGGCCTTGGCTGCTGCCTCTGCGCGCTGTTTCCTCAGAGGATCGCAGTGCATAGACACAGGGTCAGGCCTCAATGCCGGCTTTATGTAGCCTGGGCGGGATGGCTGCAGGGGCCTGAAGACATGTCCCATCCAGATTCAGGAGTGGAATCAATGCCCAGAGCAGGTCCTATTGGCTCCTGGGTCCCCTCAGCACAGATCCAGAGGAGCTGGAAGGGCCTTGCCACTCTCCATTCAGTGCTGGGTCTACCAGCAATGGGCACAAATGTGGGCCATGTCTCCACAGCATGTGCGTGTTTCCCTGTGCTAGTTAATCCATCTAGCATGAGTAGCCATACCCGTGAAGAAGCTGTGACACGGGCTTTATTGGCACCAAACAGTTCCCATGACAGCCAACATGTAGTGGGCAGATGATGCAATGTGCATTCAGGAAAGCAAGAACCTCCCTTTGTAAAGGAACACACAAGTTTCCTCCCTTGGAAAACACATGCACCCCATGACCCTGGAAGACACTGCTGGGCTAGCATCCGGAAGGGCAGCAGCATGCAGTGGTTAGAGCAGGGGATGGGTATCAGGGCTTGAGCTGGGCTACTAGGAGGCCTTGACCAAGACAATTCTGTGCATTGGACCTCAGTTTCCCCTTCTCAAAGCAGGGAAGGGGTAATAATCCTTACCTACTGCACATGGGCCCTGCGAGGACTGTGCAGCTGTGGACACTGCATTGCTCTTACCTAGTGCATCCCTAGTGTCATGGCTTCTGGAGCAGGGTGAAAGGATTCACTGGGAAGGCCCATGTCCCTATTACCAGGCTTAGCTTATTTCAACCTAAAACTCAGCTCATGGGGCATCCCAAGCCTGGGATCATACTGTCTTTTTAAACTGCCCAGGGCTGAAATCGGTTTCACAGTTTTATTTCCCACTCTTGCCCCATCTGGTCCTCTCCCTTCTGCCAAATGCTGGGGAAGCAGCTCTCTCCAAGGGCCAGGCAGCTGACATGGCTTGAGAGCAACACGAGACTCACCCTCTCCCGGGGATGGAGCATGCTGCTGCCTCCTGCTTTGTTCAAGGGCCCCGGCAGCCTCCCCCGCACACACGTCCCTTCTCTCCGCCCCCGCTTGCAGCCACACCGGGACGTTCAGCTGTTCCTAAGCCTTGGCTTTTGAAAGCAGAGGAGACATCTGGGGCTTGCCAGTGGCTTTCTCTGCTCCAAAAACATGGGGTGTCTCTGAATCTTTGCAGGCTGCAAAAACTACAGCACATCTCCACCTGGCTGCTGTTAAAACCCATTTGAGGTCAAAACTTCAGCACATGTAAACCAGCATTAATATCAGTGATTTATACCCACTAAGAACAGGCCCAGGTCTTCTATTGGGACCAGAAGGAGTTTTGGTTTTGCATGTCACTTGGGGGGAGGTGGGCGAAGGGGGGAACGCAGCACAAGAACTCGGTGCGAAGAGCCTCAGTCTGGGAGAGAAGGAAGCCTGTGGAGAGCTGCCAGGATGGGGGCCCTGGGCTGAACTGAAAGGACATGCAGTTTTCTGCTGGGGAAGGCATCTTGCCCATTCTGTGCATGAGCTGGAGCACTGGCAGTGAGCGTCAGGCTGTCTAGTCTGTGCTCATTGCACCAGCCGCTCTCTGCTCAGCTCTTTGCATATTTGTTTTCTTTTGATGGAAACAAGGTAGAGGGCTTCCCATTTCCCCGCTCCAGGAGAATAGTAGCTGCTAAAGCATCTGCCCTACTGGGGAAGGTGAAAGGTATAGCAAGTACAACACAGCACCTGCCACAAGAACCTAGATTTTGTATTGATCAAACAGGGCTCCTTGGGTAGGAAAACCCTCTGCCGCATAGCATCTGGTCCCTCAGCTGGGAAGCCAATAACGTAACTGAAACACAGACCTTTGCCATGCTGCTGTGCATGTACACCCAGTGCTTTTCTCAAGGACTCTTATCTCAGCGCATATTGCCTCTGTTTGCCTGTGCCTCACAAATGGACCTAACAAATAGCAGTGAAAAGTTCCCATGAATGCCAGCCGTCTGTACACTAAAGAGCTATACAGCTGGTCTGCGTCTATGAATATAGCACTGTACTGTGTGACGCCAAATCCGCCCTGCATGCAAAAGACAGAGGCTGTATGAAGGCTCTGAGAAAACTTGGTCTATACTCCCTGGATTTGCCCTGACAGATGACTTGACAGCTCTTCTTGAGAGGGTAGACACTAAGGGCTGCAGATAAACTGTTGTGGTTACTGGGTAAGCTTCTCTGCTAGCTACCCTACACCACGCGCAGCAAATTATATTAACACACACCATGACTGGAACTGCGTCCAAGGAGGCAGAGCTAAGAATTCCATTTTGTCATTCACTCCCCGTTGTGCCTCAGGTTATGGAGCAAGCACACACTGTACAGCACATGTGACACAGTGCAGGATGAGTGGAGATCATGCTCCTCCGAAATACACAGCCCTAACCAACAGGATTCCAAAGTAGGAGCTCAGTGCTACTGTAGTTTCCTGTTCCCTGTGCTGTAGATCTCCAGGCTCTTCACACAGGCAATCAATATCATTTCCCCCAGTTTACCTGAGTTCAAGAGCCTGCCTTGACACTTTTCTAAGGACAGCATATAGCGTAGACACCTTTTGCAAGCCAAATTACCCTTCTTGCAAAGGACGGAGGCTAAAGGCTGCATGTTGGTAGTCCTTGGATTTGGCCTGACAGATTAGTTGGCAAGTCCTATTGACAGAGTAGATGGTAAGAGCTGCAGACAAACTGTTGTAGGTACCAGGTACGTTTCTCTGTTAGCTACCCTTCACTATACAAAGCAAATTATAATAACACACACACGTGGATCCAGGGCAGATTGAAGACCTCAGAACTTTCTGTAAATCAAATACATTTCAAGCATCTTTAGTTGGGATACCTGAGTAACTTTTGGAAATCTCAGCATGCATTTATTTTTCACTTGACTTTATTACCCATTTTCTTTTTTTTGCTTTCATCGTGCTCTCTTTTCCCCACAATTTCTCCTTAGAAGGATTATGACTGAGATTATGAGAGGTTATGAGATTATGAGAGGTTATGAGATGTCTGAGTCACAGCCTGGAGCCCACCATCTTCAAGATGGCTGAAAATTTGCCTGTCACTAAATTAAATCTTGATGTGCCTGTGTGAGGCCTGAGGCTGGACTGCCTGCCTTGATCTCAATTTGAGATAGGGGCTTGGAAGAGCACAAGGCAATTAGTTGCTTTGTATTTTTCACATACACTTGAATACATTTGGCTCTACATAGCTGATACTTTTTTTTTCTCTCCTGTTCCTCGCTTTTCCCTTTTCCCTCATGAAGAATGAAGGAGACTCTTTTGCTAGCTGAATTTCATGCTATAGAGTCCAGGAGGCTTGGCTGGCACTACAGACATGTGCCATGGGGACCAGTGCTTCCATGGTTTTACAATGATTCAAGAAGTTCTAACGCTGATGGCATTTCCTGCATGGCCTGGTTCTGCCAGATGCAGAATAAATATAGGAAGGTTAAGGCGGAATGACAAGTAGTCACTGAAAAACAAGCCCCAACTCTGCTGAGCACATCTGCTTGGGTCTACCTTAAAAATGTCACATTAGTTTCAGAAGAGAAAGAGAGAGAGACAAAAAACAGGTGTAATCTTGCTTGACCCTCAGCCTCTGCCAAGCCTTCACAGTGCATACGTACAGGAGTACAGAATGGAAAGCAGCCCCATCTTGTTCTATCTGTGCATGGGTATTTGCATGTAATTGCCTGTAACATTCCTGTACAACAGCCTACTGTCACTGTGGCAGTGTTTGCATCACACATACAGCATATGCCAATGGATGTTGCCATTGTATTAAAGTTAAATGAAAACAGCTTCTCCTTCTGGTGCCCTGGGAAAGAACCTGGCAGCAAAATTCAAATTCTTTGCAATGAAATGTAAAAAACTGTATGCAAGTGTAAGTCTGTGTGCAAGCGCACATATACGTAAGCAAAGAATGTCTGCAATGTGTGTAGCTAATAATACATCTCTCTGTGCTGATACACATGTCTGTAAACTACTGATGCAGGTGTGCAGGCATGATTATGAGTATGCACACATGTTGCAAAATATGGCGCACGTGCCACACTCAACATGCGAACAGACAGCTGCATGTCTGATTAGACATATGGCTGTGTATTAGTGTGTGCTCTGCACGTTGAGAGCCCGTTTCTCCAGCAGGAATTGGATTCTGTGGCTCTCAGCTTTGGAACAACCCTAACGTACCATTTACATTCCTGCCAGAGGCTGCATTGGAACCATCTCCCCCACTGAAACAGCAACCAAGGACGAGGAAAGATGAAACAATTTTAATTGCATTTCACTGAAAGTCTCCAGAGGGACTGAGGGAATCCTCCCAAGTTGGAAGTGGTGGTTGGAGAGAGGTGTGTGTGTGTGTGTGTGTGTGTGTGTGTG
>NW_017728996.1:47913683-47916277 GCF_001723915.1 Gavialis gangeticus | reverse complement strand
AGAGAGAGAGAGAGAGAGAGAAGGGGGGGAATGAGGGAGGTTTTGGGGAACAGGGAAGCTAAATAGGGCCTTTGTGACATCTGTTGCAGTGTGACTCAAGCTCTCGCACAGATTCTAGGCTGCCAAGAGTAGCTGGCCTGGAAAGATTGTATCAGCCCCTGAGGACGTGGTTTCCAAACCATTCCAAGTTGGTTTTTTGTTCCCTTTTCTTTCTTCTCTTTCTTTCAGTCTTTCTTTCTTGCTGGAAGGATTTCCAGACTCCACCCTGTGCTCACTGTCCCTCACACCCACAGCTTTCCCTCGCCTGTGATATTCAGAGCCCCTTGCAAACCTTTTATCATCCTTAGGTGGACTTTGGTGGCATAGGGCACCCCATATGGGAGGCAGGGAGAATAGCAGAGGCAAGGGCCCTTTTTTCCAGATGAGGGATATGGGGGTAAATTCTGCATTGCCTTACATTTTATGCAGTCTTGATGAAGTCCCTACATAAAGGTGCACAGAGTATAATTTGGCTTACATTTTTATTTGCCTATATATATTTGCACACACAGGCATGTGCTGCACAGAGGTGCTTTTTCATTGATATGTGTCAGAACATGGGGTGATGGATCAGGCAGGCAAGGATTAAAGAACTTATATGTTCAAGTGAGAAGTGTGTGCAGCCCAGCCAGCTTTCACCATGTTATCACAAGTCTCACAATATTATTTTAAAAGCCCCAGAACCTGGAGTCATGTGATTTTGAGAGACACTCAGCTTTACCTTAAAAGAAAAAATAAGCTTCTGGCTCTCATGGTTGCAGAAGGAAAACTGAAATTATGACTCAAGTGCATCCTGAATGTTCAAAACCCTGCAGACAACTGAAAGAATGCCTTGTTTAAATCCAATCCCATGCTAGTTTGCCACCAGATGTGTGATTTTTGAATGTCTCATGTTGGCAGTGCTGTGCATGTATGTGTTTCTGCATATTGTACCAGTGGTTTAGCATGTTTGAATGTACCACGTATATTCATGTAGTGATGTCTGTGTGAACGCTTGAATGAGTCTGTGTCCTTGAAATTTTCATAGAGGTTTTGAATGCAACTGATGCCAGTAGCTTTGGACAATCCTCCAACAAATTCCTGACCTTGGAGCAATCCAAGGAAAGATCTGCTCCCAAGTCATCCACATTAGACTTTGTTCTGAGCCCACTGCATGTAGGGCTAGGACTTTGAGAGCTTAGGGTTTAATCTGATTCTTATTAAAGTCCCATTAAAGATTCCCATTGGCGTCACTAGGAGCTGGCCAGGACCCTGAGTTAGCACAGTGTAAGATGTACAGTAATGCTTCAGTGCAGAGTCATGCTGTGCTAGCTGGAGAAGCTCTCAGAAACGACATGGGGGTTAGCAGCATGCGTGGGGCCTGTATATATGTAAAGGGATTGATTGTAAGGATGTAAGTGATTTAGTAATGGCCTGCCTGCCTGTACCTAGAGAGATATAAACCTAGGTGCAGGAGGCTTGAATACTTGTCCATTGTGTGTGTATTTGCACAGAGGTTAATGGTTTGTATAGAAGGGTCTAAAGAGGCGTGTGACCTGCTCTAGGTGGCAGAGGGTGGGGAGGTCTTGTGCTAGGGGATTTGATGCTTGTATCTTATGGTGTAAACTCCATGCCCTACCTAGGCATCTGGTTTGCTGATGGGAGGAATCTGTCCTTTATTTGAAAGCAGATACAGGGAAGCTGTAGAGTCTGTTTGCCCCTGACAGGGACTGTATGCTAGGGCTTGCTTTGTTTGCATGTTGCATGATCTGAGTAGTGGTGTGAGCTGCCTGTGTCTGAAAGAGGTGTACAAACGGAGCCATGGGGTGTATGATGGCTCATGTGTTTGCAGTGTGTGTTCTTTGCAGCATGTGCAGCCGTGTGCTCCAGGTGTGAAACACACTACGTGGAGGACAGGAGAATTCAAAGCAATTAGTGTGTCCAGGGTGGCACAGTCCTCAGGGTCTCTACCTGGCTCCGAGCTTCTTCTACCCATCCTGGGTGTCTGAAGTTTGAATGTAATGAAAGGTCTTATAGGAAAATCTCATTCTCTGGGAAAAAGGAGCTCCCTGTTCTTAAATAATAAAAACAGCTATATGCAGCCAAGAGGCAAGCGCACTGGGAGGAAATGCAATCCTGCTCAAACACAGCTTGTGCTCAATCCTGCCCCCACACAGTCAGCTTCTCTGCGGGGAACTGTAAGCAGCACCTCCAGAGTGAGTGTGGGAACCTGGGAGCTTGGGAAGGGGCCCATGTTTGGAGTCAGGTGAAAAACAGGCAACAGATAGCTGAACAGGGGAAGCAACTGCTTTCATGGGGGCCTCCATGGTGAGGGCATGAAAATCTCATTTAGGAAAATTCCTGTCTCACCTGCCACCTCTGGGTCTCCCACTCACTCTCTTATTGCATCAAAACTGATCTAGGGTTCTCACCCACCCCCATGAAGCCCATCCTCACCCCGGTACATCTTGGCTTCCTTACTGACCAGGTTATATACAGATATGGTTGACTCCTGATGTGGAGGTAGCAGTGGGATTTGCAAATGGCTAGCCAGATCAAAGGTAGGGAAAGGGAGA
>NW_017728996.1:47894422-47913672 GCF_001723915.1 Gavialis gangeticus | reverse complement strand
TGCAAATGGCTAGCCAGATCAAAGGTAGGGAAAGGGAGAAGCATGCATTTCATGGAACCCCAGAGACTCTTCAAAGGAGACTCAGGATGTTTTATAGATACATAACAATGGAAACAAGCACTCAGAACAGAGAGAAGTAGGACTGGAAGAGACTTCCTGGGTCAGCAAGCCCAGTTCCTTGTGATTTCAGGCATCTGTCTTGAAATTTCCCCAGGATGGGCAATAAGACTATCCGCTTCAGGCTCTCCTACACACCACACCCACAAAACACCCTATAGCAGCAAACACCAGAAAGCTGCACTGTGCCACATGCAGAGACTAGGCATGATGAAAGGGTGCCACATGTGCCTGAGGACCCTGCAATAGCAGGGAACCAGGGTCCCCTTGTGCTAGGTGCTGTATGTAGCAAGACAGTCCCTACACCAGGAATTTACAATCCGTGTGGACAAGAGTATGTGTGGGGGGAAGTAAACAGCCTTTTTTGACAGCACCAAACTTATCTTCACACTGGAGATCAGCAGCAGAGCTAGGGGTAGCACTACGGTCCCCCGCCCCCCGGCCAGTAGGGCTACGCAAAATTTTGCTGGCTGTTTCATTTTGATGCTGTTTCAACTCGTTTCAAGCTCAAAACAGTGAAATCGAAATGAAACAGAGGGCTTTGAAACAGCCTGAAAACAAAATGAGGCCAGTCGAAACATTTTGAAAGTTTCGAAACATTTCAAGTTTCGAAGCAGCAGCCCAGCCAGGCGGTGGGAGGCAGGGGAGAGCCAGGGCTGTGCTCCCAGCAGCTCCACGGAGCCCCATATGACTCAGCCCCATGTAAAGTGCAGCTCTGGCTTTCCCCACCTCCCGCTGCCGGGCTGCGCTCCCTGGGGCTGGTGGAGATGATCAGAGTGCAGTGCCTGCTCTACCTGCCTCCCGATGCTGGGCTGTGCTCTGATGGGCTCAGCCAGCCCCATGCAGCTCAGCCTGGTGGCAGGAGGTGGGCAGAGTTGGGGCTGTGCTCTGCCTCCTGATACCAGGCTGAGTTCCACGGGGCTGTGAGCCACTAGAAACCCAGCCCAGTGCAGGGTTCCCAGCCGCTTGAAGCCCGGTGCAGCCACTTGAAGCCCAATCGCTTCAAGTTCCCAGCCACTTGAAGCCCAATCACAGCGCTGGGGAGGGGAACTGAGCTGGGCTGAGTTCCCATCACCAGCCCAATTGAAACATCAAAACAGCGTCGAAACAGTTTCACTGTTTTGACGAAACAGAACAGAACAGTGTTTTGGAAATGAAACAGAACTTGAAATGAGACACCGTTCTGTCGAAACGGATGTCCAAGCAGAACACTGCTGTTTCGCACAGGCAGTGCCCTACTGCCAGTGCCCCATCCACTGCCCCTCTGCTTGAAACAGCCAAGCGAGCCGTTCCAGCCCTCGAGCGGCTATGTGGAGGTTGGGTGGGAGCTTGGAATGAAACCACCCATTTTACCTCTCACATCAGCCTACTTGGATGGCTACACAGAGTCCTCTCCCAGCACCCACTGTGTCCAGGGGAAACCCTGGTATGGATTATTTGACCTAAGCTGCTCAAAATCCTTACCAAGATCTCTGGGAGTGGGAGTAAGGGTTTCTTTAGAGGCCAGGATAACAAGAAAATGAAGAGCAGAGCAAAGTCAGGAGACAAAGAGTAGAATAAATGGGATGTTTAAACTCCAGTGGAGAGTGGGATATATTAGCATTTCTACCCTGAAATAAGTGGAGCAATGGCAGGTTAAACCAGCTGGGGCTCTGAGTCCACACATCTAAGCCTACCCTGGGACAAAATGTTTTCACAGCACTGGGATGCTGGGGGAACTGATCAACTTTAATCAGGACAGGAAAAGAGAAGTGTTTAAAGAGGAGGCAGGCATGTGAGGTGGCTTTTGAAGCTCATACAGGAACAACCTGCTGTGCGTAATTTCAGAATCTGGTGCGGTCAGTAAAGGAAGAGGGAAGGGGCCTTTCCTTTCCATAATGCACAGCATCCTCCCCGCTTAGCACAAATCTTTCCTCTAGAACCGTGCACCTCTGAGACTGCACCGAGGCTACGCAGCCAGCCTGAGGTGGGGCGCTGGGGCACATTTGCTTTGCTTTAAGCCACCGGAGTGAACAGTGGAAACGTATAACAAGCAGTTTTTGTGTCATGGGCAATGGCAGTGGCTGGGCCAGCAGCAGTGGCTGGCACTAACCGACTTGTGCCCAGGGCTGATGTCCTGTTGGCCTTACTGGAACAATGTGTGCTATAAAGAAAGAATAACCCTGGTGGAAAACTGGATGTCATGTCTGTAGCTTAATATAAGAAAGAAAGAAAATATTTAGCATTTCTGCCTGCCTGCCTGTCTGTCTTTCTAGGGGTTTTGCATGAGGGAGATTTCTCCCTCAGGAGCAGGATACATTATCCCTCCAGCTTTTCTTTCTATGAGAATCAAGGCTGGAGTTTATGTTTATTGAGAAAATAAGTGCATGACTGCCCGCCCTCTATTTATAGTGCAAGATTAATGTATATATACACAGTCAGTCCTGGATGTGTGAGTGTGTGGGTGTGTGGAAGTGAGTCTCCACATCCCCTCTCAGAGCTGCTGACTGGGCAGATGGTTTTTCTCAGCCACCTCCACCTCAGCCAAAAAAGCCTCTTCTCTCAGCCTCCCACTGCCCCTGTTCCCAGAGGAAATGACACTGGACCCAGAGATTCTGTGGGACAGGATGTATAAAACCTCCAAACACTGCTGAAGTAAAGCCAGGAGGATCTCTCTATCTGGGAGGGGCAGGCAGGGATGGGAAACGGAAAATTCCTCCATAGTCCCCCAGGGCTGGGAGCTCATCCATCCCCTTGGTTCTCACGTGTACCAAGAGTCATTTTTAGAGGGGTGCTGAGGAAGAATTTCAGTTTTATGGTTCATTCGCAGCTGTAAAGCAAACTTGAATCACTCACATCCTCCGGATCATTTTAATACCCTTTTCCTCTGTTCGTCATGAGCCTCAAATTCACCTTCTCAGGAGCTGTAAAAAGGTTGCAGTGATCTGACTTGATTGCACTAATGGGTTTTTTTTGGTGATGGTGTGGATGACAGCAAAGCAGAGGGAAAGATGATGGAAACTTATGCTGGCAGTTCATTTGTGCTGAGCCAAATCTATCCACAGAAGGAGCTGTCCATTGAAGTCAACAGACTCACTCCTGAGTAGAGTTTGGTCTGGAATCATAAGCTGACATTTTACTCTTTTTTTCCCAGGAGGAGAGAGAAAATCTGGAAAGTGATCAAGCAAGGGCGAGTCATTTGGGCAGAAAATTGAAACTATTATAACAGAACTATAATAATAATTATAGTACCTAGCAGCCCAATTGGGGCATGGCAGTAGAGCAGTCAAGGCTCCTGTCTATATGGATCAGGAGACATGAGTTTAAGCCCTGCTCTTGACTCATGCAACAATCACCACCACTTGACCCAACTGTGTTAGGATGCCTGATTATTCAAAGGCGGCTGGATGTGTTGCCAGCCACATTGCTCCATTACATGCTGCTGCCCACAGAACCTGGAAGGCCAGAGCTGTGCAAGGCCAGTAAGCTGCCAGGCTTGGACAGACCACTGACCTAGAAGTCCCAGTGAAGATCGTTGCCCCATTGTACTTAGAGCTGCATATGCACTCAGAGACAGTCCCTGTCCCAAACATCTTACCTAGATGAGACAAACAGGCTGTATCATATTCCTTGCTTCAGAGCGAGTAAGGGAGGCAGAGAGAGGTCAAGGGGACACAGTTGTGTATTCCTAAATATCTGCCTTGTACCATCAAGTGTCACTCACCTGTATGTAATGTGGCTTCAGTGTGGGTGTGCAAGACAGAATCTGAGTATTTCACCTATATGCAGAGCTGGTATGAATGATTAAAGCCTTGTCTACATGGGAAAGGTTTGCCACTTGTACCCGCTGGGTTCCCAGATACAGTCATGTGGATTGGCTTATTCACAAAAGTAGTACGACTTGACTACAGTAGTATAGATAAAATGGTTCAGCTCCCTCACTGCAGGCAAAACTACAACAATATAAACATGTTGTATATCAGTGAAGGTGTTTCCATATGGGAATAAGCTATCCTGGTACAAGGCAGCTTTATATTTACCATAATGACTGCCTGCAGGTTAGGCAGTCATTTTGCAGACTGTAGTGATAATGTTACCTTCTGCATATTACCAACTGCATGGGTAAGAAAATCATATTGCCTACCGACATATGTCTAGGGATAAAACATTATGTATAGGTTAGATCCAGTATAACAGTGGCTTTTGAGGGGAACAGCTCATTTTACTTCAGAAGCAACATAAACTAATTTGAAAGAAGGCCTTCTTATACCAGAATAGGATTAGTCAGATAGCATTTGTGCAACTATAGTGGTTTAATTCACACCTTATTCCTTCCAAAAAAGGTTCCCCACACTGACAAAACCATAGCTTGCTCAAGGTCATCCAGAGCGTCAGTAGCAGAATTGGAAATTGAACTCATCTTCTCAAAGTCGCTCTAGATGGGTACCATTCTGGGATGGGGAAGGGAGGTTGTTACATGGACCTCAACTACCAGACCATCCTCCTTCTTGAAGATAGAAAAAAAATCAGAATCGTTCCCCCCCACCCCGCTAAAATATCCAGGATATCTATTTCAAACATCTGGGAGGCTGTGACTCAGAGAGCCCAGAATTAGCAACAAAAAAAGCATTTCTTCCACAAGTAACCGAAGAGTGGAGTGTGGTTGAGAGAAGCCATGAGTTATGTGCTTGTGAGCATACATGTCTGGTGGTGATGAGGCACTTCTCCTTTTCCCCACAAAAAGCCTATAATCCTCCATCCTCCCTCCAACCCAACATACAAATAAAAAACAACATTTGGATTAAAAAATCCCTCCATATTCTCTTGCTCAAATTTACAACTGACTCATTGCCCATAAAAGCTCTTTATTAACTGGATGAGTCATGGTACCATTCTGTGGCTTTTGAGCTACATGGAACGTACAGGATTGTTCCTTTTTTTCTTTGTTCAGCAGATGACACATGCTGGGGCCCGTTCTCCTCCCAGGCTGGTACACACCCTGAGTCTTTGCAATCCTTCTCGCTTTCTCTGCTGAGTGATATTTTTGGCATATCTCAAGTGGCTTTCTGTCTGTCTGCCTGCTACTGTCCATCTGTCAGGAAGCCAAGAGCAACCACTCAGCACAATGCAATACTCAGTGGTATTGCATGGACCTCAGTGAAATTGCAACACAAGACACACCCAGATCAACAGAAGTAGAAAGATGGAAAATATGAATTTGTCACTCTGCTGGGTCTAGGATGGGGAATGAGGAGGGACCAGAATGTGTGTTCCTTCATCAACTGGGGGGAGGGAGGGTGTATTTTTGTTTCATCCAGGTGAAGAAAGTGACAGCTATTAATTATTCCAAGATGATTTAGTAAAGAGGGAGCCCAGTTTTTGTCTGATACTAGCAGAGACATTTACCTGCTTGGTTCTGGAGTAGTCTGGGAAATGCTGCTTTTTTCTGAGTGTCTCAATGTTTTATCTTGGAACCTGTACAGCCACATTTTCCATCACTCATCCCAGTATTCCCCCAGCTTCTCCGCACGGTTTGCTTCGCACCTACCTCTGGGCTAATGGTTCTCTTTTCCAGCCAGTGATTCGCTTTCTTTAATATGCATTGACAATTCACTTCCCAAAAATCAAATTCCTCTGGAATTTCCCGCCTAGTTTTGCAGATGCAAGGGTGACCCTAACTCAGGTCTAAATTTTGCAATAAATGGAACAAACCAAGCTCAGTGAATCTCAGAGCTTTTGAAACTTGGATCCATATCTGGGTTGGAATTTTGCAGCCTCAGACTATCTCTAACAGACCCCCAGAGAAAAACAAATATAAAATATGCTCCCATGGAAGTATGCAGTAAACTCTCACAGACAGGCAAACACTCCTAAAAGCCGCATCTGCAAAAATTATGCTTGCATTTTTGGTCCCCATGATCCATTGCAAGTGGAAGAGCTGGTAGTTCAACAGTGAACTGCTTGCATTGCTGTGATGAGGAGGGCTGAAAATCCCGGAGATCAAAATAAACTTGTTAATGTGACTTTTATGTAAGGTGGTTTTTAGTTCCTGTGCATTAAGAAATGACTACAAGACAGATATGTAAGCGCTGCAAACTAAATACACTTCATAAGAACATTTCTCTGTTTGAGCTTGAACCCAGGTTTGACCTATTCAGTGAAGTTACAAAACATTGTGGCCGTGTTTCTAGTCTCCTCATTTTTCTATTACATTTAAACTGAAAAATCATGAACAAGCATTAAACTATTACTAGGTTAGTTTGGTAAACATTCTGTTACCACAGTTGACCTGAAACTGCAGTTTTGCCCTTTCATAAAGACTGGGGCATCTTTAAGCATCTGCAGTATTTATGGAGTCAGAGCTTTCCATTCATCTATTGCCTCCACTGGGTATGCCCCTAAGTTCTCTCCTTGTCATGGGGCTGTGCTGCATGGGCTGGCTCATAAACCAACGATAGAGTCCTGAATCTATTTGAGGCACAGTGATGCGTCATGCACATTTCACAGCTGCAGCATAGCATCACAGTGCTGTAATGAGTTTTTAAAATGTGCCATTGCATCAATCAGCTCTGCCATTTGCTCATGGTGTGAAGACCACCCTTGAAGCCAGTTTGGTGATACATGTAATAATAACATATCAGTACAATCAGGGTCAGCTCCATGGAATCCTGCTCAGAGCTGTGTGCGCCAGAGAGATAATAGTATTGCTCTAAATGCAGTATCTCTTGATTCCAAGGTTAATTGGGTGTAAGAAATCTGTAACTGCATGACATTTGGGACAGACCCAGAGTCCTGTTCAGTGAGGTATGAAAATCCCAGTCTGACTATCCTAGGTGCAAAATGTAGGTTAATGAAGCCTGCAATTGTGCTAATATGGAATTCAGTATAGGAGTCTCAACTCTGGACAAGAAGACCCTGAGTCTGAATTTCTATGGCCACCTGGAAGGGATGTTGGAAACAGTCCCAAGGAGCAGCAACCCTCTCTCTGCCTCTTGTGAATGGCTTGTGCTTTCATTTTGTCAAGCCATCAGACTGAATTAAGACTCTCAGATAAGGTTGTTTGTGTGCCTATGAAACTACTTCACTGTCCGACATTCAACCTGATGTTAGTGACTATATTCTTCAGTTAACCCTGTCCTGCACCCGTTGAGGAATGTGCTTATTGTGGATTTGCCTGCAGCTTTCTGTTGCTAAATATGAGAGTGAGGCAAACATATTCCTACATGATTCCCACGATACCAGCTTGCATTCTTCTCCTTCCCCCTCTTAAAGTTTTCCTCTGCTCTTTCCCATCAGCTGGAAACTTTTCCAGCTGCTTGGAACTTTGACCTCAAAATATGTGGTGAAATTTGCAAAGAGAAAGTATGAATAAATAATTTAATTTCCCAAAGTAGCACAGAAGTAACCCCAAACTGTAAGTACTTTGTTGCTAACCTATTGGCAAATGGAGGGTGGGGTAGACCTATCATCACATTGACTTTTGAGTGAGGAACTTCTAGCTTATCTACACAGATTTCATTAAGAGATAAGGCAAGGCAGGACATCTTGTCCCAGCTTGACTGCTTAGGTAAATCACTAGAGAAGTCTTCAGATTTAGAAGTAACTTCTCAAAGACAAAGGCCAGATGGCATGCTAGTCCCAACCAACTACAGGAAGGGCACTGAGATCACAGTGGCAGGGTAATTGTCCACCTGTGAGACCAGCCATTCCTGCAGAACCAATTAGCTGAAAAAGGGCTTTGGTGAGTCCTTTGGGCCCTGATTAAGCAAATTCTCTAGTGCTGAAACTAATTATGCTCTTGGAACCAAGAACTGGTATGGGTGTTTTGCTGGTTAAGGGTCCTGGTCATTTCTTCTCTTCATTGATGTAATCATCTTTGATTCTCACCTAAATATGGTTGCCAAGTCCAGTACACTAGACCAGTGTACTGGCCATGTATTTCACTGTTTAAGTGTTATTATTGTGGAAGAATGAAAACTAAATGCATGCAGCCAAAGTACATTTGAACTTTGGGGATTTTACAACCGGATACAGAACGGGACTTTGAAGTTGGGTCTAACTCTAATTCTTACCAAATTTTCCTTAAGGTTTACCTCATACTGGGCATGTCTACACATTGCCCTATGGCAACATTGTTACTGTGCCTTGCTTCCCAGTAACTGCCTGTACTGTGCCATATGTGTGGCGCACGGTTATTTTTAGCAGCTACTTTGCTGTAGCACCGCATTATAATGGGGGAGTGCACTGCTGTGGCAAAGTAGTGGCTTGTAGACACCTATGATGCTGGTTGGATGCTATATCACCGTACCGCATCACTATGGCGACGTAGCATCATATGTAGATGAGTTCACTGTGTCAACCATCAGATATCCTCATTCAGAAGACATCAGTCTTGTTCCATTGATGTTGATGTATTTAAAGCACCCAAAGACCTGTTGTCTTCTCATATTTTGGGATTGTTTCAAACTATGTTATTTTGCCACTGATAAACTGCTGGCTCATTGTTTCATTTGTGCTGACTGTTGAGGCCACCAGCATAAAGGTTCTGATTGCCCAGTTCCTATTAATGTTCATGCATTTGGGGATGTCCAACTATTTAGGCGTTCTTCACACAGAAGGGGTTCTGAGTGGGATGGTGAAAGGGTAGAACTGATGTAGAAGTGACATACAGACTGGTTGAAAATGAAGAATATGAATTCAGGACAATTTTGGAACTTCCTAACAGCTAAGAAGAACAGGGCAACTTTGCTTCAGAAGGAATGACCTCAGCCCAATGATTAACTAAAATCATCCTTTTTGTATACATTGTGCTACAAATTCTGCCCTCTGTTACACCCAGTCAATTTAATTGAAGTCACTTGGGTTGTATGACCATCAACAAGGTGGGGCTTGATACAGTGACTTTAAATATATAAGCCAAAATTCTGGGTGTGAAAAATGGATGTTCATATTTCCACACACCCAGCCACAATGTACAAAGACTTGTGGGCAGACATGTAGGCAAGTTATCTTGCACTCCTGCAGTCATGTATCGGTGCATCTCTGCTGGGCATGAAACCTTCTGAAATTCAGGGCCTAAATCTCAAAGAGTGAAGAACCGTATAGAACCAGGACTCTGATACGGGAGGTACAGTGGAAGCAATTTATCTAGATACTTTTCTTGGGCATTAGAAGCCTTCCTCTGCTGCCCCACTGAGATTCATTTCTTCTGGGAGGCGCAGTATGAATTTAGTGTATAGCTATCTAGGGTTGCCTGTTTCATCATCAAGATTTTTCCTCCCTTGTCTGCACTTGTTAAAAAAATTCAGCAAGAAAGAAATAGAAGAAAAGGGAATTCAGTGTATGTGTGGCCTTGCTAACAGTCATTCCTTCAATTTAAAAACAGTTTACTAAAACATCACTGTTACATTTCAAGAGCAAAAGTTTACAAGTGTTTTTTTGAAACATGCAACGACTCTTTCCATTTTGTAATGGGCAGAATGCCCAGGATCCAGAGCAGAGGCGCTGCCTTGACTAGCTAAACATGGTCCATGCTTCTAAACATGTCCATTCTTCATCCTCCTGTCCTAACTCAAGGCATGGCACACTACAGGCTTGTAACCATATGTAGGCAGAAACTGGGCAGGGGGGAAAGTCTATAGAGGGGTTGTACCAATATTTGATTCTCAGAGCCACAAACTAGCTCTATTAAGGTCCCCTTTGTGCTTGCACCAAAAAGGGGCTCTAGTGTTGGTTTATGCAGTCAGTGAGGTATTTCCTGCCGTGGTGGACCCCTAGTTGTTATGGAGCTGACATGGCTGGCTGAATGCCATCCCTCTTTGCTGGTCTGTCAGGGAGCATGGCTAGGGCTCTGTGCTCCAACCATCCTCAGATGCTAGAATAGCCCCTCATGCTGTTGGAAGTTGGGTGTCTTATTAGAGTGGGTTTGCTTGGGACCTGCCCTGGCTCCCAGATAGCCCAAGCTAGGGAGCCACAAAACTGGTATAAAGTAACCTTTGTTTCCTGTGCTTGGGAACAACATGAAACAGGTCTCAGTCAGTTCTAGGAATAAGGGCCTGGAACTGGCATAAGTTCTTTGGCCCAGATCCTCAGTAGGTGTAACTCTACATCGTTCCATGGACCCCAATTTACAGCAGCTGAGGATTTGGCCTTTTGTATATTTGAGGGATCAAATGCACTCTACTCGTACTTTGACATCAAATTGGAAAGGGCCCAAAAATATCCAAGGAATACACTGCTTTCTGCCATAACTAAACCTTCAAGTCTCCTTTCCCAGTCAACAATGCCTTCCACCCATTCTCTCCCATTTAATGGACAAGCTGGGAGAAGCGGACAAGACAATCTCTGTGGAAGTTTGAAGCTAGTAGCACTTGCCTGGAAAAGTGAGAAACACTGACTAAACTTGCTTGGTATGTACAAAGCTGGATGGAGCAGTCTGGAGATCTTGTATTTTTTGGAAACAATAAGAGTGTTTGTACTGTGAAACATCTAAAGTGAGTGCCAAAGGAACACTAGAGCCATTTTGGAAAAAGACACTGGTAATGGCCTTGCTTGGTTAATTTCTGTCTAGCATATAAAGGTTGGGGTCAGATGGAAGGGAAACCATTTTATTCATTATCAAAGCAGAAGAGAAAGAAAATTTCCCCATTAGCGTGCCAGTTACCAGATTCTGGTGAGTGAAAAACAAAGGGGTAGAAAACAGATGATGAGGAAAAGGCCTGAATGCCCTTTTTTTACCTCTGTCTTCACAGGCAAGGTCAGTTCCCAGACTGCTGCACCAGACAGCACAGTTTGGGGAGAAGATGAGCAGACTTCAGTGGTGAAAGAAGAGGTTAGAGACTATTTAGAAAAGGGGAATGTGTACAAGTCCATGGAGCTGGATGCGGTGCATCTGAGAGTGCTAAGGGAGTTGGCTGATGTGATTGCAGAGCCACTGGCCATTATCTTTGAAAACCTGTTGTGATCAGGGAGGTCCTGGATGATTGGAAAAGGGCAAATATAGTGCCCATCTTTAAGAAAGCAAAGAAGGAAGATCAAGAGAACTATAGACCAGTCAGCCTCACCTTGGTCCCCAGATAAATCATGGAGCAGGTCCTCAAATAATCCATTCCTAAGCACTTGGAGGAGAAGAAGGTGATTAGGAACAGTCAGCATGGATTCACCAAGGGCAAATCATTCCTGACCAACGTGATTGCCTTCTATGATGAGATGACTGGCTCTGTGAATATGGGGAAAACAGTGAACATGATATACCTTGATTTTAGCAAGGCTTTTGATACTGTCTCCCACAGCATTCTTGCAAGGAAGCTGAGGAAGTATGGGTTAGATGAATGGACTGTAAGGTGGATGGAAAGCTGGCTGGATTGTTGGGCTCAATGGATAGTAGTCAATGGCTCAATGTCTAGGTGGCAACTGGTATCAAGTGGAGTGCCCCAGAAGTTAGTCTTGGTGCCAGTTTTGTTCAATATTTTCATTTAATGATCTGGAAGGTGGAATGGAGTGCACCCTGAGCAAGTCTGTGGATGACACCGAGCTGGGGGGTGCAGTAGATACACTGGAGGATAGGGTTTGGATTCAGAGTGACCTAGACAAATGAATTGGAGGACTGGGCCAAAAGAAATCTCATGAAGTTCAATAAGGACACGTGCAAAGTCCTGCACTTAGGACAGAAGACTCCTATGTACGGCTACACCCTGGGGACTGACTGGCTAAGCAACAGCTCTGGGGTTTACAGTGGGCAATAAGATGATATAAGTCAGCAGCGTGCCCTTGTTGCCAAGAAGGCTAACAGCATACTGGGGTGCATTAATAGGAGCGTTGCCAGCAGATCAAGGGAAGTGATTATTCTGTTCTTTTTTGCACTGGTGAGGCCACATCTGGAGTACTGTGTCCAGTGTTGGGTCTCCCACTATAGAAAGGATGTCAACAAGTTGGAGACAGTCCAGCAGAGGGCAACAAAAGTGGTTCAGGGGCTGGAGCACCTGACTTGTGATGAGAAGTTGAGGGAACTGGGCTTATTTAGACTACAGAAAAGAAGACTGAGAGGGAATTTAATAGTAACCTTCATCTATCTGAAGGGGGGTTCAAAGGAAGATGGAGCTAGACTGTTCTCAGTGGTGGCAGATGACAAGAGCAAGGAGCAACCGCCTCAAGTTGCAGCAAGGGAGGTTTAGGTTGGATATTAGGAAAAACTTTCTTACTGGAGGGTGGTGAAACACTTGAACAGGTTACCTAGAGAGGTGGTGTAATCTCCATCCTTGGAGGTTTTTAAGGTCTGGCTCAACAATGGAACAATATAGTTGGGGATGGTCCTCCTCTGAGCAGGGGGTTGGACTTGATGACCTCCTGAGGTCCCTTCCAGCCCTGATTTTCTATGATTCTAAGACAGTTTGCAGTGGACAGTTATGGAGAGGACTGCATTACTGGAGGAGCACATGCTTCTCATGAAAAGGATCAGGGAGGGTAAGAATCTTTTCTGAACATGTTGGAACCTTTCTGAGTACCCATCCAGGACCAAGCAAAAAACAGTGCTTATTGGTGGTTACCTTTGGAGTATGAAATCAGGAGGTTCAACTGAAGAAAATAGTTAGGAAGGAGAAGATTGAAGCTGGTTGAAAAATTTTATTAAAGAAAATAAGAGAAAAAAATGGCTTTTCCCCACATTAAAATGTTTTCTGTAAAAAATGTTTTTCAAAATGTTCTCATTTTTCAACTAAACTCCCAAATTGTTCAGTTTTCAAAAGTTGAGAACTGAAGGTATTCTTTTTCTTTTAAAAATTGAAAATCTCCAGTACAAATGCTGGAAAAAATGGAAAGAGTTCATATCTTTAAAAATGATGTGATGAGAACATACTTGTTGATTTCTTACCAGCAACACAGAAAACAAGATAGTTGAATATTTGGAGACAGGCAGAAGTGGAAGTCAAATAGTCAAATTTAGAGACAGACATGAAGTCCTCTCAAATGAGGAGGATAAGGTGTTTTGGTTTGCACTAGCAAGCAAAGCCATTGTAGGGTTGGATTAAATTTTAAGGAAGGCTAAATGAACAGATCAGGAAGGAGACATGGAAAGCATCTAAATACCAATAGAAGGAAGTGCTGGTTAAACAGCAAAACACTTGATTTTCTGATAGCCTTAAGAAGAAAAGCACCAAGACTGGTTCAGTGCATGCTATGAGTTTGTGTAATTCAGTACTCTGAGTACTCAGAAAATGTTTTGCAAATCCCACAGCTTGGGTATACATGCTGGGAACTCATGATTCACTGCTGCCTTGGGAGCTTGTCTTTGCTCCAGGAGAGCCATTGCAGAGTCAGTGCAGCTCCCTGAGAAGTGAAGCTATCTTTGTTGGGACAAAGTGTTCTTTAAAAGTGGAAATTTTTACTCTTGCAGCCAGTTGCAAGCCTCCTTCTTCAGGCAAAAATGCTGAGTGAGTGTGGGGAGACAGAAAGCAGGAATTTGGAGGAGCAGTGACAGGGGGCTCCTCTTCTGGCTGGCCTTCCTGGTCACCTCCAGCCCATGCTCGCTCTCCTCTGAGATGGGAAAGAGGAGAAGACAATAAATTGTACAGGCAAACTGCCTGAGGGGCCTGGAATGGGACCTCTCACCCAGGCTGTAGCAGGGCTGCTGAAAGGCAGAGGAAAGCATTGCTCACCATGAGAAGGACTGCAAAGCTGTGGTGGGGGGCATGGCAGAGCAGTCTTTGTTGGTCTAGGATCCTATTCCCTGGGACACCTCTGTTACTGAGGTGTTCCCCTGACCCCAGTTGGTGCTTTGGATGCTCTCCTGCCATGTACCCCTGTGAATGCCCTCATAACTATTGCCTAGATAATCTGTCTAGAGAATCCTACAGATGCAGGACAGCTTGGGGTTGGACTTTGCCTTGACCAGGGCTCATATAGCTTGGAATGCAGTAGACTCTGTGCCATGTGTCTGGAAGAAGCATTCAGCTTGCAGGATCCTCATAATTGTTTAAGGCTGTTTCTTATCTGTTGCCTACCCCCTCCTCCTGCATTCATCTGCTAGTCCTGGGCCCTGCGGAGAGTGGAGCTTTCAGAATGGTTACTAACGTGTGCCTGGTCAAGTAAGGCGGATACGGTCACAGTCTAGACCCACAGGGCTTTGGGGTGGGTGGAGGAGGTAGTGATTGGTGAAATGACTAAGTGTTTGTTTGCTTTATAAATTATTTACCCTGTTTATCTCATTCTATTACAAACACCCCAACTCCGCCTCTGTCTTGCACTTAGGCTTCTTACAGCAAAATCTTTGTTTATCTCATTCCATGATGAACACAGACGCCTTGATCCTGCCACCCTACTATCATGTGCTAGGACTCTTTATTGCTTGTATTCTGCCTGGTACCCTGACACCACAGAGCACAGGAGTATATTGAAGTCCACAGGGCCCAGAGTGACACCCATGAAAAAGATGTCCTCGTGAAAGCTGGATGAGCCACTGAGTAATAGCCTCTGCTCCATCTGCCTTTGTGAAATAAGGGCTCTTGGTAACTCCTGTGTGTAAAAGCTTAGCCATTCAGTCAGGGAGTACAGACAGCACCATGTGACCATGACGGCTGTCCCCAAGCACCTAAGCCAGTAAGACAAGGAAAGCATCTCCTAATAGGTCACCCTTGTGAATGGAGAAGGAAGGGGTGGGACACAGCAGTGGAGTCAGGAGAGGAAGGGCTGGAGGTGTTCAATATTGAAGCATTAGTCTGATGCCAATGGTCCAGTCCAGAAGAGGGTGAGGCTGGCATGAGGGAATCCCCCGGAGGTTAAGACTGGCAACTGTCTGTTTCTGGATTTATGACTGTCTGGGCAGAGATGAGGGTGAAGGGGAAAAGACAGCAAGAAGGAGGGTGGAATTTAAGTAGCGGGATCACTGAGCAGCATGATGAAGCAGGGAACACCAGCAAGTCTCGGCTGTGCCAAGCAGTGTGTGGTAAAGCCTGGCCACTTCATAAGGGAAAAGAATTATAAATCAGTGCTCTGTGTTGCCGCCTATCCTGTGCCCTACAGTAACCCTTTCTGGCTGAACACAGACTGGTTCATTCCTTGTGTATCTTTCACTGTTCCAAGCCCTCCGTAGTCCCTAGTCACTGGGACTTGAATCAGTCCCTCGCCTTCTGCACAGCTGGCTGTCTCCTACTGCCCAGATCACATTGGATGAGGTGGAAGCATTTCATTTTGCTGCTCCTATTCAAGCACCTCAGCCTTGAACTAGAGGCACACCCTTCTCTGAGGGACAGAAGATACTTCCCAGCCCTGACTCCTTGTTGCTGATTTATCTAGAGACTGAAAGGTGCACATACCTACCACATACGCAGCCTGCCTCTCCAATGTAGATACAAGCTATGTATGTACCTAGACTTCTGTACCAATGTCCATCACCACTTAATCAGAGCAGCTATGCATGAGAAACTGATTCTGTGCATCCCATCACTGCAGGATGGGCAAAGCTGAGTCCTGGATGTAAACCAAAAGTGCACAAACACTGCATCCCTCATCTGTTACTGGCGGTAGCAAGGAGCTGTACTTTGGACAGGAGCTGGCTGCAAACCTGGCTGCGGTGTCAGCCTTCAAGCTTCAAGCCCAAACATGGACAGAGGCCTGGGTGTGCTGCTCCCATACTGGCCTCTCTAATGAGATACCGACAATGTATGGATGCTCTATCCTAGCAGTGTGGTGCTATCTGCAAAGCGGGAAGAGCATTCACTTCCAAAGCATCTTGTCTCTCCCAGTGACATCCCCGCCCTGCCTTGGCCAAGGGCAGATGGGCAGGGCAGGAGCAGAAACATGGGGTAGGTTAACATTCAGCTCCCAGCAATGCTAGCGATTTGCCGCAGGGCACAGAGAGGGTCCTCCCCAACTACATGAGGGTGTGGAGCAATACAGAGCAGTGCTGTGGGGCATGGGGGCACCTGGCAGTTGGAAGGCACTTGGGCACATCACCTGCCTGCTCTCCGGTCAGTGCCCCCACAGAGTTGTGCTGCAGGGCATAGGGGTGCATGGGTTGGATGAGCATGGGAAAATGGGCCACTGCTCAGCATATGGCTGCTGTCCCAGACAGATGTGCTGTGATGGCTGGGGGGCCCCTGGAGGAAGGGGGCACATCAGAACTGCAGAGCATAAGGGTGTCTCACATATTTGGTGTGTAGCTGGCATCCTTGCCATAGGGAAGCAGGGTACATGTGAGCTGGGGGCTGCCTAGGGATTGGAGGCTTTCTCACTGACAGCAAATAGAGGCAAAAATCAAGGACCCCACAGGACTGAACCCAAACCTATTGATTCCAATGGCAGAATTTGCGGTTGACATGCATTCAACACCAGTGAACCTAGTACAGCCTATTTGCTAAAGATTGGCTTCTTCAGAGACCATGACTGCCATGACCCCTTTACTTCCCCATCCAAAATACTTCCTAGTCTCCAACATAAACAAAATCCCTGGTTTAAAACAAGCACCTCATCTGTTTAATCCCAGTCAGAGGCAGCACAGGGCTGAGACTTTATCACTCAGAAACTGTTCCTTCTGATTTCCTGCCCAGTTCTGGCTGGTTTGAAATCACTACCCCCATCATTCCCAGTGCTGTTGTGCCTGTGTTGGGAGGGGGGATATAAGGAGATGGTCTTGTAACCAGTCTCCTTATTTGCTCCCTGCAGCTGCTGTCCCAGTGTTTGGACTGTCTGGGCTTTGAGACAAATCTGAGTTCATCCCTTCTCCAGCCCGCAGCCAGGGTTTCAGCACTGAACTATGCAGGTCTGAGGGCTAATCTTGCTCATAACCTTGCTTCGTAATCTTACTCATAACCTTGCCTCTCCTCTGGTCACTGACTGACCCCAGGTCTATCTGTGTCTCTCTCTGGGACTTGAGCTCTGTATTCCCCAGTCATCTTTCTGAAAGCTGCAACAGTACAAGCGGGAGACTTACCTCCAGGCCCAGGGTCTGCATGTAGAGCCAACATCTGGAAGCCAAGCTGGAGAAGTGGCAGCAGGAGGGCTGGGGAAAGAGTGCTGGACCCCATGGTGTAGACCTAGAGTGGACCAGCAGCCAGTGTTCCCCACGCTGCGAGAGGGGAAGGCAAGGGAGGCACAGCCTCAGACAGAGCCTATCTGTTTTCAGTTGAGGGCTCCGCTACTACTATATTTAATAAACTGCTGCTGAGGGAGGGACCTTCTGACTTTCCCACCAGTCACAAATCTGGCTGGGTTAAAACAGGCAATTCTCAGATTACAAGTTGGTTCTTCTTAAAGGGCTACTGCCTCATGATTGCATCCCACCCCCAAATATTCTCTTACTCCTTTTAGTAGGGAAAGATTCTTTCTTCCTCCATGGTTTTTCTGGGCTGCCCAAGCCTGAAGCCAGGGACTATATGATGTCTCACTGCTGTTTGGTTGCTGAGGTAGGAATAAGACATGCCTGGGAGGAGGGGAAGTCCTGTTTTACCTGAAAGATCCCCTTGGACCTACCAGGAGTGTTACACTGAGTCTGACATCGCTGAGAGATGGAGTGTCCCTGGAGTGATGCTAAGGAGACTGACTAGAGAGCAGGAGTACATGTCCCAAATTCAGATTCATATCAATCAGAAGAGGCCTGAGTGGAAAGTGATACCCCCTTCCCATGCTGACCAGAAAAAAAAAGCATATGAGGACTGGTACTAATAGCAAAATAGAGGCTTGTGTTTGTTTTGTTTCTCCAGAGTTCCCAGCCTTTTCCCCACATGCTTCAGAAGCCTAGTTCACAAAGGTTTTAGCTAGTGTCATACGCTGAGGGCTAAAATAATTTAAAAAAAAGGATGATCTCACATCATGGCATAGTGGGAGTGTCTACACATGCAAATAATCTGGGAGCAGTTTACTCTAGAGTAAAATACCCTAGAGTAAACTCTCCTGAGCACACCTACACATGCAGGGATGCGGGAACAGATTTCCTGCTCCTAGCAGCAGACTGCTCCTACTTCCTGTGGCCCTGTACCAGGCCCCTGCAGCAGCCAGGGGGAGCTCTAGGTTCCCCCTAGTGGTAGCTCAGGGGTTGGCAGGAAGCATGGGTACAGCTGTCTCCCTGTGACGGCTGGAACATTGCTCCCTGCTCCCAGGAACTGCCTGCTGCCAGGGCCTGGGGTGGGAGATAAGGATCTCCTAGCCTGGGCCCCACACTGCAGGTCTGGGAGATAAGGATCTCCCAGTCCCCACTCCCCAGTCATGAAGTAGGGGCTGGGAGACATAGTCCCTGCCCCAGCTCTGGTGGCAGAGGTTGCCTTGGCAGCAGGTAGCTCCCAGGGGCAAGGAGCAATCTCTTGCCCCCGGCAGACAGGGAGTACATTTACTCTTAGTCAGGCATCTACACATGCACTACTGCACAGTAAGTAATCTAGAGTAAATTTGCTGCTTGTATTTACAGGTAGCAACTTTACTCAAGATTAGATCAAATTATGGTGTGGTAAGCATCTGCATTTGTAGATGGTGATACTTACTACGTAGTAATTGTTACTACTAGAATTTTTTTTGCCAGAGCCCTCCAGTGATTGACAAAGCAACTTGTCCGATGTGGTATCAAGTGAACTTTAATACTAATCCCTAGGCTTTATTACAAGTTTCCTCTTCATAATATGACCTGGCAAGTGGTTTCTTCAGACCTTGCAACAATGACCTTCAGTCTTACCGGCCTCAGAACCTCTGCTGGGTGTGTGGGATGTTAGTTTCTGGATTCCCCGTTGTTCAAACAAGAATTCCAAGGTTGCTCCTGTCTCCTGAGGGTGGCAACACAAAACACAGGTGTTCATTTGTTTGTCCATCACTTTTGTAACTTTTCTTATCCCAAATTGTCCAGTCCCCTGGTTCTGTGCCAAGCATTCCTTATGTGGTGCACCAATCCCCTGGCACAGTGCCAGGTAGGGAAACTGTTGTTCCTTGCTCACCTAGTGCCCACTCAGTCTTCTCTTTCCCAGGCTGCACAGTCCCAGATCCCTTAGTCTTTCTTCATAAGGTTTGTCTTCCAGGCCCTTAATCATTTTTGTGGCCCTTCTCTGGACCCTTTCATGTCTTTTTTGAAGTGCAGTGCCCATATGCATCCCAGTGTGCTATTAGTTCTGTTGACTTTAGCATTGCACTGGTGTCTCATGTTCATCCTGTGATCAACCATAACCCCAAGGTCCCTTTCA
>NW_017728996.1:47885428-47889422 GCF_001723915.1 Gavialis gangeticus | reverse complement strand
TGGCGACGCCTGGACTATGGCTAAAAAGCCTTCGCATAACTCAGTTTGTCTACAGCAATAATTAGCTCTAATCTCCAGTAAAGCATCTTGTGTAGATGTGCCCAGTGTGTCCTAGTCCTTCACCTGCGTGCAAGCACAAAGCACCCTGTCTGGCTGGTTTCATGGCTGTTCCCAGGAAAATTCATTGCACTTCATAGCAGTTATCAGGGGAGGCTTTGATCCCATTCAGTGGGGACCAATGACTAGCTGATCTCCTGAGATCTCTTCCAACTTTAATTTCTCTGATTCTAATGATACTGGAAGAGGCTGCTGGAGACCATATGATTAAAAATAAAATGGCTTATTCCACTGAAGCCCCCTGAGGCTGCCTAGGGAAGCTATGGAATTTCCTTCCCTGGAGGTTTTCAAGAAGAGGGTGTCTATCTGCCTGAAATGGTTTAGGAATAGCACATCCTGCATCTGTGTAAAGGGCTGGGCTAGGTGACCCTCAGGTTCCTTCTGGCTCTTGGATTCAATGATCCTAAAAAGGAGATTTTATTTTTATATTTAACTCAGTGATACGATACAGGGGACTGTTTCTCCCCCCATATCACTGAACTGACCAAATAGCCTCCTCTCCATCGTCCTGAACAGATTTTGCCCTTTGTGTCCTCAGCTGTAGCTCTGCATTGTCATCTTGCTACGGCCTTGTACCTCTCCGCGCCACCTCCTTGTGTGGTGGGCTCGCTGCTTTTGCTTGGCAAGCCCGGCTTGGAGAAGGACACTTTGGATTGGTGGAACATTTCCACCAATCAGGTAACAGCTGGGAGGGGCTTGCCCCTCCCCTGCTCGGAGGATGGGGATGTGAGGAGCCCCTGGACCGGATTGAAGACTGTGTTTTGCAGGTCTGGCAGACTTAAGCTGCGGGGCCTGTGCTGTAAATAAAAGCCCAGCGTGCTCAGCACACTGGGCAGATGCAGCGAGGGACTCTAGAAGAGCAGAGCCAAGAAAAGCTGGGGAGCTCTCCCCCAGCGGGCTGTAGGCCCAAGGCTCCTGAAGCCTCCACTGGATCAGCTCGGGCTGTTGACAGTGCACAGGGACGGTGTGAGGAGACTTGGCCCTGGGGGCAGCGTGAGACTGCTCGGGCCCATCACGGTGTGTGGTTTGGTGCATGGAGCCCAGGTTTTGGGAGCCACAAGCGGCAGCTCAAGCCTGCAACCCCGGCAGGGCCAGTGGGCCGCATGGTGCGCAGGGCAGCACACAGGGCAAAGGCCTTGGGGGGCTGCGGTGAGGTGGTTTAGGCCCCATCTCCCAGCAAGCGGCCAGATCCCATGGTGCGCAGGGCGGCACACGGGCCTGAGCCTTGGGAGTCAGGTAGTAGCAGAGGCTGCTTGGATTAGTCACCTGGCCTGAGGCCGGCCGGCCAGAGCCTAAAGGGCCTGGCCTGTGCTAAAAGAGCCCTTGGTGCCAAAGCCAGGGCACAGGGAAATAGTAGTGCTGAAGCATGAGGCTCAGCACCCAGAAGCCAGCAGCGGTGGTGCAGCAGCTGAGAGGAGCCGAGCCCTTGGTGCCCAGAGCGGGGCACAGGGTGGGGAGGAGCCCAGTGGCACGGGAGAGGCCTGGACAGGTATTCCAGCAGAGAAGACCCCACCAAGCTGACCACTGCCACCTGAGGGAGCTTGAGTCATTGGGCCCTTGGGTCCCACAGGGGAAAGACATTTGGGGCAGGCAAACCCAGAGAAGAGGCTGGGTGAGCAGCCCCCCCTGCCTAGTCAAGGCCCTAAGGGGAGGGGCCCCTGGTGCTTCCTGAACACCTCCCCCACCAAGGGACCCCATTGGAAGGAGGACTATCTCTTGCTATGAGTCAGGGACTATATTAAGGAATAGATGTTTTTAAGATAGTTCATGTTTGTGCCTTATGTTTTGTAATTGAAATGTTGTGATATTGCATTGTGTTGATGCTGCTGAAATTGTTTTATTGTGATGGGTAAATAGTGTTATCATAGGACAGAGTCATTTTTGAAAAGCACCCTGTTGGTTTCTTGGAATGGTAGGTCCCCTAACTGGGTAGGGGTCCATTTGATGTCTATCTTTCTGCATTAACTAAAGAGGGAACTTGGTTATTGGTTAATGTTCACTGTGTAAATATATGCATATGCTTTTTAGTTTTATGTTTATGTATATTATAACTCAATAAATTGTATATAGTTAAGAACTTTGGGCTTGGGCTAACTCTATAGAGGAAAGAAGGATTCACTCGAAATTCTGGCATCCCTCTCACACCAACCCCTTCTGCCTATCCATCCCATCCAATTGAGAATAGGGCACACCCTTGCATGTACCCGGGTTACACTTGCATAAGAATGCTTTCAGTCATTACACTCTTTCAGACTGCTTGCAGAACACTCATCTGCAAGCAGTTTTAATTAAAAAAGGTATTGCATGGATTGTGGTTCATAGCCACAACCATAAATAGTAGAAGCACTGGTGAACCGTATGTCTTCATTGCATCCCTTGATTAGCCAGCTTTGGCCTGGAGTCAGTTAAGGCAGTATTATATATGCCATGGCAGGTCTGTACCAAGTGGAAGATGCTTGGCTAGTGGAAGGTAAATCACACAGATCGCTAGGCTTTTTTCCAGGCCATCACACCATTTTTGCAATGTCTTTGGTTCAGCAGATGATTCAAGTGGTTTCACATGATCAAGAAAACGTTGATATAGTTTTGACTGACTCAATGCTGGAATTCTCTTGTATGGAAGACATTGTAGGTCTGCACATAGCCTGTCCATCTCCACTCCTATGTTCTTGGTGCTTATCAGGATGAACAGCCCCAGCAAAGCTGTATAAACAGTTGACATTTGTAGGTATAAGGCATCCACTGACATAAAAGAAACTTGTATTTAGTGCTGGGTCCAGCTTATGCATATGCGATGATCCCATACACCATAAACTTGTTCAACCCAAGAGTTGCAAAGTGACAGTACGTTAGACAGATCTGGACTCTATCTTTGATATGGGCATTTGCCTTTGAATTGGTGTGTCCTTGTGAGTACATGTTCAGGAAAGGGAAACACGAAAGCAGGAGAGACTTTGGTCATAAGTATTTACATGTATCCTTTGCTGGAAGCAGAGTCTGCCTTATTCACAGCTGAGAGCATGAATCCCAATCACTTAGACACTTAGAAGTCCAGACATTGGAATTGAAAGTGGATAGGACCTGTGGGGTGATCCAACAGCTTCATTGGTTTCCAGGGTAAGATTGTTCCCGATGGTATATTCTCTTGTGAAAAGCTATGTTATAAAACACACATTGCTTAAATAATTTAAGAACGAGCAGGTTTCTCACTGTTTTTTGGATCTGTATTCCCTGGCTAAAGTACAGACTAGGGAATTATTATAAATGTATGAGTTTTATTAGCCAAAACAGCTTAATGTAAAATAAGAGATTCTAGGAACCAAAATAAAGATGAACGGATGATAGGGTTCATAATGCCAAAAACTGAATTCTGTGTGGGAGGCTACAATGTTTAAGTGATAAGAAGTCAATTCAATGAGTGTTTTGCCATACTCTTTTGCACAGGCAAACTTTGATCCTAGCTCTTTACTGGGGGAGTGGGGGGGTGGGGGGAGGGATTTAGATATTTAGAAAGATCACTTAGAAACAGTTTCAATCCACTTCAGAACTACTTTGTCCAGGGGGTACTCACAGCCATTGCTTTTCCACATAAAGATACACATTTATCCTCCATTAAATCTAAGCAAGCTAAGTAGATAATCACATTGATGGTATTCTAGATAGGTCTGTATTGACTCCATGGCATTCTCAAGGATGCCTCTGAAAACAAGCCCTCTATTCCCTATTGGAAACAAGTGTCTCTGCCTCCATTGCCCCAAAACCTGAACAGGGCTATAGAGGCATCTACACAGTCCCCATTCTTTTGAGACAGATAGAGTGGGTGCGTGTGGGTCAGACTTGTTTTCATAGTTTCATAGTTTCTAGGGTCAGAAGGGAC
>NW_017728996.1:47879637-47884324 GCF_001723915.1 Gavialis gangeticus | reverse complement strand
CACTGATGAACCCGTGTTGGTTGCCCTTAAGCATGAAATCCCCTGCTTTTTTTGCAACTGTCTCAAGGATGATATGAAACAAGTGTAGATCTACTCTTGTTTATAAATGTGCTTGGGGAGGTGGGGGAGAGGGATGCTAATACATGTGATGCTGGAGTCTGCTGGAGCCCAGTAATTACCATGCTTCAGCAGACTCGATTAAACAAGTGTGCTCCAACATGCTGTAATTATAGCACATTGGAACAGCCTCCCTGAACACGTATATGAGCCCTTTTTATGTATCTGGAATTTCACAGAAGATTCACAGAAGTTTAGTGCTAGATGGGACCTTATGAGATCATCAGGTCCAGCTCCCCTGCTCTGGGCAGGAAAGACTGCTGGGTCATATAACCTCAGCAAGTTGTGCATCCAATCTACTTTTGAAGATCTCCAGGGTAGATGCCTGCACCACCCCTGCTGGGAGTCTATTCCAGAGTCTGGTCACATGAACCATGAAGTTTTTCCTTATATCCAGTCTGAAACCTTCTTCTAGGAGTTCATGACCATTGCTCCTGGTTTTCCCCTGGGGCGCTTTGGTTAATAATTATTTGCCTAAGCCCTGATGCTCTCCCCTGACATATTTGTAAGCTGCCACCAAATACCCATGAAGTCCTCTCTTTTCTAGGCTGAACAGTCCTATATCTGTCAGCCTTTCCTTGTATGGCTTGCTCTTCAGGCCTCTAATCAGATGAGTGGCTCCTTCTTTAGATTCTCTGAAGTGTCTCCATATCCTTCTTGAAGCGTGGCACCCAAAACTGGATGCGGTACTCCAGCTGTGGCATCACCAATGCTGAGCAGAGCAGAGCAGAGCATAAGAATAACTTCCTTAGTTTTGTTTGAGATGCATCAGTTGATGCATGCTAGCGTATTGTTTGCTCTGCTAACTGTAGCATCGCATTGGTGGCTCATATTCGTTTTATGGTCAACTATGATCCCCAGGTCCCTTTTGGACATGGTGCTAGCTAGTGTAGCACCACCAAGACCATAATTTTGTTGTGGATTTTTCCTCCCCAGGTGGAGCACTTTATACTTTTCAGTGTTGAACAGCATCTGGTTCTGTTCTACTCATCTAACTGATCTGTCTAGATCCACCTGAGTCATCTTCCTACTCTGATGCATGGTTGCACTTCCTCAGAGCGTAGTGTCATTGGTAAACTTTGCCAGTGTGCTTTTCACCCCCACATCCAGATCATTGATGAAGATGTTGAAAAGCAGTGGTCCAGGTACTGACCCCTGGAGGACCCCACTGGCTACCTTCCACCAGGTCAACACAGACCTGTCTATTGGTACTTTTTGGGTCCAAACCCGCAACCAGTTTCCCACCCATCTGACAGTTGAATTGTTGCGCCCATAGTCCCCTAGTCCTCATTTCACCAGTATGCTTTTTTTTTCATGATGCCAGTATGCTAAGAAATTATGGCATAACAAGTCAGATTGTACTAAAATCTTTAGCTGCTAAGCCAGTTTGAAGTCTCTTCCTCTTTTTGTCTATGATACTGTCAACTTCTTTGACCGCCAAGTGTGATTTTTAGCCTCATCCCTTTTAAACATTCAGTTTCACACAGTGACTTTTGTTGGAAAGAAGTGCAATTTCCTGTTATAAATAGTACTAGGCTTCATGTAATAAGTGTCTCCAGCCTCAACGCTCTCAATTGCTTATTGATTTAGTATAACTTCTCAGCCCCAAGACTAAATTTGTTGGTGAAATTCAAGCACACATCATGTTTCAGTCATTTGGAAGGTTTTAACTTCAGGTACATGCTTCCTGAGAAGCATTTAG
Organism: Gavialis gangeticus; assembly: GCF_001723915.1. NCBI lineage: Eukaryota > Metazoa > Chordata > Crocodylia > Gavialidae > Gavialis > Gavialis gangeticus. The sequence goes on along the minus strand of NW_017728996.1, from coordinate 47,882,505 downwards.
CTTAGCATAACCTAAACTGGCACTTGCATTAAAAAATACAAGTACAGAAGTCATTTTGCTACTTATCAGTTAGAACCGGCAGGAAAGTGGATTCTCCAGCCCAGCTTCGGTCGCAATGACTGGTTTCTGGAGGCAGATAGAGAGCTCATTCTGGTGAGTCACTCATGGTGTTCTGACAGCTGTCTTCTTATCATCTTTCCCAATTTTGCAGGGGTCTCCTGAGATAGGACCGAAAAAGACAGAGTGAGTAGGGATCTTGGCAGCAGCCACAAGACATTAGTTCTGTGCAAACAGAGGGCACTCTTGCTGGCTAGGAAATGGAAGTCCTGCTCACAGCTCTACTCACACATAGGTTTCAGAATCAGGGAAAGTGATGTGCTGAACAACAGAAAGGGTTTTATACCTTTTCTTCTGGGTGGCATTTGTTTGCTTGAGGTGGGGCAATCATAAAGCAACTAAGTTCTATCAAAGACATTAAATGTTCAACCAGGAAATTGTGTCCTTTCTCAGAGAAACATAGAAAATTAGGGCTGGAAGGGACCTCAGGTCATTTAATCCAACCCCCTACTCAAAGCAGGAGCATCCTCAATTAAATCATTCCAGTCAGGGCTCTGTCAAGCCAGGCATTAAAAACCTCCAAGGATGGCAATTCTACCATCTCTCTGGGTAACCTGTTCCAGTGTTTTACTACCTGCCTACTGAGAAAGTTTTCCTAATATCCAGCCTAAACTTCCTCTGCTGCAACTTGAGACCATTGTTCCTTGTTCTGTCATCCGTCACCACTGAGAACAGTCCAGCTCCATCCTCTTTGGAATCTCTCTTCAGGTAGTTGAAGGCTGCTATTAAATCCCCTCTCAGTCCTCTCTTTTCTAGGCTAAATAAGCCCAGTTCCCTTAGCCTGTTCTCTTAAGTCACATGCCCCAGCCTCCTAACCATTTTTTTTGCCCTCCACTGGACTCTTTCCAATTTGTCTGCATCCTTTTTGTAGTGGGGGCTCAATACTGGACACCACAGGTGGTGGAAGGGGGGAGCTAATGGAGCTTAGTCCCCCCTCCCCAAGAGGGACAGCAGTAGGGCCTCAAGGCAGCCCCGCTGTGGGCTTTCGGCAGCTGCAGCAGGGTGGGGGAGGGTGGGGAGGGTGCACATGCAGCAGTGAGGGCGGGAGTGGGGCTGGGGTTGGGGCAGGTCCTGCACAGCCAGCGTGGGGCGTGGCACGGGACTGAGCCGCAGATCATCCGGGGGACGCGGCTTCTGCTGCTACACACACCCCAGGAGGCACAGGGGGCATATGCCTCCAGTTCCATGCAGGGCAGGGCTGGCTGCCACTGCGGGATGTAGCAGTGCCAGGCTCTTCCTGGCTGGGCTGCCCTATGCTTGGGCAGGCAGCTGCGGTGCTGGGAGGGGAGCTACGGGGGAGGAGGGGGGTTTCAGCCACCCCGAAATTCACCGTAGGCCCCCCAACCTCCTCTCCTAGAGCTGCTTCCCATTCTGCCCTGAGTGCAGTGTAACCTAACCCCCCTGCCAGGAAGAGCCTGGTGCAGTCCCAGCCCCAGCCCACTCTTGCCCAGCATAGATCCTGGGCACATGCTCCCCCATTCCTCCCAGTGTGCATGCAGCAGCAGCAGCAGTTGCCACCCCGTCTCTGCACTGGGCACTCCTTGGACAAGCTGCTCGTGGCTCTGTCCCGTGCCCCACACTGGCTGTGCAGGACCTGCCCCAGCCCCACTCCCTATCCCAACCCCCATAGCTCTTTCCCCTACCCCCACAGACTTACCTGCTGGGGGGGGATGCATGGTCAGCCCCCACAAATAATTTTTTCTCCCTCCGCCTGTGCTGGACACAGTACTCCAGATGTAGCCTCACCACCGCAGAATGGAGGGGAATAATTACTTCCCTTGATCTTCTGGCAATGCTCCTACTAATGCAGCCCAATATGCTGTTGGCAACAAGGGCACACTGTTCTCCAGAGGTGGATTAAGGTGTACTGGGGCCCTGAGCAAACACAAAATTGGAGGCCCCCTCCCACCATGGGAGCTGGGCTGCAGGGGGGGAGGGGCCCCTTTCCCTCCAGTGCTGGCAGGGGAGGCTGGATGGACCCTACCGGGCTGGGGGTGGTGGGGTACATGTTTGCCTCTTCTCCCTGCTCCCCACCCCACCTCCCCTGCTATGATCAAACATACACACACACAGGCACACACACAGAGGCATGCACACAGACAGGCGCACACTCTACTCTCACTTTCTGCACACGGACACACAGACACAAACATATTCTCCCAGCCATGAACACAGACATGTGCACACACACGCATGCACAGACACATTCGCACACACACACTCATGCACACATGCAGATGGGTGTGCACTCTACTCACTCGCTGTCAGCACATGGACACATAGACACAGACACAGACATACTCTCCCTGCCAAGAACACAGACACACACACACGCAATCATACACATGCACAGATGTGCAGACAGATGCATACAAACACACACACACAGAGAGATGTGCACAAACACACAGAGATGCACACAAACACACAGAGAGACAGATGCTTACAGATACACGACGTGCACATAGACACACAGATGTGTGTACAGACACAGATGCACAGGTGTGTGCACACGCACACAGATGCGCGCACAATACACACAGATGCGCACATATGCACACACACATGCGCACACACATGCGCACACACACACTGATACACGTGCACACACACACACACATACAGACATGTACACACAGAGACAGAGAGAGACAGAGACACATGCACACCTAGCCACACGCATTCCCCTCACAGGACGTCCCCCTCTGCCACTCTTGATCACTCTGAGGCAGCCACCTACCCACCCCTTCC
>NW_017728996.1:47871328-47879219 GCF_001723915.1 Gavialis gangeticus | reverse complement strand
CTGAGGCAGCCCCCTCCCCACCCCTTCCTTGCCCCCCACCCACTGCCCACAGCTCAGTCTCACTCCCGCCCACCCCTGTTGCACTGAGCTGCCAGACCAGGCCGGCTTAGGCTGGGAGTGCTGTACCTCTGAGGGCAGGTGGTGGTGCTGGGAGGGGTGGCTAGTGGAGCTGAGGTGAATTTGGGGGGCTATGGCCCCTTCCAGCACCATTGCCCACCTGCAGAGGCGCAGCGCAGCATGTCCTCCCCTGCAAGCGTGGCACTGCATGGCACTCCCAGCCACCCTGGCCCCAGCCTGGCCCCCCAGCCCCATTGTGGGAGGGGTGCCACTCCTGGCTGCAGGGAAGCAAATGCAAAAGCTGCGGTTTTAAACTCGGCGACATTTGTCTCCCTGCTGGGAGACAAGAACGTGCCAAGTTTAAAACCACAGCTTTTGCTTCCCTGCCGATGAGGATCCCAGGATCCCTAATTGGTAGGGGCCCCTGGGCTCATGCCCAGCTGGCCCGTGCATTATTCTGCCTATGCTGTTCTCATCTTCCAACAAGAAAATGAAGCATGTCTTTTGTGCTTACTTTTGTATTTTTGGGCACTTTTACACATCCTCTGGTGGGAGACGGGGTGGTGCTTTAATTAGAGTGGCTCCAAGAGCCACTCTAATGAAAGTACTGCAGCCTCTTGTGTATCAGCATCCTTGCCTTTCAAAATGGCAGTGGGGGCACTTGAACCAAAGCTTGTTTGATGAACTTTAGTTCAAGCACACCTGCCGCCATTTTGAAGTGTGGGGATGCTGATACAGGAAATGTGGGAGGCTGCTGGAGCATGGTAAATTACCACGCTCCAGCCGACTCAATTAATCGAGTCTGCTCTGATGTACTGTAATTACAGTGCATTGGAGCAGGGTTGGCACTGATGAACAGGCATCTTTTGTGTCTGGAAAACTCAGGAAACTTTGTGCAAAGCATCTTGTAAGATACCAGTCTGTGGAAGATGCGTTGGGCCACACACTTAGCTTAGCAACCTACTGTCACAAGCTACTTTCTACGGATCCATGCACACAACAAGATGTGTAAAGTTGCCCAAAGTAGTCCTTTTCAGTTTTGCACATCTCTGTTCTTTCTAATAGCACTTTTTGCTGTCTACAAAAATATCCTTTCAGAAGTTAAGATAAAGTCTTTCTATAAAAGTTCTTCACATTCATGGAAAGTTCTGTTATTTTGTAGTAGTACATCATGCAGCAATATAAAGCCTTTTAATTTGTGTTGCAATTAATGAAACAAGTACAGAACAGCTGTGCAACCCTCTGTATCAACACTCAATTATTCCCTATGCTTGTGTGACAAACTTTTTAGGATTGTCAAGTGGCCAACTGGGTAGTTTGCCCTCCCAAGCATCCTTGCGACCTTTTCCTTTGTTTTCTCCTCCTCCTGAGAACTATACATGCATATAGACAGCTGATCTAGATGCGTGTTTTCATAGGACCTCAGCCTGCCAGCTGAAATGAGGGATGAGTCTTAGACAGAGATCCACACACCCACGCTCTCACCTGCCACATCTTTGGTGTTTATAGGAAGATGTTCAGTACCTGAATGGGTAGTTCCATCTAGTCATCATCTGCCGTCCTATGATGCTGAGGGCTCCACCACCCCTACACCCTTGCCCAGTCCACCCGTTGTCTAGGCATCCTCGGGTTTGTATTCAGCCGCTGGGTTCCTCCCCTGGGCCTTTACCTCAACAAAAAAAATGAAAGGAACCCACGCCTCCTGTCCTGGAGGATTGTTGTCCAGCTTTTGGCAATAAACAAAGAAACAAAATGTCAGTGCGACTACTCTCTCCTTCCCCTGTGCATGTCCATAGGATCGCACCTCTTGTGCCTTCTACTGGGGTCATCACAGTACCCCCATCTCACTGAGGTCATTTATAATTTTTCCTTGTACCCCTTTTAGGGTCACTACAGTACCAGGCTTTAATAGTGTCCCTCTATTAGAGTCTTTACTGTACCTTTTTCTCTGCCGGCTGGAGGAGATCGCAGGCAGTTCCTGACCGCCCCAGTCCACTGTACCTTCCTCTAGAGCAGTGGTCTCCAAACTTTTTTGATCATGCACCCCTATCAGTAAAACATTTTTGAGCATGCACCAACAATATATGTACGCTTAAATAAATATACATCTAAATAGAAGTTCTAATATTTTCTTCCTGCACCCCAATGGATCGTCTTGTGCACCCCACTTTGGAGACCACTGCTCTAGAGCTTCTCCAGGGAGTTCCCTCTCTGCAGGAGCCTCCTGCCTGCCCTCCATGCGGCTCTCACAGGTTCCTCCAGCGTTGTTCGGCCCATCTCCTTCGCTTCTGGTCCTGCGCTCTCCCCTTTTGCCTGTTCCAAGTTCCTCTTTATGCTGCGGTTTGAGTTCCCAGCTCCTCCCCTCCAGAAACACCTGGGTATGAAGGGTTTCAGCCAGGTCCTTTGGGGCTATGGATCTAGGGTAGCTGCTTCTGGCTTTGGCACAGGCTCTCTCACTCTTTCACAAGGATCACTTCACATGCAAAACTTTCTGTGTGCAAATGCTAGTCATACAGGTAAATGGGCCTTTGGGTCATTTAGGCAACATAACATTTTTGTTGATTCATCTTAAAGACTTATGTTTCACATTGGTTTCTTAATATATGGTTTGAACAATCAGTTTCTTTAATACAAAGAAAATACTTTTTTTCTATATGCCTTCATTAAAGATTAATTATATAGAGATATAAATATATACATATATATGTATATATATTATACATATGTTAAAATCCTTTTAAAAATAGACTTATTTTGAACTATTTGCCTATGAAACTTCCTTCTGCAATGAATTTGTTACAGAATATTTTAAGTTGCTTTAATGTTTACTTCATGATGCTATATCAAATAGGATAGCTAGATTTACTGTATCTATTATACAATAAACTAGAAATAAAAGGTAAAAGACACTTCACAAGTTAACTAAAATTTGTGGTTGAACTTAACCAGTTAGCTATTGCTAACTAGACTTAGAGAATACCCAATGGCACCTACTGCTTGGTGTGTTTGAAAAAATTAGGTCTATGTTATGATTCCAGCCATATGCATCCATACATAAACAGCGTGGTCCCTAATAAGCTCCATGCTTGCTATATTATTATTACACTCCAGAGATTTACACAGTCCAGATTTAAACAGAGATGGCCCCAAACACTCCCAGTTTATGGGGAAGTTTGGACCAGGCAGACTCTGGGTATGTTTAGCTATGTTTTTCCTCTGTGCTCCAGAGGCAATTGCTGAGGAACAAGTCCCACCCACTTGCTCCAGCTCCGTGTGTGCCACTTACAGAAAAAGATTGTGAGATCACTTTTGCAGCATGCCTAGGGACACTACTAGGTTTTCTTAGCTTGGGGCACCTGGGAAGTGCAAGTGGATGGGTGAATATGTATATATAGACAATTAGACATTCCCATGGTGACCTTCTGCCTTCACTAAACTTTTGTTTCAAGTGGGTCAAGTGATGGGGCTTTCACCAGTTCCCTGAGGCACAAACCAAGGGAATATTTCCAGATGCTAAGTCTAAACTTCCCTTGCGGAGCGTGGCTGCAGTGCAAAGAACAAGCGAAGTGTAGAACAAGATGAGGGTTGTGAGGTCCTACTTCACTGCAGGGGATTGAGCCAGATGGTCTCTGGAGCTCCCATCCCACCCTACTTTTTTATGAGCCTAAGGAGGAAGAGATGTGCAGAACCTTGAACAACTTCTGGGATCTGCTTAGGAGCTAGAGTAGTGGGAAGGCATGGGCTGTGGGAGAGGAAGATAAACTTGACAGTAGGATTATGCATTATTTGGATGGTGAAGATATGAGATATGAAGAGTCCTCCTAGAAGTAGGAACTGTAGTAGTCTAGGTGACCATGCCAAGTGCAGCCTCATCCATATTGTAAGGAAAGTACCTGCTGGTCTGTGATGTGATGTCTCTGTCTATACAGCCAGAAATTGCATTGGTATTTGTTGCAGCCATATCTCACAGGTAGCTCATGTCCAGCCTACTTCCCACTATCACTCTGAGCATTTTTAAAGCCTATGTCTGCTTTCTATTGAATATCTATATTTCAGATGGTTTTCCCTCTGACATTTTTCAGGGCTGAATTTCGTTTGCGTTTTTTCCTGTCTATATTTCTAACCTCTTCAGGTCCCTAAGTGCAATTTCTCTGTCTTTGCTAATGTTTGCAACACCTTCCAGCTTAGTATCATCTGCAAATTTAATTAATGTGTTGTTTACTCTTGCTTTCAGATCATTAATAAAGACATTAACTAAAACTGGAATATGCCTCATTCTCCATGACTTTTTATAAGTAATTCCCAGTGGTTCAGTAAGTTCATTAGCTAATTCTATTGAGTCTCTAGGTTACATATTATTTAGACTTGCTGATTTGTATAGATTGAATTTTAGCAAGTATTCCCCTTCCTACTTTTTATCTACAATTCTATTGACGATATCTGCATGGCTTCTTTTCCTATTTGTTTTTAGCTTTTTCTTTTTCTTTTCTTTGCTAAAGACTGATTTTTAAAATCATGTTTCAGGAGCTGGGTTATTTTAAATGTGTTTTTGATCTCAGCTCCCTCAATTTTATTCATATCTAACGCACTGGCGAACATGCCCTGTCCTCCCCTAGTCCACACAGGATAATTGCCTACTAGGACTCTGTCAGCTGAAGCAGCAGAGACCCATGCTTTGGAGCTGGACATCCCAGGGGAGCCATGCAGCTGATTTCTCTGGATATCCCTTCGTTCTTGGTCTTTCCAGCATTGCTGGTAACCCCTGCTCTTTGCATTCAGGAAAAATGAATTTTGGATCTGGCTCCTGTGCCGGGACATAGTGTGGGGAAAAGGCTCCTTGTGTTGCTCCTGTCATCTTGTGCATCTTCTCAGGGCCAGATGATGTGGCTCCATACTCCATACTCCTAGCCATTCACTTCCCTACCTGTCTCTCCTTTACACACACACGCTCACACACACACACACTGCTAACTTGCTCTATTACACATATGTGCACATACACACATACTGCCCACTATCATGCATGTACATGCATGTTCCTCATTCTCACATGTACACATACATGCACTCCCCACTGCAGCCACCGATTTCACTCAGCCCATGCACCTGGACAATCACACCCTGATACTCCCCTTACACACCAATGCACACTCACACAAGAGCATACCCCCAACATGCTTCTTTAAATCAGTATTTCCCTCCCTCACAAACCCACCACAACCTCAGAGATCAACACTGGTCTTGCACACTTCCACATACATAGGTTTTTGCTGCTACACACACTCTTGCATCAAACACACCTACACACAACAGGGTTTCTAATAGGTTATTAAAACAGAGTATCTGCATTCCTGCCCAGTGCGGCAAAGGGGATGCTTCTGTTTATAAGATCTCTCACGCTTGTGGGGGAGGGTTCAGAAATTTTGCCACCATAAACAGAGTTACTGTGAGGTCTGACATATAGTCCCAGCAGAGTGCAGAAAGGTTTTCAAACACTGTTTATTTTTAACTATCACACAGCTCAGAAGCTAATGAAATTCATTTTATACGGAGCAAGGTTTCCAAGGCAAGAGGTATCCAGGGATGAAGCAATTTGTAAAATGAACGCTTTCAGAGTTGGTTCAGCTGTGGGGGCTGGCGAGAGTCTGCAGTAAGAACTGAGCTCTAAGTCTCAGCTGAGATCCTTCTCAGCAAGGAGTGAGCTTGGCCAGTCTAACCGCTGTGTAGCATGGAAAAGATTTGCAGGGGTTCATGTGCAAGTCCTTATGTGCACATCTGGGTGTGCACAGCACTGTGCAATGTATCCATGCATGATCTTCTGCATTGCATGTTTGGGCTGAGTGATGGTCATGTTGACAGACCCAAATAGTGTTGCAGATGCTCAAGGTGCCTTAGCCACTGGACTGTGCTAGTTAGTATGCATGTGACTAGGATGTCATCGGCATCATTAACACATCTTTCAGGTAGTAACTGGGCTTGTCCAAGTGCCAGGAGAGTGTGGATCTTTCACCCCACCTAGCAAAAGGGCCAGCTGCAATCTGCCTGGGGAGGGCAGGCCCCATGGAAGGCTAGTTTATTTGGAGTGGACATGGAGTGAGGAGGGCTGCAGGAGCTGGTGAGTGGAGCTGGGCAGGTGCAGAGCATACTGCCTGCTGCACTCTTGAGAGGCTGGTGGAGTTCCACAGTCAGCCTGCCCTCCTGCAGAGCCACAGTAAGTGAGAGGCATCAAATGCCAAGTGGCACCTCCTCTCCTGTAAATAGCCCAGCTCAGCCCTTCTGAAGGGGCTCTTGGAGATGCAGCCTGCTGATATGCCATAACAGTCTGCTCATGGAGGGCTAGACTGTGATCTCCATTAACACTGCCATGGATTGGCTGTGATGGCTTTGAAATCCATGAAGTTGCTATGCCTGGAGCAAGACATGGACAATGGTGCCTCTGACTTTGTAAGGAACTCGACAGCGCTCCATGCATTTTCACTGATGCAGGGGGAATCAAACCAGGCTCCTACAACTTGAGGTACACAGCTGTTGCCCTAGAGATAGGGATGTAACAACTTGCGTCTTCTGAAGATCACTGCAATACAGCCTTGGATTGAGTTTATAGCCCTCACAGTCCAGGCAAAATGTGAGGGGCAAGGAGTTTTGTGGGTGCTGTCCTTTATTGGACCAACTGTATAGTCAGGAGGCACATAGACAAGCGTTGTCTTGTCTCAGGTCTCATAATGAGTGATCACAGAAAAAAGATAATCCTTGCCTTACACACAGATCTACAGATTGGGCAAGAGCTGGTGCCTGCCCTGCCATCCAGGCCCACTCACATTCTTAGTAGTGTTGTTCCCATCCTCAGGCCCATTTCCCCAGGAAATTTCAGCTCAGGAACAGAGTTGTACTATCTGCTTCTAAGGGAAGGCCCTTTCTTTGAGTTCAGTTTTCCAGCCTGATACACACAGGGCTCAAGTGACTTTCAAAAAAGAAAAAGCCCTGGGCAATATGCAGTGGGTAAGACACGCTAAGAATGTTCTCATGATTTAAGACAGGAAGGCCAGGGGATTTATCACTGCTGCATTCTTGTTTTTATCCCTGCAAACGTAATGAATAAAAGAGTCGCAGTCTTTTTTTTGTGGGACTTTGTATTGTTTCTAAGGAATATCCCTTTCATTTGAGGAGCCCACCAAGGAGATTACAGCAAAGTCTCTCAATAACTCCTGTTGCTTTAGAATGTTGTAGGGGTAGAGCAGCGCCTTATGAGAGCCCCTTCCAGCTGTTATTGCAGTTGGTGACCTGGACTTTGCTCACGTACAACATTTGCATCCAGCCCCAGAGGCATCTTTAAATTATATCTATAGGCTAAGGAAATGTTTCCGCAGGTGTCTCAGGCCTTGGACCACAGTCCTTGGAGGGAAAGAACAGAACTTTGCACTGAAGGAATCTGAAAGTATCCAGAGGTCTATGAATAGTACAATGTCTCTCAAGCAGGGACCAGACACATCTGCTGCTTCTTGCTAATTTAGCAGCCTCCCTACTCTCTCCCCACCCCTTATCTGGGCATGCAGCCTAGCACTGTTAGAGCTGAAGATCTCGCAAGGACAAGCATGTCATTGGAAAGAGCCCTGTAGCGATGCATGCTGGGAGGCTGGGGCTGGATTAGTTGGGGCTGAATTAGCTGCAAATTGGGAATGACAGCGACTGGTAGAGGTGCGTATGAAGAATTCAGGGCGACTAACAGGCAGGGCAGGCACAACTGGGCAATGCTGCAGGTACATAATTTGCCTGGTGCCCATCTGTGTCATGTTATGCCTGGTTGTAATTTGGACTTTCATGAACAATCTCCCAT
>NW_017728996.1:47858503-47866328 GCF_001723915.1 Gavialis gangeticus | reverse complement strand
TCTTTTCTTCTTGCTGTTTTGCTTCTTTTTCATACATAACTTTTTCTTTTGCTAACCTACAAATAAACAAAAATTATTTTGTTTATGCTCTAATAAAACTGAACTTTAAAAGAAACACACTGCCCAAACACACAGCCACTTCAGTGAGAAAGCTGGCACGTTCAGTGAATCATTCCAGACACAGCCTCCACGAAGAGAAAAGGCCACTGTTTCTTTCTGCAAACACAAGCCTTGTCAGGTGGTGTGCTATCATTTGACAGCCTGTAATAAATAGCCAAGGGGAGGCTGCTCTTGCTGTACAAAAGGGCTTGGATGAAGCGGGAAAGCCCAGATTGATTTGTGAAATAGGGGAACCCACTGTAGGTACTAGATTGTGATAGCTAGAGGGAATAATCATTGATTAGATGATCCTGGCTCCATGCCATTATAGATCTTTCTCCTCTGCCCATTGGAATAGGAGTCCTTTACTCTGTCCTTTACTCTGTCATTACTCAGCCATTGATTTGTACTCTGGTTGCCCACTGATGTCAGCATTATCATCCAAAAGGATGCACAGCCCTTGGCTTGTCTCCTCACTACTGAGAGGCAGACAGCTCCAAGAGCTGTCAGTGCTTTGTTCAGATTAAACCAAACCCATGCAACAGAATATGGACGTTGTCCACATCTAGTTCCACATCTGGATCAGACCTTTGCAGATTGGGCCCATCTGTCTTCCAGGCCATAAGCAAGTACCAGTATCTGGAAAGAAGGCAGTGAATAACTTTAGCTGTTTCATAATGAATTAGCTTATCAAAAGCTTCACGGTTAGGGCTGTGTTTCAGTTTAGAACAGAGTAGATATATCCAAAACATGCCATTCATTCATAAAGGAGCTTATATTGCCACTGTCCAGTTTTGAGTATCAGTTAGTTTCACATGTCTGCTAAAATAATTCCCAAAGCGACATTATTTTCCTGTGGCTCGAGGGAGGATTGACTGGCCTTTCTGTTTTGCATGCATGTGTTTATTCGTTTGGCTGATTAGTGTGTATGTGTGCACAGACAGTAGAAACCTGGCCAAACAAGCTCCATGCAGGGCTTCCTGGGATTCATTTGGATTGGTTCATGTCAAGAGAAGTCTGCGATATAAACATTAGATGCTAGCATATTGGGTCAGTGCTGTGATTTATGCAGAGCGTGTGCTGCAAGATAACTTGGCTGGTTAAACAAAGTGTGGGTAAGCTCCTGGGAACCCACCTCACCCTGAGCCTCAGACTGCTTGCTAATGATCAAGAGTTAAGGTTCCATTTGCTCATTCCCTTGCCCAGACATTTACATCTGTGCAGGCTGCTACCGTAACAGCGCTTTAGTCTTTGTTTGGAGTGGCAGGGAATCAGCCAGTGGCTGGGCTGCAGAGTCGTGCAGCTTCTGTGTGCAGTGTGTTATATGAGGACCATTGGGTTTTCATATGACAGGTGGATTGCTGAGGTCTCAACCTCTTCATTCCCTTTTTCCTCTGTGCTGGAGTCTATGCACTTGCGTGTTGATTAGCAACCTTGCTATGTATGGATCTCTATCTATGGTTTGCCAGTGAAGCAGTATGAATGACAGAGGATTCAGGCATATACCAAGAATTTCATATTACTGCTACACCCTGATCCAAGTCTCTCCTCTTTACCCCAAACTTTGGCTTGTCTGGAATATCTGCGGGGAGACTTCTTTCAGTAGCACTGTAGATCTCAGATCACCTTCATCTTTACTATTTATCACTGCAGTGATACACAGAGGCTGCAATCAGGGTTCTGGATTCCCAGGTGCCAGGTGTTGCACAGACATAAAGCAAAAAGAAGCCCCTGCCTCAAAAAACTTATAGCCTAAGTATAAGTGAAACATCTGTCCCAGAGCCCTCCTGGTTCAAGTTAAATCACAGTCCCCCAACATCCCAGCATGCTTTCCAGCCCTAGGCTGTGCTGTGCTGTGCTGTCTGCTTCAGAGAGCAGGGCTGGCCACACTCCTCTGCTCCCTAGCTGGAGCAGAGGGAGCTGACTGACAAGTGGGGTGGAGCCTGCCTGGGGATGCAGCCTAGTCTGCATGGAGGGGACTGCACCCCCCAGGCAAACCCCAGCTGGGGTCCAGGGCCAGGGAGGGGGGTTAAACACCCCTTCCCCTGTTCAAACTCACTGCTGGCTGCAACAGTGGACTACAAATCTCAGAGGCACCTGAAAGCACATGGAAGAAGTGATTAGCAAACTTGCAGAGTCCTGCTGTTGTAATTCTGGACTGCAAATTCCAGAGACCTCCAGGGCAGCAGGAAGAGGAAGTGAATGCACAGTCAGAGAGCCAAGCTCCAGCACCTCCAGGATTCTGGCCTGAGCCACTGCAGGTATGTGGCTACATTTCCTGTATCAAAGGTAAATGTCTGTTCACTTATGTTTCGGTGTAATCTGTGGAGCTTAAGAGTAACCTGCAAAGACTGAATTGATTCAGCCTCGGGCTTTTTGACTGTCTGTACCTAGCCCAGATGTCTGAATTAGTGGAGTTGCAGCTGTTTCTCCTTCCCTACCATAATGCTCTTTCTATTCCACTGTGATCAATCATTTTAGCACAATAAATAAAGGCAATAAAAGAATTAAAGTCAAGGATGGAAAATCCCTCCAGATGGGCTCTTGTATACAAAGAGAGATGCTGCTTCTGCAGCAACACATCAACCACCCAAAGCCTTTTTCCCACTCTAACATCCTCCCCCCACCTCATTTGAATCCTTCCTTGTATTTATTTGAGCACTGTGTGGTGCACAGTGTGTTGCAGCTTGCTGAAATATAAACTCAGGAGGAGCCCAAGGTCTGGAGAGCAGCTTTGTTACCCCTGGTAGGCTCTGATGGCTGTAGGTTTATTTTTCTTTCCTAGTCAACATCTGGACTGATACAGAGGAGAGTAAACTGCAGTGGATGGATGCCACTAAGAAACAAAGTTTTCTGCTCAAATGAAACCTACTAATTTGGGCCTAGAAGCAGTGCCAGTATCCCTCTATGGGTGTGGCCGTGCCGCTCTGTGCAATGAACCCTCCTGCCTGGTGGCTGCTCTGCAGATTTATGGGAACTGACATTCTTCCTTTGCATGAGATGTTTCGAAATTGCCTGGATCTTCCTCACAGACGATTTGGCCATCAGGGTGCCAAGTACGACAACATGCAAGCAGTGGTGTAGCCCACAAGTGGTTCTTTTTATAAAGGCTTACCCAGCCCTGGGACACCAAGCTGAGTTTCTCAAGTGGATGAGTGCCTCAAGGGTGCATTCAACGTTCCTCTGTTCACTTCTTTTGATGATTTTCACTCCTGAAGGGAGTATGGGAATGTGTAGTGTTGTTTATGCACATGATGTAATCGCTATCTTTAGCCTAGGTCATAGTTTCTCTTGAAACTTTCAGAGCACCCAATTAAGCTAGGGAAGTGCAGTATTATTATACCCATTTTATATATGGGTAAACTGAGACACAGGGAGAGTAAGGTCCTACATTCCCAGTAGCAGAGACAGGAGCAGAATCCAAGCTTGGCTACACCCTGTCCTGATCAAATCAATAGGCTGGGGTATTATAACATTCTGCATTATAGGCCTGCCAGGAGGTCTCTGCCAGGATTGAAGCCTTATTATGCTGGGTGCTGCTTGTAGAAATAGTGAGAGACAGTTATTGCCCTGAAGATCTTTCAAGTTTAAATAGACAGCACAAACAGTGTGGGAAAAGGAAGCAGTCTAGGATATGACAATTTATTCCAGGGCAAAAGAAAGTGGGGCTTTACCACATAACAGTTGTTTCATGGTAACTGCCCATGTGTGTGCTCTTACTGTATTGTATGTAGAAGAAACCCACAGTTTTAGCCCTTGATAAAATTGCAGTAAATTGCAATGGTTTATCTGTTTATTGTGTGCTAAGAGTAGACTCATAGGCAGCTACTGCAGAATAACTAATGTGCAGTAAAGCCGTGCTCCACTATACCCCATGCTAAGTTGTTCATATGTCCATGCTGTCAGAGTGAGGAAATGAATTCCTGCAGAGCAGAGCAGGGGCTGAGCCATATTTAGAACTCCGCTCTCTCTACTTCCCCATGCACTGGACGCTTTGGATTGATACAAATTATTTTGAAAGCTCCCTTCAGCAGCCACCTCCCTTCAGATGAATGTTAATAGGTTTTTTTAAGAGTACGCATTTTTCTGTAATACCACCATGGGCTGCCAAGCTCATAAAAGCTCTTTCTCTAAATCTTTCTTTTACAACAGCAGCGGCTGCTGGTAACATGATCACCCTTTAGAACCTACCTAATCTGTGTAATATATGTCTCAGTAATTGCCTGAGGCTTTCTTCTCCTTGGTGAGCATTATACAGAGTCAATGCCCACCTGGTGGGGAGGAGAGGGGTCATCTGGCCTCCTCAGCACCGGAGACAGTTGTTCCACAACATGCGATTAGCACCATGGCGATGGGGAAATAAACCAGCGTTCCAGACTCTACACTTACATCACTGCCTTGGCAGGCAGAGGACCAATCGGAACGGGAGCTGCTAACGTTCAAAAGAGCGAGTGCAAAAAAAACGACCCTGAGACAAGTTCAAGGAGGATCTGGGTGGTTGTTTTAAATTTAATTTTAGGTGCTTAATCCTTGGCTAAATTGAAGCCACAGCAACACAAGTCATCAGTCAGAATCAACTGGTAACATCAAGCCCTTCTAACCTCTCATGTACCTTTCCTGAATGGCTGTTTTGATTTTGGAAGTGTTGAGGTGATGTTGTTGCCATTACGGTACAGGAAATATGTGAGAGGCAAGAGTTCTTGTGGGTGAAATCTTTATTGGACCAACTGCATGGTTGGGATAGACATAGGCAATTTGGGGTATCACAGTACCTTTGCAGAAAGGTATATGGGTATTGCAGTGCCTTTCTTCAGGCCACTGGGAAAGAATTAGACATGGCAGAGATAAGCAGCAGATGGAACAAAAGCTTGTGTAAAACTCCATAAGTAAACCAAAATAGGATATAAGAGAAAGTATTAGGCAACCAATAGGCAGGAGAAATGCAGTAAACAACCTGATACGGGACGAAGAAGATTGGTCAGGTTGGCTGTTATTGCCAGTAAAGTGCAGAGGTTAACTATTATGAGGTAGATTATAATGGGCCATGAAGTCATTGACTATGCCAAGTCTATTGTTCATGTCTTGACTTTGTCACTCTGCCCCTTAGGTTCATTGTTGCCACAACCCCACTGGCAAGAAGCTTGTGCTTGTTTTCTTTCTTTCATTAGTTAGTTATTGGTATATATTTGAAGGGGACCAGCTGTCAAGGGAAGCTAGAAAGACTCCCCGCAGCATCCCCCAATGGAGATTTCCAGGACTAAAAGCAAAACCATCACTTTTGGAAATGGTGGATGTAGACCCTCAGCCACAGAAGCATCAGGAGTTAAGCAGTTCCCACCAATCAGTTCAAAAATCAAGGGTGAGTGAAGTTCGTACAGAGATGATCCTACTCAAAACCACAAGTTAAGGGTGAAGCAGTCCTGCCCATCGCTGCTTTCCTTCAGCTCTCCTTTTTGCTACTTTGTATTTTCTGGCTAATTCCAATGTTTCCGAGAAGTCTTAGGGTTACAGAATTGCCTGGGTACCATGGTTTTGGGTAGAGAGAAGGACTGAAGGGTAACCAGAGTGAGTAGAAATTCTTCAGTGTCCCAAAATGATAGTTAGATTGGCAAAGGGATAGATCAGGAGAAGATGGACAGACAGACAGAGGGTGGAGGTAGTGATAGCAGTTATTGATAATAGTGATTGATGCTTAGCATTTTCAACCATAGACCTCAGAGGGAAGTTAACATTCTTATAGATTTTTTTTTTTGTAAATAGAAAGACAGAAAGATAGACAAACCTGAGGGGAGAAGTTCTTATGGAGGAAGAGAATATACGCAGCTAGATGGGGTTGTGCAGACCATGGAGGGGAGAGAGTTTAGAAGGAACCAGCAATCTGAAGGTTGTGCCTGTCTTTGGTGGGATGTCAGTGGCACTTCAAACAGCTTCCCCAACAGCTTTGGAGGGTAAGAAGAAAAGGGACTGCCAACTACTTTCTTAGGTCACTGTTTCACCAAGAACAGTTTAAGGATCACATCCCTGACTAGACTGACAGAATATCAAGAGTAGAGATTGTTTTATGAGAAGACAGCAGCCTCTACAGTCATCTGGATACCCTGAAATGATGTGGGACAGGTGGCTGGATTCTTCACTGGGATAAAGTTATCACCATAGTTTTCCAGAGAACGGGAGGGTAAGAGATAGGTATAGCCTTAGTGATAATGATAAGTAGGTATGACCCTATCATGAGGCCTAGGGTACCAGGCAGGTGAGAAGCCAAAAGCATCCTCATCTGAGGTTGACAGCTTCACACAGTTCTTCAGATTAGGGTTTGGGGTAGGAGCTAGAGACCACCTCTTTATGTTACATTCCCTTCAAGGTTACTTCTTGAGCCAAAATGATACATAAGTGGCAGCATGAAGGCATTTCTCAAAGATCTTAGGGCATGACCCTTTTCTGGTTTGAACATTTTTTATGTATTCCCTGGCTCTTGTGTCTCTGTATGTTAACGCTCTAAATGAAAGTTTCTCTTTGTGTTCCAGGTCCAGGGCCTGCAAAATATGCCAGGAAGCCTTGCACTGGCTTCATGAATCATGACTTCACCATGTTTGCAGAACCAGCCTACACAATGCATACAAAACACACAGGAAAAAGTGAGAATAAAGAGAAAGGGAAGAAGTTTAGAGAGTCTGAGCCAGATCCCCCCTGTTGTGGATTAGGGTAGCTTCACTGCATTGGTGGGCCTTCACTGCATTGGTGGGGCTTTTCTGATTTACACCAACTGAGAATTTGGCCCACAGTGCCCTGTCCTACAACAATCTAAGATGAGTTTGGTTACCTTTCCTTCAGACTACACAGGGAAAGAATTTTAACCTGACTAAACCCCAAAAGCCTATGGACTGACCACCCAGTTGGCATGTAATAGCTCAGTTTATGCCTGAATGTCTATGGACTGAGCACCCAAGCTGCATAAGTTTACAAGATAAATATACTTTGCTATGAAAGCAGTGCTTCCCTACCCTAATGGTGTCAGGCAGCAAAGTGTTCATATGTGCTGTCAACCCATGGGCACATTCTCTGTGGGCACTTTGTTCTGCTGTCTGCAAGGGCAAGAGACTTCAGTAGGAAGATATGTGGTCATCATGCCCAGCCCCTCTGTTACTGCATTCTAGTGATAAGGGCCACAGCTTTAAGGGACAGTTAAGGGGCAAAAGGAGATGAACCAGTGACAGAGGGTGAGCTGAGGGTCAGTCACCTGAGCCATAGCTTGTGGGTAGGTGGGAACTGACATTCCACATCATATCCTGAACTTGATTCTTCTCCTTTCTCTTATAGCCTTGACTGACGTGGTCAGCCCTGGTCCCTGTTACTTTGTAGACCCCCACGTCTCCCGATTTGGGAAGCAGAAGATACCATTATCTGTCATATTTGACCGAGAAAGGGATCCAAGTAAGTAGCATTAATATAGATCAACAAGTTCTGATTCTCCAGGGGCTAGAAGGGCTGCCAGGAAATATTAGCTGATCACAGCCCACCAAGAAGGATCAGAAGGCTTGTCTCCTTCTCAAAAAAAAAAAAAAAAAAAAAAAGGGGGAGGATGGAGAGATCTTTACCCAGAAACACCCTGACCTTGGGTGGGGCCTAGCAGACTGATTAAAGTGAGTATGATTAAAGTCTGCTATTGCCTGCATAGCATTGTACATTCATTATCAAAGCACCTGGGGCCATTTTTGGGTTGAGTTTC
>NW_017728996.1:47834773-47853503 GCF_001723915.1 Gavialis gangeticus | reverse complement strand
AAAAAAAAAAAAAAAAAAAAAAAAGGGGTAGGATGGAGAGATCTTTACCCAGAAACACCCTGACCTTGGGTGGGGCCTAGCAGACTGATTAAAGTGAGTATGATTAAAGTCTGCTATTGCCTGCATAGCATTGTACATTCATTATCAAAGCACCTGGGGCCATTTTTGGGTTGAGTTTCAGCAAGCAATTGCAGGACTAACAGGAGGCTCATTGTAGGAGGTGCCTTGCTCCTGAGGGCTGCACTGGAGCTTGGAGGCTGGGCTCTGCCTGCTTTGTGACATATCAGGGGTCAGGCGTCTGCAGTACGTGCCTATAGGTGCCAACAGGGACCAGCATCTAAGTCACGTATGCAGTTCACTTAATGTTTAGTCAGGCAGACAGTGCAGAGTATCTCAGATGGTGTGTGCCTAACATCATATCAACCTTTGACAGATGAGTAACCTTTACCTGATTCAAAGTCCTTTGAGGTCTGTGGATAGACACCCCTTGACTTCAACGGGCTTTGGGTCACCATCTACATTTAAAACTTCTGTAAGGTCTCCATTGTGATCTCCATGTCCACCTTGGGGAGAAAGAGAAATAGGATTAGTGGGAGTAAACACCTACTCTGACAAATTTCTTTGTATGTTTGTAAGTCCCTCCTGTCACTTCCTAGACAAACCCACCTTGCCCTGTTAGACCCTGGCAATGGTTATTATAAAACAAAGCCTTGTCAGAAACATTGGAATTAGCCAGAAAATACACACTAGCAAAAATGCCACCACACAACTTTGCATGCATCACAACTGCTGAGGATTGGGGTTTTAACAGGGCATTATATAGAGGTGAGATGAAGCTTCCCATCTGCCCCACCAAAAACATTTGACTCCTTAACAACAGTTACATCTGGGAACTGCTGTCAATTGTGCCCAGCTGCTTTCACTGCATCAGATCAGAAACTGATAATATGAAGCTTTGTGGCTTTTTGTTGTGGTTGGAAACAGCTGGGTAGATATGTGAGTACCTGTGAGATTTGTTTTACCCAGGGGAAAGATGAAGGATACCAGAGGGAGTGACTTGGTTTGTTCAGTAATCAGGGTTGCTTTGTCTTCATAGGGCCTGGGGACTCTGGGATGTTGAGGATGTGACTGCCTGAATGAACATACAAACAAAGTCAGTGAAAATCATGTGGAAATAATGCCAAGGAATTCAAAGGGCTTTGTGCCTTTAGTTTTACATTCAACTACTTTGGATTTTAGTTAGAAAGTGAAAGATAAATGACTGTGAATTACAAAGTTAAGATGCTACTGAAGGGCTTAATGGTGACATCAGAGGATAGCACTCTATCCATCTGTTACCATAATGATTTGAGAGGCACAATCTGAATTCCCTGGGAATGAGAACTGCCTGCCCCACCTTCCAGAGCATGGCTGAGATCTCTTTGTTTGATGTCTTCAAATATCATGCCCACAACTTAAGGGAAGGAGACAGGTCCTGAGGTTAAGGTAGCAAGATGAAGAGGTAGTAAACCTGGATTCCATTCCTGGCTTTCTGAGGGACTTTCTGTATAATTTTATCCAACTCACTCAAACTGCTCCATACCTCAGTTTCTCTGCCTGTTAAATAAACCTATTAATGCCAGGGCAGGTTGTGCTGTAGACATAGCCTTCTAAGTTCTGTATTGTATATGGTATGTGAAAAAATGTTAGGACATGTGAAGACTTGTATGTTGTATATAAGACTTGATATTTAGTTTGGGGGTGATGCAAAGTTCACTACAAATGTAGCTTCTGGACTGAGAGTTATCCAGGTATTGGGAGATTTGCTACCTGCCTTTGTCTCTAATCAAGGGCAGTCCTTGAGGCAGTTTGATCTGTGGGAACTGAGTCTTAGAAGAAGGGACTGTTGGCATGATTTTTGAGCATCTCTTTTTCAGGACTGATGTGCAAGGTACATGTATCTGTGTTATCTGTGCTTTCTTCCTTCCTGTGGAGCTGAGGTGAAAGCTCTGGATATCTGCTGCCACTCAAAAGATGGCAACAATGCAAGGATTGTAACAGGAGATAGGTGTCAGAACCTGAGGTGACTGTAATGTTGTCTGATGAAGTTTGAGATCCACAGGGGGAAGGTATTGGAGCAAGGGCTTACTGTGTTGTAATGCTGAAATACAGCTCCATGCAAATAACAGGATAGTTGAAAAATGCAGTGCTGTGAAGTCATATGCAGCTTGGTTTTTCAAATTTAGAAACATTTGCTCCATTGTGAATGTTGAATCCTAGGAAATTGGTTGGAATCACTATTAAGACTATAGCAAAGTGTGGCTATGCTTGAAGCTTTAGAAGATGTACGAAGATGAAGGATACAGGGACTATTTCTTTAAATCTGTATTAGGGACCCAGGCAGAAGCAGAGCTGGTGATGTTTCTAGGCAGAAACTTTGTGGCAAAGCAGGGGCTTAGTACCTAAAGGGAAAATACTGTTTTTTCTTATTCTGAGAAAGTTCCTTGTCTCATTTTGGGAGAAAGCAACTCACTGTCCTTGCGAGAATTTATCACTGCTGCATAACTAACGCCACAGTAGGAGTCTTATCTGCTATTCCCTTTCCTTAATCATTGGACCATGATGCCCCCTTATAAAGAGCAGCCATGTGAATATGTTATTGTTAAACTCAGAATTGTAGAAATTTAGGGTTGGAAGGGACCTCAGCAGGTCATCTAGTCCAACCCCCTGCTCAAAGTAGGACCACCCCCAATAATATCATCCCAGCCAAAGCTATATCTAGGCAAGTCTTAAAAACCTCCAAAGATGGAGATTTCACAACCTCTTTGGGTAACCTGTTCCAGTGCTTTACTTGTTAAACTGCAAGTCTGCAGCAGCTCTGTGGCCCTCACACACAAGCCAAACCCTACTCATTCTGGCCAAAAGCCAAGTATGAGGAAAGAAACCTCAAGGGATTCAGCTAAGAAGCCACACAGTCCAGGGATCCAGAGGATACAGTTAAAAATAGGACACTTCCATTCATGATTACATAGCTCAGGGATGCCAGTAAGTGAGTGTCTAAGCCAAGGTCTCTGCTAGAATATGGGATGGCTCAAGGTGACGTCATCTCTAATTTCCCACAGAAACCGCACAATCTATAAAGGCAGAGCAAATTCTTTGGGCATCAGTTTGCATATAGGAAACCAGGTTACCTCAGAGATCAATCTGCATCCCTTCTGGAGAAACAGTGGGCCCCTGCCCTGCAAAGAAATCTCTGTATCTGTTCATGTTTTGAGAACACATTGGGGATCTCAGGACATGGATAGGCATTTGGCCTACATAAAGAAATTAAGTGGTATTCCAAACACCCATGCATCATATTTGCTCTGGATGTGGCAACTGATGATATAGGAACAGATGCTCTTTTTTCTGCTTACTTGGCTTCATCCACTTTCTTTCTCAGTTTTATCATTGCCTCAACTGGACCAATTTTTTTTTGCCTTCACATCTTTAAGAAACCACTGTCTCCATGCCAGCTGTATGGTCCCAGTTTGCCCCTTAGCCTTAGGTTAGGGACAGACATTCAAAAAGCCTGAGCCTGAACTGATTCGATCTTTGCAGGATAGTTTAACCTGGCTAGGCTAAACCAGTTTGTAACCAGACAGACATCCAAGAAATGCAGGCACATGCCTGCAGTGGCTCAGGCTAGAAGCCGTGGGGCACTAGAGCAGCCCTCCCTTCCTTTCTATAGTGCTGAGCTGAGCGGGGTGTGGCCAGGCCAAGCAGGACACTATGATTAGGGCAGGGTCCATCCTCCTGAGCAGCCCAGCAGGGAATGTTTATCACCCCTAACTCAGTGTTTATCACCCCATTAAGAAAACAGAGGGACATTACCAGCTACCTGTTGATTCTGCCTTTGTCCTGTCTGCCACAGCTCAAAGGTAGCCAGCATGTGGTCTGCTAGGTAATGCAGAGAGGTGTCTGTGAGGGATGCGGGAATGCCTGCTTAGCAGAGAGTGGGGAGGGAAGGTGGGGAGCAGAAGCCAGGGAGATGCCTGCAGAGACTGCTGGAGCAGAGGAGAGGGGCCAGCCCTATGTGGAGCAGAGAGCCCCACCCAGCCAGAAAGCATGCTGGGACGCTCGTGGAGTCTGATTTAATTTAAACCAGCAAGGCATCTTGGACAGACATTGCACACACTGGTCTGAGCCAAATCAGTTAAGTCTGATACTACCTTCAACCAGGTTTTTTTCACACCTGTTTGAGCCATTTTCAAACTGGTTTATGTGCACGAGCTTCTGTTCTGTTACAGGTTTAAATCAGTTTGTGATCACTTAAACCAGGTTATGTATAATGTCTGTCCCTAGCCTTAATGATATACTTGGCACAGGAACTGTCCTTTGGTTTGTTTGACCTCATGTTCATCCATGCCTGTGATGAGGTACACATGATGAACTCTATCCATGTCCACCAGGCAGGGGAGGAGCTGAACCATCTAGATGACTTGATAACCTGCTCCAAGGACTTCTATCAGGCTCTGTTCACTCCTGTTCCTCACAGAAGCCACTCATAGTCTGATAAGGGGTATAGGTTTTAGCTGTGTTGGTCAAAGGACATAGTAGACAAAGAACCTTGTCCGCCCATAGTCTGCTAAGGACATGTAATCCTTGGTGTAGTTCAGTCTGGCATTTGAGAGGACATCTCCTACCCCTCTCTGGGAGGAGAGGGTATCTACCCATCCAACCTGCTGTGTAAGGCCCTTGTGCTTCCAAGGGAGGGTGAAGTATGCCCTATTACTTGACTTGCTCACAGTCTCTGGCATGTTAAGTATTGAACAACTTTCTGTGTCTGTCTCACTTGTTCCTGAGGGGAACAGCAAATTCTTTTCAGGGCTAATGGGCTGATTTGCCAAGTGCATTGACTCATCTCTTCTGTGTTTCTTACTTACAAGTCCTGTAAAGGTCAGGACAGGGGGTCTGGAAAGCCTATTAAATGCAAGGCCACATAAACAGCTCTGTCATTTACCGGTACTTAGCACTCGGGACAGACAGGTTTCCTCACCTTAACTTCAGGTGCAGCATCCAGTCCTCAAGTCCCTAGTACAGGCCTTGTCTATGAAAACCCCATCCTTCTGAGTTTGTTCATCACTGCTTGACCTGGAGCTGTTAGGAACCAGCATGGAAGAAAAGCCATGAGACAGAGGGTTATCAGGGTAGTGGAGTTTTCCTCAGGAGAAACGAATGGTTTCTTCCTCAAAGAGTTAATGAGATGTGAAGACCCTGCTTCTGGGGAAGCTCCCTGGTGAAGCATGCTCACACCGAAAACAGGACATCTAGGGAGGAAAAGATAAAATTTTTCCCTACTGGGGAGTATGAAGGGGCTTGGTAGTGGTGGAAGAGTTTAATGAGGGAAGATAAATGGGGACAGCATTAGAGTGCCAAGGGAGATGCATTGCCCATGCCACTAATGAGAGCCATGGCAGACCTGGGCATTGCTGATTCCCAAGTAGACCCAAGCAGCTCTCATTTCTCTATTTGTGCACATGGTCCCTCATTAGCCAACAGGCACTGAGGGAGGGTGCTGAGCTGAAAGGCCTCTTGTGGAAGCCTTTGCTATTCATCCTATTACTATGCAGGCAATAGTGCCAGGTGTCGTGAGCTTTGGAGGCTGCTGATTCCTTTTCTGCACTAAAGAAGTGATCATCTCAGAGGCCAAGGGAAGGGGTGAGAAAACAGACAGAAGCTGGGGGGTAACCAGGGAATGGCTTGGGAGCCCTTTGGGTCAATGTACATCTTTTTGTGAGAGAAAGGACAGCTCCGCAGCAGATGACTGCCTTGCTGACTGTTGACCTGAGTGTTCAGGAGCATGCTGGGGTGAGTAGGCTCATTTACCACTAAGGTCCTGAAGGGGATGACCTCTTACGAGGAAAGGGAGCCTCAGATACCAGAAGATGAACAAAGGAGGCAGCCATAGTTAGGTCATGTCTTGAGGGAAGCCATGGGATTAGCTGCTCAGGATAACAGTTGTGAAGGTGAGGGACTGACCTGCAGGCAGAAAGGAGCCACTGGAGCCTCATGGAGTTAGAGTTGGGGTTGATTGCATGGTCCAAGGGAGGTTTATTGCTTCAGTACTTCTGGGGCAGGAAGGTAAATTGGAGGATCTAAGAATTTGCCTACCTGGGGAGTCTGCATACGTGCCGAAAAAGAGGTGCAGGGAGGAGAATGGATTGAGTGAAGCTGGCTGCTGGTGGCTGCTGTCTTGGCTCTGCAGGTGCTTGGGGCTCTGGCTCTGGCTGTCCCTCTGGCTGCGGGCCCATGTGCAGAGGCAGAAGGTTTCCCTCAGGTGCCGAAGAACTTGGGAAGATTGTGCAGAACCCAACTCTCAGTTATCACAGTTAGAGGCAAAGCTCCCATATACTTCAGTGGGACCATAAGTGGCCTTGCTGTCTCTGTGGCTTTGGGACTTGGCTCCTTGGTCTCTATGGCTACTCTGTGTTTTTCTGGGCTCCCTGATGTGTGAGCAAAGGCTGTGGAGGAAAGACTGTCTGTGGATGCTTTCTGGGCCCCTGTTTGACTGGGAACCTGACCCAAACTTTCCTATGGCTGGTAGAGATGGAGGAAAGCCTTGGCATGTGCTGCACAGTGAACGTGTAACTGGGCTTTGGTCACCAACACACATGTTACAGGCCCCCATTTCACCCTCCATGGCCCAGGGGCTGCTCCCCAGTCTGAGATGGCAGGTGCCTCCTCTTGAGCTCTCTAAGGCTGCTGTGTTACTGTCTCCAACCCTCCACAGCCTGATCCACAGCCAAGGCCTGTGTTGTAGGAGAGCGGCAAGTGAGAAGACTGATGGGGGGTCCTGGGCAACAGACATGCCATCAGGATCCTTCAGGCACTTGAAATGTTCCCCTCTGCCTTGTGTCTGACCTGCTGCTTCCCTGAACTGCACATCACTGTAACTATAGACTAGAATGGGGAACTCGAACAAGTGTGAAGAGCCATGACTTGGAGAAAATCCCTGCCCCTGCTGAGTCTGAGACTGATGACCAAGGTTACTCCTCCCTTGATCCTGCAGCCACCGGCCAGAGAGCAGACACAGGACTGTGCCACTGACTGAACATTTCTTGGCTCACTGGTGCCATCTTGGGCACTATGTTACCACCCTGCAGAGATGCTCTTGGTGGTATCATGGGAAAGGCTGTGTATTGGAGGCCAAAGGCTGACATATTGGCTCCATTCCTTTTTCCCATGGAGACAGAGTTGGGAGCAAAAGGATTTGTGGGGAGCTAACTGTCCCCTCCTCCCCCAAGTAGCCTGACATTGAGAAATGGTGTTGCAGTCATGCCCTGTCTGCTAGCAGTGCTGCCGCTCAGTAGAAAATCCGATACATCTATTAGGAGCCATCAGAAAAGCATCAATAATGCCTATGCTGAGATGGCTGCTGGCTGACTGGTTAATACTTTAAGTGCCTGCTCTGTGGTCTGAAAAGCCCCTGCACCCAGGCAGGCTACATTTACCTGGAGTCCTAAGGCAAGGCCTGGACCCTCTTGGTCAGACTTGGGGTGTCTCAGAAGCTGTCTCCTGCTCTCCTCACAGGGCCATTTCTCGTCAGAGCCAAAACTGGGGGTTTCTTTAGGAATCAGCACAGCTGGGGCTCAATGGATTGTGACTTGGAGCTGACTAAGTGCACATTGGTATCATTCTGATTAACCACATATACTGCTGAGGAGATATTTGACTTTAAAACTGGATGCTGCTCCTGTTGAAGTTGATGGGAGCTTTGCCAGTCACTTTTACTCTGAGCAGAATCACATCACTGATGGCAGCCTAAGATTCTCAAAATCCCCAGTGACTTATGAGATCAGATTGCAGAAGGCAGCTGCTGCACAATAGCCCTAATGCAGTGGGATCAGGAGGACACGAACCCAATGATAAGGCAAATGACCAGGGTAACTGGGTTGTTAGGGGAAGCCCAGGCTGAAAGGAACGCAGTACCTAAGCAGCGGCCAGAGTTGTGTGGGTGGGAGCAGGTTTGCCAAAAGTGCATGGTTTCTACTGTGCTGGGACAACACGCTGTGGCTGAAGGATTGCAGATGGCATTTTGACGGTGACACGAGCATGTTTTGCCTTGTGCTAGGCTTCACAAAGGCATGGTCTCTTGATTGTTTCAGGCCAGATCCTCAGGTGGAATAAAGGAGGTGACTCCACTGAATTAAGTAGAGCTGCACCAATTTATATCAGTTGAGGGGTTGAATTGATTCTCTGGGCTGATACATAATGGCTTCTTTTATCGGTCTCCTTACAGACAGCTTTACCAATGCATCTCCTACACAGATCCCTGGCCAGATCCCTTTCACCGGTGCCCTGAACTGCTATGCACAGCTCTGTCAGTCCTACCTCTTTTCTATCCTGACTCTGTCCCCAGACTGAGGAACATGGTTAAACAAAAGCTCATTTTAAAGGCAAGCAAAATTTAAAGTAATGTCTGCAGCCCATAAAGCTTATTGCATAAAGCCATAATGGGCACAATCTTGTGCATTCAGCTTCCGTAGGAGATGAGATGAATTCCATTGCAATGGCCTCAATACCAAACTGCTCCTGTCTTCCAGAGCCATCAGGAGTGCCAGCCCCAAATGCCTACTACAGAGAGAACGTGCACCCGCCAGGAGAGCCTCATGCACCAGCCTACTCCTTGGGTGTCTACACTTGTTACTATAAGTATGACCCCAACCCAGCTCCCAACAGGTATAACCATGTGAAAGTGTTGGGACCTAAGCTCCCTGTCAAGTCATCTGCCCCCTGCTACAGCATGGCCTCCAGACTGGACTCAGGGGGCTATGCAGAGGACCTCGCCACAGGCCCTGGTCCAGCCTTTGTCAGTAGGCCTGAACCCAATGTCTACCTGAACCGGCAGCCTGCCTTCAGCATGAGAGAAAAATATGAGCCCTACAGAGAGCGCCTGCCTGGACCTGCAGACTACAAAGCAGAACACGTCACCATTACCAAGCTCAGGGCCCCAGACTTCAGCTTTGGGATCCGACACTCCAACTACCTCACACCCTTGATTGTTGACATAAAGGAGTGATCCAGAGCAGCGGCTGGGTCTGTGGGACTCTGAGCCCCAGAGCTGTTTTGCACATAGGACACCAGTGCATATTGCAGCACATTAACCCCGTGACCATAGCGCCCGTGGGTCCTGATTCAAGACCCAATGAAGTTAATGGCACCTGCTGGAAAGACTCCTATGGATCATGCTCTTCACTGGACACATCTCTATTACTGGCCCTGTAATTCACAGCATAATATGACTATGCTTGCCCGTAGTTAAGTCCCCTTAGCTCTCCCGGAATAGGTTGCTCCTTCCTGTTAGGTTAAAAATAAATCAATGAAAGCTTGTTTATTTAGCTTGAATTGAAGATGTTTTGGGAGAGGAGCTGAGCTGTGACATTCCAGTGCTAGCAGTCCTTGCCATCCTCCTCAGGGCTCTGTGGCCCTCAGAGAGGTGCATTTTTAACATCAGATGAATATTGAGCCACCTGTTTGTAAAGGGCTGGGTTCCTTGTGGCATCTCCAAGTGGAGTGCTGCTGTGTGACCTGAGCCAAATGGGCCAAGGAGGGGAGCACTTGGTGCGCCCAGGGGGTGTTTGTGAGAGTGTGGCTTACAAGCTGTTAGCTCAGCTCTCCCTTGAGGGGGGTGAGGGGTCTTGTCTCCTGGACAGCCCTGTTCCAGCTCCAGCCTGGCCACAGCTGTAGCAGGAGCCAGCTGCATCCAGCTGCCCTGGCTTTATCCCTGCAAGGGATTCCCTCTGCTAGAAGAATCCTCTGCTGACCATTTCTGACTGGTTTCTAATCTCTCTGAGACCTGCAGAGAGGCCAAGGACTGAGCATCCAGGTCACAGGAACTGATCTCCCTGTTGGGAGGGGACCTCTGTGTTGGACCTGGGGCCTTCTGGCAGGGGAAAGGTGCTCTGAGGAGAGCTGGTATGGTCAGCTCTCAGCATATAGTACTTGTTAGACTAGAGGAATATATGATTTGAAGGGGCTTCTTGGGTCATTAAGTTTAATCTCCTGTGTTTGCAGGCAACCAATTGTCCAAAAGGATCTACAAAATTATTTTTTTTACCAGCCCCTCATGCACTTTACCTGCACACACTGGAAGTTTTTCATAGGGTGCTCTGTGGCAGTGAAGAGCAGAGGGGATCAGGGTAGGAATCTGCAGGGTTAAAAGCTTGTTTAAAGTGTATGCAGGTCTCTCAACTGTCCAGAATTGACAAAACCCACAAAACCTCCTGTGCTGGAGACTTTTGTCACATTTGTTGCTCATTAACCTGTGTTTCTGAGGAAAGGAGAATGGTAATTAGCAAGAAAGGCTGCCGAGTATGTTCGCTGTGCATGGCAGGGACAAGATTTCTTGTGGTTATGGCCCCTCCAAAGCTAGGGCAGGTCAAATGGAGGGGTTTGCAGCTCTGTGGTGGGGATGGGAGGGTGGCACTGAAGAGGCTGAATGGAAACAGGCAGTGCTAACAAGGGGTACTTATCCATGGGTAGACTGGGGCACAGGGAATCTGCAAACCTCCTTAAGTGGGACAGCAACCCATGCTGTGGGTGAACTCACTGACACTGGGTAGTGTGCAGGAATGCAGCCATATGGGATAGGAGGTCTCCCAGGCCACTCAGTCCAGCCCCTGCATTTGCAGGAACCCATTTTCCCAAGAAATGCGCAAGAGCATCCAGTCTGACCCTTCTCACATACCACAGTCACACAGCATCCTATGAGGAAAAAAACTATACCAGGCCAGGAAGAGGGGCAGGGGAGACAAGGATACCACTGATGTCTGGGCCACTACAATGGTAGGGAAACTCTTGAGTTTAATATAATCTCAAGTGACCCTAGAAATGGAGCACTAACCTAAGTTTAGCCTAGTTCAAAGTCTGGCAGCTCTCACTTCATACAAAAATTCTCACTCTCTGCTACCCGCTCAGTGCAGAGCCCAGTAAAAGCAATGAACACATGCCCAGAGACAGCCGTTGGATTTGTGTCGGGGTCCATTTTGATTTGGAAGGTGGAGGTGGGGGGCATGTCCCCGTTCAAGTTTTGCTTCACAGCTGGGAATTAAGGACAACATGAGCTGATGAGCATGACAGGCAGAGAGGTCAGCTGGGTGTGGGTAGACTGGATCACAGCCAGGTGGAAGTAAAGGGGGCAGGCCAGGGCCATGGGGCTAGGAGGGGACTGCCACAGCTGTGCCTGGAACAGAGATGAGTATGTGTGCTGTGTACAGTCTAGGTGTGTACATACCAATACCCCCTTCCCACTCTCACTGGCACCATCAGCAGAGTTCAAACTTGAAGCCATCACTAGGAGGATGAGCTTCTACCACTTGGGCCAAAACAGTGATCCCTCAGCTGGTAACACTGCTTCAGTGGCAAGGGGTAAATGTCCACAGCAGACATCTTCAGACCCATGTTGGGCTTTGTGTCATGTCTATCATCTGGCAAGGAGAAGCCCCACCTACTCCAGGGCTAGGAAACCCTGTTAGAGCTGTGCTCTAACACTCCTCGGCCGGAGTACGCAGGGCCTAGCACTCAGGACCCCAGCTGACAAGCAGCCTGTCCTGAGAGGGGCTGAATGCCTCCTGACAAGTGTCTAGCATCCTCAGCTCTCACACTATGATTTGGTGGCTGGCATCCAGCATGGGTGAGACCAGGTCCCTGATTCCTGCAGTTGACTCTCCATTTGCCTTGTGTGTTACACACACTGCAGATTTCCATTTCCTCTGCACAAGGTGTCTGGTATCAAGGTCCTGCTCCAAGCAGGGGTTGGACTAGACGACCTCCTGAGATTCCTTCCAACCCGAATTTTCTATGATTCTATCAGAGGATCTGATAGCGTTGTCCTGCTGTCTGTTGGGCGCACTGTCCAGGAGATGGCAGCATTGCACCATATTTCTCAGGTTTTGACAGTCTGCATCCCTGTCCTCCTCAGGCAACACGTCCCAAAGGCAGCGCAGAGGGATTTAAAGCAGAGAGGACAGGAGTCACCAGCCTCCTTCTGTCATCTTTAGTGGGGCTGAGCCTGGGTAGTCATTGCTTAAAGCAGCAGGAAAAATGTCTAACCCCCTCCAGCCCCGCAATTTCCAGTGAAAAGAAGCCAAGCAGAAGGAAGGGCCTTTTGTATCCTTCGGAGTCTGGATGCCTCCAGGTTACACTGAAGCTAGAGGAGCCCTGGGCTGTCCTGCCTGGCTCTGAGGTTCGCAAGCCATGCACTTCCCTTTCCCCTCTCCTGTTTTATCCTGGATCAGCTTTTCTGTGGGACTGTTCCCAGCACAAATCAGCCCCCAGGGCCTCTGTCTGGAGGGTTCCCATTGGAAAGGTCCTTAGCAGAGGTCTGGCTCCTGCACTCCAGAGCCACAATTGTGCTAGAGAGCAAGAGGGCTGGGCTCAGCGTGGGAAAAGGGTTCAGGAGGGCTTAGCCAGCAGCTGAGCAAGAAAGGCCAGCAGAGCTCCCTGAGGATGATACCACTTCCAGTCCAGAGGCAATGTGAAGCTGCGTCTAAGCAGGACTAAGTAGGCTGCAGCCATCCCCTGCCAGGGAACTGGAGCTAAGGATAAGCTGGCTGCTGAACATCTGGAGCTGCTGTACTCGTGGGCTAGCAGATTAAAGCAGAATGAAAGGGTCAGGCTGACCTTGGGATGCTATTTGGAAAGCAATGAGCAAATTTTTCAGGGCCCAGAGGATAGGGTCCCTGGCATGGGCATCCAGAGATCAGCTTGGTTTCTTCCTCAGCCCCACCACTGACCTGCGGGGTGACCTTGGGAAGTTCCCTCTCCTCTATGCCCTCCCTGATTTGGAACGTGAGCTCTCTGGAGCAAAAGCAGCTCTCCTGTTGTGTCCACACAGCCTGGCACTGTAGGGCTGTGGTCTCAGATAAAGCCTCTTGGAGCTCCAGCAGTGAACATATTAATAGGTTTTGAAAGCTAAATGTTATTGATCAGTTTGAATTAATTAGCAGGGCCTCACTATGCTCCAGGCACCTGCACAGCTATTACCATCACAAGGAAAGGGGCTTCATACAGTGCAGTACATCCTCCCAGCCAGACTGCAGCCTGCTGAATGTCAGCCTGAGCCAATACAGCTACTCAAGGGCTCACAGCTAATGGGACCACCAGTTCATCCCACCCAGACTAGCCTGGGAGAATGGGTGAGGGCAGAGAGCTGGAGAATCCTGAAATTGAGGTCTCCATATAGGAAATGTCACATCCTTGTGAAGCGAAGTGCTAAGAGCCTCTGCCAGTCTCAGCCTGTCAGGTACCCAAGGCCAAGCTATTGAGGGTGATGTGGGGTTAAAAGCATCCATTTCTACAGGGAAACAAGGCAGCTACTGCTTGCACTTGGGTGTGTTCGTGAGTGACTCTAAGGTTTCCCTTGGGTTGGGCTGCCCTAGGCAGAGGGTGACAAAGACCTGTCTCAGACAAGGTGCACATTTCCTGCCTGAGATATGGGAGAGAAAGCAGACTTGTACACCTTGCCTGGGCTTTGAGCTTGTGAGCCTGTGGAACCATGCATGGGCTAGCCATGCCTTCAGAGAAGGGTGCTGATATAATTTGGGTTGAGAGGCAATTGGATATCTCCAGTCTCATCCATGAAATGGACTTGTGTATGCCATCAGCACCAAGGGCACCACTGCCCAAGCTATGTCTCTACCCGGCTGTAGGCCTTCATAGATACAGAGTGACCAGTTGCCTTAGAGAACCTCTGGTGAGCAGTGTCACTGTGCAGCTATTTTTGCAGTCACCAAGCTAGCCATGTATGACTATCTGCCCCAGTTCAGGACCACAGAGATGTCCCCAAATTCCATAATCATGGGTAGCAAAGGCAGCTGAAATCTCCAGGAATTAACTTCTATCCAACTCCAGGAAGATGCAACCAGAACAGCCTCTGGGCTGAGACTCTGTATGCCCTAGAGTATACTAGCAGGTGTGGACAACACACATTAGGCTGATCTATTCCCAGCACCCAGACACTGCCAGTTTGATTGCCAGGTGATGGCAGGTGTTACCAGATTTGCCCATTACTTCGGGGTGTGCTCATTTATTTGGGATACTTTTCTAGGGTCTTGGTAATTCTTTGTAAATCCAGATTAGAACTGGTCTGATAAATGCTGAGCTGGGTGTGTGAGTTGATTAGCATTTGGAGCACAGATTCCCCATCATGCAGTGCTCCCCTGCTTCTCTGATCCCAGAATTCACTATGGTCTCTGCTTTGGGCTTTCTGTTCTCCATCTCTCATGTAAATGAATGGTCATCTGGTTCCATCTCGGATGCAAATGAGACCTAGGGCAGTTGTTTCACTCTTGTCACCCTTATCTGGAGGGTTTTAGGTGTGTCTTTCACTGTATCTTAAGCAGTTTCTGTTTAGGTAGAGGGGGGTGGGGATTCTTTGTGAGTCAGACAGTCTGTCCTGTGTCAGGGTTCCCCAAGAACATGGAGCTGAGAGGTAACACAGGGCTGAAAGCCAACTTCCCATGGTTGGCTGGCACTGCCTTTAGACATGATTTTGTCATCAAACTGCCAAGCAGCAGGAGCAGCAGCACAGTCAGACATGAACAAAACACAGATTGATGGGCTGGGATTTTCAGATGATGATGAATGGAGAACACGGCAGAGGCTGATGGACAAGTGACCTTTCCCCTTGATGTTCTGGGCCTCTGAGCTACTGCCATGTTGCCACCCTCTGCAAGAAGGGTCTGTCTGTCCTGTGGTGTTTAAGTGCCACAGGCTGTGGCAGCAGCAGTAACACAGCATTGGGGTGGTAGAGGTGGTGTGTCTATTTTTTATAGGTAACAGATGTGGGTATGATTGGTGCTATCCATCATGGGGCATCAGATGAGAGAGGAGACAGGGAAGGGGGTAAGGGCGAGAAAAGCAAGAAGGTAAATATGGTGGAACTGAAAGGAGAGTTGAAGGGAGATTTGGATAGAAAAGAGAAGGGGAACAGAAAAGACTGAAGGGGAAAGAGAAGACAGAAGAGGAAGGGAAGAAGGGAAGAGGACTGAAAGTGAATGTAAGAAGGTAGAGAAGAAATGGGTTGAGTCAGCCATTCATGCCTCTGCGCTCATTAAACTGAGCTCTGTGCACTTTTCTGTGCAGGAGTCTGTTGGATAAGGCCTTTGCCTTGGCACTGCTCTCTGTCTTGTTTGGGAATTAAAAATCCCCTGGCACTTTCTGTGGCTTCACCTAAGTACTCTTGGGTCTAGGTCCACTTTCCCTCCCCACCGCTGTTGTGCAGAGTGCTTGTCTGAACACCCAAGAAGGGGCTTCATTTCAGTGGTGCAGGTGCAGAGAGGTGTTTGCAAAGCACTGCAGGAAGCCAACTGCAAGTAGTGATGCAAATCAGTATAATAAAGAATGTGCTCCTCCCATAGTAGCCAGGCTTACCCCATGTGTGGCAGGGTAAACACACTACTGGGATCCTACCATGGGCCTCAGGTGACTATGGAGCCAAATTGCGATACTCTCTCAGTGCTCAGTCCTGGGAATCTCACTGATATCAATGGAACAGGGTCTTGCACAGTGTGAGGGGGACAGAATTTGTCTGTCAGGTTATGTCTCACCTCTCTAGGTTTCCAGGTGAGCTCCAAAGAAAGAGCAAAGAGATGGCAGCAGA
Source organism: Gavialis gangeticus (assembly GCF_001723915.1). Taxonomy (NCBI): domain Eukaryota; kingdom Metazoa; phylum Chordata; order Crocodylia; family Gavialidae; genus Gavialis; species Gavialis gangeticus. The sequence continues at coordinate 47,837,881 of NW_017728996.1, read as the reverse complement.
GCTGGCCCTACAGCAGAACTTTGTGGGGGAGTGGCTGTCATACTACAGGTAGCTTTCCCTTGGCAAACCTCTTCTGAGACACTGAGGACAAGTTTCTCTTTAGCCACCTTGATCCTGTCTGGTTTGACAAGTGTCCCTGTGTTTTCACATGGGAATGAGATTGTGCTTTTCACTGTACTCCCTTGAAATAAATGATGCAAAGTTCTGCTCCTTTCAAGCTACCACAGCAGCACGCTGCTCACCTCACTGGTTGCCACTGGCTGGGCCTGTGCAAAGGAGTTGGGTAGCCCTTGCCTCTGTTGCTGTGGAGAAGGTGTGAACGTTGCACCAGAAACAAAGGTACGTGCCATCCCCAGTGGTGCTGCTGCCTCCCTCTTGCAGCTGGTTCTCTTGCTCTCATGTCCTAATTGTGACATGTTCTAGGACTGTTCCTGTTGTGACGTAGGGCTGCATATACAGTGCTTGGCAGTTTCTAAGAGCCAGGGCTCTTTTCTCCACCCTGGGCCAGTTCTCAGCTGGTGTGGACACTGGTATAGCTCCTTTGACTTGCCAGTGGAGTATATGGAATTAGGGTGATTTCCACCAGCTGAAGGTGCAGCCCAGAGGCTCTCCTGTTTGGAAAAAACAAGAGGGATGCACCTTTGAGCTCTCTCTCAACCAGGGCCTGTGTACCATCTCCTCAGCAAGTCCTGCTGGGGGAGGCTGGGAACAGGGTGAGTGGCTGTGATCTCCTTTCCAGCCCGCTCTCCTCCACCTTTGTCTGCAGTAACATTTCCCTGGAGGTGGAACGTAGCTTAGCCATGGAAAGTCTCTGGCAGCATGGATACGAGGGGAACAGTTAGATGCCTTAACATGGGAAATAGAATCAGGCCCACTTTGACCAGTTTCTTTGTTGTTGATGACAAAGTGGATGTTTCTGTGAGGAAATTTGTTTTGATTGAAATGTTCCAGGTTTTTGGGGAAAAAATTAACAGTTGTGGTTCCAGGTGGTTGGACAGGCCTGTCCCACCCCTGATGTCTATGACTCCTTCCCGATCCCAAGTGGATACGAGCAAAATTGGTGCCCAGTGGTGCTGATGGCTAGTAAGAATGGATGTGGATAGGAGCACGTGCGGACAACTCCCACCCAAGCTGCATCCTCTGCTGCATGCTGACACCCTGCTGGCACGTACCGCAGGGCTAGGAGTTCTCTGGTGGCATCAGGTGTAGTGGAGCTGGAACAGCGCTGGGCCCCCTAGGAGACCTGCAGCTGTAGCCAGTGAGTTACCCCACTGGGGTCTAATGCCCAGCCACCCCTGCATGTGCCATATCTGATCTACCAGCTGGTGGGCGAGCTAAGTTTCATAAACATGCAGGACCAGCTGGGGCATTTTTAAAAGCCTCTTTCCTGTGGCCTGCAGCTGTCTTACTTGAGGCTGGGTCTGTTTTCCCTGTGCCCTTCCCCCCTCCCCTACACCATCACAAGCTGCCGCCTGCACATCAGAGCTCTGGCAAGTCGCAGAGATAAAGGTTAGCTTCCTGGCTGCGCTCTCTGGAAGCAAATGCCCGCAGGGCCCCCTCGCTTGGAGACGTTATGGCAAGTATTTATGCTTCTGATTGCTCCCCAAGGGAGGCCCATTTAAAATGCTTAAATAAATAAATAAACGCAGGCCTGATTTATGGCCTCACTCCCATTTTTATTTTGTTTTGTAGCTTCTGTGAATTCTTTGCACCTGAGTGGTTTTAAAAGCCCATTTCGGCAGGGCTCCAAGTCACACATTTCACTCCCATCAGACAGAACTGCCCGTTGTTGATGCTGTGCCTTGTGCGTGCGCATGCACATGTATGTGCACGTGCGCACACACACACACACATCCCTCTATAACTACATACACAACTACAGAAACACCCTTGTGCACACCTAGTGTTCACTCATGCTTGCACACAGCCCCCTTCTCACATGCATACATACACATGTGTAATTGTGCACACACCCATGCACACCCTCTTATCTATTTGCCCACGTCCTCCCCTGCACCCAGATGCCTACATAAGCACATGCAGGCATGAAAATGCTCGGGACCGGGAACTGATTCCCAAGGGTTCTGAGCACTTGCAGCTCTTCAGTGGCTGCAGTGGTTCTCTGCACCCTTCAAAATGAAGCCACTGGAGACACAAATTCCCCTCTCAGTGGCCTCACCCTTACATTATGTTTCCTCCTCCCAGTACATTTTAGAGAAGCAGGTGTTCTGCAGCTGGGGTAGAGGAGGCATGGGATGGTGAGGATGGCCATATTTCATGCACCCTCACCCCCATGAGGTAAACGTTCAGAGAAGTCCATTGCTTTTGCGGTGCTTTGCTGCAGGAAGGTGGACGGTGGTGCAGACATAGCAAGCTTTGGGGGATAATGGCTGCTATGTCAGTATATATAATACTCCACCCCTTGGCTCCCTTAGCTTCCCTTGTACTCTTCTGTCTTGCCCCACTCCAATCCCAGGAGGTCTTCTCTATCACCTTCCACCTCTCCTCCCAACTCCTCTTGACTTACACAGTCTCTCTACACACAGAATAATGATGTGTGGATATCCAAGGCCTGCAGATGTTAGATCTTCAAATTTGCCTTAGGCTAAAAAGAGATGTTGGATTTCTCCCAAAATAAATCCTTTTATTCTGGGTTCCTACAGACCTACAAGCCTATTGTTCCACTTTAAGTACCCCTGAAGTGCCAAGATAACACTACCCTACCCCCAGTCAGGGCTAATTCAAGTTAATTGCTACCCAAGCTGCCTGTGTAAATGACTGTCTTGCATCTGTTTTGATGTGAGTCAAACCCCAGGATAGTCAGACCAGGGATAAAAACAATGTCTGTTTTTAGCCTAAGTGGGAATATTTTTAGTTCCCCAACACTGTCCTGTTGGTTTGATCGTTTGTAGTCTTTGTGGATCAGTCTTCAGTTGTTTGATGGGCACTCAGTTGTCTATTGCTAAATTGTGTGTGTGTGTGTGTGTGTGTGTGTGTGTGTGTGTGTGTGTGTACATATAGGATGGTCTTATGCGCGCGCACACACACACACACACACACACACACACACACACACACACACACACACACACACACACACACACACAC
>NW_017728996.1:47834031-47834755 GCF_001723915.1 Gavialis gangeticus | reverse complement strand
CACACACACACACACACACACACACACACACACACACACACACACACACACACACACACACACACCCCTCCCCACCACCTTGACACTGTTTGGCAAAGCAGTTACACATGGGTTTGAGTTTGGGCACAAGGGTTTCATTGTTCTGAACATGTATATTTGCAGGCCTAAAGTTAAGCAGGGGAGCAAGTGTTTTGCTGGTCTGGGGCGTGAATGCTGCTATGTATAACATGGATTCAATAGGTGTTTAGGGTGAACACAGATGACTAGAGATCTAGCAGTAAATACTCTGTACTGCCTCATGGAAAACATAGGCTGAAGCTGGAGTTACAGCTGATCCTAACTTCTGGAGGCCTCATGGTGCCTTATATATTAAGGTTGTAGGACCAGATAGAAACTTTAGGTGAACTAGTTTGACACAGGGCCTATACCTACTTATATCAGGCATGACCATCCTAGCATTGGTGGGCTTAGAAAGAAGGTCCTTACTATTCTCCTAGTTTGGAAAGGCAGTGGCTCTGCAGTTAGGAAGGCCAACCGCACCTTGTCATGCATCCACAGATGCATCTCGAGCAGGTCCAGAGACGTGATCCTCCCCCTTTATGTGGCACTGGTCAGGCCGCAGTTGGAGTACTGCGTCCAGTTCTGGGCGCCGCACTTCAAGAGGGATGTGGACAGCATCGAGAGGGTCCAGAGGAGGGCCACTCGCATGATCAGGGGACTGCAG
>NW_017728996.1:47831411-47833589 GCF_001723915.1 Gavialis gangeticus | reverse complement strand
GACATCAGGAGGCGCTACTTCACGGTCAGGGCGGCTAGGGTCTGGAACCAACTTCCAAGGGAGGTGGTGCAGGCTCCTACCCTGGGGTTTTTTAAGAAGAGGTTAGATGAACACCTTGCTGGGGTCCTTTAACCCCAGTACTCTTTCCTGCCATGGCAGGGGGTCGGACTAAATGATCTTCTCAGGTCCCTTCTGACCCTAGAAACTATGAAACTATAGTGCAGGGATGAGAGTTTTGAGCTTGGGAAGAGAGGAACCCCCAAAGATGTGAGAAGAAGTGCTTGTGTTTCCTTTAGGACATCATGAGGGGTTCTGCCTGGGGCATTCCTGGGCAAATGTCATGTCTCAAGCTTTTTATTGTTGTTTGTCTCCTCTGTGCTTCTGCTGATGCAGATTCAGATTCACGTGTGGACCCACAGCCTTCTGAATGTCTCTAGTCAGCATAAGAAGGATTAACTTGGATCACACTCTGCTAGTCCAGTGCCTGAGTTCTGGCAGTGACCAATGCTCAGTGTTAAACAGGAAAGCAATTCTCCATCCCACAATACACCTGTTCAACATAATGTGGAATACTGAACATAAGGACAAGACCCGTTCCTCATCCCTGCAGACCCCAAAGCATGACACGCAAAGAAGGTAATGTCCAGCTGGTAAGCGGAACAGCTGATCAAAATGGAGGTCATATTTCATGTTGGTGGGTGAACAGAGGTGCAGGAGTCCACAGATATGGGTTTGTTTCTGGCTTAACCCTGGATGTGACCCATCCACAGCTTTACCTTCCTGTGCTTCGGTTTCCCCATGATTTAAATGGAGGGGTAACAAAATCCCCCATTATACAGGGTTATGGTAAGGCTTAATTACTGTAGTGGCACTGGAACAATGCCAATTATTATTTTTCAGGCACATTTAAGCTATTTTGGGCTAGGACAAGATGATGCAGAGTAGCAGATGACACCCCTTCCTAAAATAGATCATGTTAAATGCTGAAACACCTTCTCTTCAGTCTCTGAGCCACAGCATATTCCAATTACCTGGAGATTTTCAGATATGGTGCAAGTGAGATGGAGTACCCGATATCAGATCAGAGATGAGGCCAAACATGAACCCTATTTTTTTCCTGTTTCTTTCATTTCATTTTTTTTCGTTAACTCAACAGCTCTCAGGTTTTAATTGGCAGAGGGGAAAAAATGAATTGAAAAGCAAACTTCTTCCCTCTTCCTTAAACTCCCGGTGTCATTGTTTTCTCACTGCTCAGGCTTCACCGGTGAATTTCTTTCTCCGCAGCAGGACCCATCTGTCTTCTAGCAGATTAGAAAGATGTCACTTTGCCGACAGAGTCATTTATCATGGCGGCTGGAGAAATTAGCAAAGTCCAGGCAGTGCATATGGGAGGGGGAAATTGGGCTTGTCCCAGTGGTTTAGTAAAGGGTTCTGGAGATTTGCGCACCCCCCCACCCCCGCAAGCACTCTCTGGCTGGGAGAGTGAAAGGTCATTTATATTTTGTGCATTACTCCGTCCTGACACGAAAAACCATCAGGAACAAGGCGAGTGATAAGGGATCCTTTTACAAACAGGGCTTTCTTTGCAGAAGAAAGATGGTGAGATTTGGAACAGGGCCTTGAGGCATGACCCTGCTGCTGTTCAAATCAATGGCAGAGTTCCCACTGGCTTTGCTGAGAGATGGCACAGGCAAAAATTCTCAGTCAGGCATGCCATTCCTCCTTCTCACCCAAGGGTCTGTCCTTGTGCTCTGTCAGTCGCAGCCTCCTTTTCGAACACAGTTGTCTTGGTGTATTGTGGGTGGAGGGGCAGTCTAGGGTGACCAGGCTCTGGCTTCTTGTAGGCCTTATAGATGATGATCAAGTTGGGGAGCCATTTCAGGGTGAGGAAAAACGGCTGTGATGTATTCACGTCATCCAGTCATTCATTGTATGACTCCCTGAGCATCTTTGCTACTGTGGGGACCCTGGTTAGGCTCATGGCCCTCCAGTCCACCACACTGAAGCACACCTGTGTACACAGCTGTACAACAGAGCACATCTCCTTTCCATATAGTTTCATAGTTTCTAGGGTCGGAAGGGACCTGAGCAGATCATCTAGTCCGACCCCCTGCCATGGCAGGAAGAGCACTGGGGTCAAACGACCCCAGTAAGGTGGTCATCCAACCTCCTCTTAAA
>NW_017728996.1:47828725-47830564 GCF_001723915.1 Gavialis gangeticus | reverse complement strand
GGCAGTTCTGGTCCTTACTGAGGAAGACAGAGGCAAAGAAGTTATTAAATATGTTGGCTTTGTCATCTGGCGTGACAACCAGATTCCCCGTCTTGTCCTGCAAGGGCCCCACATTTCCTGGGGCCTTCTTTCTACTCCCTATGTATTTAAAAAAGGACTTCTTGTTGTCCTTAATCCGGGAAGCCAGCCCCTGTTCCATCTCTGCCATATCAAGACCTAAAGTTGAGAAATCATGGGCCAGAAAACTCCCAGAGTTGCATGATCGGCTTTAAAAAATCCCAGGATGTTAAAGGCCTGAAATGCAGGGTTATTTCCTCTTCTCTGCCTTTCCTCCTGAGCTTTTGGGCTCCAGTCACTCCACAGTCTCAAGATTTTCTTTTTAATCACAAGGGCTAAAAATATACTGTTTGAAAGGAAGGCGGAGCTGTTCCTGCAAGTTCTTCATTCAAGCATCAGGGCCTTGAAGTAAAACCCTAAAATGTGCCATCCAACCTTCCTTCTAACCTTGGGGGTCACATTGATCAAGAACTGAGATTCATGGGGGCAACCTTTCTGGCAAGCATGCCACAAATTAAGCCCTGTGCCCTCCGTGAGTGCTATTCTGATCCCCTTCCCCTGCCCGATCTGCTGCTCTACTTTCTGATTCCTTCCCAATCTGCCATTGTGCTCCCTCACCACTCCCTGATTTGTTGCATGCCACACACAGAAGCTACCTGTGCTACCTGTGGCGTGTATGCTACAGGTTGACCACCCTTGTTCTAGATGACCCTCCCCACATTCAGAGGTCCACAGACACTATCCCACAGTGAAGCGGAGGTTTCAGAGGTGCAGAACACTTTAATACCTAGGCATTTACACAGTATGAACTGCATTCTGCATGCAGTGGGAGCTGTGGGTGGGTTTCTCCAGGCAAAGTGCTTCTCTGGTTCTGCAACTTCTCCACATTGTAATTTGCACTGCCTACCTACAGCTTTCCCTGCGTGCATGTAAACAATCCAGCCGGCTTTCTGAGTGCTGAGAGAAAGAAAGGGGCGGGGGGGAAAGGGAGCAATCAATATTTGCCAAATGGAAAAATGACAAAACCCAAGAAGGGTAAAATGTTATTTCCCGGGCTCAGAGAGAAAGCGTCGCAAACAAACGAGGAGTAAAAACACAAACTGAAATGATAAAAATGACTTTACATTGTCCCCTTTAAGCATCATATATTTTTATTTTTCTCAGTTTTATTTTCTGGAAAGGAAAATCTAAAGGGAGAAACATTCAATTAAACCTGCCCATCAGCTGAGTGCTTAGCTCTCTGGATTTTCAGAGATTTGGCTTGGCTGCTACCCAGAGGGCTTCTACAAAGATGTGGGGAGCCTTCTCCGATGTGTCGGAGCACAGAAATTGATACACTCTGGCAGCCTTCCACATCACATCTATCGGTGCCCCGCGTGTCCCCACGCTGAAAAAATGGCAGCAGGATGCTTTGAAATAAAACACGTTCAATGAGCTTTAGTTCAAAACGCCATGCTGACATCTTTTCAGCATGGGAACATGCAAGGGTGCTGATACATGTGACGTACAGGCGCCTTTAATTGGAGCGGCTCACTAATTAAAGTGCCCAGTTGCACGTCCCAGAGCACATGTAAAAATTATCTCAACACAATGCCCTCTCTTGGCAACAGAAGAGAATGTGGCCTGGCCTGCTAGGATTCACAGCTGCTAGGGGGTGATGCTGTGAAGACATTCTGCCTACCTGTCTTGACCACACTTGGAAACAGATGTAATGCCCCTGCCTCAGTGTGGCATGGGACACAAGCCAACAAGCTCCCCCAAGACAACAGACTTCCCCACCAC
>NW_017728996.1:47827175-47828714 GCF_001723915.1 Gavialis gangeticus | reverse complement strand
CACCTTAAGACAGGACAATGACTTCTGCATTGGGGTGAAGCGTGTGGAGCCAGCAGGCTATGCTTTGCTGTGGCACTCCCTAGCTCAGCTGCTGACTGTGTAGACACAGCCTAAGAGATCGTGAACTTAGTACCAGGACGAGGAAGTAAAGCCTGGAGATGGAAGATTTATTATTCAAAATTCCAAAGTAGTATGGGATTTACATATGATTCCACCAGCTAGTTAGTAACATAGTCTGGCCTCTGTCTGCCTGTCTGTCGGTCTATCTATTAATCATTCAACTTACCATAGTACCTAGAGTCTAGACACTTACTCCCAGGTAATGCCCTGCCATTTCCATGAGAATAAAACTAAGGCCTCTGTGCAGAAGAGGATGGTAGACGGAGTTGTATGCCCCCAAGATCTACCAAGCAGGGGCTTTGGCAGTGTCCTGTACAGGCCATCCTTCTGAGTATGCATTTTTTCTCACCTTTCCATCCTCCTACTCATGATGCGCATTCCTGTCTCCCTGCTCCTTCCAGCTTCTTTCCTTCATCCCCCTCATGTCCCTGTGTGAATCTCTGTCCTTGTTACTCCATCACTCCTGACATTACGGCTTCTCCCAGTAGCATGTGTCATGCTCTTTTCCATCACAATCACCCTCCAGCTGCTGAGTCACAGATATCATATGTGTTTCTTTCCTCAGTGCAGTCCCTGTAATCTGCTGCTGATAGGGTCCTGATAGTTCAGTGATTTCAGACATACTGGCCTGCTATACTGAACTCGGGAGCTGACAGAGGGAAGGGAACAATGCCAGGGGAGCTCTGCATACATGGTGAGAACCGCCCTTGTGTAGAGGACTTGAACAATGCCTGTGCCTTGCTTAAACCCTGAAGCTCTAAGCCTAGTTAAAATAGGCAAGATGATCCTCAGGGAGACCCTGATCACTCACTGGTAGTCCCTTAGGCTCACCTAGCTGGTGTGAGAGGACAGAAAGACAACGAAAAATAAGGCTGTTATTCTCAGAGCACTTCCAGGGAGAAAGTCAAGACTGCAAGCTCTCTGGGGTGGGTTTTGTCTTCTTTCTGTCTTAGTCAGTGTCTAAGGGGAGTTTGGTGATAGAGCAGTTCAGCTGCCTTGCAATGTCTCCAGTGGGGCACATACAGAATTACACTTAGACCAGTCCAAGTGAACGCAGATCAGTCTAAACTCATAACCACACAGAAGTTTGGTGCACATAGACAAGTGTAAAAATGGTGAAAGGGACCTAAGCTAGACCTTGTGCTAGGTACGCTCAATTGAGATTGATTCAGGTTAGACCAGTGTATTGAACTTGTGTACTGTTCCCAGAGGTCTGAGTTCAATCCTCACTCTGAAGGCCATCCTCACTTGGCACAGCTGTAAGTAGACACCTTTGACAGCTGCCTGGGAGGTCAAAGGTGACTTGATGTGTTGTTAGTCACTCCTCTGTGTGCTGTTGGATGCAGAAGCTGGTGTGACTTCCCTACACTCACCATATGAGCTGCTACGACTGACTGGATTTTCTGGCAGTGGCATGTA
>NW_017728996.1:47824446-47827164 GCF_001723915.1 Gavialis gangeticus | reverse complement strand
TTCCTGTCTCCCTGCTCCTTCCAGCTTCTTTCCTTCATCCCCCTCATGTCCCTGTGTGAATCTCTGTCCTTGTTACTCCATCACTCCTGACATTACGGCTTCTCCCAGTAGCATGTGTCATGCTCTTTTCCATCACAATCACCCTCCAGCTGCTGAGTCACAGATATCATATGTGTTTCTTTCCTCAGTGCAGTCCCTGTAATCTGCTGCTGATAGGGTCCTGATAGTTCAGTGATTTCAGACATACTGGCCTGCTATACTGAACTCGGGAGCTGACAGAGGGAAGGGAACAATGCCAGGGGAGCTCTGCATACATGGTGAGAACCGCCCTTGTGTAGAGGACTTGAACAATGCCTGTGCCTTGCTTAAACCCTGAAGCTCTAAGCCTAGTTAAAATAGGCAAGATGATCCTCAGGGAGACCCTGATCACTCACTGGTAGTCCCTTAGGCTCACCTAGCTGGTGTGAGAGGACAGAAAGACAACGAAAAATAAGGCTGTTATTCTCAGAGCACTTCCAGGGAGAAAGTCAAGACTGCAAGCTCTCTGGGGTGGGTTTTGTCTTCTTTCTGTCTTAGTCAGTGTCTAAGGGGAGTTTGGTGATAGAGCAGTTCAGCTGCCTTGCAATGTCTCCAGTGGGGCACATACAGAATTACACTTAGACCAGTCCAAGTGAACGCAGATCAGTCTAAACTCATAACCACACAGAAGTTTGGTGCACATAGACAAGTGTAAAAATGGTGAAAGGGACCTAAGCTAGACCTTGTGCTAGGTACGCTCAATTGAGATTGATTCAGGTTAGACCAGTGTATTGAACTTGTGTACTGTTCCCAGAGGTCTGAGTTCAATCCTCACTCTGAAGGCCATCCTCACTTGGCACAGCTGTAAGTAGACACCTTTGACAGCTGCCTGGGAGGTCAAAGGTGACTTGATGTGTTGTTAGTCACTCCTCTGTGTGCTGTTGGATGCAGAAGCTGGTGTGACTTCCCTACACTCACCATATGAGCTGCTACGACTGACTGGATTTTCTGGCAGTGGCATGTAGATCCGTGACGGAGTCTGCTCAGCAAGGTCCCACATAAATCATAACTAATCACCAGCAGCAGCAGCAGCAACATCGTAAGGGATGGTTCAAGAGCTCAGTGGCTTGAGTGGGTTTGTGGACTATAAAGGACAGTGCAGGTTGAGAAGCAGGGAGACAGGACTCAGAACCAGGCAGGGAAGGAAGCCTTGGCACAGTCTGAATAAGTGTGGTTGTGTGACCCTGAGGAAAAGCCTAGAAAGAAAACCTCAGAGGGCAGAAGGGAATCTAAAGGTAGTCTGGGGCTGTGAGCAGGAATCCTCTCTCGGGTGGTTTGATCAGAGGGGTTGTGGAGTCTCCATCACTGGAAGCTTTAAGTGCAAATTTTAGGCAATCATTTGTCTGGGGGGACTTAAACAAGGACAATTTTGCCTTGAGCAGAGGGGCTGGATTAGATGACCTCTCTAAGGTCCCTTCCTGCCTTATTTTCCTATCATTCTATGATTCCTCCTGAGTTCAAAGAAACTGCATTTTATACATTCTTATAAATAATAAGAATTGCAGTAAAAAGACCAGTTCCATCCTCAGTTTCTTCCCCTGACTGGAATGGTCTGCAAAGACCCTGAATTCTTGGCTAAGTGCACAGGTCAAAAGGGCTAATGAGCGGCACAGGAAAAAAACCCAGAAGAAAAGAGCTCCCCAACCATGATGGCATTTTGTCTTTATTTTTAGAAGGATTTGATTGACAGCCCGCTCTGGGATGTTGACGTGCATGGAGCATGCTGCTGCTGGGCCTGGTGGAACCATGCTGGAGACAGCTGCAGCCCGGTGTCGTGGCTGCAGGATGACAGGGGCTCTGCATGGGGAGTTCTGTTGTCAGGCATGTCACGGGCTTTGTGCTGTCCTTCCCCCATTGCCTACAGCTCCTGTCTCTTTCCTCCTTGCTCTGGTCCTTTCCCTCTGGGTTTTCTTGCATTGTCAAGCCTGGAGTGAATGTAAAATTTTATAGTGTGAAGGGATAAGCAAAGGCTTTATTGTGTATTAACTCTGAGTTGCATCATAATGACAGGGGTCTGGTTCTCCCCTTGGGCAGTCAGTGAGATCAGAGCATGCAGAACAATAAGGACTAAGTCTCTGTGCTGCCAGTGTCTCCCTTTGCTTCTCTGGTGGCATAAAAGGTTTAGAAAGGGCCCACAGGAAACAATCCCTGTATCCTGAGACTTGCTTATTGGTATAGAGCTTCCAGGGTACCTATGCTGACACCTACCCTGTCCAGCCAATGAAGCGGTTCAGAAGCAAGTTAGGGACCCGAACAAGTGAAGAGTTATCCTGATATAATTTATATTGGTTTTGTGTCCTGGTATAGATTGCACTGAGATCAGGAGCGGAAAGACATACAGCTATTGTGGGACAATTCACACAGTATATGTCTATTGCTCTGCCTTACCATTAGGTGTTGATGGGTAGGTGACTGCTTGTTTGTCTTGGGCAAATGGCTGCCATGGGATGGATGCAAACAGATGAAACCTAAGCTAGTGCAACTTGTGCCAATAGTGGCTTACTCCACATTCTTTCAGAGGTTATCATCTAGTGGTTTGGGCAGAGTTTGCCCAGATGGGGGTGGGAGGGGTTATGTTACTGGTCCACTCCCTTTTCATGTTGATATGTTGATTACACCCGTGTCATGTGTGGTAGGAGT
>NW_017728996.1:47817135-47819446 GCF_001723915.1 Gavialis gangeticus | reverse complement strand
GCACTTGGGGCACTTCCCCAAGTCAGGGGACAAAAAGTAAAGTCTCCCTTAGTCTGCAGACCTAAGGGGTCTCTTAGGCATAATTTAGACCCACCCCTCAATAAGTCTCCCACACCGGTCACAAAGGAGGACTTTATTGATTACAGGGGTAGGGTGAAAATAGGGTACAAGATTGAGCAATATCCTAGGAATCCTAAACAGCAAATAGTCTGGCTGAGGTAGCCTTTTGATCACGCATCTGAGTTACTGCCAGCTAGATATCTAATCAGATCTCGAGTAGCTTACTCACAAGCATCTTCCAAAGGCCGGTGAAGTTTCCCTTTGGAGGCAGGCGGTTTCTGGCTTGTGAGTTTTGGGGGAGAGAGCCAGTTCCAGATGGTAAAGCTCCTCTGTGTCCCCCGCACGGCTGCTGCCCCCTCCTCCTGGGCAGTCCTAACTTATATAGCCCCTGTGACCTCATTCACCTGGTCCAGTGGAGGCCAGCTCCGGTTGGCTGTCGGCCAACCGATTTGAAATACATCACTAGTTGCTGGGCAGATTCCATCCCACCAGGTAGATGCCCCTCACCCAGGTTGCTGATGCCAGTCACATAGCTAGAGGGAGCAGGTTTCCCCCCTCCCTCAGGAATGCAGCCAGCTCAAGTTACCTAAAGAGACAGGCTGAGGTGTGACTCCTCTGCTGGGCCCATCCTAATCACATTGTCACAGGGCAGAGATTTTGGGGAGAAACCAAGGTGGCTTTCTGCCACACATGTGGTAGGAGTGGGCCAGGCATGAGGAGGGGAAGGCCAGAGGTAAACTGAGACTGGTACAACAGACACGGCTCCCTGGCAGCAAGGCATGATGTGCCAGGGATGGAGCAGGGACCAGACTGGTGGTTACCTGCTGTCACTGACATGGTGGGGGCATGCAGCTCCCTGAAAGGCCCCAAAATAGAGCAACAGAAATGGAGATTCAAGCTGCCCCTTCTCCCCACCACTGCCCGGGTATGAGTGGCTGCAAAAACATCAGGGCCCACGAGAAGCAGCCCACTACTGGGGTCTCTGGTTTCCTGTCTACAGCCAAACCTGTGCTCCACCTTCTCTCCAGGTGGTACCTGAGGACAGGGGAAGGGTTCCTTAAGAAATCCCCAGCAGACACCGTTGAAAGGACCAGCTATTGTCAGCTCTGCTCCCTCCTCCTTAGTGTCCCTCCTCCCCACTCAGAAAGAAAAAAAAGCTGGTGCGAGGAAAATAGTCATAATAAACTCAAAAGCTCCTGATGGCAAGGGCCTGTAACGTGCTAAAGCAAAATGCTTGGGCAGGCAGCTAGTTGGCAATCTACTGCGGCGCCAATGATAATCAGAGTAATATGAAAAATGCCAGTCAGAGTGGCAGGTCCCCTGATCCAGGGGCATTGGGGCCACAGCCCTCCCCCCATCACCCTTCTCCTACTTGCACACATGCCTCCCCATTTACAGCTAACACCCAGGCTTGCCATGCTGCTGGGGGAACTGTCAGCTGGTGACAAGGCACAAATAGAGCTGTTTCCTGAAAAAATTCCCTCCACCATATATTTCTTTTCAACATGTCATTGTTGTTGCTTGGCTAAACCCCTTTGCAAAGCAGGACACACATGCTGGCCTCTGAGATTGGACTCCATTAAGAGGAGGAGGTGGGGAAAGAGAAAAAGAGATGTGCGGTGAAAGTGGAAGTGGGGACACAGTGAAAGAAGGATTCTAGAAGAGGACTGAAGGATAAATAGATAGATAGATAGATAAAAGTAAACACAAAATGATTAATAGAGATGGATAAACAGAAAGGAAAGGAAAAGATGGAGAGATGGATAGAGAGATAAACATAGGGAAAAAAGGATACCTGCAGAACACAGGAAGAAAAAGAAAAAGTAGAGAGAGAAACCAAGAAAAAACAGAAAAAAATAATGGATAGGTGGATGGGTGGATTGATAGGGGTTTTTTTTTCCACAGGAAAAACTCCAATGCAAAAATCCTCAACATCTGGATTTTGACATTTGAAGATTGTTAGTCTTTGGGACTGATCTTCCTGCAGCAAATACAAATGTTAAAGTAAAACAGAACCTGAAAAATCCTCTAAAGGAAATCAAAATAATCAAATCTCACATAATCTCTCTGTGATTGATGGGCATCAGAAAGAAAAAAAACAACTACTCTTTGTCTGTTTTCTGCAGAGTTTTCTTCACAGCAATTCTGTGAAAAGAAAAATCCTTCCTTGCTGCCCTCACGAACACTGTTAACTACGGTGCTACTGCTGGCAGGGCTGAGAAGGAAAGAAAGGAAGTAGATGACACAGAGC
>NW_017728996.1:47803900-47812135 GCF_001723915.1 Gavialis gangeticus | reverse complement strand
ATCCTTCCTTGCTGCCCTCACGAACACTGTTAACTACGGTGCTACTGCTGGCAGGGCTGAGAAGGAAAGAAAGGAAGTAGATGACACAGAGCATTCCACATTCTCAGTTTTTACCCATTTTCACTGATAAATTCCCTGATTTTTTAAGTCATTCAGTTTTTACTCATTTACACCCATTTTTCAGTTCAAATCCCTGTTAACTGGCACGAATGGGGAATGGCCCATTCCCCACTCATGCCGGTTAACAGGGATTTGAACTGAAAAATGGGTGGTGTTGGTAAACTGAAAGAACCATTGTGCCAGTTACCTGAGGCACAGTGTTCTGGCTGGATGTGGCAGGGCAGTGGTGGTGGCCGGATGCAGAGCGGGGCATGTGGGGGTGTGGTTGTACAGGGGCCAGGGGAGGGTGGATGGAGCCACTGCCTGGGGGGCACAAGGCTCCTGGCTCCGATCCCAGGCGGGACAGGCCACAGGAATCGCTTCTGGGGCAAGCGGGACTGAGCTGCACCCTGGTAGCTATTATTTCGGCCCTGCCCTGGGCGCTGAGCCCTGTGATGGGTACTGCACCTAGCCACTCCACATGGGCCTGTGGGGCTGGAGCCATGGCCTGGGGGTACAGGGCTCCCAGCTTTGACCCTGGGCAGGGCAGGAGGTGCCAGTACCAGGGTCGGGTCACACCCCCCACCTCCACATCTGGACATGCACCACTTCCCCCCTCCCCACAAACACCAAGGCAGCCTGGCAGCAGGCTGCTGCAGCATGGGAGAGGGGCGTGAACGCAGCTAGGGAAGAAATGCAGGGCATGGCGCCAAGTGCTTCCTGCCACCAATCCAGGGGCATGCATCCCCTGAGAAGAGCCCAGCACAGGCTCCCCAGCCCGCAGCCCTCCCGGGGGACATGTAGCAGCAAGGGCCATGCCCCCAAACCTGCAGCCCACATCCACTGACAGATCCCTCCACTTTGCTCCAGTCTGCAGCCCCAGGTGTGGATGACAGGCTGCACTGCGCCCCTCCCCCCTCCCCCTTCTCTAGTCCCAGCCTTACTCCCTCCTTCCCTCACTGCTGATTTTTCCACAATTTAAACTGATTTTTTCCCTTTTCTTTTTTTTGTCCTGATTTCATCCTGGTTTTTATGCTTTGAAGATAAAACCCGAAAAACTCCTTTTTTTTTTTTAAATAAAATCTGAGAATGCAGAACACTAATGACACAGCAGAAGGGGATGACAGAGCAGTAGACAACTCCCCCCTTGACTGACCATGCATGCTCACACTTACATGCCCACTGGGTCTTCAGACTATGCTGTCTGTTCTCTGATGGCCCATCACGATTGCTAAACGTGTGTTGCAATCCTCACTAGTCCTGCCTTCCAGAAGAGAAGCCTGGAAATATGCTAGCCCCCCAGCAACCAGATAAAACACACAGTGGGCCCTGGGAGAGCTGCAGGTCCAAATGGATGAAGGAAGCTGCTCAGCCTTTTAAGCGACTGGCACAGAAACAGCAGCAGTCTGTTCAACATGACCTATCCCTGAACCAGTGACTGTAACTCCTGATCTTGCCGCTTGGCCAATACTCAGCCTTGACACCCTAAGCCAGTGACTATGCCCTGTGCCTTTTCCCTAGACAGGTGGAGGCAGTAAAAAGCATCCATTAGGTGAAAGGCATCACAGTAAAGCTTGGTGTTTCCCTTCCTGATCTCATCTGGCTAACAGAACACTACTTGGGAATTGGCTCTTGGGAATTGCCACGTGTTTAGGCTCAAGGCTGGCTTTGGTGAGAACCTCCATGGCAGAAGGTGTGTTTGAAGAATGCACAAAACTGACTGCTGGAGAATTACAGCACTGAACAGCTGAAGTGTCACTATGAAAAGAGAAACCGCAAAAAATCCACACACTCCCTCCTAGTGGCCATTTTGTTACACAGATGAAAATTCATGATCCTTAATGATTTTGCTAATTCCACATGTCATTACAGAGACACATAAAATTTAATTATTGCATGGATAATAATTATTTTTATTTTGCAGTGTCAAGCTGACTGACTGTCATACTTGCTTGCAGGTCCAAGTTAATACGAGGATTTTTTTCCCCACCACCTAGAACTGCTAGTATTGCATATGCATTAAGATATAGGCAGGCCACAGGTCAGGAAGTCATCAATGTTAGTTTAGAAATATACCTGCCAAATCTATAATGGCCTCATAGACACTCAGACAGCCCTATAGTACAAATATACTGGTGAGAAATCCAGGCATGTCGGAAAAATTTCTTGAACCTAGACCACAGGGAAAGCAGTGGGAGTATTTCCACGCTGAAACAACTATTTCATTTTCCAAACATTTATCATCAATTTAGTGCTACATTGAATAACTGCTGTTAGTTATCACTTATTATTTATGTCTGTTATCACCCCCATCACCTATTGTTCTGTATGAACTCATGGTAAGAGACAGTTCCTGCCCCCACAGAATTTACTGTTAGAATCATAGAAATTTAGGGTTGGAAGGGACCTCAGGAGGTCATCTAGCCCAACCCACTGCTCAAACCAGGACCATCCTGAACTAGATCATCCTAGCCAAAGTTTTGTCTAGCTGGGAATTTGAAAACCTCCAAGGATGGAGATTCCACCACTTCTCTGGGTACCTGTTCCAGTGTTTCACTACTCTCCTGGTGAGAAAATTCTTCCTAATATCCAACCTTAACTTCCCTTATTGCAACTTGAGACCATTGCTCCTTGTTCTGTCATGTGCCACCACTGAGAACAGTCCAGCTCCATCCTCTTTTGAACCCCTCTTCAGGTAGTTGAAGGCTGCTATTAAATCCCCTCTCAGTTTCCTCTTCTCTAGACTAAATAAGCCCAGTTCCCTCAGTCTTTCCTCATGAGTCATGTCCTGCGGCCCCCACCATTTTGTTGCCTTCCACTGGACTCTCTCCAATATATCCACATCCTCTCTGCAGTGGGGGGCCCAAAACTGAACACAGTACTCCAGATGTGGCCTCAACAGCGCTGAATAGAGAGGAATAAGCAAACAATATAGACAATATAGGGTCAGAGAAAGGGACATCAAGAGATCATTTAGTCCATCCTCTGCCCCAGAGCAGGATCAGCTATAGCTAAAAGGAAGTACTGTTGTCTCCACTTTACAAATGGGCAAACGAAGTGCTCAGAAACTACTGGCAAGGGTAACATTTTCCAAAGAGTTTAGCCCCCATATAAAGGCCAGATTTTTCAGAGTTGAATGTGCTGGTTTTGGGGCTGTTCTAAAACTCATCCAAATGCCACGATGAGACAGCCTGGGTGCTAGGAGCTCCTGATATCTGGCCTTAGATACAAACACTTGCTCCTTGAAAATCGGATACACAGCTCTTAAAAATTAAACCACATCACCCCAGGTCACATAAGAAACGCAAGGTACAACTAGGATCTGAGCTCAGAGCTTCTGAGTCCCTGTCTGGTGCCTAAAACTTAAGATCATTCTCAACTTGATCTTTGAGTTAGATAATTCCTCATTGCTTGTGGCTCACTCAGGTCTTGGTTTCTGTTGTGATGGCCAAGCTACCAGAGAGTTAGCAACCATCCAGGGGTTGATCTTTGCCATGGAGTCTTTGAAGAACTGAGTTGGACCTAACTTTATTGCACACAAGGCACTATATACCCATCAAGAGGGCATGGCATCTTTTCATCACTGATCTGTGAGTGGGCTGGGACTGGGCACTGTGTGCTAGTGATGCTCCCTGGAGCAGATGTGTGTGTGTTTCTACACATGCGTGTGTTAATGAGCAAGTATGTGTGAGGGTTGTGTTCTGTGTGGGGATACAGGAATTTGTTGGTGAGAGGTTGTGTTTTTTAGTCTCTTGTGGATGTGAGGATAAGTGGAAATGTCCAGGGGGGATTGGGTGTGTGTGTATATGTATTTTTTTCAGGGTTAGGTTTGTGAAGTGGGGTGTGAAAAACTGTGGGGGGCATGTACATATGGGTATTTGTTGAGGAGGGATGTGTTGTATGTTAATGTCTGTGTGTTTGTGTCCTGGAGGTGTGCTGGGGGAAGAGTGCTTTTAGTCAGCGTACATATGTGCAGGGGGTTCCTGGCCATGAATTTTGTATGTTTATTGAAGAACAGTTATTCTTGTGATGGTTTAAAGTCAGAACCAATCTCTGAGCTCCTTACTCTTCCCTACAGCAGATAATAAATCTTGCTCTGAATGGGAATAACCAGCACAAATCAGCCCACTATGCTTAGGAGGAAAGTACGCACCAGAGAGACTTATGCTGGGTTTGTGCTATGTTTTTTCCAAGGACAGTCCATATGTGTGACAGGACAGGCACTGACAAGCTAGCCGAAGAGAGTAAGAAAGCAGAGCTGCCCCTGAAATGGCAGAGGCTTGGATGGTGAGTGGGAGTGTTTCATTTAATCTTCTTCCCCAAGTACAGAGAGGCATGGATGGACAGGGGTATGGGTAGGATGAATGGATGTATAGCTGGGAGGATCTCTGGGGATCATTCAACATGAGTGTATCTACACCATGAGGGCAGAGAGCTCAGCTGATCTTCCGAGGAAATGCCCCCCCAACCACTCTTGCTCCCCATTCATGGGGGAGTGAGGTCATCCTGAGGCTTCCCTACAGCACTGTGCGTGCGATGGCATCCTCACAACTGATGTGCGTCGAGTAGACCTGGCTTATTTGCTGGGTGGTGTGACCAGGCACTCTGCTGCCATGGTGTAGACAAATTCAGGAGCCAGATGAGTGGGACTGGAAACAAAAATGGAAGGTAGTGAAAGATTCTCTCTCATCCAAGAACTGCACTCCCCTCCTCATCTGCCCCTGCACCCCCTTTCTGGTCATCACCAGATAGTGATTTGCTGGTGTTTGACCTGCCCTAGATCTTGCTCTCAGGAAGGGGGCTGCTCTTGCTCCCAGGAAGAATTAAAAAGGGAAAGAAAGTGGCTGAAGGAGTCAAAAAGAGGACCACGCATGACTAGTTCTCTGTAGGCCCCATCTCTAACTCTCCATCTGAGAAATTCCTTGGCATGGGGCAGTGGGGGTAGAGAAAGGCATCCAGCCCCTGCACCAACTGTCCTCCATACCTTTCTGTAGAGGGCAGGTTGGGGCTACGGGCCCTAACTCCCCCTTCCCCAAGTTGCATCCCAGGTCAGCAACACACCTGGGCTCATCTTTGTGCGACTGTGGTGAGAGGGAGCACTTGCCTTTTTTGGCAGTGCCCCAAGAATGAGACAGAAGGAGAGAAGAAACTGCCTGATCAGACCCAAAGAAAAACAGTTCCTTTAAACCAGTGGTGCTTAACTTTTTTGCCAAGTGGGCTGGATGGGCAGTGCCTGGTCCCACCACTGGCCAGATCCAGCCGGTGGTCCTCATCTGGCACTTGGGGCTGGTGCACAGCAAGCCCCACCCTGCCACACAGAAGGGAATGGGAGGGCCGCTGCATGGGAGAGGGGGTATGGCCTGGCCCTGATCCAGCCCCACAAGGGAGGGGTATGGCCCTGCCCTGATCTGGCCATGAGGGGGAGGCAGGGGGCATGGCCCAGTCCCAACCTGCTGTGTGTGGCTTGGGTTTGGGGAATTTGGCACCAGAGGAGGGTAGTAATATTGATTGCCACTGTTCCCCTCTGCCTGTGGGCCAGAGGTTGAGTACTTCTTCTTGAAACAAATCCTGTAATGCAGCTGGGCCCAGTGACATGGTCCCTGATGCTAATGGACCCATCATGGCCATAGCTTTCCTGGAAGCAGCAGCCTCTGTACAGGGGCCACTCAGGTATGTCAGAGAGGCTCTGGGCCCACAGCCATACTTCTAGCTGTTGACATCCCTTTACCCATCCTCCCTCCCCACCTTCCTGATTGGTAACTGATTAAAAAGAGACATCAGGGCCAACAGTCACAATCTTCCTCGTTGCTCCTATACCCACCATCCCTCTGAACAGCTACCCATAGTGCAGAGGAAGCATTTCCAGACATCCTGACCAGCAGAAGAGAAGAGCAATACTGGCAGCTTTCACAGGAGATTGAGAGGGGATGGGAATGAGATCTGAGCTGCTCCTACACTTGGCTGGCTGGACCCTTTCCCCTATGGTGGATGAACTGGGGTGAACATAGCTCTTCTGATATACAGCATAGGATCCTGGAGCCCATGGGTCCTGGCCACTCCAGACCA
Organism: Gavialis gangeticus; assembly: GCF_001723915.1. Taxonomy (NCBI): domain Eukaryota; kingdom Metazoa; phylum Chordata; order Crocodylia; family Gavialidae; genus Gavialis; species Gavialis gangeticus. Next base: position 47,805,970 of record NW_017728996.1, on the reverse strand, counting down.
TGCTCACATGCAAGCTCAGCATGGCTAGCTCCCCTCTACCACAGCACAGGGTGGCAGCTACTTCCTCTGAGGTGAAGCAGATTCTTGCATCACCACCCCCTCCCTAGATGGAATAAGCTTTCCCCTTTTTCTACACCGTAGACCACTCACCCCTGAACCAGGCTGATTGCTAGCAGGGCAGGCCTGCTCCCGCACATGGGATGTCATTGCACTAGTTTCAGGAGGTTTGTTCAGGGGTGCGTTGCCCACTACTGTCACTAGTAGGAGGTATTGCTCTGCTTCTCACTATGCGATGAAGTAAACTGCACTGCTATGCTATGGAGGGCCATGTTGGTTCAGTAGGGGTTGTTGAACTTGAAGGGGAAAACCAGGGTAGAGAGATCTTGGCTGAAGTCTCTGCTGTACCACAGATTCCCTCCCTGCCCTGGGCACGTCACTCTCGGCATGTCAGTGCTGCCTCCCAGCGCTCCCAGGAATGCTGCCTCCTACCATGTCCCACCCACCTGCTCTTGTTCTGCACAGGGCAAAACTGGATGGAGGCAGGAGTTCCAGTCCTGTTCTGGATGTGTGCAAAGGCTGCCCCCAGTTGACTGAACTGGAAATCAAAGGCAGCTTTCTATGATGCTATCACATCACTCCCTGGGGTGCCATTGGCTACAGAAGTTGGTGCACCCTAGCCATACTGGTGCACTAGGCTTAGGAGGACTTTCAACTAGGTATCACATGTACATCCCACACACATGCAGGCTGAGATGAAACATGGCATGCCCACATGTACCCTTCCACTGACATCACCTCTGTGCACCGTGTATGTGCATGTCTGAAGAGTAATATTAGACTTGTCATGGACATGGCCTGCCCTGGCACACACAGCCCCAAACATAGGAGAGCCAGGTGCCTCTAAGGAGAACGATCTGAAACATAGTGTGGCACAGACACACACACACACTCAGATCCATAATAATAAAATACAAATAAAATGGAAGTGATGACCTTTCAGACTGTGGACACAATGAGAGAAAATGTCAGACTACAGGGCAGACAGCACCAGCGGGGATAGCACAAGAGCCACGGAGACAATGGGAGGGGAACAGCGGAGGGAGAAAGCACTGTAAACCACGAGATAAGGAGGCTGGGGCATGTGCATTTCAATGTCTTTTCTGCCCCTGATCACCACTTAGAGGATGACCTCTCTCCTCCCTGGTATGGAGCACCAGATCCAGGGTGTTCCCCCACTGCCTCAATCTCTTCCTTTCCCTGCTCTGTCTCTCTCTCTCTCTCCTTCTGTGCTTTGTTTATTCCAGGGAATAAAGACCGACACTTTCAATTACAACATAAATAACTAAACAGACAAAGCCCAGTTTGTCTTTGAGGCTGCAGATGAGCCAGGACTGAGAGGAGGCCATGGGGGGTATGTGTGTGGGAGGGGTGATGGGTGAATAGAAGGGGGATCCATCCTCCCCAGGGGCCTCTTTGTCGTCTTGTTTGTTTTATTCTTTCCTATAGAGATTTTGTTTCTTCCTGGGAAATTGCAAGTGCTCTTCCCCTCCAGGGGGAGAAAAGAGACAAAGGAGAGACATGAAAGGGAAAGAACCATTGTTTCCTTGTAAATACATTGCTGCTTGGAGCACAGAGCACTGGATGAGAGAGGAGTACAAAGAGCTGAGAACTCAGGAGGGGAGAAAAGGGCAAGAGAAAGCCCTGGGAGGGAGAGAAGGGCCAGAAAAGAAGAAGGAGAGTTGTACAAGGGTGGGTGAGAGAGCCTGAGGAACGGACTTGGTCAGGGATTTTTGGATTGATTGCTTTTTTTCCCCTTTAGGATTTGCAGCCACTGAACCTATGTTTTGGAAAAGGGTCATTACGGACAAAGTTTCTGTTTGGAAACAAATTTGAGAAAGAAGTTTTAAAATGGTCAAAACATCCCATTTTGACATATTCTTAAGCAAAATAGATATATATATATATATATATATATATATATATATCTATTTTGCTTAAGAATATGTCAAAATGGGATGTTTTGACCATTTTAAAACTTCTTTCTCAAATTTGTTTCCAAACAGAAACTTT
>NW_017728996.1:47792857-47798900 GCF_001723915.1 Gavialis gangeticus | reverse complement strand
TATATATATATATATATATATAACCTCCAGTTGACTTTGTGCTTAGAACTGGAAGCTAATTTAAAGTAAAGCTAGAAAAAGAAAAGGTTAAAGAAAAAGGACACAAAGGGGGGAAAAGAGATAAAACCCCAGTGAAATATTAGAAGTGACCTGAACCAATACTTTTTTTTTTTTAATAATTTTGAGATTTTCCCTTTTCATCCTTATTTGGGAGCAATTTTTTTTTAAATGTCAACAATGTGCAGGGGGTTGGGAAAGCTGTTTCTTAAGCAGATTATAAGAAAAAAGAAAGCAAACATACACCAGAGGAAAATGTTTGAATAAGAGAGAGTCTGGAACAGCTGGGAGAGAGACAAGAGTAGAAGTTCAAGAGCCCCTGACAGAGAGAGGGAAATTCAGAGCTGACGTGGATTCAACCGCACCAGTTGGCCTTCAATGGGTCATATAACCAAGCCCTGTAGACAGATGTCAGGGCAAGCTTGTGAAGGGATTCCAGCTTGAAGCTGAGCTGCACCAAGGAGGAGTGTGAGCCCAAGAGTCTGAGAGACCCAAGAAGGACTGTGCTGGCCCTTCTGCTGACTCGGAGCAGTGGTGCCTAGGAACATGGTGCCCGAGATGCCAAGGAGAGAGCGGGAGCATCACTGCCTTTTCCCTCCAGCATTAGCTGTTAAACCCCAGTTACCTCTTAATCAAGCCATAACAAATCCTTTCAATTTAAAGCACTTAACAGTCAACAGGAAAACAATTTAAATAGGCCAGTAAAAAAATTCCTCTTAAATGTCAGGGTTATTCATGCGGCTGAGGTAGCGTGTGGCAAGGGTAAGCACAGTGCCTGCTTACCCAGACTGACACTATCCATTGCAATGGGTACACATAGCAAAGCCCACTGCCAGGCCAATAAAATAACTGGAGTCTGCAATCAGGACTGGGGAGTGGGGAAGCAGGGATGGCAAGTGAACCAGAGGGAAGCACAAAGGCTACTTTGCTTTCCAATGTGAATGCTGCTGGGTCAAGGGAAGGGCTACTCACTGGGACTGTCTGCCACCCAGAGCAGGCAGAGGGCTCTGCCAGTGCTAAGCACCATTATTATAGTTTATTGGGGTCACGTGCAAAGGGAAGACTGACCTCTACCTTTCAAAGGAAAAGGCAGCCATTCATTGTCCCACCCTCTCTGCACCTGGGGCAGTTTCTGGCCACTCCCTTTGCTTAGGCGGGCTATGCATTTTGGCCAACGCCATCTTCATGCTGCTGTCATGGTCCTACACTTCCACCTCTGTGCAAAGTTGCTTCTGGAGACCCTTAAGTGAAACCTTCCCAAGGTGTGTCAGGGAGCAGAAGCCTGAAAGCCAGCACCCAGAGGGTTAACTCCCTGCCCAGCTCTATCACAGCTGGGCTGCATAGGAGTCTGAAGGGCCAGTCAGGCAGCCAGAGGGAAGCCAGGGGCATCTACAAATAGAGCTCCAGGGGCAGGTGGCTAACCCTTATAGGGAACAGAGCTGCTGAGTGATTGGGAATGGAGGTGGGCTGGGTCTGGGCTACTCCTGTGGAGTCTTCCTGTTTCTAGCTAGCACCTTCTAAGCTTCAGGAAGAAAAGCTGTGGTGCTATTGGCAAATAGTTTGTGTTTCCCCCAAGCACCCTCAGCTCTGCTATTAGACACAGGAATTAGGAGCAATCCCTCAGCTGCAAGGGCTAAGGAGGCAGCCTAATCTCTGATGAGAGGGCCCTTTATCTGATTTACAAGGAGTGCTACCTTGCAGCATAGAAGCCAGATGAACTTCTCCTGTTTCTAGCTGCTCCGGCCTACCTTTGATCCAAAGTGGGCTTAAGACAAACTCAGTCAATTTCCAATTGTGGCAGCTGCCTTGGAGCAAGGCACAATGCCCTTGACCCTCTGGGCTCTCTGCCCTTGTTTTCTACCAGGTATCTAGTCCTTTACAGTCCAAGGGGCTTTGGTATTTGGTTCTTATTTTCAGATCACTCCTTTGCAGGGAGTTCCTCAGAAATACTTGCTATTACTCTGGTCAGTGTGAGAAGGGTTAGCCAGGATGTATTGTCAGCTCCCTGTGTTCCCTAGGTATAAGGGAGAATGTGGGCTGAGTTTGCCAGTGAGTTAGCACAGCAGACTGTGCACAAGATATAGCTGAGAGGGTGGGTACCTCCAATTAGGAACTGTGCCAAACACCTTCCCAGAGATCTTGGTAGTTCTTGTCTTTTCACAACAATGGCCACGCTTTTGAATTCCTAAAAATGTGTCTTCCATAGAAGAACTATAAGAAAGGTGTTTGAATAAGGGAACTGGGCCCTGCAGCAAATCATTCTTGCTGTTGAACAAGTTATGGCATGCATGGAAAATCTGGACATATGTAGATCAGTTGGTTGGGAATCGCATTTAGTCTAGGGCAACGTTCCTTAGAACAGGGTACATGCCCTCCAGGGCTATGTAATGAATTTCTAAAGGTTATGATGCACAGGAGGAAGGAATAAGGAATTGTAAATGGAGGAAAAATAAGAAGAAAGGGAGAAACAAGTCTATAATATTTCTGAGGTTGTTGCAGAGGTTAGAGAGTGGCTGTAATGACACACTGTTCCTTCCATCACACCAAATCATCTGGGTACATGCAGTACAGCACATCCTAAAAAGCAGTATGTGACACATTTTGAGAACCGTTTGAGAGGATTTGTTTGAAACATTCAACTATGGACTATTAGGGTTCTGAGAAACCAATGACAGCTGTGGAAGTGCAATAATTAAGAGGTGCAGCCATTTTCAAAGTGCCTTCAGAAACTCCAGACTTCAGCTGGCAATTAGCTTTCACATGCTACCTTAGTTCACCTATGGGACTCACTGCCACAAGATATTCTGGAGCCAAGGGCATCAAGGGGACTAGAAAAATGCAGCATTTATGCAGATATAAACCATCAAATGTATTTCAGGACATGAAACTACTACTGACTGACTAGGGTTGGGAGGAGATCTTCTCTTGTATATTATGTTATTTCCACTGTAGTTTTCTTTGAAGCAGCTTGCAGAAGCATCTGTTGAGGAGAGCATATTGGACTAAATAGACTATTGAGTTTGTGTGCCTTGATTAATACCAAGGATGGGAGAAGAGTGTATGAAAGATGAGCGATAGGATGAAATCCCATATGAATGTATGAGAGGGGTTAACTGCTCTAATTTGGCAGTGGAACAGTTTCCCAAAGGAAGGAGGTAGAAGACATTTTTAAACTTAAAAGATGCAAAACAGGACTGTAGGGAGATGGATGGGAGAAGGGAAGAGAAGAGTCTTTTCCCTCTATATTAGTGATTCTCAGTCAGTGTGCTGGGGGGGTCCCATGCAACAATTAACATTGTTATGTGTGCTAATAACAGGATGAACCCAGAGATTTCAGAGAGGAATCTATAGTGTCAAAAACATTCAGCCCTATTATGGTTTTTCTGAGTTCTTTCCAGCAGAAGAATTGCTGTATTATTTGTCTGTACTCAAAAAGTGAGTGAAAACTGTTTTTCATTTCATATTCTGAGGGAGACCATGAGTCTAAAAAGTTTGAGAATCATTGCTTTATATATTCTATACGTCTATGAGTGACAAGCATCATGAAAAGGGCATGATCAAAGCCCATTAGAAACAATGGAAGATTCCTGAGGGATTCAGATCCCAAGTGAACCAATGGAGCTGTTCAGTGCCAGTGATACTTCTCAAATGCTCGGATACTCCCAGTCTTCCTGGAACAGGCTTTTAAAGCCACATTCTTCCCCATCTAGCATCTTCTCTCCAATGATCCAGGTACCAGGGAAAGCAGAATTGATAGGATACGTGAAATGTTGCAGGACAGATGAATCATTCACTAGGTAGGGTTGGAATTTGTAATCACAATATCCTGTTAGTGGCAATACCTTTCTGTTGCTCCCATGTGCTCCCTAAAAAAGGCCAGTCCATGGTTTAAATGTTTCTACTGTCCGTGGGTTCCAGCAGCTGTTAGTTACCCTCAGTTCCCTTCTGTGGAAGGGAAAATACAGCAGTTGCCTGGGTCTGATTGCTGCTCTAAGCTGTTTCTCTTCCATTTGGAATCATGCCACCATGGCTTCGCTATCATATTTAAAACCCAGGGAAAATGTTGGCTGTAGTCTCATCAAGCTTTTTATTAACTGTTCTTTATCAGTTCCATTGTCACATTCACAACCTCACCTAAGGTGTAAGGGTGACTGATGAACCCACTGCAGTTCTGGGAACTGAATCTTTATGTGGCTTAGAGTTGGATATAGGAAGTCAGAGAAGAAGCTTGAGAAACCCAAGTTCCCTTAAAGAGAGGCAGAGCTGGTCATTGAATAAAATGGGATCTCCCTGAAGTATCTTGGGTTCAGAGTCACTCCTAAATACCACATTGTATTCAGTGCAAGTAGGAATTAAGTGTAATAATCTGGGTGGAAGAATGGAGCAGCTCTACAGGATACCTAAAGCAATAACTGAGAATATGGAAGGCAACTGGAGGAAATTTCAGTAGTGCTTCACTTTGTACCTATAAACAACAGGTGCCAATGCACAGGAAGATAGTCAGAAGATAGCCTTATTCTAGAGAGTAGCAGGCTCTGATGTGTTTATAACAGTTTTTGGTTCACTCAGGCAGAGGAGGCTAACTATGAAACTATTGCAGTAATTCACATACTGTACTCCACATAACAATGAAATGTCTGAGCTGGATTTTTAACCCAATACTACAAAAAGAAAGTGAGACTGTAAAAGAGTAAGAGAAAAGAGTAAGTCAGTCTCAGTCTTGTAGTCTTTGGTGTCTAAACAGAGTCTCAGGTAACACAATCCATTGTGACTCAGTTTTATAGAAATCATTGAAAAACCCAGAAATAGTTCTTAGCAAAGAACTTAGAATTTGCCAACCCAGTGAATTCATCCCGTCTAGATGGAAGCTTTTGGAGGCTAAACAATGCTCCGACATAGTTTGGAGTCTTAATGATCTCTACCATCACAAGGAAAGAAACATGAGGCTTCGTGACACAGGCCTTAAGGCCTGAGTCAGTGTAACATAGCACATGTAGCTTCAACCTCCATGAGAACCAGAACAATGTCCAGCTTAAAGAAAAAAATACAAGAAATGCAATGGATTGAATCACTTTACAAGAGTGTGTGAGCACAAGTATGGTGTGTGGTATGAACAATGAGGGGAACAAGAGCACTGCTAATTCAGATGAATTTCTTCATATGAGTAATTGTGGCAGAAAATTTAATAGTGTCAACTTGAAAACAAATAAATCAGCAATTAACTTTTTAGTGTGTTACTAGGAATAGTGTTAGCATTAAAACAGAACAGCCAGAGCTAGTGAAAAGTAAACACAAATGTACATGTCACAAAAGAAGCTAAGGTAGCAAGATATACAGGAAATCACAAGCAGCTTGAGGCTATCAGCAACATGCTGTCCACCTAGACAAGGGAGGATATAAAGTTTCCTCAAAATACTGAGTTTTAGGGAAAGTCAGTATCTAATTTGATTTCTCCAACCAAAAACCTGCATCTACAATGCAAAGATGTCCAGTGGGTACGGAGTGCAAATTTTAATAAAGTGTCTGAGTAACTGAAGAAGGTCACATGATCATAGGAAAGCAGGACTGGAAAGGACCTCAAGAGGGCATCTAGTTCAGGCCTCTGCTTAAGGCAGAATTTTAAGTTTCTAGGGTTGGAAGGGACCTGAACAGATCATTAAGTCCGACCCCTGTCCTGGGCAGGCACAAGTGCTGGGATCATAATACCCCAGCCAGATATCTATCCAACCTCTTCTTGAAGACCCCCAAGGTAAGAGAGAGCACCACCTCCCTTGGGAGCCCATTCCAGAGCCTGGCAGCCCTAACCATAAAGTAATGCCTCCTGATATCAGGCCTGAACCCACTCTCAATCAATTTGTGGCCGTTATTCCATGTTATCCCGGGTGGTGGCCAGGGGAACAGAGCCTCACCTATTGTCCGCTGGTAAGTTTACCAACGGCCATCAGATCACCTCTCAGTCTTCTCTTGTGGAGGCTGAATAGATTCA
>NW_017728996.1:47760768-47792461 GCF_001723915.1 Gavialis gangeticus | reverse complement strand
CTGCCCACCTCTGTAACCCATCTAGATCTAGCTGGATTCTGTCCCGCACCTCCAGTGTGCCCACTTCTCCCCACATCTTGGTGTCATCAGCGAATTTGGACGGCGTGCTTTCCACGCCCACCTCCAAGTCGCTGATAAAGATGTTGAATAGCACAGGCCTGAGGACCGAGCCCTGGGGACCCCACTGCCCACATCCCTCCAGGTCAAAAACGACCCATCCACCACCACTCTCTGGGTGTGACCATTGAGCCAATTTGCAACCCATCTGACTGTATAGGCATCAATGCCGCAGTCGCCTAATTATTTTATGAGCATCAGGTGAGAAACCGTGTCAAAGGCCTTCTTGAAGTCCAGGTAGATGACATCCACCTCAACACCCACATCCAAGGACTTTGTGACCTGGTCCTAAAAGGAAATGAGGTTAGTCAGGCAGGATCTGCCTGCAATGAACCCGTGTTGGTTGGCCCTGAACATTTCCTCCCCTGCTGGGCCCCTGCAGATGTGCTCCTTGATAATTTTCTCAAAGGTCTTCCCAACTAACTGGCCTATAGTTACTCAGGTCCTCCTTTCTCCCCTTTTTGTAAATGGGGGACTACACTGGCCCTTTTCCAGTCCTCTGAGACCTGGCCAGAGTGCTCATACAGCCATGCCAGAGGCCCTGCTATGACCTCCGCCAATTCCCTCAGTACCCTCAGATGAAGATTGTAGCTGATTAAGCCAAGTGTCTGTCCAACCTGCTTTTAAAAACTTCCAAAGATGGACATACCACAACATCTCTAGGTAGCCTGTTCCAATGCCTGGCCATCATCATAGTCAGAAAGTTCCTTCTAATCTCAAACCTTATTTCCTCTGCTGCACTTGAGTCCATTGCTCCCAGTCCTGTAACCCTACAGTCACAGAGAAAAGCCCATCTCCATCCTTTGTATAATCACCCTTCAGGTATTTGAGGACTGTTATCAAATCCCCATCAGAATTCTCCTCTCTAGACTAAATAACCCTAGCTCTTTTAGCCTTCCTCCTAGGTCATACTTCCCAGGCCTCTAATTTGTGCTGCTTTTTCCTGAACTCTTTCTAATCTTTCCATATCTTTCCTGAAGCGTGGGATCACAAATTGGACACAGTAATGAAATGAGGCCTCCCTAGTTCTGAACAGAGCAGAAGAATCACTTCCCATGATTTGCAAGTGGCAACTTTTGATGCAACCCAGGATACTGTTGGCCTTTGTTGCAACAAGAGCAGACAGCTGGCTCAAATTCATTTTACTGTAATCCCCCAGTCCTTTTCTGCAGTGCTGCACCCTAGCCAGTCATTCCCCAGTCTGTATTTGTGCAAGCGATTATTTTGTCCCAAGTGCAGGGCTTTGCACTTGTGCTTGCTGAATTTCAACTGGTAGATTTATGGACAATTTTTCCAATCTATTGAAATAATTTTGGGTGGAGAGCCATCCAGAGAGGGCCTGCAACTCCATCCAGCTTGGTATCTGCAAATTTGCTAAGCACACATTCAGTTCCAGTATCTGAGCCTGGGGACCCCAACTTGATACCTCCTCCCCATTAGACATTGAGCCATTAATGCCTACTGATTGGGCATGATGATCCAGCCCATTATGTCAACCTTACCGTACTTTAATCTAGCCAGTATTTCATCAGCTTGTTAATGAGAATGTTGTGGGAGTTCAGACAGTGACAAAAGCTTTGCTAAAGTCGAGGTATGTCATATCCACTGCTCTCCCCCCATCCACAAAGCCTGTCACCTTATAGATTGGGTTGGTCAGGCAAGGCATGTCTTGCTCTTGATGAATCCACGCAGCTCTTCCTGATCACTTTGTTCCCTTTCACAGTAGATTCCTTGAGGACCTGTTCCATGATCTTTCCAGGTATCATGGTCAGACTGACTAATCTGTAATTCCCTTGATCCTCCTCCTTCCCTTTCGTAAAGATGGGCACTATATTTGCCTTTTTCCAGTCATCTGGGACCTCACTTGATCTCCCTGAGTTCTCAACAGGGATAGCTAATAGCTCTGAAATTACATCAGACAATTACTTCAGTACCCTAAGGTGCATCCCATCCAACCTGAAAACATCTATTTTCTCCAAGTAATTCCTACCCTGTTCTGTCATTAATCTAGAATATTCTACTCCTTCCCTGTCTTTGCTGCCAACTGCGCTTATCATCTTGTAGCTGCCCCTGTTTATGAAGGCTGAAGTAAAAAAAAAAAAAAGCTAGTCCTGAGGTGCCATGACTTTCTGCCCGAAATAAAATTGTCCCTGGATGTCTTCAAGGAGAGTATTGGTGCATTACTCTTACAACAACAACAGACAGAACTGGACACCAGTGGCTTCTAAGTATTAGGCACTAAGAAAAATGTCATTGTGCTAAAATAAAATCTCAAGGTATGTCCTTGACAAAAGGAGGCTTTGGATTGATCCACAAAATGTAAAGAGTCTATATATTGAAGGCCAATGTGGGCTGAAACTAACCGTAAGCCACTACCTTTGCCACAGGGACCCTGGCATACTTGTTCTTCCTCCACAGACACTACTTTTCATCTGCAGATGTATGATTTGAAAAAAAAATACAAATTTAAATGCTGGGAGAGTTTTTTGTGCTTGCAGACATACATATACATAAGTGCAGCAGAAAAAAATCCAGAGCTAAAGACTATTCAAGTATCTTCTTTATATTTAAATGAGAATCCTGTCAGGTCTGAGCTGGAGTGTGGCCTATGATTGTCGGAGCAGCAGCTCAAGATGACCCCATGCAGAAAGCAATTAAGGCCATTTTTACATTGATATCATATGAGCAGCATTATTGAGGAATCAATCAAGACTTATTGCACATATGAAAAATAGAAGCCAAGTAAAAGAAAAGAGCCATTGTTAGTGGCACAGAAAAATTTTTATCCTCTGTAGCAAAGTATCCATAGATATCTTTACAATTCCTGGTAAAAACAATGGATTAAATCTAAGCTGTTTTCTCTCCTTTGAGATGGCCATATTGGATGACAAAGCCAAACATGTGATCCTATGTATCAAATCTATTGTTGCTAGACATGATGTACCTGACATCATAATGCCTGTGTATGGGCTAAAGTTCAATGGAAGTCTGTTTAAGAAGTTTGCAGTGAAGTTTGGATTAAGTGTGTAAGAGGCTGGTAGAAAATGTTAAATTGAAGTGACTTCTGGAAAAGTTTGCAGAGTCAAACTAATCCATGCTTAGTGCTATTAAATAAGAAGGAGGTGCCAATGAAACACGATTTGTCATCTTCTACATAGATTTTGTTTATCAGAAAAGTGCGAGTAAAATGCCAGTAATAACAGCAGCTGATGCCAGAGTTATGGGGGATTTGTTGGAAGCACAGAGACAGATAAATCCACATGCACAAAAAACCACAATATGATTTGGGTTTCTGGGAGCTGTCACTGCTTCATAAACACAGTGCAGTGTGGATCTCATAGAAATTAATGGTTGAAAATAGTGATGAAGCAGTCACATGAAGTGGGCCCTTGACCTCTTGAGAGAGTTACTCCAAATGGATATATAATGAAGAAGAAAAGGCAACACTTTTCCCAGCTTCTGGAGAGGTAAGGAACACTGAGTTTGCTCCTTTGCCTAAGCATCTTCATAAGGCAGGAACCACAACAGGTTAAGACAGCCAAGTCTCAGGGCATAGTCCTGCCAGCACAAACACAGGTCCTGACTCCTGACAGTGGTAGTAGTTCTGGTAGTTGAGCAATGTTACAAAGTGGGTTATACATTTTACATCGTGTGTTTCTATCAGCACTGTTTAATAAGTGTTAAGTTTCGCTGGGAAAGTGTTGCAGAGCACCTCAGTCCTCTGCTCCTATAAAGAGGGGAGGTGTGTCGCACAGCACGCAGGTGCCCTGCTACTTAGGGTAGAAACCGCTAGGGAGAGAGAGCCCTAGCAGTGAGTGGGGAGCCTGCTGCTAGCTACCAGGGCAGCCCGAATAGTAATAAAGGGGCACAGGTGCTGGTCACTGGGGCAACCGCTGTGGCTGAGCTGACTGGAAGGGGGCAGGGCCTGACCTATATGTATATATAAACCCAGGCTGAGGCCAGAGAGGCAGCTCCTTGCCAGCAGCTATAGGGGTGGGAGCTCTGCTGGAGTGAGGAAAAGGAAGAGGCCAGGATACTTGGGTAATTGTTATGGGTGAGAGAGGGAGAAACCCTGTCATGGACTTGAATATGGTTATAGCTGGATGGCTTGAATTTATGTTGTAGCCAAGGGGCTTGAGTTTGTGTTGATGGTTTACTGTTTACAACCGGAGGACCGGGTGAGGCTATTAGGGGTTGGAGGAGGCCTCATAGGGGCTCCACAGTAGCGTGGGGACCCTGGTACCAGAGAGGGCGCAGCATGATAAGTGCCCTGAGGAAAAGGGGGGTGATGAGGAGCCCCAGAGTAAGGGGGCATCAGTTGAAGAGTGCCTGAGGAGGCGCAAGGTGGCAAGGCAAGCCAGAGCGCCTGAGGGGGTGCAAGGGTGTGAGACAAGGGCTGCGGAAAGCCCAAGCGCCAGAGAGGGCAGACTGAACAACATCTGGGATATCAGTGAGGTTTGGGGCATGGTAAAGGGGCAGTTGGAGCCACGTGTAGCCCATAAGGCTGGGGGTACCGAGTCACACAATACAGAACAGGGGCCAGGAAACATCAGAGCACCGTGTCTAAGAGGACAATAGGCAGCCTCCCTCATAAATACATAACATCAAAGACATGGCAGGGGAGAGCGAGGGTGCTTTAACGCGAACTTGGCACGATAGGGGGTGCTAGGGGAGATCACAGCCGCTCCTAGGACCCGGTGCCATGACAGAAAGGAAGATGTGACTTTGGGATCTGCACCTTTTAAGTGCCTTAGCTTCAGAGAGGGAGTTTGAGGGGGAGCTGCTAAAGTTCATATTCTATTATATAGAGGAAATTAAGAAATGGGTTATGGATTAAACAGGACTTCACTCGAGCATGTTTAGCCTAGAATGATAACTCAGCAGCATGCAGAGATGCTCTGATCCTTCTGTTGCCTCAACAGTCCCAGACTAGCCAGCCTTTCTTGGCCTTGGCCATGCTCCAGTTTGGCTTGTCCCATCAATTTATTAACAATAATTTTTGCATTTGCCTACTCCATGGTTCCTTTCCAGCAGTTGCCCTGCTCCCAGTCTGCATGCAGCATAGCATCAAACTATTCCTTTAAACCATCTTTTAATTTCTAGTTGTTGCATCTCTCTTCGGGGGTTACAGCCCTATGTGAAGCTCTTGATTGTGTTTTTGGAACAGCCTTAGATCACATAGGCCATATCCCTCATTTACTTGATTTGCTTCAGAAGCTAATTCAAGTTGTCTTGCCTATGCAGTTTGTTCAGCCATCCATCTGAGTGACAAAAGGAGCTGGATTCTATCTTGAGCCTTGGAACTGGAAATGGCCTCCTCGCCAGCTGTGTTGCTATTCTCTTCACCTGGGAGTCAGGTGCTGAGCTCCCATTGTGCAAATAATCTTAACTCTAACTGCTTCATTATGCTTACTAGGAGATGCAGCTCCCCCAGGGTGGGGATTCTGAGTCATGAACAGGCCAAGAATTTGCCTAGTGGAGCAATTTGTATATGTGGAACCATGAACAAATTGATACATCTTACAGCCATGATTCCCCAGGTTAAAAGAGAAGGTGAAGTGAATGGAATAAGCTGTTTCTTGTGTAAATTCCATGTCTCATACTCTTATGTCCAAGCAAAAATTCCTTGCAGTGCCACCTACTTGTTTGGAAGCTTTGGTCTCAAAACCACCCTAGGACGACACTGGCTTTTTCCCTCCTCAGAAGCTGGATTTCTGTGTTCACCTGAGATGGTCTCTTGGGTGCCCTGTTGAATGGAGAAGATTAATTGGATTTTTCTGACCTCATGAAAGAGACTTTGGTTGCACAGCCAGAGAGAATTGGATCCTAAATTGGATTTCAGTGCTCACTTGGAATGGACTCTGGTAGTGTGGGATTATCAGGGATTTAAACCTGACATATAATGAAAATGGAACCAGCCCCAGCCAAAACTGAAGAAGAGCTGTATTTTGCTGTGTTAACAGATGCAGAGGAATTTAGCAATTAACATCTGAGCTGCGAATAGAACGTTGGTGGTGATGCTGATGGGGTAATGAATGTTTGTAGGATCTCAGCATGGCTATTATCTCATTCCCCATTTCGGCAACACACAGGCACATGTTTGGATATAAACGTAGCCCTTCCTTCCAGTCTCCGTCTTTACTTGTTGTATGACAACTCCCACACAGGCTCCACCTCACCCCCCACAACCACTCTGGTTCCCTATGGGGGATTCAGACAAGGGAAAATGCATTCCACTGTCACTTTAAGGGAATGTCACCCAAATGCAAATCTGCAAACGCATCATGCTTTCAAACAAAATTAATGATAGATTTTAAGGGAATGAAATTTGGTACGCTTAATTGGATTTGCCTGGCACTAAGATTTAGTGCCTCTGCCTTGTTTTACTCTCTGTTGCTTCCCCTCCCCTCTACTTTGGGTCTGGAAATGCTGAGACTAATTGTCAGCATTATTTTCCCTATCATGTCAACCTCGCTCACCTGAATGCTGGCCAAGCACTTTCTCGCCCAGCACCAGTGCCCAGCCAAGTAGTGTGGGCAGACCTTTGGATTTGAAAGAGCTGATCAAAGATGGACACAGTCCATGATTACAAGTTCAGACCTGTCAATCACTAGGAGAATATCTTAATCTGATGGGCAGTGTCATTACAAGCTGTTTAGCCAAGAGGCATGTGGAGTCTGAGAGTTATATGTGTGTACGAGTCCAGGAATTAATCTGAAAAATAACAACTGATTTTTATGAAGTGATTAATTCTACTGGAACAGTATGATTGACATGAAGAAGAAATCAGCTCTGCCTAATGGCATACCAGTCTGAGCCTCATTACAGCCCCCTAGCAGGGCATATTGACTTGCCAATCTTTATCTTCAGGACACCCTCCAAAAGACACTCTGGGGACAGAAAAGACCTGGTTGGAGGAGTGACCTATGTGTAGCCATGAAAGCAGTGAAGGTGTCAGCAGACAGCATTTCAGAATATGTAGCAGAGCCCCCAAGTTTGGCAGGAGCAGCACAATTTGGGGTGCACTGCAAATGGTTTCTCCTGCCTGCTCATTGCATCATCTTCTAACTGTTGCTTTTTAACTGGGGTCTCACACCCCTTCCCAACAAGTGAGAAGGAAAGGCACACCAGGGAGCTAAACTACTCTACCTGTGTTGATGTAGTGGTGGATGCTCCACTGGTAAGTCTTAACCTGATTGTTCAGCAACCCCAACTTTGTGGTTCCCTTTCCAGTGGAGTTTCTCCTTGACTTGCTAATCCCCACGCCATGGGGAAACATGCACAAATCTTGAGGGGGCTCAATGGTGTAAAGATGAAGGGTTTAATATCCTGATTCTTTTTGAAAAGCCCCTAAATGAAGGAATACTCTGGTCCTCCAATAGGAGCATTGGTGGGGGGTGAGGAAGAGGACTGGCCTGCTGAAGTTCCCAGGAGGCCCAGTCTCAGGAGGCTTGAATGTGTTTCTCAGCCACGTTCCCAAAAATAGCCTCAGATCACAGAAGAGGCTAAAATACCCTTCAAAGTACAGAATGGAACAGCCTGAGCCAACAAAGAAGCCCTGGAGACCACAGCAGAGTAGGCATGTCAGAGGAAAATACTAAGCAATGTTTGCTCATAGGGGTGACTCTTTAGAGCTGGGTTGCAATGCCAAAGGAGGCCACACATGCACTGTTTTACATAAGATCCTACTTGGGAAGAGAAGTGATTTCCCACCCCCATGCCCCCATGTTTCCACTGCTGAAAATGGAGGGCTCTCTTGTTTGGTGGTGGTGGTAGTGGTGGCAGCAGGGCACTTGAGAGAGGTGGGATGACCCAATAAACAGCACTGCCAGGCTGGAGCTTGGGAGACACAAGTTCAAACTGATGCTCCATCACAAGCTTTGTGGGCTCTTGGGCTTGTTGCTTGGTCTCTCTTCCTCAATTTGTTGTCTGTACAACAGAGATAATTGCCATGCCCTGCCTTTTGTGTCTGTGGTGCCGATAAATACATTAGAGATCACAGGGTGTTCAGGTACTATGGAGATGGGAGCCATATAAGCACTCATCAGAAGTTTGTTAACATGTTCACAAATATTTAACACAAAGTATGCAGAAGTATTAAATCTCTCCTCTTTCTACCATGGAGCTCCCCAAGCATCCTGCATTCTCCATAAGGGACAGTTCTTTACTTGTCTGTCTTTCCTCCAGGCAGTGCTTAGATGGAACTCAGGTGGCACTGGCTAGACTACACTTGGGAATGAAGTAGGGATTGACTTCCTACTGCAGACCCATTGCATTCTCCTGTTCGTAGGTTTTAACTCTTGCAATAAGGGAGTAGAAATAATACCATGTGAATTTAGCCAACCTGTCAAGGACCACAGGTAACAGAGTGAAAATGAACAGCTGGTAAAGAACCTGTGGGCTGGCCATGGTTGTATATAACATGGAAATCAAGGCCAACTTGTGAACATGTCAAAAGAGACTAAATTTCCCATGAATGAAACAGACAAATGCTTCTCTTTACCCACTTTTGTTTCTTTTTTTCATGAAAGATCTCATCATTCCTGCCTTCCCACTCACTTTGTCATTAGCTTTGCTTAACATTTTGCTTAGTGTTTTAAATTTTGACCAAAAAATCTGCAGATTTTGCACCAGTTTTGTGTCCCCCTTCTACTCCCCCCCTGCAATTCACTGCTGTGAAAGTATGTATGTACCACCGCTGTGAAATGTTGTATGACTGAAAGGTAAGGAAGCCATTATTTCTGGCTCTAAAACTGACTTACTTTTGTGACCTCAGTACAGCATTTCAGCAGGCCAGTCCTCAGTACCACATTTCACTGCTGTATTTCTCTTATCCTGTATAGATCTCCTATATAGATCATAGGCTTATATAGATCACAGTTCTTCAGGCTAAAGAATCTTTCTGCTTGTGTGGCTTGTACAACACCTAGTGCAATGAGAGTGGAGAGACTGAGAGAGGGATAGAGCCTTTAGCCAGTACCATAACAAATAATGAGAAATGATAAGTGCAAGTGGGGTGGGAAGTCACTTATGCTCATGATGTTGCCTATGTTATGGGCATATATAAATGAGAGTAGGTCTGGTGATGGTAACACTGATGCTAACAAGTGAGCACTTTACACTTTCAAAGTGCTATACGCACATGAACTCCCTGCTCTGTACTGCCAAGGATTGGTACCCTAATGTCAGAGAGGAGGGTAAACCGAGACAGCAAAATTAAATCATTTGCCCAGGGCCCTGCAGCCAGGCAGTGCTGAGCTGGAATTTATAGGAGATAGATTTCCTCTGCCTGTTTATAGGTGGTAGAGATTAAAAGCTTCTTAATATAACACAGAATCTGCATTCCTTATAAAGATCCCTGGAGACACTCCCAAAGCTCTGCTTCTTATTTTAAGTTGGCACATTGGCTGGTGTTAGCAAAATCGTCTAGCTAAGATTCTTTGCATTACATAGCACTTCTCATTCTGCTGTGCCACACATTGCTGGGAGCTCCTTAAATTGGATGCAGTAGCAGCTGCAGAACAGCTCCTGTAGCCTGTGGGGACATTTTCATTCTTCCACCCTGCCCCCATCCCCTCCAGACAGGCTCAGTGTACAGGTCACTGCTTGGACCAGGCACAGCTGTCCAGGGTTTCACCTAAGTGAATTGGTCTCCAGGTGCAATTTGGAGGGACTAGCTGACAAAATGATTTGTGATCAAATAGCTGAGACAACAGATCATTCCACAATTAGAGACTGCCTGGGAAGAGAGAGAGAGGGAGAGAGAGATTTAACCCTGGGTAAGACTGAGTGAGTTGCAAATATTGAAGCAGCCATTAAAGATGCAAAATCATTATCTCCAAAGCAATCCAGTGACACTCAAAAGGGCATTAATGTCAATGCAGTAAATAGAAATGATGAGTGTGTGTGAGCAGGAAGGGTACAATGCTAAAGAATGATACCAATCTATCCAGACATGCAGAGCAGACTTTCCAATTCTATCCTGAAAAGAAAGACGTGTTTTTTACCAAGAGCTCCATAAAAGGAAAAAAATATTTAGAAGCTTTGAAGTAGAAAGCAATGTGGCTTGTTGTAAGGTCTGTGACCCAAGGATTCTAAAGCTGAAGGTACTCAGTTCTTGAGAGAGCAAAAATGAGCCTTACCTCCTTCACCTACCAGCATGACTGACCATGAAAGTCTCCACTGGCTAATTATATTGACACGTTTCTTCATTATTGTGCTTGCTGGGCAACAAAACTAATTGGATTTAATTTCCAGGGAGTGCATTAACATGGCATGAGACAAATAGCTTTTGTGACCATTATTGCCATATCACCAGGACATGACCTGAAATACTACAGAACCCTGTGATGGTGAAGATATAATTACTTGTGCTGGTTACAAGATACAAAGGGAGTTAGCTCTCCAGTTTAATTCAAAGCAGCAGCTAAAAATGACTCTGCCTTTACAGTAGGGAAGGGCCTCTATGGAATCCCATTGGCCACAAAAGAAACAGTTACCCTACCCAGTGAAGGACAGTCCTTCGATGAGGTGTCTGATAAACATCCTGTACCTGGAGAGCTGCTAGGACAATGTGTAATTGGATGGAAACTCCTGGAAGAATCCTACATTCTCCATCATCTTCTCTTTACTTGTCTGTCTTTCCTCCAAGCAGTGCTTAGATTGGAATTCAGGTGGCTGGTTAGGAAGACTACATCTGGGAATGAAGACTCCAATCCACTCTGCAGTGACCAATGAGCTGAGCCCTAGGGAAGCAATGAAAGTTTTGGGTTGGTGTTTTTGTTTTGTTTTGGGGTTTTTTTGGGGGGAGGGGGCAGGGGAGAAGCCTTTTCTCTCCTAGTATGCAAGAACAGTGCTTGAAGCTGGGGGTTTAAGTAGCTTCTCATGGCTTTTAATCTATGGCACTTAGCCATAGATCCTTTGAATCTACCCAAACTTATTAGGCCATCCCTTGCCTTCTGCCTGCCACCACTCAAGGAGCTTGTTAGGTTTCTGGTGAGATGGAACCATTGGATGGTTTAGCCCCTAGCCATACCTGATTTAGGTGGGTTAGTATTTAAGATGACCTGAACCTATACCCTTGATGGGAGCAAATGTATTTCAGTGGTGGCTATGCAACCCATTGAGAGAGCAGTCTTTGGTCCTTCACCAACTTCACAAAAGCTTTTGCAATAGGAGGGCCAGAAGAAGCAGATTTCAAATGACTGCCAGGGCAATGGACATGGAGAGTGATGCAATGAGGAATGTTTTAGCCTTGTTTAATTGCAAAGGTGCAAATAAAAAGGGAAAGCAGCATACGGTGTCCCATGTGGTATCTACTACCAAGGTGCAATTGTTCCATGGCTCAATGAGAAGGAGTGTATGAATAAAAGTCCTGGTTCAGAGCTGTAGTAGGCACAGAAGCAAGAGCAGTTTTTGCAAAGTATCTTGTTTCCCCCTGGCAATTTTACAGGAGCCAAGTGATGTCTAACAAAGCATAAGCTTAACTTAAGGCATATCAGTTTGAGCATTTCAGGACACATGTTCTATAGGAGTGAGGTGACCATAAGCCAGTTTCATGTAGCTATGATCTAAACTCCACTGCAACCACAGGGTTTGTTTGCAGTATAAAGCAAACTAGGGAAAATGGGCAAAATAATTATCTGGGAATACCTGAATGATTTTTATTTGCTGACATGTCTGTTCCTCAAATGCTCACTTTTCCCCTTTACTCAAGCGCACAACTTACTAGTGGGAAACTTGCTGAAACATGGCCTCTTAAATGAATATGGTAAACTATTTTGTAGCAAGTTAATTTAACATTTCATGTATGTGAGAACTGCACCAAAATCCTGATTCCCTAAGTCAGATCCATCCAGTTAGAAAACAAAAATGTACTAGTCAAAACATCTCAGGTTTTGAAACTGCAGATACCTACCGAGTTCTTAATGCAGCAAAAAGTTTCAATTCCATGGCTGAACTAAATCAGTACAAAACATTTGTTGTTACAAAATAATTCAATGAATGAATTAATGTAAATCATGGTCTCTTTGTGGATAACTTGCAAGCAGAAAAAGGCTTGTGTTTTGACAAATAAAGCATTTACTTCAAATAGTTTATCCAACTTGAGGAAGCATGGACAAGATATAAAACCCACTGAAAGTCGGTGGGACTCTTAGCAATGCTCCTTTTGATTAGAATCTGGGCATTCGTCAATCCATCCATGTCATTATATTGGTCCACTGAGCATTCCTTTACCATGAAAATGACAACCACCACACACTAGAACTTTTTTCCTATCCAAAAGTAAATGGACAACTAAAAATAAGTAATATATTACATAGTAATACAGGTAACAAGTCTTGAGTTCAAACCCTAGAATAAGGTCTTGCAAGGGATACAATACAGGCAACCCCCACTTAACGCTTTATCAATTACCGCTATTTCACTATAATGCTTGTTTTACATTGATACCTGATTCCACTTAGGGCTCAGCAAGTTTCATTTATAATGCTTGTGATAGCCATCTTGGTTCGTCAAAACCTTTAGGTTTTGCTTAATGCTATTCTGCTTAATGCTCAGTTTTGCAGGAACCAATTAAAAGCTCTAAGCGGGGGTTGCCTATATTTGCCTAAAGGATAAGGCCCCAATTTACAAGTGGTAGAACTCTCTTGAATTGATGTTTCAGTAAATTCAGCTTGACTTCTCAAAGCCAGGCACATGCAGCTGATGCCCGATTCAGTAAGGAACAAAGTAAAAACAAGCTGCATAGGACCTACGCAGTCAGGAAGGCTAACCACACTTTGTCATGCACCCATAGATGCATCACAAGCAGGTCCAAGGAGGTGATCCTCCCACTCTATACAACACTGGTCAGGCCACAGTTGGAGTACTGTGTCCAGTTCTGGGCACCGCACTTCAGGACGGATGTGGATAGCATTGAGAGGGTCCAGAGGAGGGCCACTCGCAGGGTCAGGGGTCAGCAGGGCAGGCCCTGTGAGGAGAGGCTAAGGGACCTAAACCTGTTTAGCCTCCACAAGAGAAGGCTGAGAGGGGATCTGGTGGCCACCTACAAACTTACCAAGAGGGGCCAGCAGGCAAAGGAAGAGTCCCTGTTCCGCTGAGCACTACTGGGAGTTACAAGGAATAACGGCCATAAGTTGACTGAGAGTAGATTCAGGCTAGATATCAGGAGGCGCTACTTCACGGTCAGGGCGGCTAGGAGCTGGAACCAACTTCCTAGGGAAGTGGTGCTCGCTTCTACCCTGGGGGTCTTCAAAAGGAGGCTAGGTAATCACCTAGCCGGGTCGTTTGACCCCAGCATTCTTTCCTGCCCATGGCAGAGGGTCGGACTTGATGATCTGCTTAGGTCCCTTCCGATCCTACCTACTATGAAACTATACTACATGGCTAAGAAACAATGATGTTAAAGCATTTTCCTTCAGAGAGAGAGAGAGAGAGAGTGCGCGTGCAGCAATCTGAACAGAAATTCCTTCTGTGTACGAAAAGGATGTTTGCAATCCTCTAATCCTTTGATTATAAAAGATCTTAAGGGAAACTGTACTGTTCTTGAAGATGGAAGAAATGGAACTTCTCTAAACTGATGAAAACTAAGCTGCTAATAAGCCGAGAATAATGATCAATTTGTTGGATGAGATGTATTTAATGATGAAATACCAACTGTCGTTTCTTATTCCTGTGACTAATAGCGAAGGACATAATAAAAAGCACAATCTTAAGCAAGTCATTATAGTAAGTGCCTGAATACATTGTATGGGCAAAGCTAAATGGCAAAAAAGGTGGGGAGGGAACATCACACACAAAAGCTAGGGTCTCTAAAGACTGTCTAAAAAAGAGGACTGTGTTTGACAGGCTCCTCCAGCATAATGGGCCTTGCTCCCAAAGGAAAAAGTTCAGTTGTACAAGCAATGGACCTTTCTTGGAGGCAAGTATCAGACTGTGGGGTGAGCTCCATGCAGGAAATAAAGGCCAGAAAAATCCTCCCTACCCTCTAAGTGCCAGAGGAGTGAGATCATGGAAGCCTGCTCCACATAAAGACAGCTGCCATATATGTTCAACAATCCTATACACATTCCTAGTCCTGTAAATGAAGCAATCCACTGCCTGGCCAGTTCTCTCCTGGGAAGAAGATGAGAGAACTAGACACAGCAGATGTTAGTCATGATACTTAATATGCATGGCTAGAAGGTGCTCAGATTGTACAGGTAAGAGGGGGGAGTAGGAAACTCTCTATGGAGCAGAGTAGATTAAGAGGAATAGCTCAGACGGTTCCATGATGACATGACTTCATTGTACAGAATTTCCTCAGCAATGAGCCTCTATAACATCTGATGTTGTATCATTGGGTATGGATTTGGAGTTGGATACAAATGACTTGATTGAAATAAATTAGCTAATGACTTTAGCTTTTTCCTATTTGCCAATAGATCCTGGTTTCTGCAAACGTGTCTGTTATTTGTGAGTGTTTGCTGAATGGTGTTGAATGAACCATTTCCACCCTCTGAGTTTGTTGTGAACTGTTTATTGTGGCAAAGTGCCATTTCTTATTCATAGGCTGTGATTGCACACTTGAGTCAGATGTGCTGAAAAAGAGCTAGGATTTTGCTTCAATATGAGCTTCCTTGGGTGCCTTATCTCAGCTACTCTATCTCCCTGACCAAATCACACCAAATGTGATAAGCAGGTGGGGAGCACTCCAGAGACATGGGTAGACTCTTTGTTCTGGTGATCCTTGTTTGGCAGACTGGGTCATTTAAGTAGGCATAAATTAGAAAGGTCTTGAGGTTGCCCTAAGTTATGCCAGGGGTCAAACCACATATTCTTTCCCCATTCTTCTCAGAAAAGGTGGGCAAAGTTCACCTTATGATTCCTTCCCCATAGGTGCACACTGCTTTCCTTGGCACAACCATTAAAGAATCTGGCCCCTGATGATTCTTTTTTCCATGACTGGATGGCTAAAATTTTTAAAATAGGAGAATAATGGATGATGAAGGATAATACTCATGCTTATTTGTAAATACTGATGTCTGTGAACAGCAGCTGTTCTCCAGGCAAAAATATCAACAGCATACTCACCTGCACAAATGTGCATGAATAGATAACTGAAGGAAGGTGCCTCTTCCTGATCAAACCAGGCAGCCACTTGGAACTGGAATAGAATTATCTAACCCTGTGGGTCAGTTGGTTGGCCAGGTCTCACTCTGAGTGTTGGGTGATGTGACAGCATGGTTAAGGTATCTTTCTGCAAAGCCAGAGTTGTACGTTTTGACTTTTGAGCCTTGACTTGGATTAGAGCTATAGGCTATCCATAGTCACCCAACTTGTCAGTGACACTTGGTCATTTGGGTTGGGAATTGGGAACAGCTGGATGTGATGCTGTCTACCTTGTTCCCTGGTGTACGGCTGACTACAAAAATTGGTGTAGCCTGATGGCCTATATTGATGGACTGTCTGGGCAGAACTTGGGCCTTTTTGGAATGTTAAATTATTCAGAGTACTATAGATTAAAAACTGAAATACCCAAGGACTGCCTGGACTGACAAGATCTGCAGTGGTTGATCTGCATGTATGGAACCACACCAATGGAATGTGGGGTTTTCTCTGGTCTAAGACCTAGTGTGAGATTAGACGCCTCTGCCCTGTGTGTGTAAAACTCCCAGTCTAGACAGACTCTTAGCTGAGCTGCAGTTCAGTTATGCTTTGCTTAATGAATGGAATGCAAAGTTGGGGTCAAATAAGTGACTGAACA
The DNA here is from genome assembly GCF_001723915.1 of Gavialis gangeticus. Lineage (NCBI taxonomy): Eukaryota > Metazoa > Chordata > Crocodylia > Gavialidae > Gavialis > Gavialis gangeticus. The sequence continues at coordinate 47,776,596 of NW_017728996.1, read as the reverse complement.
CTTCCAGACTTTGTCCACACCATCTGCTCCCTTATGAGACCCTCCAAATGGTAATGTCACTCACAATGTATTGTACAGTGGCTTGAGAGGTGATTGCACCTGCTTTCTGGGTTTGCTGGGGTCCTCAAGTTTAGTGAGGCTTGGATAGGCTCCTGAATTCTTTGACTGGTGGTGGAAAGGGTGTGGTGTCTCCCAAAGCTGCTTGCAGCACCAGAATGAAGCCTCACTCACAGCAAGTGGATTGGGTCTGCCATCCATCCCTCCCACCCTAGTACTGAATGAGTTAATCCTGTGGGCATCTGGGTTCACACTTCTTGGTGCTATTGTTCCAGACACTCTGTAGACACCTCCGCTTCAGCTCTGCTCTGTTCATATCTTTGAAGCTTCCTTCACAGCTGTCACAACTTTCTAGTTTTTTCTTTTTTTATAAATGAAAGTCTTGATTCTGAAGATGGAGACGGCAGTTGGAGAGCGGGACTGGGTGCTGTGCTGCTGCTGGCTTGGAGCCCCGCATATGCCTAATTAATGAGCACCATGTGCATGGGGTGTAGACACCTGTCATGTTTGCAGATAGCACCTCAGGAACATGTTTTGTATGATTGGACAACTTCAGGGACAGCAGGGCATGAAGGGATAAGGCCTGGCTTGGAGGGGGCCAGGACACTGTAGGTTTTATGCTGTAAGGCATCATGACCCACACAAAGCTCCTGATGGTATTATAGAGATGGACTTTTCCCTCCCTATATCCAAGCTATTACATGAACTGAACACAACATGCCATGAACTGATTGGTTCTTTACCTGGACAACTGCATCTTACATGCACTGTGTGCTATTAGTCTGACATCTCCACATGCTCACTGCTCCATTGCCCTGTGCAGTGCAGCCCACTCCCTTGAGAGACACAGCCTGTAGAGTTCTACCCCACCCCAATTGCTCCTGCCATCATGGACCTGGGAGTCTCTAATGTATCTGTCACTGCTGCCTACTGTGGCTTGCCCCTCTGACAACTCTATCTATCACAGCATACCCCTCAGCAGGATGCTGCCTGCCCCTCTGATATTCCTGCTCTGTGATTCTTTTCCCTGCTCCTTGAAGAACACCCTCTGCTACTTCTCTCTTGTTTTCTTGTCATCTCCTCCTTTTCAGCAGTTTCTTGAATGTCTCAATAAAAAAATATGTAACTATTAACTTCTCTTTCCCATTACTTTCTTCAGTTTTTATAGATTACAAAGATTCTTGCCTGAGTGTTATAGATGTGCAAGCACTAAAATAAATACTAGCCACGTCAGCCTTGACATTCAATTATCTGCCACTCCAGAGTCTTGCCAGCCTGTCTGTCCCCTCACACCCCACCCCATTGCCCCTCTTTCAGCACTGAATGGCAGGCTTTCGCTCACATGCAGCATTTCTTCTTGTCAGCTGTCTGCAGCAGCTGGAAGGGTACTTGTTAACAAGCCAAGAGAAATTAAAAAATGGGGAATAAAATTTTCCCTTTACTGCTGACAAACCAAGGCTATAACAACAAGCATCGTTCAGATTAACTGGCACTGGGAACATTAAGTCGGGGCTGGTGCTTCTATAAAGAAGCACGAGAGTTTTCTGCAGGCGTGACCTGCCTCTTGGCTATGTGCAGTGATAGAACTACACCAGCATGACTCACTTATTGGAGACCCAGGCCTCCTGTCCCTCCTCATCCTGGCTGCCAGTAGTGTCCCCTGCTTTGACTTGGAATGCAACAGGTCCTCAGCCATGGCCACTCTCCTCGGTGCTGAAAAGTCGCTGCTGAGAAATGCCTTCAGAGCCTCTCCATGCCGATGCTGCCCTTTCACTGCACTGCTAGGCTTTGAGTAAAGTGATGTGCATGTGCATCCCAGTGCACTCAGCCCAAGGAGTGCTCTGCTACATCCAGGGGCTTTGCCCTCCCACCTGTGTGGGGAACCAGTTGTGGAAGGGAGACTTTCAGTGTAGGGTGTGTGGAGAGCAGATGCTGTCAGAATGGGACCTCACCACCAGGCCCAGCATTCCCAGAAACATGGTGTGTGCTAAGAACCAGCCTCAGTTTCTGCTGGTTTTGGATGTGATGAGAAGATAGGGCAGGCTGTGGGCAGTGTGATGAAAATAAATGGCTGCCACTCACACCATGCCCAGGGGCAATTGTAATGCCATGTGAGGCCACTGTGTGCTTTAAACACTTTGATGTGTGCTGAAAAATATCAGCAAAGCCCACTACCCCACTGAAGCTATGTCTGAGGGAAGATTTGCAGACCTAATGGCAGGATTCCACTCACAGTGGGGAAATAAGAATAGTTTTGTATATCCAGTCACCCATGTACTTTATAATGCACATGCATACTGGCCTATCTCTTCCAGATGTGTTAAAAAAAGCTGTAGCTAGATGCCAGTCAGTACTAAGGTGCCATTATTTTTTATAAACGAACTGAATGTTCTCTAATGCATTTTGGAACACTATTGTAAATAATTAAACCCAAAATGCAGTTGTCAGAGTAAGCGAACAAAAGATTGTTCTGTTTCCCACATGCAAAGAAAAAAATCATACCATTTTTTGAGTATTTGTTGCAGGTTAAGAGAAGCACCAAAGAAAAAACTGATGTAAGGCTGCCAGGCAGACGAAGAGAGCAGCAGGGGGGAGAGGAGGGGTACTCACATAGTCAGATCATCCTTCCTGGAAGAGCTTCACTGCTCCATGAAGATAGGAAGGCAGATTTTATGCATTTAAAGGTGTTATACATGGAAAAAACAATACCATATGTATATCTACCAGATTAATGTTTTAGAGCACAAAGATATGGCCAGAGTATCTCAACTTCACAGTCCATCTAGTCTCCAGTTAGATGCTTCACAGAAAGGTACAATAATTACTACATTGTTGGCAGTGATGGACTGGCTGGCTTGCACTGAAATTTCTGCAGTCCCCTAATAATTATCCTAGAAGCATGAGGCTTGCACTTGATTGTGTTTATTCACTCATTCCCTCATTTGCAAAAATCCTCTACTTCCACACTGATCTCCGAGTCATTAGCACAAATTACCAAGCTTCTTGTTTCAGAATCAGCCTGAAAAGTTATAGAACCAGAGGTGTTCTTTGAATATTGTGTGTGCTCTGTGCTGAACTGTAATGTAATTGTGTTGTAACCCACATGGGTGAAGACGACTGGAACGGTAAGAATTACCACTGATGTTGGATAGCTCATTTATTTGCAAGGTTGTAATTGAACAAAGAGCATTACAAGGGTAAGACTAGGGGCCCTGTTGAATAACTGCCAAAGTGAGTGTTTGATAATTGGAGCTGACCTCTTAAGTTTCCTCTGTGTGATAAGAGTCTCAACTAAAATTACAGTTTTGTTACTGAGCTAAGCAGGCAAGACCCAAATATGTCAAGTCCGGCTGTAGTTGGCCAGGACTGGGGTGTTACCTCAGGGTTGGGAGAAGCCAGGAGGTCAGAAGCCAGGAGGTCTGTCCAGAAAACTGAGTTGGAGATCCAGGGGGTCAGGCAGAATGTAAAGTCAGGGGGACTAGCTGGGTTAGGTATCCAGGAGGTCAGGCCAGAGCTGGGTTGAGTATTTCGAGGGTCAGGCAGAATGTGAGGTTGAGAGACTAGCCAGGTCAGAGAATCCATTAGAGTTGGTAGCAGCACAATTAAAAAATGCAGCAGCCTAGGTACAAGATTGCACCTTGCTGCCCAGACATTTCCCCTTCTGGGTTGGGGGCTTATATGGGAAGGGGTAAGAGGTCAGTTGACCTCGGCTTGACAATCTGGTGGCAGGGAGTGGGCACGTGCCTAGGGCCAGATGGAGTGTTCTGGCCACCTGCGTCTGCCTCAGTGTTCTCACATACAGGGAAGTGACAGATCGGTGGGGGGAGGCCAAGGCCATGGTCTTGCACAAACACACACTTACCTTAACAAAGGAGAAGATCCTACCCAGCCCAAAATTCTGGATGCATCCTGCAAGGCAGTGTAAATGTTCACATTGCACTGACTTAAATTTAAATGTGTGCTTACATCCATCCTATTCAGTAAAGCACTTAGCCACATACCTAAGTGGCAGTGGACTACCATACATGTGACTACATACCATAGGGTAGAGTTAAAGCCAAGGTACTTAGGCACATGCTTAAAGTTAAGCCAGTGCTTAAGTGCTTGGCAAAAGTGGGGGTTTACTTGGATCTCAGCCTATGGTGTTTGGAAAGATATACGTGGTCCTTTAAGAATCTCTACTCCATAAAGTGATTGATAGAACAGAGCAAACAAAAACAATCTGGAATAGTTTGTTGAGATAGTTTAACCTGGGATGACCCTGCCTTGACTCAGGGCATTGGACTTCAGTGACCCGAGGTCACTCCCAGCCTGATTTTTATCTAAATCAATGAGATTTTCTTGTCACAGTTTGGCAATAACCCCTCTAAATTCCTTCTCTGGGCCTCAGAGCAACCAAATAAAACCCCTTTCTTTGGTGGATCCACCCCAGAGTTTGCAATGCTCCCTGTGTTTTGGGAGTTTAGTCCGAGTCTTAGAATCCCTTCAGAGGTGCATTGCCTTGATTTAAGTCACTCATAGCCACAACACCCTTGACTGATGCTGTTGCCCCTCTGCCTTGGAAGGCTGTTTTCTGACATGGCCATGCCATTAAAATGCTTTGTCAAGAAACTCTTTGCAAAGTCCTATCTTTCTCACAAGGACAGAAACTTCCCCAGGACCCTTCTAGGCTTAGTATGAGAATGCATCTGGTCGTCTTGTCCTTTGTGGCTTGACTGAGGGAACGGCTAACTTTGTATGATTCCTCTTGTAAATAGTAACAAGACAGAGTCTGTCAGCAGGAATGGGGTTGGCATGAAAGGTCTAGCAATGGATTTAGTGAGCACAGAGCCATTAATCAGTCTAAATCAGGGGCAGCCAATATTTAGCCCAATGAGAGCCTGACTTCTGACTGGCTGGTAGTAATGTAATTGCACGCTCCTTAACTCCCATTATATATGTGCAAGGCCCACATGCTTCACCTGTTTAAATCTTCAGGAGTGGCTGCTAACTCAGAGTAGATGTGGAAATGGGTGTAGCTCTGATCTTAGATGTGTGGGTGTTTCCCCCTACTGTTCATCATGAATGTGCAGAGGATGGTAGCACACTAGGGTGGTGAGGAAAAAAGAGCAGCGCTTCTCCAGAGACACGGGCAGCACAAGCCATTTTGATTTTGTCTGCTTTTCCCAAAGAGGGACCCCATTTCCGTCCCACTTTGGGGATTCTCAGTCTGCAGCTGGATTGTATTGATTACAGCTTCTAATACCTGACTGCTGGATCTTGTAGGAGTATGTGTCAAAATATAAATCCAGGTACATGAGGAATCATCAGCTCCCTAAAAGTGCATCCAGCTTTCCAGAAAACTGTTCCCTTTCAACTCACTCCTGCAAGCCAAAGCTGCAGCCTGTAGGATCCAGCTCAGAAGATCAAAGCCACAGGCAATAAACAGCTGCCCCTGCCACGACCTGAGTCAACTCTTAGACAATGATTCAGTCTACAGATTCTTCCCATTGCTGCCCTCCAATAACTGTCCATGTGCAGAGATCAGCAAAACTGTTGATGCACCATAGGGTCCTGCTGGGGAGGAGTCGCCTCAGCTGCCACTCCTTTCTATTGCATCTAAGCCCTGCTGCTGCTTTGGATCTGCCTTACATAACTCTAAGCCCTGCTTGCCTGACCTGCATTTTGTCATACACACCCCAAAGCCCTCCTTTCCCAGGGCAGAAGCTGTACAAAGAACACAGCTGAGCTTGCAATAGACTGCCTGCGGGGTGTTGCTCAGACCACTGACACTGTGCATGTGTAATGCCAGAGCAGTACTTACTACTGCCAACACATAGGAAAGCTCTCCTTAATGCAGGTGATAAAAGTCTCTGGTTGCTTGAGCTGAAGTGTCATGATGGGATAGTGTGGCCCAGTGGATGGAGTAAAGGATTGAGAGTCAGGAGACCTGGGCTATATTTCTGGCTCTGCCACTGCGTTGCTGCATGACCTTGGTCAAGTTGCATCCTTGTCCTGTACCTCAGTTTCCTTTCCCCACCGATTGTCTGTCTTGTCTATTTGTACTTCAGGACAGGGATCATCTCACACAATGGGATGCTGGCCTAAGCTGGACTTTCTGGGCATGATTGTAACATAGTGCCTGGCAGAATGGGGTCCTGTCCCACAAAAGGGGCTGCTAGGCACTATCATGATTTAACTAATGCAGGGACTAGTTCCATCTCCCCATGGCTGAGCTTAATATTTCATGCCTGTTGTCTCCAGCACGTTCCTTTGTTACAGCACTAGTGGCAAATGCCAAGACGGCAGCTGTAGCTCCCACTGGCAGGGCCTCTGTATTGGGACCGAAGTTTGTGTCTGCAGGTTCCAGCAAGTTCCAAGCAGAGTATGGCAGCCAGTCCCCACCATCATGAGACCATGCCATTCTCATATGTGCTATGACATGAAAATACTATCATTATGCTGGTGGTATTAGAGTAAAGTTTGGACCTGGCTTGCCCAGCAAGTTCCCAGTGACCTCCAAAAACCCCGGCAAGGCATGCTGGGAAGCACATTGCCTACTGCTGTCACAAAGGAAAAAAATGATGGAATAATTGCCAAAGTCCTTCATTTCCCAGACTCTATCCCAGGTTTACGATGCAAAACGTTTTAAAAGGGTGAATAATTAAGCAGTAATCATAAAGGAGTCCATCAAAAGTACTGAGCGACTCGACTGTACTGGGGCCTGGGCTGTGAAGGGCTGTCACCTTTGGGATGCTGAGCACTAGGGAAGGAGGCACCGTGGCCTCATCCTGCACACTGGGACCTTTAGTACTGCAGGCAAGAGAGGATTTGGGGGAGGATAAACAGCTTCATTTGCTCTATTTGTTCTGAGGAGTAAGGCAGATATTTTTCATTTGGTGAATAGGTCCCCATGGCAGAATCTGTTTTCAGGCTGGCCAGTGCAGGGGGTGTTTCTCTTGGCAAGACCCAGGCTCAGTAAATAACCCAGAATTCATGCTTGATGGATGCTCACTCCCCACCAGCCTGTCTCCTGAGAGATATATATAATTCTCTTTCCCATAGCTCAGCTGTAAATTCAAGGTGATTCACAGCAGGTCTCTCTGCCAGCAGCTGTTAAAACCCCATACCCCTTGCTGGAGAAAGGCAGGGCTTTGTGGGACAGCTGGTGTGTGGAGGTTATGGGGTGTGAGTGAGATGGTTTGGGTAGATTAGAGTATGGGTGGTTTCTGTGGCTCTCCTGAAGGATGCAATGATTTCCATTTGTTAAGAGGCTTCCCCTGGTTTTGGATCTGGGCACTGGCACTTCCTAAATGGATCTGCAGTAGGTGAAGCCAATGAAGTAAGGCCAGTTTGCATCAGGTCAAATGGGATAGAAGGGTAGGCACTTGAGTGGGAGAGGGTGTGAACATATGACATGGTTACTATGGACTCTCTTACCCTGGACTTTTACTCTGTAGTAAATGGTCTTCATACAGGAAGTGGGTTGAGTGGCTGCCCAGAGGAGGAGCTGATACAGTACTTGACTCATGGCATGGAGATGCCAGTTTGCATTGAGAAAATGGCTACCTGGGCATGGGACTGACAGGACATTCCACCCAGTCATCTTGTCATGTAGTAAAGTGACTGCACATCTTTCAAGGGGTAACTCTACCCTGGGTGCAAGTGATTTACCAAACAGTAGAGCTATGGAGAAGGCACATACCATGTGTCTACCATTTAGTGTTAGGTACCTTCACCCTAAGAGAAAACCCTGCTAAACCTCTGCAGGCATGGACACTTCCTCACCCTTAGGCATGCCTGGATGGGTGCCTGTTTCTGAGAACACTAGCAACTTCTCTTAGACCTGCCATGGCAGCGCAGCAGTGGCCAGGAACAACCTGAGGAACAGGATGGAAGAAGTGTGCTTCCCTTCCAGTGCTGGTGGTCACCAGCTCCCCAATCCTTTCCCAGCACTCAGCTGGCACAATTCAATCTGGTGTTGGGAATCTCTGTGATGCTGAGGGAAGGGAGGGAACATCATGAAGCTGTCTAGGGATCCCTGAGCCTCCCGCAGGCTCAGTATTTGAGTAGCAGAGAGGTGCCCTACATTATGGCCCTGGTATAGGGCCCCCATAGAGCAATGGAGATGGCTCAGCAGAAATCTGCTCAGCCACACCACATGGCGTGGCCTGTTCTGCCTCAGGCATGCCCCCTACACTAGAGATGGGGGAGCTGGTTCGGAAGCTCTGCCACCTCTGTGAGCCTGGTGCCAATGGGACACACAAAGAACAATTCTGTGGTGGCTGTTTGCAGCCAGCATCACTTTGTACCACCAGTGCAGCATATTGTAAACGGTGTCAGCTCAAAAATCTGGGCACTGGATATTAGTGACTGTCCCATGTGTGCCCCCATACCTGCATGGGTTTCATGTATGTGTCAGAGCCAACCCATGTCCAGCTCACATCAGGCTGTGAATGAAATGGGTGTGATGAGTTTTTACAGTGAGCCCAGTACATTTGGGTCAATTGCAGTCTTGGGTTATACAGTAGGAGACTTTACTGCTTGAACTAAAGAAGTCCTTTGGCTGGTAGCAGTAATAGATTTATTCAACTGAACTAACCTCTAAGGGGAGACAAAGGCACACACTATGGTAGTCTGGACAGCATTTTTATTAAAGAGGTGGAATTACTCATATAAATATGTTGGGTAATAGGAGAAGAATAGAATGGAAATGTATATCCCCATGAAACTCATCTATAAGAATGAATTTTTCTATCGTATTTTGAAACATTTCTGCTTTTTGAGGAAAGCAAGCAAGCAAACAAACAAAAAAGTAAAAGTTCAGCTTTCCATTGTTGAAAGTGGAAATATTTGGGGCTTCTGTTTTTTGTCAAGTAGTCCATTTTCTGTTGGCAAAATATTTAGAGAGTGATTTTGCACCAACTATTCATAGAGAAGTTTTGAAAATCTAGTGTCGACAATTCCATTACCAACCCCCTGTCAGCAAAGGCACCCATCTCTGCTCTCCTGAGAACAGAAAGCTGAGCATCCTCTTTAATCTCTTGACACCTTGAAGATTGGGTAGAATAAAATGGCCCAAAAAAATCCCTGATGCCTGGGCTCTTTAGGAGACCTTGCCCCTGAAGGAAAGTTGTCCACTATGGTTCTACTCTCAAATTGCATATTGATTGCTCACCATAGACAGGAATGAATGGATGCAATGCAGGAAGTCCATCTCATGCAAAATACAGCAAGCCTGCCTTTCCACTGGGACAGGCTGCTACAAGCACATTACCCTTGTGCTCAGCTTCATCCACTGAATCTAGTCTACAGGTATAGGCATGAGCCTCAAATCTAGCAGTAGATCAGGACCCTGATACTTCCCCCTCTCTGACCTGCCAAAACGTTGTGGACAATATAACTCAAAGTCCAGAGTGAAATGGAAGAAAGGGGGAGATGAAATGTTTAAGGCCCTTGGAACTTGACCATAGAACAAACTTTCAGAGGAGATGAGGCTGATCTAAAGTTCTGTCACCTCTGCCATGATGCAAGGCACTCCTGTTTTAAGAAACCTCTTCACCATAACCGAATAAATGGTAGACACCTGCCTGGAGTGGAACTGTTTATAATCAGGAAAAGGAGGAGAATGATAGTCTTCACAGTGTGATCCCTATGTATATCTAATTGACTAGGCAAGGCTGAAATCCAACAGATATGTGTTATAGAAAAACCCTGCAACAGCAACAGAGATAACTGGAAAAGGAGGAAAGAAAACCTGTGATTTTGGCCTTGAGTTTGCACAGCACCTAGCACAATGTGCGGTCCTGGTATATGGCTGGAGCTCTGAAATGCTACTGCAGTACAATGTAAGACTCTGAACCCAGATCTGCTGCCTCTGTTTTACACAGGCAGGCATTCAGCTTTAGAACTGGGTCTGAAATGGGCCCCTGTGAAGCCATGGCTGATTGACTGCTGTTCTACAGCTGGTTGGGGGGAGGAGGGGTGCTGTATGACAGCCCTGCCAGGTATGTGGGCAGCAGGGGTCACATTGCCCTGGTTTTATGGCTGCTTTGTGTTTTGGCCCCCTGTTTTGTTTGCAAATCACTGCAGCGTTTCATATGAACCAGCACCCAGTCCCCTACCCCCAGGAGCAAAATTACTTATTGATTTTTGGAAGGAGCTGTCCCTTATTGCTCTCTATAATCTCATGCCTGATCATAAACATGATGAGGCAGTGGTGCTGCTAGTGGCCACTGATTTGTGAGGGTGGTGTGAAAGTGAGCAGTGTGAATAGGCAGGAATTTGAGCTAGTAGGGGAGAGAAATGCAGGTCACCGCTGCCTGACAGTCTCCTCGGGGCTCTGCTGTGGAGCTGATGGGAGCATCGGGGATGGAAAGGAAACACACCCATGGTCTGGTCAGGGTCTTAAATTCAGGTGGTCCCTCTTCTTGCTGTTTGTGATGTGGTGACATCCAGCTATGTGAATTGAGGGCAGGGCATCTACTGAGCCCAGACTGTGGGGCAAAGTTCTGTATGTGGGTCTCTTTACCCAGTCCCCGATAGATGCAGTTTCAAGTTGTATTAAAATATGAAGGGACCAGTGTATATCTGTGTGTGAGCATGCTCAGTAATACAGATGTGTATGTGTACAGATGTGTGCCCAGATGTATACTGGGGATGTGTGCATGAGTGCATGAATATGTATCTATTTGTGGTAGGCTTTATGGGCATTATACTGGGATCCTTTGAGGAACCCAGACAGGCAGGAGGAGAATGCAATTTGGGGCAGGTCTAAACACTGTTGGACTCGATTGTATCTATATTTGGAGATTCCTGTTTAGCCCAGTATAGACAGAGGATTCCTGGTGCCAGTGGGACACAGAACTTTGGCTCAAGGCCTGGAGTTAGATATGAACTTTCCCAAATTCTGGGGCTATTGGGAGGAAGGGGCTGGGGCCCCAGACAGTTTGTGCAGCTGCCACCCCAGAGAAGATCAATGCTGCATCTAGTCTTGTGTCTCTGGGCCTGGTTCTATAGGGTACTGAGTGCATCCTGCATTATGCTTGGCACTTGTCCCTCCCATTTCACGGGAGGCTGTAGGACAAGGTATCTGGCTGCTACTTTCTTTGCTGGGTCCCTTAATTGTACAGTATTGTTTCAAGAGGCTGGGGCATACATTTCCTCCTGACCCCACCTAATGATGAATGTTTTGTCCGGAAGCATGAGGAGTGGGGATTGATGCATGCATGTGTGAGTGCTCTTGGAAGAGAAGAGCATGATGGACTCACCAGTTTATTTATTAAACCAATTTCCATAGCCCCTTTTGTGAGACAGCCAAGTGCCACCCAGTAAATATATCTGAATAGAAAAATAGAAAAGTTCCCCCTAGCCATTGTATAGAGCCACGCAGCCCTGATACAGAGTCAGAACACTGGAGATCAGGCAGGAAGGCAAATCTTGTGGAAAAAGACTATCACTCACACAAAGGGATCCATTAACATGCCCGGCACTACGCAAGAGGTGAGATGAGATTATCTACATGCTCCTTTGGACCTTAAATGCTATGGAAGAAAAGGAAACAGGAGATGAGACACAAGGTGCAGGGTGTATCCTAAAATTATCCAGAACAGGCCAGTCAAAAACCATGGCCTTGACATAGCCCTCACCCCTGTACTACCTGGGCACTGGGCCCTCATGACCTCATGTCATCAGTGGATCCTTGTCTTCATAAACACTCAGTGAGATGAAAAGTATTGTCCCTATGTTACAAATGTCAGGCTGAGGCACGACATGCAGTAAGGGACCTGCCCAAGGTCACACAGGACGTGACAGCAGAGCTGGGAACTGAATGTAGGTGTTTTTAGCACAGCTCTGGTACTCTTGTGCCTTTTGACCTTGCTGCTTTGACCATCTCTGTGGGCAACCTACCACTACATCATTAATAGCACAGGATTCAAAGCAAGTCCCAGCATGTTCCAGACCACAAATGGCCCTGGAGAAGGGGCTGGGGAGTTCAGAAAGGACCCCTGGCTCTTGTTCCGGCTGCTAATTTATCCATGTAGTAACTCCATTGCCCTGCCACACTGAACGTGTAACAGGCTGTTCTGAGCCTGGTAGCCCCCTGGGTGAGTATGATTTGAGCCCACCACTCTCTGTGGCCATTGGCACACTAAGGAATGATGTGATTGACATTACATCCAGGCATTTTGGATTCCCCAGCCTGAATGCCTAGGTCCCCTTTCACAGGTGAGCTCGTTGGGGGCAGCCTTCAGTGTGAATCTAGGTGATAGAAAGACACCTAAACTCCTTTGTCACTGGGCTCACCTGGAGTTAAACATGTACCATTCACACAAACAGCAAATGGGAGTGGGAGGAGAGCTGGAGTCACCCCAGGGCAGAATGTGCCATGTGAGACTGGACCTGTGTGTCACAGGGTGGACTATGCTTTGCTGAGCCATGTCTGAATGCTGATGCCATTCACAGAGATGTAGGATTCTGTGAGGAGAAATCACAGCCAGATCAGTACTTCTAATAAGCTAATATGTTAAGTTGGTTTCTAACTGCAAGTAAAGAAAACACCACATTTGAAATAAAGTGCCCTCATTAACTCCACTTACCAAGCTGGCCCCCCTCCTTCCCTTGTTTCCTGGCCCTATCCATGAAGCTCATTTTAATCATAATTTGTTAGGCTATCACCCTGGAGCGCATATCTGGAATATTAAGACACGTGTAATGGAGTATATATGTATTCCCCCCCCCAAATCTGATAGAGCCTATGGTGGAAGAGGCTGATAAATCCCGTGGGCAGCGACAAAGCAGGAGGAGAGGCGGACAAATTTAATTAATTCTTATCGTTTCTGACAGAGGCAGAGAGCGACAGGGAGGGAGAGGGATCTCCTTAGGTTAGCCAGCAAACCTGTCTCCATTATTTCCCTCAGGCACAGGAAATGAGGGAGCTCGATCAAAGAGGTGAAGGCCATAGCCTTCATCCCTCCCTGCCTGCCCACTAGCTGTGTGGAGCAGCAGGGGCATGCTTAAGAGCAGTGAGGGGATCTGGTGAAAGCACAGATGCTGCCCCACAGGAGAAGAGGGTTAGGATAGGAAGGACAGTCCAGTGGCTGGGACTCAGAGGGTTGAGTATGTTATGTGGCCAAGGGTGAGTTCCTCTGGGCCCCACCTTTGGGGCTGGCCACCCACAGTGCTGAGTGCTCCTGAAAAGCATGCTTTGTTGTCCTCTGCACAGCAGCTTTCATATCTCCACAATGGAGGTTATGACATTGTCAGGTAGCAGGGATCATGACTTTGAACCCCTGAGTGTGTATGTATGCACCTTGAACTGACTAAAATTCCTACATTAATCACAGGCCCTGATTTTCTGCAGGTGGAGCTCTGGGAGGAATAAGCAAAAGAAAGAGTAAGGTCACTTTTATCCCATAAGAGTGTGGGGCTAGTCATGGACAAGACTGGCCCACACCATAACTTAGAGCAGTCTCAAGGCTTCCCTGCTGCGTATCACCCAACAGCAGGTGCACAGCTCCAACTTTATGGAGAGCCACTTGTGAGGCACAGTTTCTAATGGAGGGCTGCCAGGAGTGGGTCTGCTCTGATTAGATGTCAGCCCTCAGCATGTTTGCAAGCAGGAAACTGGATCATACATTAATGAATCCCCATGCAGCAAGGACACAGCTGGGTTGGTTAAGGGGAGCCTTCACTATAAGCCTGGGGCCAGGCTCAGACTCATAGCTGTGGATTTACAGAGAGGCAACTATAGGGCTCTGCCACTGGGCTCTCCATTACTAAGCATGGGCTATTCATAAAGTGTCTTGCTTTTCAAAGCCTATTTCATTTAATCAAGTGGCTTCATAAAGAATCATCACAGGCCACTGGGATTGCCCTGGTGGGCCCCATGTTGTGCATCCCTGCCCCAGGAGCTGTTCTGTGTGCTTTGATCACTGGCATGGAGAAAACTCCCCTCTTTCCCAGAGGGGCTCAGAGGCATGATGCCATGAAGAGTGCTGTGATGCATCTCTGCCTCATGCTAGGCGAAACCTCCACCATCCCATTAATCCCAGTATGAGTTCATGGGGACAAAAGGATGTGACATCACTGCATTAGAAGCCCATCTCCTATTTGTGGCAACCTCCCCACTTGCACGTGTGGATCCAGTATTGGGTTTTGCAAGGGGGCACCAATGCACACACCATGGGGATAGAGCAGTGTGAAGAGCCCTGCTCTTGCAAACTGGACTGCAAGTACTGGGTCCTCCTGCCTTCTCCTGCCCCTACAAAGTGCTGACCTGGGGGGTGGGGAGGGAACAACATACCCAGCCAGTCTCATCTCTGCAGCTCCTATCCCAGCTGGCAGCCTACTCCCAGCCCATTTCTCCTTGCCCTTACAACCTCCCTCTCTCTCTCTCTCTCTCTCTCTCTCTCTCTCTCTCCTCCTCCCATTTCAGCTTTCCACTTGCCTTTCATCTCTCAGTGCTCCATTCACAGACACTGGGGCACCAGTTAAAGTGAATTATGCTGACAGCTTGTTTGCTGTTTGTTATTATGTTTGTGTGTGTGTGTGTATACACATGCACACATTACATTGCCCATCCAATCCAAACATCCCAGTCAGCTAACTCCAGCTAACTTCACACCAGATGCCCCTCATTTAGCCAGGCCTCAGGTCTCCATCTGCTCAAGGCCGCAATATTTGGATGAACACCCAGCCCTTCAGTTCTGGCCTGAAAATGCTCAGAGGTTTCAGCATAAAAATCCAAGCTGGCTTGTACGAGAAGTTACAAGGAGCCCCTGGAGTTGAGCAGACAGGGAACAAATGGCATCAGCCTCTTGTTTCATGGTTTTGATCCATCAAAATCCAAGCACCCAAATGAGTCAAAACACTGGAAAAATATAAATATCTGTTCTTAGGTATTTGAAGTCTATATAAATAAAAGAAACTAGACTCTGCTGCCTACACCACGTCTATAAACACCTGTAATTTATAAGGCTCTATCAGGCACCTATCCAGCGTACATTTATACTGGGCTTTCAAGAAATATTTCCAAGATCATTTGGTGGTATTTATCTTGGTGCTAGTTCCAATCAGTTTTGCAGCAAAAGAAGCAGCAGGGTTAGGCACTTAAATATATAGAGACAGGGACAGCAGAAGGGTCCTGAGGCATACATAAATGGGTAGGTCTCTGGGGGTGGGAAATGATTACAGCCAGGGAACAGCTTATGTTACTATACAGAGATCCAGTCAGTTCTTCTATGTTTTCTGTCCCCAAAAAGCAAATCTCCAAACATGCTTGTGCACGTGATACCTTTACCACGTACACGCATTGAAAAAATGTCACTGTGTGGCTTAATAGTATCACACTGTACACATTGCAAATTGCAACAATGCACCTGTCAGCCCACAGTGGGAGGCGGGCAGGCTCTGCAGAAAAAAGGATCGGGCCCCTCACCACATCTGACTTCAGTAGGCTCCTGCAGCTAGCAGGAAGCCTGGGGCCACCTGGAAACAGGCTGGCTTGCCCCTGGGGCAGCATGGGAAGGTGGCAGGAGGGCAGCTGAGTTTGCTGGTGACTGGAGAAGGCGGCAGGGATGGTGCACAGGGCACTGAAAGCTTGGGTGGGCTGCTAGCTGGCCACCTGCTGCTCCAGATCAGAGGCACCCAATTCAATGCCTCCCCGAGCCCGCGTGGGCTTCCAGCACCCTGCGCACCATCCCTGCCACCTTCTCCACTACCAGCACACCCAGCTGCCCTCCTGCTACCTCCCTGTGCTGCCCCAGGGGCAAGCTGGGTGCCCTCACCATA
>NW_017728996.1:47751878-47755768 GCF_001723915.1 Gavialis gangeticus | reverse complement strand
CTGGTGACTGGAGAAGGCGGCAGGGATGGTGCACAGGGCACTGAAAGCTTGGGTGGGCTGCTAGCTGGCCACCTGCTGCTCCAGATCAGAGGCACCCAATTCAATGCCTCCCCGAGCCCGCGTGGGCTTCCAGCACCCTGCGCACCATCCCTGCCACCTTCTCCACTACCAGCACACCCAGCTGCCCTCCTGCTACCTCCCTGTGCTGCCCCAGGGGCAAGCTGGGTGCCCTCACCATAACATGACGGAAGAATTGAAATGGGTTTCAATTAAAAACCCACCGTTTCAGTTTAGAGGGCATAGAATAAAACCCAGAGGACTAAACTCCCATCACATGTACAAGTGCCCCAAAGCACCTGACGTATTAGTTTAGGCCCAGTGCAATGCCAGAATATTGTGGGCCAAATCTTCCATTGATGTAAACTAGTGAGCTTGTCCTTCCACTGATTTACCTGACACTCTGGCCCAGTGAGTGAGGTCACTGTGGGGCAGTGCCATGTTGTGATGTGGCGTGTGCACTTGGCAGGACAGACTTCCTCAGGTGAAAGCCTAAGGCCACAGATGCCCGCTCTTCTGTCAGCCTCACTTAGCTCACAGTGCTGCTCCCTCTAACCTAGCTTTTTTCCAGGTGGGGAACAAGGACACTTTTCTTGTGGTAACAGAGGCCAGAAGTGACAGTCCCCAGCTCTGCAGGGTGGGATATCTGCCGTGTTAGCTCTGTTGCCTAACACACAGAAACTGAAGTTGATCGGGTCATTATGCAGCTAAACGTTCCCTCCTGGATTAAAAGGTACTTCCCAGTATGGTAGGACCTGCCTATGACAAGAGAGTTCATCCACCCTTCACGCCAGGCACATAATCCACCCTTGTTATGAAGCCATGTGGGCCAAGCCTTCTGTGCTATGCCTCTGTTTGTGCATGCACACCTGTCTGTGCCTTCACAAATAGATGCTGGACCATTTTACATGTGCCATCAGCCCGTTGCTGGGCAGATCCTAGTCTGCAGCACAATGGTGGTACATGGCAACTAAGACCTGGCTTTGCCAGCAAGGAGAGAACTCTTTGTTAATAAGGGAAATCCTGAAATGCCTCAGATCTGATGCAGCATCCTGAGTAGGGAGTGACTGGGAGTCAGAGGGCTGGGCTGCGGTGCTGGTATTTGGGTTAGGCATAGCTGTCAGAATGGACAGTAAGGACTTTGGGCATCCAGGCATGAAACAGAGTAGCTTGAACTTACACTGGTGACTGGACCATAGGCCACATAAGTGGTATGTGATGGATCTCAGCCTACAACCCAGGCCTGTATGCACAAATAGGTCAATCAGGTTGTCAGCTAGCAGCTGGCAGCTGCAGGCTCATATGCAAGGCCTACACCCTTCTGCAAACACAATCAATTCCATGTGCAAAAGAAAGGAACAAAATAGCGTGGCCCTCACCTTTGGCACTATGCTTGGAATGAATGTATCCGTGGATGAGGGTATTTTCACTGACTCCCTCAACCCTGGCCTAAGATCTCTGTCCCCATTTCAGTCTGAGGTACTCCTAGATGCAGACAAGGCATGCCTCACTCATTGCAACTGAGACTTCCTCTTGTACATGGTTTGATGTGCCTTCCTTCTTGTGTTGGTCTTGCATGTGCTTCCTTCCAGGCCTCAACATTTCCAGTGTCCTTGCTCCTTGAGACAAATGCTGTTTTAAGAAACCCCTGCTATTTCTCTGTGGGGCTTTCAGTGGGGAAGAGGTGTGGATAGAGTTTCCTTTACTGAAAAGCTGGAGGCAGGCTCAGGAAGAGAAAGCTTCAGACTCTCTCAGCAGTCTGGGTGTGTCCCCATCAGTTCACCCCCTGGCTGCGAGTTTATGGAGAGAACAGGTGATCTTGTAAAACTACCTAATGTCAGAAGTAGTGCTAACATCAGCCAGGTGTTACATGTGAAAACAAATGGGTCTGTACATTCATGAGATGGGAAGTATATTTGCATGTGTGCATGGCTATGTGAGTGAGTGTCCCCCCTACGAAAGTTTGTGTATATGTGGCTGTATCTGTCATGGGTTAGGGGACAGGGATGGGTGAGCTGCAGAAGGCTTCCTGTGCTGGTTCTGACACATCCCTGAAACATTGTTGCTGTCTGAGTCACCTTGAGGATGCAAAATTTGGCAGGAGCTCTCAAAGAAGCTGATTTGTGAGCTATCCAGTACTGGCATCACCTTCAGCCAGCCAGAACTTGAGACTCTAAGATACTTTGAAAGTCCTGGCTTTGAGCAGAAGCTCACAATGATGGCCAAAGCTGGGACATTCATTTGGATTTATGTCTGTTGCCAGTAAAGAATTAGATGCTTCTAATGCATAACTGGGGATTCATTGACTTTCTGCCACCAGGACATACTCAGATTGACTGGGCTCCAGAGCAGAGCACAGAATATTATGAAGACACCTAGGATCCTTGTACAGGTAGACTGGGGCCAGCTGTGGTGTCTGTGAAATCCTGGATAACATATGGGATACTGAGACAACAGAGGACACAGGCCTATGAGTGACTTGATGTCTCCTCCCTGGAGGCCTCCATTAATGTACTGTGAGATGAGATTTATCTGTACATGTGCAGGTGATATTTCATTAGTAACCCCTAATGGAAATGTACCTGTTCTGAGGCAGCTCTTTCCTCTAAGAGATTTACAGATGTGCTCTCTGTTTGCCAAGGATCTGCAGGCAGCAGAGGAGAAGATCATAGAAGAGTAAGAAATTCATCCAGAACTGAAACTACAGATGCTTAGACCTGTGGTCCTGACTCCACTGACTGCAGTAGCAGTTTCAACCAACAGTTGGGCTTTTGGCCCCATGGTTAAATGTGGGTTGAGTTCATGCACTGTAAGCACTGTTGGTTCTCCACCATGTCCTTTTGCTGTCCTGCTCTCCTCCCTCAACTGCCCTGGAGTTACTCCTGACTCACTGGCCTTAGGCAGAAAAGAATCCATCTCATTGTGCATATTTTTGTTTTATGTACAACTCCATTCAACTTGCTTCAGCACTGCCGATCAATGACTCCATTCCTAATGTTCTTGGCCTCCTGAGCAGCTTGTTTTTTTTTTTATCACTGCCCATTGCATTTTCATTTAAATCTGACAATAGTTCATTTTCATTTGACACATTAATCTATGCCTCTTCCTGTAAAGATAATCCATCCATGTTTGATGGCAATAGTGTACAGCCCGGGGCCATGCCAAGGATATTTACATACTTTTGAAAGGCAGTGGAATAACATGCCACCAGACAGAGCTAGGTATCTACAGTACATTTTAAAGCAATAGAAAATGTAGTTGGAAGGGACCTTAAATCCATGCCTCTTCCCCAAAGCCAGATTGACTCTTCCTAAGTTGTCTTTGGGAGATATTTGTCTGATCTGAACTTAAAAATGGCCAGTGACAAAGACTCCACAGCTTCCCAGGTAATGTGTGCCAGTGCTTTCCAGAGACCAAAATGCTTTTCAATGACCAATCCGGTGCCTTTTTAGAATGATGTTATAATTAAGCAAGGCTGGAGTTGGGAGGGTGAAACAGGAGCCAGTCTTTTGCAGCTTTTCAGGGAGAAAGCACCATCATCTGAAAGATGTGAAGTTTAGGATGCTCATTTATGGCTTAAGGGGAAGGATGTTGGAGCCAAAGGATGCATGTACCTAGCAATAATTTCTGCAGTTGTAGCTCATGTAGATGAACCAGAGCTAGGTCTGAAAAAGCCAGCTTGGGTACAGATAAGAGTGGAATCATAACAGCCCCAGGCCTCAGCAGGGGCTGCAAGAAGCTCAGGAGGTTGTCCCATGCTGATCTCTTTGCTAACCACAGCCATGCTGTTCTCAGTGCCCCAGTCCAGTGATACCTCCAGGATGTTCAAATAA
>NW_017728996.1:47746197-47751803 GCF_001723915.1 Gavialis gangeticus | reverse complement strand
TGCTGTCCGGGAGGGTGTTCTTAATCAGAAATAACCGCAGAGAGTTCACTGTGGACATACCCTATTAGAGATGAGGAGATATCCAGGCCACCCCTTGCCCATACCAAGTATGAAGAAATGTTTGCTTTGATTTTTAATGACTTAAGCAATGAGGGTGGTATTGATTCCCCAGGGAGATTTTCCCACAGTTTAACAGATCTCAGAGTTAGAACCATTTCCGTACTTATTCCGCTTAAGCTTTTCTTCTGTCAGTTTCAGCTCATTACTTTTCAATGTACTATTACAGGGTGCATTACAGTAATAGCTAGGGAGCTTGACTGAAATCAGAATCCCATTATGGGAGGCACTTCATACACACATGGGCATGGACATGTGCTCATTCATGCTCTCTCTCTCTCTCCCTCCCTTCTCTAAAGAGTCTATACCACAAATATATGTAGAATGGGAAGGGGAAACAGACTCACAAAGGAGAGGGACTTGCCCAAAGTTGCACAGCAGGTCAGTGAGCATGCAGAGAACAGAATCTGGATGCAGTGTTCAGTCCAGTGCCATTGCTACTGTTGACTAACACCTAGACTGGAGCCAGTGCAGAGCATGGGACACAAGACCCGTGTGTTCATTTTAGCTCAGCCTGAATAGATAGGCAGCCAAACGGACATCAGGGATGGCTTTAAGCAGAGGGTGTTGCATAAACCCAATATGGAGAAATGTTGGCAGCAGGCCCTGTAGCAGAAAGCAAAGATCAGCACCTCCAAGCCAACCAAAGATGGTAAAAGGGACAGCAGTGGATGCAATAAACTTTCCCTGGGTACAACTACAGAGGCAATGAGTGTTGCAGATTGCTGTTGGGTACCTTGTGAGCATGCTTGTGAGAGAATGAACATGAACGTGCCTGACCAAGCTTGTGTCCCTATGGTAATGGTGCATGCACAGAATTGGTGGTAGCTAGGGCAAACGGCAAAGGTTACATAATAATACTGGTGCTGTATGTCTCCTAGGAAGCTAATGTATGAAGTAGGTGGGCTCCAACAATAACTCTGATCCAGGCTGTCCTAAAGGGTATGGACCTTTACCCAGGCTTTGCACTTCAGGTCCAAGAATAACAACAGGGAACTGTTGTTGATGCTGCAGAATGTGGCTGGTAGTTAAGATGCGTCTTGTGGAGTTTGGGAAATCACCATTTTCTGGAAGCCCATAGATTGGTCCAGTAGGGCAAGACTGGAGACTAGGGACACCTGAGTTCTGAACACTGCTTTTATGCTGATTTCCTCTGTTGCCTTAGTCAGGTCACTTAATCACCTGTGTGCCTCAGTTTACCCAATTATGAGCAGGGCTGGGTTAACGCATAGGCAAACTAAGCGCATGTGGGGGTGGCAGTCCTCCTCTCCATGTCGGTGGCATGAATAGCTCAGTCTGCCTCTGTTCCCTTCCCTTCCCCTCCCCTCTGCTGGCCTTGCTGCCACAGCGGCTGCTTCCTAGCAGTGGCTCCAAGCCCTGCTCCCTGTGGGTGGCAGCACCAGAGTGGGGAGGGGGTCTCAAACAGCCTGGGGCCCACAAGTTTGTTTGCCTAGGGCCCACCAAAGGGTTAATCTAGCCCTGGGTATGAGATAAAGGTGATACCCCCTTCATGATGGCGTTGAGATCTCCAGCAGGTGATATGAAGCGGGTACATGCAATTTACAATAAAACACAGGTAGCTCTGGTGCATTTGATGCGGAGATTCATTGAAGATTGTGTTGAAAGCTCACAGGCTCTTGGGACAAAGTGAAGAAGCTGCCCCTTTGCCTGTACACACTGCATGTAGGCTACACTTGCCTTCTCCTTCACCTCCTGTGGATTTCCTTTACCAGTTCATAAAGTACAGCTAGTTTCTGGCACAGCTGCAAATTGACGGTAACCAGCCCTGAGGCAGTTGCTTTGTGTGAATAGGGAAGGGCGCAGTTCAGACAGGAGTGCTTTGGTAATGCTTCTAATTGGGAATGCATGCAAATTTCCCCACTTGCTGGCCTCACTCAGTGAACAGCAAGAAGATTACAGGGCCTGGAAATTCCACCCACACAGGGAAGTAGGAAGCCTTGCCCCTGTGCTGGTGGTATGTTCAGCTTAGGCCCTTGTTAAATATCACCTTGTTAAAAGCCACTTTCCGGGATCTATGGGGAGTTTGATTCTTGGTGCCTGTATGAATGCAAATGAGGCCCTTTTTACGTGTTCAGCAGATTCCTTCCCTGAGGCTGTAGAGCCTTTTGATTGTTATTCTAGGCCTCTCTGGTGGGAACTGGCCATCAGATCTGGATGAGAGGAGTCAGACTGTCTCTCCTCCAGCACTCCCCCAATTCTGCACTGAACGGCTGTGCTCAGCGGTTCCAGGGAAGTGGCCTGGAGGACCAGCTGGTATTCACTACAGTGTTCAGAACAATACAGCATGACCCAGGACAGCAAGTGGAGTGGGAAGTAGGAAGAGAGTGAAAATAAGCCCATGGATGTTCTTAGAGATGAGAGACGAGATTTTTCTTCCTTTTATACCAGTGTAAATGCAGAGTCAACCTACTGACTTAAGCAGAGTTACACAAGTCTCACCAGTGGTAGCAGACAGCAGAATGTGCCTGTAGGACACAGCTTTTTCCGGGATGTTCAAATACTGAAAGGATGGTTGAAGGAGCTTTCCAAAGACATGGGGTGATGCATTCCAATTCCTGGGAGAGGAAATGAGATGACCTATCTTGTGTAGATGCAAGTTGCAAGAGTTGAGGCTGGATGAAGCCAGAAAGGAAGGGTTTACAGAGAGATGCTGGGAGCTATCATGGAGTCTCAGGTAAAGCAATCTGAGTTTGAAGCCCACACCCTCACTCCCTTGTGCTCTGTTGGGGCAGTTTATTCCCACCTGCACCCTATGCAGGCCACAAAGCTGGAGGAAAGGGAAATTTAAAGAGAGGAAAGGGTGAAATTCCACCTGGGTTGACTCCCTTACACATGGGTGGAGTGGATGTTTGCAGGGCTAGTGGAGTTCAAAGGTCTGATCTCATCCTGAACTGGTACCGGACTGAAGAGGGATGATAATGTACCATCTTGATCCTGGAGCAATCTGAGGCCAGTTCATCTCTCAGCACAGCTTCAGGCACACTCTGGGGTTGCCCTGCCTTACACTATACCCACCAGGACTTCAACAAGCTGTTTAGATAGAGGGTGTACAGCAGGGGCATGAGAATTTCCCACCCATATCCCTCCTTTCCCACAGACCCCTCTGGTACCAGGAGCTTTTAATGGTGATAGCAATGCTTCATTAGCCAGGTCATCCCTCTACAGTGAGGGATTTGGAGGGGAAGAGGCTTGTTTTCATTTTGCTCCAGGCTACAATGTCAAACATACAGCTTGCAGGCTAGATTTGGCCTGCTAGGCTCCTGGAGGGGCCCAGGAATTTGGGGGCAAGATGAGCAAGGGTGGGGCCTGCCACCAAAATCTGGGGTGTAGAGCCCCACTGGGGGCTTGTTTAGGTGGTGGCAGTGTGTGTGACAGCTGTAGTAACTCCTGTGGCTCTCTGAACTGACACTGTCAAAGCAGCTACCACTTGCCAGACTGCTAGAGGTGGCTCTAGATCCAGCCTGTGAGGAGCCCCACAGACCACATCTGGCCTAAGGGGCCAAAGGAGTTTGATACCACTGCTCTGGCCTGGCTAGGCTGATGGCAAATGGCCTCAATCCCTGACCAAATAGATGGGAGGAGGGTCAGAGTTATACCTGAATTTGGCCCTCCCTCCTGACTGCCATGAGCTGCCTGTCCCCTGAGCAATGTCTTTTGCTCCCTGTGTTTGTTGTGACTGGTTCTGAAGCTTGAGCCCCTTCCTGTAATTTGCATTTACAACCCACCACCCAGGTGTTTGTTTGGACCATGTGATTCTCCCCCAGCACTCAGCAACTTGCTTGTGTAACTCAGTCCCCCACCCCCACACCTAGGTGTTGGTGCCACAGCTTCTAAAAATACACTCCCAAAAAAATCTGTTGGGTGGGTGGAGCAGGAGGGCAGGAAATGTGGAAGCATTTTGATTTAAATGAAGGCCTTTGGGTGCTGGAGTTCATTGGGGGCTGAACAGCTGAAATGTTCTTAACTCCCTGGCAGCCAGAATGAGGTACAAAATTGCTCTGATCAGTATCGCAGGCCTTGTTAAGTCCATCGTGCTTCCTGCTCATCTGCTCTTTATTTCAGGGGCATCTCCAGGCTTGCACACGCCGTCACTGTGAATGAACCAGAGCAGCTCTAGGAAGAAATAGTTCCCTGAGGGCCCCAACAGATGGCACATTTTATACTAGTGTGACTGGCCTGCACACTGGTGCACAAAAGTTGCAAACAGATGACACCCCTCTTCGCTAATTACCCTTGAACAAAACTAGGGTATAACTCCCGCAATATAAGTTATATGGGTGTAAGTGCTGTCTGTCTATGGCTTATCCCAGAGCAGGTGTTTGCCTTGAGCAAACAGGCTAGGACCTTTTCCTTCACACCTAGCTCATGCAGCTACTTCAGTAACAGCCTTTCTGCCTGCTCCAGATCCAAATGTAATTTCCATTGGTGTACAACTCCATATTAAAGTTACCCTGAAGTGAAAGTGTTGTCTGTTCAGGGCCAGAGAACAGCAACAGTGCAGAAAGCAGTGTTATGTGGACTTTAAGTCCCCCTTGCCCTCTCCAAACCAAGGCAGGTCCTCACAGTAAAGCCATACGAAGCAACCCAGGGCTCCAAGAACACTGAGTGCCTGGTTAACCATCTATTGGCTGAGCCAACCAAAAGGTAATGAGATCCAGCACTCCTTCTATATCTTTTTTAGCATCACATGAATTATTCTCTTATTCAAGTCTCTCTAATCAGCAGTGCACAGAATGTTGCTGCAGCCAAGCAGATGTTTTTGTGGTTAGGATGTTGGATGGGGACCCAACACCTGTATTCTGTTCCTCATGTGACACTGAGCAAGTTGCCTCCCTTCTTTGTGCCTCAGTTTCCCTCAGTAATTCTTCTCTGTATGTTCCCTGTTTGGACTCTATTTGTTCTTTGCATGTACAGCCCCCAGCCCAAGTGGGACTCAAAAACCTTGATGTGTTATGGTAATATACATGATTCATAAGTCACTGCTTGCTAAGCCTGCCTTTTCATCCCAACAAGCAAGAACTTGATACAGTCACCCCCTTACTGATGGTTGGGATGGGGCTGTCTCTGGTATGTTGCTCTACAGCCCAGGGAAGAACCCTTCCAGCCTCCACAGAAAAAGGGACTTCAGACTTGGCACTTGGGGCACTTGTACATATAATGTGGGGTTTAGTTCTCAGGGTTTTATTCTATGCCCCCTAAATTGAAACACTGGATTTTTAACTGAAACCCACTATCAATTTTTTCATCATGTTATGATGAGGGGGACTGATCCTTAACCCCAGTAAGGTGTGCATCCAGTATCTTTTTGAAGATCTCCACGGTAGGTGCCTGCACCACCCCTGCTGGGAGTCTGTTCCAGAGCCTGGTCACACGAACCATGAAGTTTTTCCTTATATCCAGTCTGAAACCTTCTTCTAAGAGTTTATAACCATTGCTCCTGGTTTTCCCCTGGGGCACTTTGGTGAATA
>NW_017728996.1:47720654-47746186 GCF_001723915.1 Gavialis gangeticus | reverse complement strand
TTTCTAGGCTGAACAGTCCTATATCTGTCAGCCTTTCCTCATAATTACTTGCTCTCCAGGCCTCTAATCATATGAGCGGCTCCTTCTCTAGACTCCCTCAAGCTTCTCCATATACTTCTTGAAGTGTGGCACCCACAACTGGATGCAGTACTCCAGCTGTGGCCTCACCAATGCTGAGCAGAGCAGAAGAATAACTTCCTTAGTTTTGCTTGACTGTTGATGCACGCCAGCGTATTGTTTGCTCTGGCACCATGCTGGCAGCTCATATTCATTTTATGGTCAATTATGACCCTCAAGTCCCCAAAAGACAGGTCCCTGCACCATGCCACGCTTGCAAGGCAATGCCATAACTCAGATTTGAGCTGAGGTTGCTGCAGCCACAACGCAGATTACTAGTAACCACGATACAGTCACAGTGAGCTACTGGGTTAAGCAAGTCACGTGCTACCTCTGAGCTGGGGTAGCACCCAGCCTGCTAGCAGCCCATCCAGCTGTTGCTGTAGAGGTAAGGACCAGGGCCCCTCACAGCTCAGGTGCCATTTGGCCCACCAGCAGCTCGCCTCCCATCTGCAGGAGACGCGAGCAGGCTCCTCCAGAAAAAAAAAAAAAGATTGGGCCCCTTTCCACTTCTGCCTTCAGCAGGCTCCTGAAGCCAGCAGGATGGCTGGGGCCACCTGGGAACAGGCTGGCTTGCCCTGGGACAGCTCAGAGGGGTGGCTAGGTTTGCTGGCAGCCAGAGAAGGCAACGGAGCACTGGAAACCTAGGTGGGCTGCTAGCTGGCTGGGTGCTGCCCCAGCTCAAGGGCACCTGATCCAATGCTTCCCTGAGCCTGCCTGGGCTTCTAGCTCCCTGTGCACTTTCCCCCGCACCTTCTCCAGCCACCAGCACACCCAGCTTGTCCCTGGAGCAGTGTGGAGAGGTGGCAGGTGGGCAGCTGGCTGTGCCGGCAGCCAGAGAAGACAGCAGGGACAGTGCATGGGGTGCTGGAAGACTAGGCGGGCTTGGGGAAGTCTTGGATCAGGCACCTCTCAGCTGGGGCAGCACCTGGCCAGCTAGCAGCTCACCTGGGCTTCCAAAGCCCTGTGCACTGTTCACTATCCCCACCACCTTCTCCCACCACCAACAAACCCAGCTGCCCTCCTGCTGCCTTCCCACACTGCCCCAGGGGCAAGCCAGCCCATTCCCAGGCTGCCGCAACTATCCTGCCCCTGCCAGAGCCTGCTGAAGGCAGAAGTGGTGAGAGGCCCGATCTTTGATCTTTTTTTTCTGCAGAGTCTGCTTGCCTCTCCCATGGCCAGGGGGCAGGCTGACAGCTGCATCATTGCAATTTGCAACATTGCAAACTAAACTACATCAGGATGTAGTTTAGTTTGAAATGATGCAAACTCATTTAAAACCTCCAAAACTCTTGCACATGTACAGTGTGATACCATTAAGCCACAGAAAGTGACATTTTCATCATGTGTACATGGTAATGGCAACATGTATACAAGCACCATTGGATTCCTCCATTTACCACAGG
Organism: Gavialis gangeticus; assembly: GCF_001723915.1. Lineage (NCBI taxonomy): Eukaryota > Metazoa > Chordata > Crocodylia > Gavialidae > Gavialis > Gavialis gangeticus. The sequence continues at coordinate 47,744,663 of NW_017728996.1, read as the reverse complement.
GTACTAACACAAATCCAGTGCTCTTTGAGGCATCTCTCTGCTCCTTGCCAGCCCGTGGGTCTGATCCAAAGCCAGAGAAATCAATTGGAGCCTCGTGCTGGACAGCTTTGTGTGTGTTGTGTGTGTTCCTTCTAATAATAATAAAAAGAGAAGATTTTAGAGCTATAGACCCTAGAAGCCTTGGCTGCCTCCACTGTCTTCATCCATTCCCATCTGTCGTTTGCCTGAGTCCTCCAGTTGTTCAGACTTAATTTCTGTAGATCTGACACTACATCATCTAGCCATCTTTGTCTTGGTCGTCCAGGCAGCCTTCTCTCTGGTATCCCAAGAAGCACTTCCTAGTGTCCAGATCACTTCCATTCTTTCAATGTTGCCCAGCCACTCTAGTCATTGCCCTTAGATTTCCTTTGTCTGGGTCTTTTTACAGTTGATGTAACTCATTATTGGTTGTATCATTATGACTATATTTTATATCGTTATTGGATACAACTCATTATTGGCGTGTGCTCCTTCTGGGCTGCATTAATAAAGAGATGCTTTTTTCAGTGTCCTCAGTCCAGTCTCTCCTCCTACCCCACCACCTTCTTCATCTCCTTTCTATGAGACACCATACTCCTCCCCCATATCCTTTTCTCCCTCCCTTGCTTTCTCTCTGTACAATCCCCTTGCACTTCCCTCTGTGTTGTGGGCCACTTATAGGGTTTCTGCCCCGCAACTCCCTCCTCCAATCTAGCTGGTTTGAAGCCCCTTAGTCGCCAGCACTGGCTTAATTTATGTGACGCCGTTTATCAGGTTTGTGGTCGGCTGACATTTTTAGTGCTGTTTATATAAGGAAAACCATCAGTGTAAGACAGCAATTATTTCTGTATAAATAAGAACATTAATGCTGTCAGTTGCCCCTGGATGGCCAGCAATATACTGTAATGGGGTTCCCTCCTGTGTGCTACATGCTTGCTCTGGCTTTCTTTAGTGCCGGATTCTCCTCTCCTGATTTTATGTTGTTGTAAGCAAGAGGAGAATCCAGACCCCTTTTGGCTCCCTCTTGCACTAGCTTCTGTTGTTTTTTCCTGTCAACAAGACTCCTAGCATAGTCCTGAAGGGCTTGTTCTCCTACTAGGTAATTGCTTGGTATCTCATGGTGGGCAAGACTCCTGGAGCCCTCTTTTACTCAATCAGCTGTCCAGACTCCCCTCAATGGGAGTTTGGCATGATGAAAGGCTGAGAGAGAAGCTCAGATTTCAACTTCTTGTGTCTGTATTCAGTCTCAGGTAGGGACTTTTCCCAGCACCAGATGCCCTGCAGTCTCATCCTCCCACAACAGAATGGGAAAGCCTTCCTGCCTTAGGGTCTCTGATACGGGAAGTTTTAGGCAGTTTTCACCCCAAATGCGACTACACCTCTCTACTATGCCTTGTATTGTGAATCTTGCCTTCTCCACCCCACAGCTACATCTTCTCAAAGCCAAACTTAACTGAAGGAGAAGTAACGCTAATGAACAGCCACTTTGCTTGCATCAGGAATGTGAGAGGCTCCTCTGTTCTCCCTGCTGTGCTGCGTGCAGAGGAACATGCCCGGATGGCACTTGTTTGTGGTAAGCAGTGATTTTCATGCCTTTCCTAGTGTGTTTAACAAGTCGCTCATTAACTGAATTTGTGAAAGATGTGGGATTCTCCAAAGGGCTCACCCCAGCCACTCAGCCAAGCTACGACTCCTGCTCTGGCTGCTTATGCTCCTGCAGAAGTGAGCTGGGTATTGGTAAGGGGGATTTGTCCTTCCTGGCAGATGGGACAGACTGGTGCCCTTAGGAAAGCTGGAGTCTATTCCCAGATCTGCTACTGACCTGCTGGGTTCCATGGACAAGTCACTTAATTTGCTCCTCTTCTGTGCCCCCCCCCCCCTTGCTTTTGGTTTGTGTTGATTGCAAGCTCCTTGGGGCAGGGACCATTTCATGTGTGTTTGCAGTAAGACAAACAGGCTTTGATTTTTGGCTGTGGCCTCCAGGCCCTGTTGTTACACAAAGAACATTGCTCAGGGATTTGGAACCCCAAAGGCCTGTGTCTGCAGCAGGGACACAGAGCAGAGCTGGTGAACTGAGGATAAAACATGCTACTCTCCGAGGGGAATTCAGCCCAGGGGACTGGAGTTTAAGCAGGGGGGTCTGGCTAATAACCTAGCAGATATGAAAAATGATCTGGTAGGGTCCATGTTCAGCTCTTTCACCTCCTAGCCCAAAGAAGGAACCTCTAGCAGTGAACACCAGCCAAGGCACTGGTTCAGGAGGAAGTGCCATTTCCTGTACAGCACTTGGCTTTCTCTGATCAGTCCCCTGTCCAACTACAAGGCAGGCTGCATGCTGCTTAGTTTGTGAGATGTGATAGCCCAGAGTGAGAAGGCTGAATACCCTCCTGCTGCTGTTCAGTGGCTGATCCTCTATATTATATGGACATGCAGGATACATGCCCTGTGAGCTGTCAGCTCATGGACCAGAACTTCCACATGGCAGGCAAATCTTAGTTACACACTCCTCCCTCACACACATAAGATGCACTCCCTAGAATTTAGTCAACCTTTATGCCCTGAACCTAAGGGAATGAACAGCTTGGAAGGGAGGCCAGTATCTCAGCTCCAATGGAAAGGGCAGCATCTGGAACAGCTGGCCTGCTGGTTCCAATAGCCCAGCCCAGGGCTAAAGCCCTTGGTAGGGGAGTGCTGACACGCATCATCCAAGCAGATGTACAGAGGCTCAAGGGACAGGACTGATGTACTGGTGGGACTCTCTTGCCAGTCATCCTGGGCACATACACAAATGCAGGGAGTCTGCTCGAGCATGTAAATTGATTTGCACTGGCAGTGTCATGTGTGTCAGTGGTGCAGTGCATGTCAGCACGGAGAAAATGGTGGTGGTGTGCTTTGAACTAAAGCACGTTCGATGTGCTTTAGTTCAAAGTGCACCGCCACCATTTTCTCAGTGCTGTTGCGCGCTGTACCACCAAAACACCTGCTCCTGATGCAGTGCTGGGAGCTTTTAATTAGCATGGCTCACTAATTAAAAGCACCTGGTGCTACATCAGGAACACATGTAAAAATGCCCCCTAAGTTTGCACTGGTGAAGGGCTTTGAATTCAGCTGAGTTATTCCTGATTTACACACCATGGGCACATCCAGATGAGCATAGACGTGCAGTATGCAGTGCTGCAGACCCATCTGTGGCACCATATACCACACACACAGGTGTTCTCCACACTGCTAATTTGCAGCATGGGGCATGGAGAGGTTGACACCAGAAGATCCCATTGTCAAAAAAACCCCACACCTTAAAAAAACGAGGCCAGCAGCATGCACTGCCAGAAACCGAAGCCTGGCTGGCCAGAGCTACATTCTGGCTGCTATCCAGGCTCCATGCTGCTAGATTGCTACAGCTGCAGCCCCTGGAGCTCCTCAGGATCCCAGATAATGCTGCGGGGCCAGCCCAGGTGCTGGCCTGAGCCTCTCCTACACCACCCGGGGCAACGTACCACATGCCAGAGCGTGCATGCGTAAGTATTTCCTAGGAACAAGCTACTTGTCCAGAGGGAAATGTATATTCCCACTCATGGGGACATGCCCCATGAGGGGAAAATCTGATCCGACTGATATTACAGGGGGTTGTATCTGAACATCCCAGATGTGCTATAGTGTCCTGCTCCAGAGCCATGTGTTCAAGACTTGCTCTGGATTCATGCTCATGAGCCCCCAGGAAAGCCAGCTATCCACTGGCCAGCTGGCCAATCAGGAAGGGGAAACAGGTAAGCAGGCATGATGCTAGCCACATCACTTCCTTGGGTGCCAATCGCTATCGAAACAGGCATGCCTCAACCACAGTAGCCTGAATAGCAACCAGGCTTGGAACTTGGACTTTGATAACTAGCAATGGGTCAACTCTTTGCAAATAATGCCCAATATGAAAGCAACATCAAATCAGAAATGGAACCAGAACCATTTTCTAGGTCCCAAACAAATATACCGAATTGTATGCAGGATCTCACACACTGTGAAGGCAAGGGAGTAATGGGCATGTACAGTCCAGCATCCCTGAAACAAAGTTCAGGAAAAAGGGGGAGGGATCTTTCAAAGGAAGACACAGCCGGAAATGTACTATTAATACCTCAGCCCTATCGTAAGTGAAGTGTACAAACCACAAAGATGCTCTGGGTGCTATTCCTTAAAATGAACAAAAAGGCTCCATCTGGTTTTAATTTATTGAAATGAGATGACAGCATAATCAATACAAACAGTTAAAGGTGGCCAGGATTAGTGTCAGCTCTGCTGCAGTACTGGATAAAAGCTATTGAGATGGAGGATTAAGTACTACTTACAGGAGGCCTGACTCTAGCAGCAGCATGTCAGGGAAGGTCAAGTAGGAGTTCATCTGCCCTGAGGGCAAGGGGCCTAGGGCTCTTGGTGAATGAGGTTGGGTCAAAGGACAAGCACAGGGGTCACAATTAAGGTGTGCACCATTCACCCATCCAGCATATGCAGTATTAAAACTAATAACTGCAATATTTCCAGCTCTGGCTGCCTTTTTATCGCTATTATACTGCTAATTGTGCTCCACTATGAGGTAATACTAATAAAGTAAGATTTAAAAAGCAGAAGGGTTAGGAAAATAAATCAAGGAACACAGCACAGCCTCAATGATCTGAATCTTAATTATCCTGATCTTCTTGTTACCTGAAAAAGAGGGTCACCTCTCTTGATGGCTTGCTGTATTAATTACTGGGAAACATTATTTCCATTTATTCTAATGCGTCCAACATTTATTGTGGCTTTGCCACAGGTAAAGGGAAGAAGGTAGCGGGTTAGGAAGCTAATGCACCAGGCAGAAATAGACAATTTGGGTCCAGTCAATGGAGGGGATGGGTGCCAGCCATATTGGGCAAGGTAGATGTTTTGAAGAATTTCTGGCTTGCTGTTCTGCTTCTTCAGATAATGGGTTTCCCACTCCCTTAATTCACTTTTGCCTTTTCTGGGCAATATCTCAGGGCACCATGGGATGTCTCAGCCTCAGGATGAAGTTAAAAAGCCAAGGGCTGTGGTGAGAGTCTGGTAAATAAGGCCCAGTGATAGAGCAGTGAGGTGAACCAGGCCTGGAATAGCCTAGGAAGCTGTAGGAGGGAGAGTGAAGGGCAAGGGAAAAGTGTGGGCCACTCAGTGCAGGACCCGTTGGGCAGGGAATGGAGGGGCCCGTCCGGAGGTGCCACAGGTTGGAATTCAGGCACGCGGCTGAAGCCGTCAGAGGGAGAAAACATGGACACAGAAGATGCTGCTGGCCAGGAACAAAAGGCGTTTTGATGGCATTGTGGACAGAAGCTGGGGCTGCTGCAGGTGTGGTTTTTGAGGTCCCTTGGGACCACTGTTTGACATCTGCCATCACTGTCAGCCCCTCCCTTCCATGAGCACAGAGAGCTGAAAAGTAGAACTAGCCAAGACCAGCAGTATCGAGTATACGAGACAATATTGTTTCTCCTGCTTTGTGTCAGCATTTTGGGGCAGGCTGCAGCCGATCTGTGAATGGAAGGAGTCTCCATGGAGATGTGGGTGGGGGAGAAGGCACTGCCACAGGTCCTCTCCAAGGGCAGCACCAGGCACTCGGCCAGGAAAGTTCTTCCCTGACCTGTTTCTCCTTTTGCTGCTGCTCCCGTTTTATTGCATTTCCTTCCTTGCTGTTGCTATGGAAACCCCTTTGCAGCTATCCCTGGTCCTACAGTAACTTAGAGTGACATCAGCCATTTCCCCCAGGGAAGAGCTTAAGAACTCAATTTGGGGCTTTTGGCAGGTCCACTTGGGGCATATCCTCCACCTCCTTGCATCTCTTCAAGCACTCAATAAAACATTATTAAAAAGGAATGGGGAGACAGATTGACATCTCCTGTGTTATTCAGTCTCTGCTGGTCCTTTATTGAAGTCCTTGGTGCCTCTGACCTCTTGGTATGCCATATCACAAGCCTGCTTCATCAAGTCAGTGACCATCTCATTTCGGGTCACATGAAGACTTTGATAATGAGAGGAGATGAAATTTCAGTGCATCTCAGGGTGGGGGGATAAAGCGAAGGAGACAGTAAAAGCATCATCGACCCAGCAGAGCCTCCTGAGTTGAGTTTCAGCTTCATCTCTTTGCTTCCTATAGACTTTGACCCTGGCAGACAGAGACAACTTTCTGTTGGTGAAAGAAGATAGCGTAGTTCCTTGGCTCCTCCCATGATGATCTTCCTTTGTTTATACCAAGTCTTAACCTCTGAGAGAAGCTTCCCCTGCTTTAAATTAGGATATTCAGACTTGACCAAAATTTTTAACAGGGATTTTGGGTGTGTTAGTTTTTGGGCTCCCAGCTTTGGGATACTTCAGAAGACCTAGTTTTAGAAGGAAGGAAGCTCAGCATTTAACAAAGAAGAATGTCCTCTTTAAAATATTTCTACATGCACACGTCAGAATGGAGGCGCTCCACTTCACCCATCACTTGGGTTCATTCAGCCTGGGGATTTATTATGCAAGTATAGGTTAGCCTGTTTGGCAGGCATGCCAAAATTAGACCCACACCCTCCCTGAGTGCCACTCTGATCCTCTTCCCCTACCCAATCTGCTGTTCTGGTTTCTGCTTCCAGCCAGCCCTGTGCTCCCACTCTGGTCTGCTGCTCTTTTTTCTGTTTCTTTCCCTATGCTCTCTTTTTGATTTGCTGCTTTGCTTCTGGTTCCTGCCCTTTCTGCCACTGTGTTGCCTGTCACTTGTGGCACCTGTACTATGGGTTGTCCACCCTATCCTATACCATCCAGTCTATAGGCAGATAGCAAGGGAATGATCAATATGACACCTGTCACTGTTCTACCAGCTTGATAGTTTACAAACATTTGATTTTGCAGCTTTATTTGATACTGCAAGGGAAGAAAATACACATTTTGTAGATATTGATTATTTTAAAAAGATGTATTAACTTCTTCTAAGACAGGAGTGGGAAGAGTACCTTAGCAAGTAAGATTTTGCAATAGACCCAATGAATAAAAATAATATATGCATACACTGTTGGTGGACGATCAGCTTCTGCTAGCTCCTATTTATAAACCTATCTGTGTAACACTGCATGTTATCCTTGCATAAATATTCTTCAAAGTGGTTAGATGGTAGAAAAAATGGTCAGAGGTGTCCACAAAGGGGGATCAGAGCTCTGTGAAGCCATCTGCATCGTGTCTCAATCTGAAAGTGACTCTTGTCCAGTGCCGAAAATATCTGATAATCCAATTTGACAAGAGGGTTACGGTTAGTACAGAAAGTGACTTGCAAGACAGGAGTAACAATTTTCTAGCTATTGCCAGCACTTGAAACAGCTCTTTCATCAAATGCTGTAGGTAGGAGCAGAGGAGAAGGGCTTTTTTTTTCTCTCCCAAATTATAGTATACTCACACGCACACATGGGTGATAATGAATCTAAAGGAAAATTAATATGATTATTAATTAGAAGAGCTGTCTGGTAGAGTGCTACAAGCACAGCATTAGAAAACACTTCTTCCTATTCTCAGGGACTGTTCTGATTAACCTTGTTCATGCTACAGGTAACTGGGTGAGCATTTTTTCTGTTATAGTATCATACAGCACCTTTCTACACTAATGCACACGTATGGGCTGACATGTGATGCCACTTATTGCTGACTGTCACGGACATTTTAGTGTAGCACCATCCATGTGATTTTTCTTGCACATTTGCAATTTTCTTGCAAATTCATCACCTTTATATTTGTTCACGGTCCTGCCAAAACATTCAACTCACCTTCCATATCCTCCTTGGAACATAAGAACACAAGCAGTACCAGGCTGGGTCAGACCAATGATTGATCTAGCCCAGTGTGCTCATGTCAACTGTGGAGGTAGCAAATGCTTTAGAGGGAGTGTATATGTACAGAGCATGTCTAGTGTAATCCGTCCCATCATAACCTCCCAGGCATCAACCATCATTGGTTTAGGGATGTCAAAGGATACGTAGTTGACTGACTACTCAGTAGCGATCAATGGATGTGTCCTCCATGGATTTGCCTAAGCCCTCTCCTACTTCGTACCCTATTTACCAAGTTCTGACACTGGGGCCAGGTGGATTGCTCAGTGTCCTTGAATGTGAGGGACTTTGGTTCTATTCCCAGCTCTGCTATTGGGCAGCTGAAGGGATTTGGAGATGTCACTTCCTCACTCTGCGCCTCAGTTTGCTGAGACACAGAGTGAGGAAGGCTAATGATCCTGATCGGCTCAGAAAACATTTTGAGATCAAGCGGTAAAAAGCCTATGGTGGAAAGGCTATGAACTAAATATAATTTTGTTGGGGGAAATGCCTTTTTGTGCATAAAGAGGGCTAATCACTATTTTAGTAATTATTACTCATTCATGTCTAGTTTTTTAAATGTATCATCTGTCCTGTTGGAAACAATAGAAACAATATCCAGGCCCACTGTACCCACAGCGAGCAGTAAAGACAATAGATCACCGACAGCCTCTGCACTGAAGAGTTCATTAAAGCCGCTCTGCAGAAACTTAGAAAAAACAAACACATTTGGCATGGAAATCCAGAGTAGTTCACCAGTGATTTGTGAGCATGAAAGGTAGATCCAATTAAATGAATACGTTATTCACTAGGACTTAATTGACTGATTCTGTTAATTTGTTTGCAAATACAATTACAATGGGAGGGGGACACAGCTAGGGAGGAAGTCCCAGAGCACCACAGATTTTTCTGCAAAGTGAATTAGAAGCATTGAATTTAATGGGAATCCAGAAAATTGTTAAAAGTCACTGAGACCTATAGATTGGCTGAAAAGGGAAAGCAGAGAGCCATAGCCAAATGTGAAATTCCTCACAGCTGGGGATGTTTGCATGGGCCAGTGTAAAGATAGAGGAAGCCAAAATGGAGCCAAACTTTAGCTCCAAGGCCTTGCTTCTGTCCCCTCTCTACTGGAAACAAATAAGCAGCACAGTTACTTTGGGAATAAGTCTTGTTCATAGATCATCTGCCTACCATAGTATGGAAACACAGGGCCAAATCCTCATCTTCTGTATGTTGGTACGGCTCCATCTGAGTTGATGCCAGTGTCCAGCAGTTGTGGGGATAAGAGGTCTGGCCCAGCATCTGTGTTGCCATTCCAGGGTTTTTTTTCCTGCTGCTTCCTGATCCTGTTCAGGATATTAGAGGAGATGGCTAGGAGTCAAGTGGAAGCTCTGGTGAAGTCCATTTGCCTTCTTTTACTCTGTTAATGAGGCCAACCTGAAGGCTTAGTTTATCTTTTACCTTGCCTTCTCCCAGGCCCCCGCTGGGCATGAAAGGCCATCGAAATCCCACTCGCTCACTCCAGCCTTGGTCAAATCCCTTCCTACAGACTCCCCTCTCCAGGGCTGCCCACAGTCAGTGAGCCAATGGGAGAAGCTGTAATCATGGGCTGGCTGTGTAATGCGCCCTGCATGTTATCGGTGTTTAACAAATAACAAACAGTGGCCATGCTAATCATCGTTACCCTGGGGATGAAGCTGGCCCTCTGAATTGAGGTGAAGAATAAACAGCAGGAGCGGATGAGCTCCTAAGAATCAGCAAGCCTATTTTAATGCAAATGTTCCTAGTATTAAAAAAAGGGGGGGGGAAACCTGCTGTGTCAGCAGAAATTTTGGGCCATGGAGGTGTTAGTGGGTTGTATTTAATATGTTCTTCTCGCTACTGTATTAGTCTCACTTGCAGGGACACTGAGGAATCAGCAATGTCATTACAAATAGGAGGCAATTTATTTTCTCTGAGTTTCCCAGCAGGTCGTTATTTCAGATTAATCTGAGTATCTCTTTTTGGGGAAAGCATTTTGGAGTGTCTGCTATGCACATGTAAATATGCTGCCCTGAGCTAGCAAAAGAAGAGGTTTCATCAGGGGGAAGGCAGTCCATAGATGGATGGAGAGTAACGAGATCTGAGCTTTAACAAAGACAGCATTAAACTCACTTTGTGTCCTTTTTGAGGTGAGTACATTTTTATTTTCCCCCTCATTTTTAGTTCCCCATTCAACATAGTGCTGCACTGTGTCTGACTTCATGGGTGCAAGCAGCCTGATTGACTTCAGCACGGAGACTGGCAGACATAACATTAGGCCATGGGTTTATAGCCTTGGCTGAATTTGGGGCCTTCCTTCACAGGTGTGGGTTTCCTGCTTCTCATTTTCAGTTTGGGGAGACAGAGACCTGAGATTAAGATTCAGCCTGAATGGACAATCTCTGGTGGGTTTCATGGCCAGAGTAGAAAACTGCATAACAGTGTCCGTCACATGGTGTCCATCTCTTGAGGAACTGTTTTGGGCTTGCTCAGGGATATAGCCCTCTAGGGCAGTGCTTCTCAACCTTTTCTGTACCAGGACCCATTTGTAAACATCAGTGACCAGTCCTGACCCAGCGCCCCTCACTCCCGACCTGCTGTCCCTTGACCCCAGCCCCCCAGTGTGTGGGGCAGTGACGGGGTGTGTGGGGCATGGGGGCCCCAAGCAGCCCCTCGCAGGCTGGAACTGTGCCAGCCTGCAAGGGAAATGCCTGGGTTTCCCATGTTTTTCTCCTTGAAAGGAGAATCCATTTTTTAAAGTTTGTGTGTGACCCTTTCATATATTCTTGTGACCCACTTTTGGGTCGCAACCCACAGGTTGAGAAACCAGGCCAGTGGTTTTCAACCTGTGATCTACGAACCCCTTGGAATCTGCAAACTATTTCTAAGGGGTCTGTGAAAGATAACTATGATCAAACAGAAGTATTAAATACCCACACTTACAATTCAAAGGGTCTGCACCTCCATTCAAAATGTTTTAGGAGTCTGCAGATGAAAAAAGTTTGAAAACTACTGCTCTAGGGGATGTTAGGAACTCAGCTAGGCTGTTTATCCAGTATGTTTTGCATGATTTGAATTCTGTCTCCCTCCCATACTCCAAACCTTTCTGTGCTGCTGCCTTTTCCCTCTTGCGAGATCACAGAAGAAGCTCTTCCATTGCTCTTCTCAGCACTTTCTCCCATTTGCTGATTATTCTTAGCATCTTCTACCTGCAAGAGCACTTGGGACCACACAAGATCATGGCCAGAATAAGCCATTTCTTCCCCATGGGTTCAAATGCCAAACCCTGTTATAACTGGCCATGGTTGCTGCCATCTTCCTAATGCTTGCTGACTTTGTGCTTTGTGTAGGACATTGCAAACATCCTACTTCATTCTTGTTTAACACTTGGAAGAACTTTAACCAGAACCACTAGTTTTAGTTCCCTAGCAATGATGTTTTGAGTATCCCATGAGCTTTTTTCGAGACACTTGAAATGTCCTGGTTATATCATCGGTCCAAATGTTAGGGCTGGGTTTTTCTGGTTTTTGTTTGTTTTTTAAACTACTACAGAGTGTTAGCTGAGAGTATATTGATATAACAAGTAGAATTTGCTCTGTTTCCTGAGAACAAACAGTCCAGTGGAATGAATGCTCAGTGTGGTGAATAGAGATGGAGTGGAGAAAAATACCAAATGAGTATGAACACTTAAGCAAAAGAACAGCTTAAAATGTATGCTAATGATGCCTGTTCACTGTTTTATGATGGGCTTGTTCAGAACAATACATTACTGGAAAAATCCTCCACTCTGAGAAATATGCTTGTGTTGCTGTTGAGTCAGAAGTTGTCAGGGTGACACTGGCAGTCATATATGGCAAGTGTGTGTGTGTGTGTGTGTGTGTGTGTGTGTTGTGACTTTTATCATGGCTCTCATGATACTTTCTTTGAGTCCCTGCTGCTGGAAGGATGAAGTCAGAGAAAAATCCCTGCTTTCATTTCTAAATAAAAAATAAGTAAGTTACTAGCCTTTGTGATTACCTAGAAAAGCTTGAAAATCTGCAAGCATGAAAAGCTCAGAAAGCAAAGAACAAGGCTTGCAAATACACTGAAAAGGTATCGTTGAAGCCAGTCTCATGATCTGGGGGGTCTGAGGAGGGGGTGATACTGTCTTCTGTAATGCTTAGGGTTGGCAATGCTACCTATTAGGATTTTGTGACTCTCTAATAAGCGTTGGCATGAAAGGGTTCCAGTTGTTGATTCTGAGTATGTGGCCACCTTAACATCAGTAAATTCCTGGAGGGAATTACTTTTCATATGGACAGAGGGAAATGTGTTTTCTGATGCCACCCAAGAGCTAAGTGGGCAGAGGCCAGGTTTTGCCTTCACTTGCTCTTCTCTTACCAGGTAGGAAGCAGAAATATTCAGTTGCTCTCACCCAAGAGGCGTAGAAAGTTCTGTTTTGGTTTGGAAACATTTCTCCAATCTAGCTCATATTTTCCACGTGGTGTGGAAAATGCTGTTGTATCCTGTGAGCTTTCTGAATGCTGGCTGAGCCCAATGCATACAATCTGACTAGTCCCTAGACGAAGAGATTTTAAATTACTGTCTCCCCAAATGGACATGATTTGAAATACTTTCCCTAAGTGTGAGATTATTAAAGGTAGATTATATTGATTTTGAAGGCTTTCAAATGAGCAGAAATATCCTCCCTCATCAAACAAGAAATGGAGGTTTTGAAGCCAAGAAGATGCATAAAAATAGTTTGCTCTTCCTATATTTGAAGCAATTTCTTAGAGTGTATTTAGTACATGCGAAAGGCTCTAATCTGACCATCCTGGAGACCTGAAATTTCCTCGTTCTTTGACATGGGTATAGCACAGGCAGTGTCAGCTTCCTATGTACTCCCCAAACAAAGACCCTCAGCTTCAGTCAGGAAAACCACCTTACCATGGCCCATTTAGCTCTAGTCTTTGGTTTCTCTGTTGATGTCTACATCACAGCTGGCCCTGTTGTTGATAACATCTGTCCTTCAGGAACTGGCTGACATCACCAATTCATTTCACATGGGCCACAAAGCCCAGATGGTAATGGGAGATGACTTTCAGTCATTACTGAGCATGGTTGGATTTCAACCAGGGATCTACAGGTGGAGGACTCCATAGCCCATTACCACTCCTTTCTCTCATTCATGATCCACATCTGGTTGTCTTATCAAGAGGAGTTTTTACACAGGACACAAGACTTGGCAATGAAGAGAGATTCAGTGCTTTTCCACAATAGTTTGTAGTGAGAAGAAGGTTGCTTCTGCTGCTTGTAAAGAGCTTTTCGTCCACAGATCTCAACATGCTTTATAAAGGCGGGTAGGACCACTGATACACAGATGGGGAGAGGTGAAGTGATTTGTCCTCACTCTCACAGAGAACACACATCTGGATTTCTAGTTCCCATGCTTTAGCTGACAGAACACACTACCATCCTAGAAGTATGGCTGACCTGGAGTCCTTGCTCTTTCTGCTTCAGTCGCTCCAAACTCTTTACCAGAGCTGGGGCAAGACTCACAAGTTCATGCTCAGCCCTCCTTGATCTATCCATACATTCCCACATCCCTCCTGCGTCCAGGACTAGCATCCAACAGAACTGACTTTCAGTTTTCCTGTCTTAGTTTTCAGGTCTTCCTGAACCACAGCCAGAACTTAAAAGTCGTGACTACCATCTCACTGCTGTAACCATTCGAACCTCTTTCCTTTACCTCTGCTGCAATTTTAGAACCCAGGCGGCACCCTCAGGCCTGGCCACCTCCTTTCACCGCACACCAAACCCCTTTATTGTTTGAAACTTCTCTCTGCCATTGCTCAATGCTCTGATGTCATCAGAGGGCCTGAGAAACTCAAGCGCTATTGGCTTCAGAGTTTTGTGATGTCAACAGTGTCCTGAAGACTATGGACCATTGGAAGTTATTGAAAACAATGTCTAGGATGAATCATTTTTAATCTCTACTCCATGTACATGGAATATAATAGATCTGTAGGTTGTTCACTCACTTGTTTGATGAGCTGACAGAAAATAAAGTAATATTCATTCTCCTTGTCTCTTCCTACTCCCTTCCTCCCCGCATGCCGGCTGCCGGCTGCCAGCCTGTGTTTGGGTGAGTGAAGTCTCAGACTAGTGACTGATGCCTTTGGGGAGTGCAGCACAGATGCCACTTCTATCTGAGTGGCAGGCAAGGATCAGGAAAGTTTTACTCCCCTGGGCTGAAGGGATGCAGTGCTACTTTTAAAAGAAAAAAAAGAATTAAATGAAATTAGTATTAGAAAGGGGGTTGGTTAATATGGGGGAGATGGGAGCAGTAAGGAAGTATTGGAAGGAATGGCTTTGTGAGAGGCCAGCATTCAATTCCCAGCTCTGCCACCGCCTACCTGTATGATCTTGGGCAAGTCTCTTCATTTCTCAAATAAATGCACAGTAAACAGAATTACTGTGCAGTAGTGCCAGTGAATGCCTTTTAAGTGATGCTACTGTGCAGTAGCCTAATAATACTGTTTAGCAGCATATTAGCACTGTTGGTGCTGTGGCGCATTACTGCACAGTTAGCGTCTCATGTAGATGTGCTCATTGGCCACATTTCCACAGGGGAGAATGCATGTTTCCCTGGGGACACCCATGCCACACGCACTCCAGTGGATGGCGGGTTACCTTGGGTGGGGTAGAGGAGGCAGGGGCCAGCAATGGTGCTAGCTCCAGCAGCCTTACCTGGGGTCCTTGGGGCTTCAGGGTGCAGCCATGGCACTCGTGCAGCAGGGAGCCTGGCCCACAGCTGGAGTGTGGCTCCTGCCACCCAGGATCCTATTTTGGGTGGTGCAAGCTGCCACCACATGCATGGCCTGACTTCTTTTTGGTGTGGGGTTTTTTGACCCCAGGATCTCCCAGGGCCAAGAAACACCCCCTGGTGCAAAGTAGCAGCATGGGGAATGCCTGCATGTGTAATGTGTGACACCACTGATGGGTCTGGATGCTCGTCTGGACACAGCCATTGTGTTTTGTTTCTTATTGGTGCCCCCAGCAGAAAGATACTCCCCCAGCTGAGTCCTGATTGTAGGTCCCTTGGCTGCTCCTCAGTGGAGGGAGGGGAGGAGGATAAGGTCTCAGCCCATCGCCCAGTGATGTTGATAATGACTTGGAAAGGGCTGCAGTGCCCTGAGGTTGGGAGGAATTCCATTTACACCAATCTCTGTCTGAAGCTGTGAACAATTTTCTACCTTTCAGAGACACGAAGAGAAGAGGGAGAGCCACTCTGATCTTGCCTTTCATGCCAGCCTTTCTGGGGATGGAGCTTTGCCTCTCTCTAATCTGCTTTGAGCCATTCTATATAAAAAAGGTTGGCCTTTCATCTCTGTGAGGTGAACTCTCTGCAATCACGTCTGACCTTTTCCTACCTGCTCCCCCCACCCTTTTTTCCTTTCTTTCCTTCCCTTGCTCTTACAAAATAACACACTGGTGGGGGGAAGAAAGGACTCAAAGCAGAGGAGTGGGTTCTGTTCTGCTGCTCCCTGCCAAAGTGTACCTCTCTCCAGGCTCTCTACCTCATCACTGCAGTACCTGAGCCCCTCACAGCCTCTGATGGGCTTTCCCTCATAACCCCACATAGGGTAGCACTCACTATAAAGAGGAATTGGAGTCACAGAGAGGCTAAGGGGCTGGCCCAGGGTCACCCGGGATCACCCGTGGCAGTGAAGGAATCCCAAGGCCTAAACTATTAACAGCCTAAGCACTGAGCCAGCCTGGGAAGAACAAAGTGCAAGAACAGGAAAGAAGATGGTTTCCACAGGCCATATCTGTTCTGCCATATCCTGGGAAGGAGTTGAGTGCACTGAGGGAAGGGGAAGGAAAGTGGGTGGGTGTATGGAGCAGAAACTTGAATATTGTAACTCAGGTGACTGGGCATGGAAGATTCCCTGGCAGCTGGGATACAGGGAGTGCTGAGTCTGTTTGACCCTCACAGAGAGCAAAGCCTGGATATGTGTCTTGCTGGAGGCCCCAACCTGATCCTTCTGCAGGAATTACTACTGATGGAGGAGCAGCAAGGAAGGAGTGGAGGGGAATTACACTCCCTTGCTGACTCTCTGCCTGGGACAGCCTAGCAGCTGTATCTCTCTTCTCCAATCACCTCTGCTCCATGCTGTTGCTTGGCATATAACACTTCTCAGATATTACTGGTGAAACACCATCCCTGCCAGCATGGGGATGGAAGTGGAAGGGCAGTGAGACAAGGAGAGAAACAGGGCACAGTTAAATGTGCCACCCAGGTTTCTGCAGTCCTGGCAGCTATCTCCCTAATTGAAAGGTGGAGGAGAGAAGGGGTGGCTATCCAATTCTCAGGCCACTGGCCATGGCACCCTCTTGGAATGTGAGGAGGGTGTGAAATCACTGTCTCTCACTGTCAAGGACATCCTGGAGCAGCTGTTACTGTTTCTGCAGCAGCCTCCACCATACACTGAGCTGGTCCCAGGCTTATTAGTCACACTATTAAGAGAGCCTCTGGTTCTGAATTGCTAATTGCTCTCCACAGAAAGCCAGGCTGAGGCTACAGCAACCTGCTCTGGTGATACCACTTCAGGGCCCCGAGAGGACATGCTGGGTGCGCAGACAGTGTCACTCAGCTGAGAGTGGTGGAGGATGTGCTGGAGAAGAGAAAGGGGCCTAGCTTGTCTAGATGGGTAATGAGAGCCAAGAGGACCTTTTGGTATCAATGGGAGGACAGACTGATAATGAGATAAGCAAGCAGATGGAAACTGCTGCCAGTCTAACATAAAGTACAGTCAAAGGTGTTCTGTGTGAGCAGGCGCAGGCAAGATGTGTGTTTTGATCTATGTGGATGTGTACATGCATATAGACAGGCACAGATGACCTGGAATACTTGTGTGCCCCCAGGACTGTGCATATTCATCCTCATGTGTCAATGCATATGGCATAGGCATATCATAGCATCACTGGGGAGAGAAAAGAAGTAGGATTTGGTAGCAGGTCACAGACAGACCTTGGGTTCTTGGGCATTCAGACTGACTATGAGCATGGTACCCCGTATCAGCACCACAGCACGTGTCCTGCATAATGCATCTGAGTCCTGGAGAGCAGTCTTTGAGCCCAGTAGATGAAGGGCACTCACTGTGTAGCGTGGCACTTCCAGCAACAGCAGCAGCAGAGCCAGCCAGCCGGGAACAGTGTTGCAGGCAAAGACCACCCTCTCCAGCAGCTGCATGTGGAAGCCAAACTGTGCAAGGCCATCATCACCTACCTATAAGCCTGTCTCCCTGAGTAAGGCACTGGCCTTCTCATCTCTAGCTCTAGGTCACCTGCCCAGGGGCTCTCATCCCTATAGGCAGTGTGGCTATATTGAAAACAAAAGCAGTTTTATTTCCCATCTCTCTTCCCAAAACTCCCCCAACACTAGCAACGCATCATGCTGGGTCCAACCACCCTGTGTGCAGGAGCAGCCTCAGCAGGTTGGCCAGGGACCAGGAAGAGGGGAGGTAAGACGGGTGCCTCTCATGGCCACGGTGGACCTCCTGGGGTGCCAGCTGTGCCAGCATCCAACCAACCTGCTCCCAGCTGGGCCCTGCCCCTGATGCCAGGGGTACAGGCTGGCCAGGTGGTTGTGGTGGGGCTGGTGGGGACTGGAGCACAGCTCCAGGAATAGCCGGGCCAGGAATGGCAGCCAGGAGCTGCTCTGTGATCCTGCGCTCCTGCATAATGGCCGCATCAGTGGTGGTCTGCAGTTGGCGCAGCTCCTCAAAGCTCTCTTGCGCCAGCTGCCACTTCTTCTGGGTGTGGGCCACCAGGTGCTGCAGGGCCACCTTTGTGGCCCAGATCTCCTTCAGGGCCATAGTCTGGTTGCAGTGAAAG
Organism: Gavialis gangeticus; assembly: GCF_001723915.1. Taxonomy (NCBI): domain Eukaryota; kingdom Metazoa; phylum Chordata; order Crocodylia; family Gavialidae; genus Gavialis; species Gavialis gangeticus. The sequence goes on along the minus strand of NW_017728996.1, from coordinate 47,726,922 downwards.
TGGCAGAGTGTCTATGGGACCCAGGCATGGGAGGTCTGGGCCTCCCAGTGGCATCTCTGCTCCATCCAGAGTGCCTCCTCCTGCAAGCTCTCCCACTGGGCGCACCACTCCCAGTGCAGGTGGAGCATTCAGACAGCCCCCGGAGTCTGCAACAGTTGGCAGGTGGCTCCTGGGTGCAGGACAGGGGCCTCTCCCCTGGCAGATGGGCTACCTGTAGAGAGAGCAATCAGAGGGCCATCTTCAGCTACAGCAACATGGCATGGGACAAAAACAAGCCTCACCGAGGGTCCCCAGAGAATAACCTTACTCTCAGGTGCAGGTCCAGACAAGCTGTTCCCAAGCCAGAGCAATGTGGTCCCGCAGTCTGACAAGGACAACAGCCATCCTGGGGTCTGCTCACCCCTTCCACTGTGTGTCCGGGTGGCCCAGTGGGCAGGACCCAGTGTGGACGGGCAGAGAGGCTCGGTGCTGCTGCCTCCAGGAACCCTGCGCTGGCCATAGCACCATGGAGAGGCACCCCCTGCACACCTGGAAGTAGCAGCGACCCTGCTGCAAAACAGCCCGGGTGGTCCTGGTGATGTGTCTGAGCCCAGGACAGACCCTGGGCTCCAGGTATGCTCCAAAGCATCCAGCATGCTCAGGCAGCACGCTGGAGCAGCAGGGGTCCACATCTCCATGGAGGCCCCAGCCTCCAGTTGCTGCAGCACATACTCTTAGACCGTGCTCTGAGCTGCTTTTTTTTACTGCAATTTTTTTTATACTACGAGTTCCTGGTATCTAATTTTGGCACTGCGCTGCAAATATGTAGGGCAGCAAATATATGACTGTGTCCTGCGTGCAATGTGTGGCACCTCAAAAGGCTTTGAGGCACCACAAACCGCACATTCACACTTGTGGGGACGTGCCCCAAAAGGCTGTCCCTACAAGCCAGTTGGAACCAGCTGTTATGCTGTGCAGAGACTAGGTGTTAGATAATGTGGATCACTTAAAATATGGCCCCTGTACGAAGCAGACACTTGAGCTCAGAGAGATTGCTGCAGAATCTGTTCCCTAAGCCCTTCCCTGGCCTATTCAGTTGTAAAGGAGCTGCTGACTGCTGCAGCTGGGTAGTCGTGGACTAGCAGATATGATGACCGGCCACTGGGGCACAGCAGCAGAGGAAAATCCTTGAGAAGGTCTGCTCTGAGACAGCACTGATTTCTATCTACCTAGGTACTTACAGCCCCTCTTCACCACAGTGCCCAGGGACCGCACAGTCATCAATGGATTCCCCCTGACAACAGCCCTGTGCTGTTACCACCACTGTATATGTGGGAAACTGAGGCACAGGAGAGAAAATGTGTACCTTGTGGCAGGTACTGAATGCCTGTCTGCTGTGCCCCAGGCTGCTAGTCCAACAGAGATTGTCAGACATTGTTTAGCTGACTGGTCATCTCGGTGCTGGTCATATAAGGCATTAACTGCCTTTGATTTCATTAGCCAGAACACCTTGCTACCAGCCCTGTAGTCGCTGTGCCCTACCCAGGGTCTTCCTGTGGTGAATTGTACCTCTCAGGGGCTCGACGTGGCTGGATGGCTGAGTGGAAGGAGGGGATCTGGTTTTTCATGTTGGAGAAGATGCAGAGGACAGTACTAGCTTGCTCTCAAGGGTTTCTCAGTATATGGCATTGTACCTTCCCACTGAAGGTAGATCACAGGCTATGGAGAGTGATGGCACGAGGAAGTTTTGGGTGTTGATCTTAGATTCATAGATTGTGAGGATGGAAGGGACCTCGGAAGATCATCGGGTCCAGCCCCCTGCACCAAGCAGGAAAGACAACTGGGAGTCAGGTGACCCCAGCAAGGTGACTGTCCAGCCTCCTCTTGAAGGTTTCCAGGGTAGGCAATTGCACCACCTCTGGAGGGAGCTTATTCCACAGTCTGGACACCTTGACTGTAAAGAAGTATGTGTCTGTTACATTTAACTTGATCAGTGACAGTGTCTGAATTCTGCAATATTTAGCAGATATTTGGACTCGGAGGAAAGGTAGATGGTTGGCAAAGATTACAGCAGTCCCTTTCAACTGCAGAAATACTCCTGCTTTTTATTACTACTACAATTCATGACCAGTTGGATTCCCAGCTGGGTCTGGATGCCCAGATTGAAGTACTAGCCATGATTGCTTTTCCCATCTGTGTTGCTAAGATGTAGCAACGGTTCCTTTCTGACGTGACCCTCACCATTTCCCCCCTGCTTGGCACCTCTGTGTTTTATGACCACAATGTGCTCTGCTTATGGCTGAACCTGAGGGACCACTCAGCAAATTCAGCTAGTGCAGAATGCAGCTGCCTGCATGCTTTAGCATGTGTATTACACCTCTGCTCCAAGAGCTGTACTGGCTTCCAACTCATTTCCAGATGTAATTCAAAATGATGGGTTTAAACTATATGGCTTTTCCTATTGCAGAGATACCAGCACAGAGCCCTATAAGGCAAGCTGTCCTTAAGAACAGGGGAGTGCTTGAGCTGGCACTGTCTGTCAACATATCTGGAAGCTTGGTTCGGATATGGGATGCTGGACACTAGAATTAACTTGCTCCATTGGACCTACAGGCCCTAGGTCTCTTGATCTCTCAGGCAAATTTCAGAGTCTTTTGTTTTACCTAGGCTTTCACTGAAGAAGATGAGCTGATTTTCCTCTTTCATTAGATGAGGTTGAATTCTTTGGTCAGTGTTATACTGATGAGTGTGTGGCCTATGTAGTCATTCTATGCAGATTTAGAGCATAATTAAAGATTGAAGCAAAGGTCCTCAGCCCACCATTGGCATGGTGAAGGTATGTCCATTTCTATACCCAGCAGACACAGGGAATAATATATCAAGCATCACACCTGGCTGCCTGTGACTCACCAACCTGAATAACCAGGTTCCCATTTATAGCTGGGTTAATCTTTAGCAGAAGTCCAGAGCAAGACTTGAACTCATCCTTCTGGACACTGTCATAAGGCACCATAACTGCTGTGCTGCTCTCTCCCCAGCATAATGGAAGCTGCTGCATATAAATCAAATTAATGTAGTTTTGAGTCGGGTCCTGCTCTCACCAAAGCATACATTGGGCACAGCTGCATCAAAGTCAGTGATGTTAAACTGGGATGGAGTCCTGTGCACAAGATCAGAGGAAAGGCCTGATACATGCATGCGTTTTGCTGTCATTTTTCAGATGGTGGCAGGATGCCTCATCTCTGAAGTCCTTTCTCTGCCACTTCCCATATGGCCTTCTATCCCAGCTTCTGCCTGTCATCCACAGCTAACCACAAGTGGTGGCTGTCAGGGAAGGCAGGGAGGCATGGATATGCTGAAGGCTAGGGTTGGTTTTAACCCTTCCAGGCACTGCCTTTCTCAGCTAGGCATTTCAGTACCTCCCAAGCAAAGATAAACTGATCAAACCAGTCAGTGTCTATACACACAGTGGCAGAGTCTTAAACAGCATGTCTGTTCATCTGTGAAGAGGCAAGAATGGAAGTTTGGGAAAGTCCTCAAGCTGCTGACAGGATCTAGAAACATCTTTTTAATAAGAACTGTAAATGCAGTTCCCTCCTGGGCAGCTTGGAATATCTCACCTTTAATTCCTGCCTTGAGAGTGAACCTCTGTGCAACATTGCAATGGCACCACCTGACTCGTTGACTCCTCTGACCTACAGTTTTATGCCTTCAGTGCTGTGCACCACTGTGTTATACTTCTACCCTAACTCAGGCACTGTAAGCATTCCCTGCTCTTAATCCTGCATGTAGCTGGGCAAATTAATTAATTATTGTTGTTATTATTATTAATAAAACTACTACTACTACTACTACTAATAATAATAATATGACTACATGTTCTTGGTTTGAAGGCCATTGCCCGTGGCTATGTTTGTCCTGCCCTCCTTTTTTGTTTATTCCCTGTGTGCTGCTCTGCAATCACTTCTGAGTTGCCAAACAGTACAGGGAAAGCTAGCTATCAAAGGTGCAGGTGGCAAGTGCAAGGGAGAGCGAATTCTGAATTCATTAGCAGTGGAATTTGTGCCAGAAGTGCTTTGGCACTTGTCCAGGTAAGAGGGGGAGATGATGATGGGCAACTTCTTGGGCCAATTGCTGCTTATTTAGACTAGGTGCAATCAAGCTGGAGAACAAAGAGATTCCCAAAGAGTATTTGCTGAATAGATGTGAAGAACAAGGAAATGTGATGGGCTTGGGATCAGCTCTTGGATATTCTGTCAGCAGTAAAAAGAGACCCGCTTCAGTGAGGGAAAGCTTTGTAGTGAACCGCTATCTCTCTGCTAGCCTGGAGGCGCCTCTCCCATTGTCTTGACATAACAGTCATGCTTTTAGTCCCTACTGGGGGTTGAACCTGAAATCTGGACAGCTAAGAGGATTAGTTGCTACAACTTCAGCTGAAAAATGAATGCCTGCAAATGGGAAGTTTACCAGGTTCCTCTTCTAAGAAGCATGCACAGAGGGGGCATATCATGCTAGTATTCCTCAGCCCCCAGATGATGACAGCACCATGGTGACTGCCCATGAGCTATGCATAATGTCTACAGAGCTGGGGGTCCCTCCCTTAGTGTCCCTTGATGGCACCTGGTGAAAGACCCCCCTGTTGGTACTTGTGAGATCTTTCCCTTCTTAGAGGTAGTTTTATTCACCAAGCTTTTTATTTCCTCACAGTAATTGTCACCTTCAGTGCTCTGGTTGCTGCTTCATTTTGATATGATATTTGCTTGGTAACCATCAGCTTTCTAGCCTGCAGACAGGGCTCATTCCCTATCAAGCTTGCTGACACGCTAGAGAGTCAGATATGCACACACACCTCAGCCACCAGAGAGCTTTTCCTTAGCAAAACACAGGAGATGAATCAAACCAGCTAAAAGGGAGACTGGGGGCTTCAGAGCAAACAAATTAATGTGATTGTGAGAGACCAGGGCCTTGTCTTGATGGAAACTGAGATAATGCATCTGACAGCCATCAGTTTGCATAAAAGGAAGATCAGCTTCAAACCAGCAGTGCTGCGGGGAACAACTTCCCTTTGAAAACTGGTGCCCAAGCAGACACTGCATCTCTGTCCTTTGCTGCTTGGATCCTTCCCACTGCAGCCTACATTGTCTTCACTCTCCTTCCCTTTCTGATGGTACTTGGAGTTGCAGTTGCAGCAGAGGGGCCATTGGGAGAGGCCTATGGGTTCTCTGGATATGGCTTTCTTCTTGTTTAGGGCACAAGTCAGTCAGTAGGGTCAAGGTCTCATGCTAGCACTAGTCAGAACATTCTCCCTGCAATGGTATTTTGGCAAAATGTTCTGCTTTCCTCAAAGCTGAAACTTTTTTATCTGTATTGGTTCAATGAATGGTTCAGCAGGAAGGCATTTGTTTGGGTCTGAGGCAGGAAAAAGAGCATTTTTCTCCATCCTTCCTACCCTACCCAGGTTCATCTACATCTAAAGCACAATTCTTTGCTGCTTAAGATAGACAACCAGCATTTCTAATTCACTGCCAGAAGTGGTGTCATAAGCCTAGATGTGCTTTAGCCATCATTGGGAAAGGCCAAAGTGTGTTTGCATGGACTATATTGCAGCCCATCCCTTAGAGCCTCTTTTCCACTTTCAGGATGCATATAGATGGGTTCCGTGTCCTATTAACAAGCTGGAGGTGTTTGGTCTTTGAATTTTCCTGCTCGTTTTATGTCAATCCCTGCAATCATTTTTCTTGCTCATCTCTGCATCCTTTCCAATCTGTTGCTGTCATTCTGGTACTGAGCTGCCCAAAACAGAATACGGTATTCTGGAGTCATCTCATCGGTGCTGTACAGAGCAGGGACTCTTTCTACTCCGTGGCATGAGGTTTCTGCATATGCCACCCAGAATGACGATGGCTTCATTCTTTTTCCACCACATCATGCTTGCATCCAGTCTGCTGTCCACTCTCACTTCTAAATCTTACTCGATCACTTATTCAAAGGGAATAACATCCATGATTAATTAGCTGGCCTCATTGCTAGAGCAAACTCACATAGGGCTCAAGGCGCCTGCACTGTGAAATCAAAGTCTAGTCTGCGAACAGTACCAAAATAGTCAAGGCGACCCATTGCCTCTGGATAATTGTTCGTGTCACAGGGATTTTGTTTTTGGAAATCCTCAATTTAGCATCCAGACAGCTGACAGGTTTTTAGCGGATGGAGAATCTGAATGTGTTCTCATTCTCTGGGGTCTGAGAAAGCAGAGCAAAGCTTATGCTGTTCCCCTCCCCCCCCCCCCCGC
>NW_017728996.1:47700372-47720486 GCF_001723915.1 Gavialis gangeticus | reverse complement strand
TCCCCCCCCCCCCCCCCCGGCAAACATTTATTTCAGATTTTCAGCAAGCACTCTGCATCCTAACTCAGCCCCGTTTCTTAGTTCCTCTTCATTCACATGGACCCACAGCGCAGGATTGGACTCAGCAATCTGAGTGTTCTGGCCCCAGTTCCAACACAGGATTCCTGCATCACCTTGTGCATATCACCAAAGCACCCTGTGCCCATGTTCCCCACCAGTTCCTCTGCCCCTGCTCAGAGGACGACACTCACTGATGTCTGCCGGGTACTTGAATGCTGTGCTTGTATGGGGGAGGGGGTCACAGGACTACCCGGATAAAGGAGAACATTGAGAGCAGTGAGCTGGGGACTGTTCTCAGATACATCAGAAAGAGCATTTGCACCTCTGTCTTCATTCTCACCAGAGCACTGATCTAACTAGGACCCCGTCCTGTGACCTGCCCAGTCAGAACTACTCAGCACAGCTTGAACATCGACTGTCTGTGAAACAGCTCACTAACCAACGAAGACCCAAGAATGAGTCATGGATATTATTCAGCAAATAATGAATCCCTCTGAGAACATGGGGAGCTGCTCCCAGACAGCTCATGAGGAAGAAGAGGCAAAATTCATCAGGCCATTGATTCTTTTTAATTTATTGACTCAGCTCTAGGAGAGGAAGCCAGGTCCCAGGATGGTTTTTCAAAGGGGAGTGGCCTGAAAGTGAGGAGGAGAGGGAATGTTACTGGCTCCCAATGGTGCTTTAATCCCCACCCGCATTCCAGTAAAGCAGCTACTGATCCCATGTGCATTTTGACGCTTGGCTCCCCAGCCTCAGCTGCATTTTAATGACTCAGCTCCTGGTGTTTGTGCATCCCAGCTGGTCCCTTCCAGCTTGTGTGCCATCGTCTGTATTCCCTGGACTCTGTTTCAGCCGTGTGGCTCGGCTCGTGGACCCCAGGTGTATTCCATCAGCTCTGCTTTTGCATCCTCAGCTGCAATCCAGCAGCCCAGTGCCCTGGTCTCAGCTGCATGCCTCTTACATATTGTCACGTATTCTAGGCTGCATTCCACCAAGTCCTCAGCTCAGATGCTGGAGAGTGAATTTGTTAAAGATTTGTCTTTTCAGAGTGTTTAGGAATCATCCTCTGCTCGTGTCTCGTCTTGTAATTCTCCCCTGTGTATTATACACTACTATTCCCTGTGACCTCCAGAGGGAGCTGCATATCTTCTAACTGTGCCATTTCAGAGACAGCTGCAAGTGCAGGAGGGCTGCTGGCTATGAGTGGGTTTGGAGGTAAGGCAAAGGCCTAACAAGAACAAAATGGAATGGAGGGTCATTTTGTCATGTTCAGTTCGGGACTCCCCAAGAAAGGAAACAGTGAAAAAAGAATGAGACAATGGAAAAGGTGGAAAGGTAAAATCATCATGACCTATCCACATTATAGAGATGGGTGCTCTTGTGCCTGTCTAGATTTGGGGATTCTTCTGGCCTTAATGAAGATTCAAGACAGAAAAACAATCCTTTCTATAGAAAGGAAAATGGAAGCCTCCTAGGAAAGATGCAGGGACACAAACTGTGTCGTGCCCCAGGCCAGACATGCTTAGCCATGGATGTTGTCTGGGTGGCAAGCAGGGATAGGTTAGAGGGTCAGTACTGGTCGTTGGTTCAGGAGACATGGATTCAGATCTCAGCACAGTCTGAGACTTCTGGGTGATCTGCTCACTTCCTCATGCTCCTAATCAGACAAGGGTGTTGAGAGACTAACCGCCAATGACTGAGATACATGGCTTTCATCAACAGAGGATGTGTGTAAGTACTACTGGGAAGATCAATGTTCCTAGTTCCCACCATGCTTCCCTGGCTATGCTGCTCCTTTGGCTTTAAGATCCATGGCGTTTCTGTAAGGAGCTGCTGTGTATGCTTCAAAGGCACTGGGATTCAGGCAGTCTGCACTTGGGTTCCATCTATACAAACACTGTGCTAACTTCTAATAGGATACAAGGCCTATTGAATGGTCTATGGAAAAAATAGAAAGAGCCCCTGCTCTTTCAACTGGTACTCAAAGTGGAGACCTCCAAGAACAATCAGGGAACCCTAAAACATTTGATTGAATCAATCATGAGTCCAGGGATTCCTACTCAATTGCTGATGCAAACGCACGTGTGAGTAGGCATTCTGCCGGTATGCGTATACAGACATGCAAGCAAATTTGGGTCCCAATCCTGAGATAATTGAGTGGTAAGGGTCCAATAGCTGTCAGCATCTAGCACTAAGTAAGAACCATGGACCTGTGCCAATGCAATACTTGCTGTGGAAGAAAGCACCAGTGTTGCATGACCCTATCACATAGCCTGGCTCAAAGAATGTGTAACTTTTCATGCCATATTCTTTTCCTGTCAGTTCATGGGAGATGGATCTGTATATTGGATCCAGATGCGGTTCCTCTGATTTTTAGCTGGCTCCTGCTCACTTCAGCCCCTGCTCAGAGTTGCATGCTTGATTGCCAGTGGAACTCTGAGCTTGCATCAGAGAGAAGCACAAACCTGGCCACTGGCTTAAAAAATCCACACTTAACAATAAAAAACAAATAAGAACATAATAGATATTATACTGCCTCAGGCCACTGATCCCTCTGGCCTAGTATTCTGTATCTCAGTGGCAGAGTGGTTGCCAAGGATGATAATATTTAAGAAGAGCCTATCCAGACTGATCTATTCCTGCCCCCACTTTCATTGCAACTTCTAGCATTTGGAGGCCTACAGAGTCTCAGTTTGGAGCCTGCACCACTAACTACAATGTTTAGTACCTACCGTTGGACCCATCCATCCTACATGCATTTGTCTAACCCTTATTTGAAACTTATTTAAATTGCTAGTCTCTACAATGTCTTGGGGCAGTGATCTCTTCCTTGCCCATGGAGCTCAGTTTCCTAATACAACCAATTGTGCCTTGTTGTGGATGGTATTAGTATCCCATAGCCACCAGGATCATTTTAATCGTTCACTGGGTGAACTCCATCCAGGTATGTTAGAGTGCAAGTGTCTAGTTGGGGATGGATCCTCACTTGGAACACTGAAGCCTTCACATGGGACACCCCATGGTTAAAGCTGGCTCACACAACCCAGCGTGGTACACAGGAGTACCTACAAGAGTTGTCTCAATGCTACCTGCAAAAAGAGGGATATTTATCTTGAATTTCATGTGACTTGGTGACATCTCAAAAATGGATTGGGCTGAAAAATCCTGTCCAAGAGAACTGCTTCTTCTTCTATGATGTAGGTTCCCCAGGGAGCTTTTAAATAAGGCAGCAGCTTTATGGAATGACACCAATTGGGGTGGCAGCCTGCATAGCCCTTTGTTTAAAAACTCCCCAAATGCACTGAGACCACTGTAAAAGTGGGGTTAGATTCTTGCAGAAGCAGTGCCTAATTTGCCTGTTCCAAAATCCTGGGTTAAGAGCTGCAGAGATCCTCTGACTACATTAGTGTTATCTCTAACATATACCTACACACAGCCATATTCTCTGCTGGCTTTACTCCATTGAAATCAATAGCGTTATATCTGCAGAGAATTCAGTTCTCTGTGTCTTTATCCAAGTTATTACTTGGCTCCTCTTATATACAGGCCTGTATAAATGCCTTTTATTTCTTTTCCACTTATATATTTAGGTATTTTCCCCATCCAATTAATTCAACAAATACAACTGAAGTATCATACGGCTTCTATATATCCTGGTTTTATCACTATGCAATAAAGACAACTTTTGTTATAGAGTCACTGTCAAACTGTGTTTCTTTACAAGGCTTGTGTAAAACATTCGCAGAATCTATTATAGAAAAATGTTCGTTACTTTCCTCTACACATTTTGTAGCTTTTGTACTTTCCTCTACACATTTTGTAGCCAAAGTGGAAAGATTTATTATGTTTGTTCTAGATGTGTGGAGTGTTGGGACCACCTAGAATCAGAATATAAAGCTCTCAAGTATAGAGGAGCTCAAGTAGTGTTATGGCTAGCTGGAAAATGTTTGTTTGAAAAAAAAAATATTGCTGGAATAAAATTAATGAAATTCTGACAGGAGATGTATGTGGAAACCAGGTCCTTTTTCTTGAAGATCCTACATTTAAGGTTTGTTAGGGTTGGATGCTACTGTTTCAGTTACTGTGAAGACAAGGGTTATGAAGTTCAGATCCAAATTTGAAGTGCACCGCTCATCTCTGAGGTTCTGATTCAGGCTCAGTGGTGGCCCAGTCAGTTGCATTTTCAGACTGCCCAGTACCACAATATCTAAGCACTGCATCTACCACCTGCACCCCAGCAGCTGGTGCTGCCCACTGCATTGTGGCTGGCTTGGGCATGGAGCTGCCTTGCTGTGCCTCTGATGTCAACCCAGAAAAGCCAGTAGTTATGGCAGTGCCATAAATGAGCTAGCTTGAGTACTAGAGGCACAGTTGATACATTAATGTAGGCTTCACTCCAGCTAATTTACATTTCTGAGAAGCACACCTGGCTAATACACCTGTACTGCTTTCAGTGTCTGAGGTACTGCATTGTTCAGTGTGTACACAGACAGGAGCTTGAACCTGAGTCTTCTAAATCCTAGTTAAGTGCCGGGACATTCTGAATACTCTTGGTAGGGACACAGGGTATCTAGCATTGAAAGCATCCCTACCAGCTTTTTCACGTAGACTTCATTTGTCTTAACTATGCTTCGAATGCATGGTCACAATCAGGCCTTATTGCACAGGAAAATGGCTAAGTTGAAAATTCTGCTTAGGTGGCTTTTTGTATGTGCATTAGCAGAGAGTTAGATGCCTCTGGAAGTTTATCACCAAGGGCTAGGGACAGAAGTTCCTATAAACCACTATAAATGATTGCATGGGTGACTGGTACCACTTTAGTCGGGGGGGCACGTGCCCCCTCTGCGACCAGTCGTGCTAACCGGAGGGGTGGGGTGTCCCCCACAGCAGATCCTGCCAACTAGGGCAGGGTCCCCCCATGGCTGATCTCACTGCCTGGGAGGACCCCTGTGGCTGATCCCGCAATGGCTGATTGCTGCAGCCACTTCCATGAGTGGCTGCAGCGATCGGACAGTGCTTGCAGGGGGGACATCAGTGCTTCCACCTGCCCCCCCTGCCCAGCACCTAAGCAGCAAGCACAGCCAATCAGAGGTGCACCAGCACTCTCAGAGGGTGCACATGCACCTCCTACTTGTTGCCACTGAGTGATTGAAAACCAGTTCAAATCTGTAACACAACAGAAATTCAGTGCACAGATGACAGAACAAGGAGCAATGGTCTCAAGTTGCAGCAAGGGAAGTTTAAGTTAGATATTAGTGAATTTTCTCACTTGGAGGATAGTAAAACACTGAAACAGGTTACCCAGAGACGTAGTGGAAGCTCCATCCTTGGGGGGGTCTCAAAACCCAGCTAGACAAAACTTTGGCTGGGATGTTCTAGTTGGGGATGGCTTTGAGAAGGGGGTTGGACTAGATGACCTCCTGAGGTCCCTTCCAACCCTAATTTTCTATGATTCTGTGTTCTAATTAACTAAAAAGGAACAAAAACTCAAACCTGGGGATCAAAAGCTGCAGGGAAGAGGAGCACTTCTTGGACTAGGAGAAACATGATGCCAAAGGCTGCTAAGGTTTTAAAACCATTGCATCTTCGCGGTCCATGGGAGTTTGGTTTCTATCTACTGACTTTTTTTTTCTAGTGTTATGACTTAATCAGGTATTCAGGTTGTAGCCATATTGTTCTAGAGGCCAATTCTCCAGGAATCAGAACTGGTAATCTTACCCAGACCTGAAAGACATGGAAGGGGCAGATTTCAGCAGAGGCTTTATGTATAAAAGGTAGACGGATGCTCTGTTCACAACAGCTGTCATTCTTCAGTGACCTGATTGACTATGGGGAGTCCCTTCTTGCAGACCAGGTTGTATTACTTATGTATCCTCATGACATGTAGTAACATTACCTATTAGCTTTCTTCCCTCAACTGCACCCTGTCTCTAAGGGCTTGATCCAAAATCTAGGGAAGTTGCTAGAATAGAACTCACTAGCATCTATGGGCTTTGGGCCAGATCTTTGGCCCTGAAAAAAACAAATCCATAGGCAAGTTTAAGCACATAACTAATTCCATTGAAGTGAGTGAGTCTACTTGTCTTAAAATGAAGTGCATGGTTGAAGGGATGGGGCCACAATGAGTGTGCTGAGTGCAATGGCTATAGCAAGGCTAATTGTGTCCATTTTGGACCCAGGTTTAGTTTTCTTCAATTTCCAGATGGTCTAGTTAGGCCATCACCAACAGCATCAGTCCTACAGGGATGGACGATCCCAGGGAGTAAGAGAATGCCTGTTTTTAGACAAAAGGCAGACTGGGAAGGCTGAAGACACATGATCACTGTAAGAGTCTTTCCATAGACTTCAGTGGGCATGGATTCAGGTATCTGGCAAGCAAATGTGCAGAGACAGCACCTAAGGAAGGCAGCAAGGTCTTCAGCAGCAGGTGCCTACTGGTGGTAACTTCAAAGCCTGCCTCCAGCCAGTGCAGCTGCTGCACAAGACACACCTGAGATGATCCCTGAGGTGAATGTATGTGCCTGGGAAAGTGATCCACTCCTTTTCCCAGTGCTGGTGTGACAAAGGGTCTCCTTTCCTGCCTTTTTGAAGGACCATCTCTCCTCGCCTGGCCTGTGTGAGGCCTAATAAGGCCCCCGAGTGTAGATAACAGGGATATAATACAGTGAGATGAGACTGAACTCTCCAGAGCCTCATAGCATTTTTTTAGCCTTGCCCACTTTATTACCATATAGCTGAGTGATGGTGCTCCAGGGAGCAGTGGTTTAAGCCATATCTCTCAGTGCTGTTACACTTGTTCCCCTTGCGATTGATCAGGCTACCACTGGGGCTGAGTGAATTCACACTTTTTCATTCAAGCTCTTCTAGGTAATGGAACCTTTTCCACTGGCAATGCGTTTTATTTCTGTTCTTCCCCTCCCCTCTTTTTGCCCAACCCAAAAATAATAAATTCAACTCAGCTGGATGGTTAGAGCTCCTTTGAGGGAGGGAATTACATTGCATGCATCCTCTAGTACCTTCTAACTTATAACCAGCCTGGCCCATTGGTTATTGAGGGCTGCAAGACTACTTAAAGCATGGGAAGTCATTTGCACTGTTTGTATTAATGGACTGCTATGAACAACCACCTCTGCATATCTTCCTCACAGGCCTTTTGCTGGGCTCTAGACTGATATTCTGCTTCAGGCCCTGGTTCCAATGAGGAGGAAAAGAGAGGGCTTCCATCCCATCCCCTCACAAAGGGAAAAGAAATAGCCTCTCCACTCTTGATCACTTTAATCCACAGCAGTGCCTTTGCTGGTGCAGCACTTTCTACCTCTGCTTACCTTGGACCTCAGGCCAGGCCTGTGGCATAGACATTGCGCCACTTCATAAGCTAGTGGTCTAATATCTTGACTCTTGTGTGAGAATCTATTTGTCCTTAGAGCAGCATTAGACCAGCCCTCCAAATGCCTCACCCCTATCACCATGACCCTGGTCTCTCCATTAGTCTGTCCCACTTCCAGGCTCACTGAGCCACTAGGAGGTGAGCCAGCAGGAATGCTACTTAGAATTCAGTGGCAGTGGTGGGGAAGGATAAGGCTGATTGGTCCCCAGAGCTGCCTAAATAAGACCCTTGAAGCATTGTTCTTGGATGACTGCCTCTAAAAGCAGCAACCTTTTTTTCTGGTAGGAGCCTCTGAATTCTGCATTGTGGAGCTGTTAAGGTGCAGCAGTAGTACCTCAGGTTGGGGGGGCTGCTTTATCAAGACTCTTACAATGATAATATCTGAGACTCAGCCCTTGTTCCACCACACATCACCTGGAAGTTATGGTGACATGCATGTGTCAGTGATCCAAGTGAATATTTGCCTTCCAAGTGCAGTAAAGCTAAATTAGTTTCCCTTCAGTACAGAAAAAAATAACATGGGGAAGTGCAATTAGTTGCACTTCTCAAACAAGATATCAGAATCACCTTAATTCTGCCCCAGATAGGGCACCAGCCTTTCACTTTCCCTCCTTTGCATGAAGTTAATTTAAACTATGCACCACAGAAAATTAGCTTCATCATTTGTTTCAGATATACACATCCTCAGTGCAAAGTGCACCCCATTGTCACAAGAGCTCTGTGGTCTTCATGGAAATGGTCTAATAGCACAATCTGAGGCTTATAAATGGCAACATAATAGCTCTGTGCATACTGACATACCTGAAGGATGGGAGGTCAGATGGAATTGCATCACCCAAGCCTGTAGGTGCTATGAGTCTGTCATGAGCACCTGTGCATCCTACAGGATCTTACCCTTGGGGAAAAAATTGTTCTCAATTTGTGTAATTAGGAATTGAAATAGCTCTTGTATATGTGTAGTATCTGACCATAAAGCAGCCATAAAGCATCACAACTACTATAGAACTGAGACTGAAGCTTTTATGATCCAAGATAAAATGAAATTGCTAATGGGGATGGATAATGTAATATGCTCTGATTGTGTTTTCAGGACATTACACCCGGGTAGAGTTAAGGTGATGGGGGGGAGGGGCTTATTTGAGAGGTGGAGCCTCAGCTCTGTTTCCTGGGTCTGCGTTTTTGGAGGGTAAACTCTTAATATTCTTAAAAGGTCAGTGGCTTATGTCTGCAACCTTGACTTCCCTTTAATGAAGTCTATAGGTAGGGATTTTGTCAGTTATAAATAAAATAGCTCCAGCGCCTTTTGGAGCAGGGCCTGGCTCCTGCCAGCACATCAGTTCAGCAGGTTTGAAAGGGAAGATGCCCTGCACTGGCCCAGTCTTCTCGCCACAAAGTCTCTTGCTCAGCACGGGACCTTTGTACGAAAGCAGCGCTCTGGTGTGAGAGCTAACCGGCCACCTCTGATGCTGCGAGAGGCTGTGCAAAACTTGGTTCACTTGAAATTTCATTTCAGCCTTGGCTCTGGGCTCCATTGCTCCTAAAGTACTTTGCAGCACAGGGTTCAGCTGCATTATATGGGGACATTGAGGCACAGAAAGATTAAGTGACTTGCTTGAGGCTCCACAGCAATTCAGTGGACTTAGAAACCAAGTCTCCTCATTCTCAGGCACAGATGCCACAGGATATGTTGGTTCTTAGATTCCATCGTTGTTGCTCTATAGAAAGAAAAAAATGGCTTTCAGTAGTCCCTTTGCATTATACTTCAGCTGAACAGTGATGGTGCGTAAGCTCCTGTTCCTCTGCTTCCCCCTGATATGAATCCAGGGTCTCCAGGGACCCTCGCTTTCTGGTAGCTCCCAGCCCTGGAGCCATGACAGGCGCTGACAGGAGCCGTGCCGCATTGCTGCAAAGCTGCTTCCTGCACTGGAGGGCACATTAATCGAGAATTAATGAGGTGTGGCTAGGAAGTAACGATGTTTCCTAGCATCATGGCGTCACTGCTTCCTTGTAGCTGCAGAGCTCAGAGTTACTGAGAGGACACTGCTCCAAGGAAGCTCTCATTACCAGCGCCCAAATGAGCAGACATAATTGCTCTGAGGTAAAGTGCAAAATTGTCATGAAGGAAGTAAAGATCAAGACTCTGCCGTGGCATAAGGGTGCCCCCCTCTTCCCCCTCAGGAAATCCAATGCCGAGGCTGGCTCTGGGGAAGATTCACTGTTGGTTCCTAGTCTCTCCATGCACTTAACATGGCACCAATGTGAATGTTGCCAAAGACACTGTGGGTGCTAGCAACAGCAGCAGCTATGCCTCAGGAGACAGGGCTAATTAATGTACCTTCTGCTGCTCAGCCTCCCAGGCCATACCTGCACCCCAAGAAGTGCCTACCCGAGGCTCTCATTAATCCAGCACGATGCAACACTGCCTGCACTATTGCTGCTCTACTTGAGAGCAGTAAAATTATCATACCAAATAAAACACTCCATTTCGCAGTAGCACAGCGGGCAGAATGTCTGAGCAGCTTTTCCTCGCTGGTGTGTGGTGTCTGTAGGTTTTTACTTTTACAGTGAGGGCACATGGGAGTAGCTGGGCTGTGGAAAAAAAGGTCCCTTGGGGATTGTTTTACTTGGCACCTCTCCTTCAAGTAGATAAGTACCCAGGCAGCTCAAAAGAGCTGAGTCCTGGCAGACAGCATCCCTGCTAGTCTACTTCCAGGCTGGTTGCACCAGTGCACCTCAGACCTACAGCACCTCCTGCTCTGCCAGGCCTGGGTCACCATCACCTCTTTGCTGTTTAACCACAACAGTGCCTTCAGCTCTGATTTTTTTTTTTTTAGCTGTCAGTTGAGTTCCATGTTGTCCCAAGACAGACCCCACACTCCTCTGCCAATGCACCTTATTCCGGTTCAGCTGTCGGTCCCTGTCTTTAACTGTTCCTGTTCTGGTCTGTGCAGAGTCCCCAGCCAACTCTGGGATGGTATTTTCCCTCTGCAAGGGCTGATGCCATGCATAAATGAGGGAAGAGGGATGGGAAGCTCTGTGCAATAACTTTTTGAGCTAGGCAAAAATGCCCAAGATGAAACAATCCAATATTTCACATTTGTGACTTGCAGTGCACATTTGTGTAGGCTTACACAGACGGAGCAGGAACCCATGGCAAAAGCCCCCATGAATTCAGCCTGTCTTCATAAAGACAGTGCCCAAATATAGCTAAGAAGATTATATGACCTTTTCTCTTTGATGGACTGAATTACGTTGACTTGAAGCCATGCGCCTCATGTTCTGAATAGGAGTCTTCCCAGATTTGCTGCTTGGAAGCAGAAGTTTTAAATTCCTGTTGTCTCTCATATCTGGGAGAGAGAATCTGTGAGAGTTTCCAGTGAGGGGTGTCAGACCCAGAGGCCAAGAGAGTGAAGGCTTCCATGAGCCCAGATAGCAGAAACAGCATGGCCAGCTGCAGTGTAACCACCCTTCTCCCCACCATATCCAGTGCCCCTCAATCCTGACCTGCACAAGCTTATTGGAGGGCTATAGACCATCTCTGTAGTCTGTTTAATGCCACTACCTCTATGGTTATTAGTGCACACAAGTTGTCAGGGTGGTTTGGCAATACAGAGACTATATCCTGGGAACTGGGCTAAAGTCATTTACACATGGAACCAAAGAAGCCCCAGAGCAGTGATTCTCAATCAGGGTGCCCTGAGATCCTTTTATGAGTGTTGTGGGGTGCCCCACAATGTTAACAGTGTTAGGTGTTCACAAGACAAACCCAGAAATTTCTAATAGGAATCCACAACATCAAAGACATCCTGATCTGCTGTGGTCTTTCTGAGTTCTTTGCAACAGAAGATTTGCTCTAGTATTTTTCCATAGTCCAAAGATGAAGTAAAGGGAAGAGCTGGCATTTTCCAAGGGGGCCTTGAGTTCCTGGAGTCTTAAAAAGCTTGCAGACCACTGTCATGACTTTCAGCTTTGGTGGATTCCAGCCAGTAACCTAGAGTTGAAAAGTTCAAAAGCTAGACTCTATGCCCCCCCCACCTTCACCTTCTTCTTCCTCCTTCCTTTACCTAGTGTCTTTCCTAAGAGAATCATGTTGTTTCTGTCTAATTCTGTATCCTGGGGATTTTACAAAACCCAAATCATGCTTGTTTCCAACCTGGGAACACAGAGAGCTAAGCTGTGCCCCAGCTACTCCAGGGCTGCTTTCCAGCTGTGCTCTTCTGCTTGCCACTCAGTATCCAGAGCCTTAGTGCATCACCAAACCTGCTACTGGTGAAAAACACTTCCAGTGCAAACATGGTGAGCCTGTGCTTTGATGTTCCTTGAACAGACCTGATCTGACATAATTCAGAGAACCTTGGCCCTTTATGCCTCCAGTTATCCAGTGAGTCTCTGGCTTCAGAGAACTAAACTAATGCTTTCTTCTTGCCTCTTTCCCCAGAAATATTAAGCCACTGCACTGTCTCAGGAAAGCCTCCTGCCTGAAGCAGCTCAGAGAAATGCTGAGCATCTTCTGGGCACAGGTGGAGATAGAACGGGTCAGTCAACTGGTTTAGATCAGGAAAGAGCTGTTCTTACAGGGATGGTATGGGAATATGTCAATGGACCAGATGAGCAAGCAGCCCTAGTAGCAGCTGTTAAAGGAGACAAGTTAAAAGGGGCTGCTGCCTCAAAGTGTAAGGAAAGCTAGACTTGTGGCCAAGGTCTAGGCCCTTAAGACTCAGAATAACTAGGTTCAATCCTGACTCTGCCCTGAGTTTCTTATAAGTGAGTCACTTAATCTATCCCTGTCTTCTGCATTTGTAAAATGGGGATAAAAATACTTCCTGTGATGATTATGGCTCTTTGGGGCAGTAGCTGTCTATTATGGTTACCTGTGTGTCCAGCCCAAGGCTCAAAGGAGTGTGATGACTAAAAGGCTGGAGTGATTCAAGGAAAAGAATGGAGCCTGAATGACAGGAGACATCCAGTGGGAGACCCATTAGCTTGAACAACAGCCTCACTCCCAAGGTTGGTTGTGAGGAAAGTCCCCTCAGGACTGTACATGTGATCTATTGCTGCCTCCCGCCCCCTCACTATGTGTTATGCCTGGCCCAGCCTGGCCTTTTTCCTCCTTTCTCCCAGGCTGAGACAGAAATGCCAGCTTAGATCTTCTACCCAAGGACAGGATTGCAATGATCAATCACAGAGCTGACATAATCAATGACATATGCAGAGCTCCAAGGCTGCTGCAAACTGTGGGGCTCTTGCTGGTGGTCTATGGCAAGGGTCAATAGCCTGCAGCCCACAGGCAGGATATTCTTGCCACTATCCCATGGAGATGGGATAGTGGGAGCAAGAAAGGATGGGGGGAGAATTGGCAGCACAAGGCAGAGCAGTCAGGTCACAGGGGGTACTCTGCTTCAGCCTGCTAATTAAACCTGTCCCTACTCAAAGGCTGCAGACCCTTGGTCCATAGGATGGTGACTGGTCACAAGGTGCTGCCACCTCCTCCAGGTTCCCAGCTGTTGAGCTGTGTTAAAGACTATGAATACTGGCTGGTTATTATCTAGCTGGGGGTGGTCCTGCTTTGAGCAGGGGGTTGGACTAGACTAGGTGACCCCCTGAGGTCCCTTCCAACCCTCACTGTCTATGATTCAATGACTCCCCATGCAGGTAACCACTAGCGTCACTGCAGGGACGGTATGTGATTATGACTGAGAGGGAAGATGGCTCAATGATTTAATTTTCTGGTTAAGGTCCCCAACATGACAACATTTAGGGGCCTATCAGTCCCACAGTATCTTGCTTTGGCACTTCCAATTTAGCTTCTACATCTTAGTATTTGGGTTTTGGAATAAAAGCTGCTTGGTTTCCATCTCCCACTTGAAGTCAACAGATTGCAGCAAGTGCTTGACAAAATGAGACCTCAGTGACCTTTAATTGGAATCTCTTGCTCCCTGAGAACCCACAAGCAAAAAGACTGGATGTTGGCCTTTGTGCTGGGAGAGAGAAAACAAATCTCCGATAGGCCCCAGACACTCCCAGCAGTTGGTGTCAGGACAGTGAGGCAGTGCAAATCAAAATCAGAGTGAAAGCTCATGCCTGCCCCATTTCCTCGTTGCTCTGCTGTGACAATGTGTGAAGAGTAGATCCTTCGTCCTTCAAGTTGGTCCGGCCCAAAAGGACCCCTTTCGCTAGACTGCGTGCTCACTTCCCGCGGTGCACCCGCCGAACTCGCCTGCCACATCTTTGATGTTGCTCTGGTTCAGTTTTGTTCGTCTGGCGCGTGCACATCCGAAAGTGGCACTCTGTGTATGTAGGTCCCCGAGGATGCAGAGGGCTCCTCCACCCCTACACCCTCGCCCTGGCCTCCAGTTATAGGGTCCCCACTGGCCTGAATAGTCCTCAGATCAATGCCCCTCTTCCCGCGGGGGTTTAGCTCACCCCAGTTTCCGCACTGGTCTGAGCCGCACTTCCTCCAGCCGGGAGTTCCGTCCGCTGGGTCCCTATGACCCCTGTTCTCCCGCGGAGTGCCCCTCTTCCCACTGGGGACGTGGGAGAAGGGGGGGAATCCTCACCCTTGTAGGGTTGTCTCCTGCTCACCGGACTGGTGAGCCACTCCCTCCTCGCACCAGCCGCACTGCCCCAGTGTTTCCCCTGGCTTCTGAGGGGCACTGCTGGGCTGGGTTTCCAGCTGCCCGATGCTCTGGCCCGGTCCCCTGCCGGGGTCTTACCCGCGCCCCAGAACATGCGGGTTTGGTGCTGGGCAGATCACTTCCGCCTGCTTCCCGCCTCGCTGGTGTCCGCCGCTTGTCCAGGCACTTCCGGTTCTGCCGCCACCGCTGTCTCGTGGGCTGCCGGCCCTTTTAAGTCAGCCTCTCTCCAACCCCAGCTGCAATCGCTTTGTGAGTGCCCCATCTCGCCGGGCAAGGGCGGGCCCGACACAGCAGCTATCCTGCCACTGCTTTCCCCGGGGTCTCTGGGTTCCTTAGCTCCCGCACACAATGGTAAGACACCATCTCTTACCCTCAGACACTTTCCCAGCAGCAGCTTTCAAAACAACAGGAGCAGTTGTGCTCAATTCCCTTCTGATTAATTCAGCCCTGTGCCAGGTTAGCATCAGAGGGTCTGTTGGAAAAATTAATTTTTTAATTAAAAACACATTTTTTTCACTTTAATGTCTGGGTCTAAAGTAATTATTAGCTGCTCCAGGGAGACTGTGCTATAGAAAAAACTGTTGGTGCTGCTGCAAAGGAATTTATCTGATTAACTTCATCTTTCATATGAGTCTTTCTTTGGGGTGGTGGGGAATAGTCCTTTCGCAAATTGTTTAATCATGAAAATCTGCCAGGACTGAGGAGATGTTGGTTTTCCAGGTTAGATGCAAGTCAAGTGAAGAGCACAGCCTGTATCAACAACCCAGGGTGGAGGATATGGCCATGCCATCCACCATCTTGAAGTTCAGTTTCAGGTCCAAGGTTTGGGAAGTAAGACTTGGATTTCCTGTTGGCAGCTTCACAAGAGGGGGCTAAAGTAACATGACTAGAAGGAAGGAACTGAGGAAGATCCAAAGAGAAGTGGTATTCTTGGCCACTAAGCCAGGCCCACTCTGAGGAGAAAGAGAAGAAGGAGGCTCGACTGGTAGACCAGGAGCCCTGTTACTCCCTCTCAAGCACTTCTGTGTATGCAGCAATGCCATTTCTTCTTCCTCGCCCACCCTAAGAAGGTGGAGAGGTTACTGCTGCTCCTGGAACTGCCTGTTTTTTCCACAGCCCTGACAGAGCTCTGCCAGGAGAAAGGGCAAGAAGTGGAAGATCAGGAGGCTGGGTGCAGGGAAGCAAGGCAGTGGCAGCCTCCTTGCTTACATGATGCTTTGATTGGCTCTGCATCTTCCCTGCCTCAGAGGTGTCCCAGGACACTTTTGTGTGGCTCTGTGGATCAGTTTGAGCCTGCACCACTAGTTCTCTGATGATTGCTGGTATGTATATGTTAAACTATCACCAAGATGATGCGAGTTTCTACAGTGCCTACCAAGGGAGGCTTGGACAGAGGTCAGAGCCTCCAAGGGCAATAACCCAAGCATAAGTGAGAATTTTTTACTCATTTTGCAGCAGGCAAAACACAGCTAGAAAGCTAAGGACTTTGATTAAGGCTGCAGTGGGAGTTGGGGCCTGATCCAGTGCCCAATGAGGCTAATGGGAACAGATGCATAAGTTTCCCAACACATTCAAAGCACTGGAGCGGGGATTAGAGACTGGAAGCAGCTTGCACTTGGTTCTACGCTAAATCCATGTACTCAGCAGAAGTGATGGCTTCATAGCAGGAAAGAAGTTAGCTGTGGATTGGTGCATGAATGAATTTAAACCTGACAGCAGCACCCAGGAGCTGCTAGTATTCCCATTTTATACAATACACAGGATCTTGCTTGCTCAGGGTGACCTATCAATTCCAGAAAGACTCAGCAGTGCTAACTTCTACTCCTGTGCTTTCATCATAAATAGGAGATTGCCAATCAGGATCTGACCTGTTGTCTATCTAGCTGGTACCCTGAGAAAAGCAAAACTAGCTGCTTTGGTGTAAGCAATCCCATTGCAGGCAATTACAGCATAACCTGCTCTAGGAAAGTTCCTATGGCTTGTTTATGCCCAGGAGCATGAGGGTTGAGATTACTTCCAAAGCTCTTGGGTTTTGATGGTGATTTTTAAGCCTCCCTGTTATAACTCTGAATATTCCTGTTTTCACCTGGGAGATTATCTAGGGAGCATTTAAATGGCCTGGAAGAATAAATGAGTACCAGTGAATAGAAGAGAGAGTAGGCTATTGCTGGTTTGTTCATGCATGAGCTATCAAAAACTGTCTTCTGAACAACCTGGGGTCCAACATTTTCAACTCATTTCACATATCCAGCACCTAGCAGGATGGCATCCTAATCTGGTTGGGGTCCCGCTGCACAGCAGTACAAATAATAGGGATGTAAAGATGTGAAATGACAGCTGTACAGTTGCCCTAGTGATGAAAACCATGTAAACACCTGGATGGCTAGAGAGGGAGTTGGAGAGTGGACTTCCAGAAACCAGCAGCATACCTCCCTCAGATGTTGCTTGCTCTCACCAGCAGCTCTCAGGGTAGCCTGCCAGCCATGCGATTTTCTCCAGCCTCCAGTGGGCTGCTTTGTGGTAGCCCACTGGTTTACCAGACAGAAGAGCAGGTTGGGCCTTTTCTGTCCACTGTATGATCTGTGGTTAGTAACCCAGCATGGTCTATCAGCCCTGATGAGCTGATCAGTAGCAGCACTCAAGTATCTTTTTGGATTATATGACATAATCACTAACAGACTGTCCTGTACCCACTGCTCACCTCTCTCTTGGTATGAGACAGTTTAACGCCTCCAAGTTGGACTCTCTCACAGGTACCCAGAGGCTGCCTTGGACAAGCTTCACCTGGAATCAGGGATTCTCTTCTTATTTTCAGCTATTGGAAAACTGAAACATAATGTAAATATTGTTGATACCAGAAAGGCAAAATCCATTCAAGATTCCTTCCCTTCACCCCTGCCTTGTGCATACGTGGAGGGGAAAGACAAGCTGAGAATAGGTGCTGCTTAAGAAACAAGGGTGCTGCAATAGCTAGGTGGGTGTGTATGGCAATACTTTGATAGGCAGGCTGATGGCAGCACGGATGGATGTGAATGGGGATGGTTGGATAGATGGATCTATGGTAAGGGAAAATTCAAACAGACATTCCTGGACAGAGGACCTTCTTACAAGAGCAGGAAGATGGACAAGTTAGGCCAGTTCTTGAGCTGGTCTTAGTATAGCTGATTGCAGTCAATACAGTGATGTCAGTCTCCACCGCAGAGGATTTGGTACATGAAAGATCTCAAAGATCTTTCCCCACCTTTCATTTTAGTGGCTCTGCAACATAATCTCCCAGCCAAAGCACATGCAGGCCCAAAGCACTCCTTGTTCTCTTCCCACCCAACTTTCTGCATGGGGCATCTACTCCACACAGTACTGAATTTACCCAATTTAATATTAGCATTATCAGGGCTTTTTCAATGGGTTCTGCAGGCTCCAGGCAAATCCTACCCTTTATGCTCAATTAACAGACTATACCTTGGAGAGTGGGAGGTAATATAAATATTTTCTGTGCTGTAATAGGACTTTTTTTCAGTGGTGCTGTCATTATAACATTGATTTGACATCCAGGTGTCAGGAACAGCTGGATGGCAGAAAAAATTGCAACTTCAATTTGTTTTGCAGGCAGGGATGGGGGAGATGCTCCTCCAGGCTTTTCCCTACCTTCCTCCCCACATCCACCATGTTCCGCCCCAACAGAGCCCTTTATAAACTGCCACTGTGGGGGAGTATTATTAATGGCTGGGTTCTTTCAAGATGCAATTAATTATTCACCTGCTTCCCAATCATTTTAAGCAGCTTTTAAGCAGCAGTGTAAATAAAACGCCTAAGGAGCCCACCCCAGATCCTGGCAATCACAGCAGTCCTGTTTCTTTTGAGTGAGTTACAGCAGTGTCAGCTGATGTAAACGGAAAGAACCCAGCTGACTTCAGTAGAGCTATGCAGAGTTACACCAGTTGATGGTGTGCCCTTTATTTTAACTCATCCTTTTGGAGTAGAGAACCAGCTCCATTTTCTCATTTGTCCATATTTTACATGATTTCTGCCTGGCACATTCTTGTTGCTGAATCTCTCCTGCTCCCTAATGCCTTCTTCCTTAAGCTCAGTCTGCTTCTTCCCTGTTTTTATGTTTAATAAATCATTCCCAGAGTTATCCTCCTCAGTAGAGCTTGCGCTGAAATGCCATTTGCAGGCTTTTCTCCTTGGAAAGGTTTTGATTGGGTCTTAACTGACTATCCCTTTCAAAGGAGAAAATACCGAATGTATTCCTTGGAGCATTCATTAAGAAATGCACGGTGTGTGATGGTGAATTACCTTAATGCTAGACCACATGTGACTTACATTCTAAAGAGAACTTTATATGAAGATTCTTATCTGGTGCCATGACCAAATCTTGCAAAAATTGCAAAATGGACATGTGATATTATAATTTCTTTCTTTTTCTCTCTCTCTCTCTCCCCCATTCAGCAGGGACCAGCCTGGGTTTTGCTTTTTGTGGGGCGTTGCTGTGGGCAAGATGAGTTAAAATGGATTTTGCATTTTGTTCTCAGGGTCCTCAGTCATCTTGATGTCTTTAATACACTCTCACTACGACTCAGTGGAAATGCCATAAACACAGCCTACTTCTACAGACATAACACGCAACGGTGTAAAGACTTCCGTATGCATATAATCTGACCTTTCTCCAGCTTGGTGCTTATCATAGCAATGTGTTCTCCATATGGTACAAAACACTGCGGGACATCAAAATTAGCCTGATAGTTTGGGGGGAGGTTCCTGATCAGAGCATGGATTCACTAAAACAGGGGGTGTTTTCAGGTGAAAAGAGACTTTTTCATAGAAGTTATCCATTTTGGTAAAATGTTTCTGATTTGAACTGCAGAAATATTTGCTTTAGGAAACTGAATTCAGTATAAAGAAAACTAAAAGTAAAATGCTTGGTTTGGGCTTTTTCTTTTGATGAAAAATCAAAATATGTCACTAGAAGTTTTCTTAAAACAAAATCCTATGAATAACAAGTGGCATTTTTCATGTCTGTTTTTTCTCTCTCACACACAAAGGCCACCTTTTTTCCCTTCCCTGTACTGGAGGAGGAAAAGAAACTTGCTGTAACACAGGATGTTTGTAACTTCTGTAAGTGCTTTGGGGCAGGGACTGTACTGATATTTATCTTATCCACTGTCAATGCAATTGCTACTCCTAATTATGAAGAGGAGTACAGGAACAGCTGTCATACTGCAGACACACAAGAGATTTAAGATAAGGACCTTGTGGCAGCGCGACCTAGGGGCGTCGTGAACTCCACTAGCGCCCCCTACCTACCAGGCCAAATCAGGTCCAAATGCACTCTCTTTATCTCGCCTGCCACGTCTTTGATGGTAAATATTGTTAAAGGGAAGCTGCCTTTTTACCCTCCTTGGCACGGTGCCTTGATGTATCTTGGCTCCACCTAGTTGCCCGGTGCACTCCAACCTCTGGGGCTGCACGTGTGTCCCACACTCACCTGTGCCCTCGTGGGCACTGGGGCCTGGCCTGGCCTCGCAATTCCCCACAGCCCGCACCAGGGCCTGGCCTGGCCTGGCCTCGCAATTCCCCGCAGCCCGCACCGGGGCCTGGCCTGGCCTGGCCTCGCGATTCCCCGCAATTGAGGGTCAGGTGGCCATAGCTGTGCCTGGCCTCCAGACCCCCTCTCAGGTCCTACGCCCCACCTGGGCTTCTTGCCTGCGCCCACACTGGGCTCCTCCCAATACTGCCCACACTGGGGCTGGGGTCAGGACACCCCAAAATGCAGCGCCCTCTCCAGTGCCAGGAACCCCCCCACTACTGGGGAGCTCCCATGAGGCCTCCTCCAACCCCTACAGCCTCACCCAGTCCTCCGGTCTTACACAACAACAAACAGAAAACTACCACTCCCGTGTTCCAACATAAATTCTAAGCCTCCTGGCTAACCTTCATATATATCCCTACTAGGGTTTCCTCCACCCAGTATCCTCATGCAGATGCTGCTCAGGCCATCAGGCTTCTCTGCTATGCCTGCCCTGCTTGCTCCA
>NW_017728996.1:47697553-47700303 GCF_001723915.1 Gavialis gangeticus | reverse complement strand
TATAGGCCAGGCCCTGCCCCCTTCCGGTCAGCTGACCAGACTGGTTGTCACGGCAACCCACACCTGTGGTGCCCTGGTGACTGGCAGCTGAGCCCATATTACTGTTTACCAGTAGCAGGCACCTTAGTGCCCTGCTACAGACCTCCAGAATTGAAAGCAGTAGCCAGAGATGTAACTGTTTTTGTGCCCTGGGTCACAGTTGTTTGTGGTGCAGTGGCCAGGCCAGTGTTGATGGTGCTAAGGTGGCAGCAGCTTCTATTTTTGGTCACCCCCAAAGTCATCCTCCAGTGATGGTGCCCTACTCGCCTTCCCTTAGTTACACTGCTGTGTGGCCCCAATTTGAATTAAAGCCAAAGCATGTACTATAATAGATGCCTATCCTCTGTGAACAGAGCCCAAAAACATCCCTATTATGAACTCAGCAACAGATCACATGACTACTGCTTATCTTCCTGAATTAAAGCATGTGCACTGAAAGAAATGGGTCTCTCTTCTCATCTTCTTCCATGGGACTGCCATCCAAATCCTTTTGCTGCTTTCTCTATCAAGAAAATTCACTACTGTGAAAAGTGAGATAAAGTTGGACTAATGAATTCAATAAGGTTGCTAATTTGTGATTAATGGACTGGCTTTTTCCCCCTCCCCACCACTTTTCTCACACTGAAAGGAGAAGAATCAGCCAAGTCATTCTGACTGATTCTTGGATAACTATGCAATGTGAACACCCATGCCTAGCACCGAGGCTTAGTCTTTGTATTCCATCCATCTCATGTGGGAGGTGAATGATGGGGTCGCTGCTTATGTTTCATTCGCAGGTCCTGTGCATGACACATGAGAAAAGGGAAAAGACAAGAAGTAATGGGTTTAAATTGCAACAAGGGAGATTTAGGATATATATTAGGAAGAGCTTTCTGACTGTGAGGGTGGTTAAGCACTGGAACAGATCACCCAGAGAGGATGTGGAATCTAAATCACTGGAAATTGTAAAAAGCACATTAGACAAACACTTGACTGGGATGGTTTAGACAAGGATGATCCTGCTTTAGCAGAGGGTTGGACTAGATGACTCCTGAGGGCCCGTTCTTTCTCTTTTCTTTCCTCTTCCACCCACCACACAGCACAGCCAGCAGCCTTCCAGGTGAAAACTGCGTGGCACTGCTTTTAATTATTAATTACAACTCCATGTATAGAAATGCTAATAAGCAGATTCACTCACCCACCACAGCTTTCTTGGAGCTAACTGGTCTGCTATATTCCCAGCCCTGCTACAGTAGGAGATGGCTCACAGTCAGAAAAAACAAGGCTAGAAACTGAGTGAGTGTAGGGTCCCATGCATCAAGCTATGTATAATATCTAACAACTTGGCTACAGGTCCCAGCTAAAAGTTCTTGGAGCCTGTTAACAGCCATCCAAACCACCAAAGAAGTCCACAAACAAAAAAACTCCAGGAGGAGAGAATGGAAGTTGGAAGCGCTTGTTTCCAGGGAGCCCAGCTGCCACTCAAAGCCAATCAAACATTCACAAAAATTCAGTGCCTTAAAATGAACTCACCAAGCATTGAGCAGTCTGGAAATGAGCAGTGATGGAATCCCGTCATTAGCCCATTGATATCATTTTTTCCCTTGTTCACTCCCACTACTTCATATGCCTCAATGCTGGTCTGTACTTCCAAATTAAGTACCCACCCCCCAGCTCAGTTTTAATTTTGCCTCTTAATATTGAACATGTGTACATATATATGCATGTATATGTCCAAAGATCCCAAGAGCCCATTGCTGGGTGATTTATAAAAAATCACATTTCCTATTCAAGGTTTCCATTTCTGATACTTGGTAACACTAATATGATTGTCAACATTACTTAAGAAAACCCTGAAATCCCTTTGCACATGTTAGCTGCTCCACAGCATAGTTAATATAGGCAACAGGCAACATTCCTAGGTCTCTGTATCATATACTACCACAAACCCTACAACACCATGTAATCACCGCATTTCATAACTCCAAAGAGATCAATCATTCCAAGCCTGTTCATAAAATCAATCAGTGACTTCACCAATGGATCAGATTATGAAGAGAAGTATGGAATGCTAACATAATTTAATACTCCCAATGTTCCTTACAAAATCTTGAATATACCTTCAGGAAAGATTCTACCAGCTTCACTCCACTGAGAAATATCTTATGCCATGCATATGATTATATATTATATTATAGTAGTGCCTAAATAAAGGTCAGAGTTCCTTTGATTGTTAGGTACTTTGCAATACCTAGGCAGGCCAAAGAGCTTACAATCAAAATAGGTGAAAGAAGCACACACAGTAAGTGGCAAGGGAAACTGAGGCACAGAGGTGTGATTACTTGAGCAGAGCTGTGGAAATCAATGATTTTGCTTTGGAAAATAACAGGTGTAGCTGTTAGGCTGTACAGGTGTGATAGAGAAGGTAGGAAAGGAGGTGGGGTGGCAATCTATGTCAAGGAGCACTACACATCTTCTGCCAGCAGAATGGGGTCAGAGGAAGGGCAAGCTGAAGTGCTCTGGGTCAAGATTCAGGGGGGGCAGGGGGAGAGGGATTTGACAGTGGGGGTCTACTACAGACCCCCC
The DNA here is from genome assembly GCF_001723915.1 of Gavialis gangeticus. Taxonomy (NCBI): domain Eukaryota; kingdom Metazoa; phylum Chordata; order Crocodylia; family Gavialidae; genus Gavialis; species Gavialis gangeticus. Next base: position 47,697,699 of record NW_017728996.1, on the reverse strand, counting down.
AACCAAGAGGAGGAGCTGGACAGGGAATTTTCAGGTCAGCTTGCAGAGGCACTAAAATCAAGGGATGTAGTGGTCATGGGCGATTTTAATTACCCAGACATCTGCTGGGAGGAGCAGTCAGCCGGGACGGACCGCTCCAGGAGGTT
>NW_017728996.1:47679273-47696380 GCF_001723915.1 Gavialis gangeticus | reverse complement strand
AGTTAGGGCGGCTAGGAGCTGGAACCAACTTCCAAGGGAAGTGGTGCTGGCCCCTACCCTGGGGGTCTTTAAGAAGAGGCTGGATGCCTACCTGGCTGGACTCGTTTGAGTCCCATTTCTCTTTTTGGGGTTTTTTGTTGTTCTCCCACCCTGGCGGGGGGTCGGGCTAGAAGATCTACTAGGTCCCTCCCGACCCTTAATCTATGAATCTATGAATCTAGGTAGCAGTTCTGAAAGAAAATAAGTTCAGGTTGTACCAAAACAAAAGGTTTTCAATATTTTAAGCAAACTAAAAAAATTTTTAAAAATAATTTAGCCTCAAATCAAACGTTTCCATTTCTTCAACTTTTTTTATTTTCTTAACCTTTTCCTAAAACAAAGTAAATTATCAAATATAATTTTGAATTTAAACATGGCAACATTTTATTTAGAAAACGTTGCAATGAAATGATTAGATTCTTCTTATTTGTAGGGTGCAGGGTTTTTTTTTAACTGAAACAATATGTCAAAGTTGGCAAATACACATCTACAAACTGGTCAACACAAATATGCAATTCTGGCCAAAAAAAAAGAGTTTTGGCTGAAAAACACTGTCCAGCTCTGAACCTGGCATATGTCATAGAGCTAGGAAGAGAACTACATCGTTTGACTCCAGCAGTACCTTTCCTGATACACTAAACTGCAATTGATTTCAGTGGGCTTAGTTACTAAGTAAGTTGCTACACACAGTAAGTAAGACTATCAGACTCTGCGTCCTAATAAACAATTTATAAAATCAACAAAAATCCAGCCAAGAGCACTGTTCCATTATAGAAGATGGTGAGCAAAGAAAGATGATGGAGTTCATCTGAAGCCCACCGGCTGAAGTCACTGGAAAGGCTGTCACTGACTATAATAGACCGCAGGTCAGATCCTACATGAGAGTGGTCAGCGACCTTTCAGAGCTGTAGGCCAGAATAACTTGGTTTGGGTCCTGGGCAGGCCAAGGTTTTGACCCAGCCACCACTGCCACTTCTCCCTGGTCCCAGGCTACAGCACAGGTGCAGCTCCTCACAGCCCAACCCTGGCAAGGGCAAAGCTCCCTGCTGCAGACATGCTGCCAAAGTCCACCGCTGCCTCCAACACAGCTCAGTGGACTGGATCCAGCTGCCGGCCAATTTTTGCTGACCCTGGATACAAGAATCAAGTGATGGTCTAGGGTAGAATTTTTGTATAGCAAGAAGCAGCATGGCGGGCTCAGAAATCTTGGGATCACTTGTTTGGGGCTGCTGTTGACTTCCCTACTCTGTGCCTCTGTGTGCTTCCACACCTGCTGCCCATCTACTTGGCTGTCAGCTCTTCAGGGTAGACTTCTTGGTGTTTGCTGTGCTTATATGCTACCTAACACAAGGGAGCTCCAATTCAGATGCCAATATAATGCTAATAATCATAACAGGGGTGAGGATGTCAGCTGGATTCCACTGAAATGTGCTTCCAACCTTTGCTCTTTTTTTAATGGAGCTGTTTGTCTGAATAGGTTCAGTCTGGTGTCTCAGACTGGCTGCTCAAGGCATTCAGCAGAAAGGAGGGGCTATTCACTAGCTAATGGCTCAAGGTCTCGGCCTCATTGAACTTGTGGCAATGTTGTGGGCTTTATTCATGTCCATTCTCCTGCTGTTCTCTTTTCTTTTTAAAGAACAAAACTGGCCTCACAAAGAAGGGAGGGAATAGTTTGCAAAGCATCTTCCCAGTGGCCACAGCAGAGTTGCTTCTCTTCTTGTCAAATAGCATGGCAGGGCTCTGCAAGCAGCATTGAATCATAGCATGGCATGTTGTGCTGAAGCTAACTAGGGCAATTCCTACTTCCCTGCACACTAATGCTGTAAAGGTGTGCCCCTCCTTTCTATGCTAGCTCTCCCTTCCCACAAAAGGACCTCAATGTCAAATTAATAAAATCTCCTCCTGTGCACAGTTGTTTTGCTCATAGCCTGACGTTAACCATCTCTACTTGGTCCTGTGTGGAGAAACTGAAATATTTCAGAGACTGCCTTAAATTTCCTTCATAATATAGAACCATGGGTTTCAGGGCCTCTCTTGCTCCTTCCTATTCCATTGCTTGCAGCAGGTAACAAAAACCGCAGACTGCTTTCCAGTGAGTGGTGCCTGTGGCAGTTTCTCAGATGCCTTGTGAGGCCCACCACTTTCACTTCCAGTAGGCAGGTCAAGGAATGAATGTTTCTCATATACTGCACTATTTTTACAGATCAAATCTTTTATCTCTGCAGTCTGCCTACATCTCAGCGCATTTTCTTTACCTCCTGGTGGGTCTTTCCTGTTGGAGATGGATCCTGCTTCTCCAACTGACCGGATAACCTGCCTGTCTTCTTCAATGTCACTGACTCTTTTTTCGTAAACGGAGGCTCTGAAACTCACTGTTCTTCTGCTGTCTTCAGCCAGTGAGCAGTTCCCACCCCAGCAGCCACTGTGATCATAATCTGGAAAATGCAATAAAACAGAAGTGCATGATAGCAATGCCTGGCCATAGGAAATTCCAACTCTTTGCTCCTGGAAGAATCGGCCAGTGAGCACCTCATCATCTGTGTAATTGAGATCCAAGTTTGTCACCCTTAAACCCATGATGAAAAAGCTGTCAGAGTTGTACAGTATGGTCAATTATGAGAGAGGAGGTCATGCAGGATCTTCCTGGAGCAATGCATAAATCTGCAAATGCTAACCTCCTGAGCTGTACCACTGCTCCTGCGTGCAGTGAAATGAATGGAAAACCTGCCACAGATTTGAACCAGGCCTGAAATGAAATGTGCAAAGAGTGGGATGAATTAGCCGACAATTTAAGGAGCTTTGTTGTTTAAGAGCATGGGCTTTCAGGAGTGACAGTATAAGAGGCTGCAGTCAAGGCATTAGGTGCCAGTTTGGAGTATTTAGTTACGAAGTCCTGTTCCATATCTTCAAAGGGGCCTTGAAATGCAGGATGCTGGAGATTGCATAATATTCTCCCCCTACCATTACTTCATCTGCTTACAGTCATGTGAAGTTATTGCAGGTAACGACACTCTTCATTCACTCCCTTTGTCCTGATGCTGCCAATGGATAGGGAAGAAGCCAGGCAGGAACCCTGAATAAAAGGAAGCTAAGAGATCTAAGACCCCTGTGGTTCCAGAAGAGCTCCTGGGAGGGAATGGGGATAGAGGCTTCCTGTGAAACAGCTGGAATGACACTGAGAATATCCTCCAAAGCTGTTGCTTCTCTAATGAACTCCCAGGTGCCCCAGGGTCCTGGTAACCTCTGGCTGCAGATGTGAACAGTGGTGCATGGCCATGTCTTGGAACCCATGAGCAACTGGCTCCCGAACTGGGTATGCATGGACCTATCTTGGATTGAGTACAGCTCTGGTGAGTCCCTGCTACCGTGTGGAAGTATTGCTCAGCACCCAGCTAGTTATATCTGCTCATGGCTGCAGAGGGACAAAGGGAATGAGAGAGCACAAGGAAATTAATATCTGGAGTGGGGAAGTTCCAACAGACTGGTATGAGCCTCTTCCCAGACCCCAGAGGGAATAATTGTGCTGGTGGCTTCCAGCATCCTAACAGCTGCCTTGGGCTTTGGCAGCCACTACCCCACCCATTCCCATCCTGTGTTTTTCTCTCTGCTAAATGACAGGCAAATAGACTGAGAGCTGGGAAGAGGTCCCAGGTGCTGCCAGGGCTTCAGCTGCTTTTGCTGGCAGGGCCTGTCACTTGTTATCTGCATAAATTAGCCGTCTGAAGACACTGGAGTAGGAGAGCACTGGGTGGGTGGGAGGCGAAGCCAGCACTGTCTGTAGTTCCTGTATCCTGATTCTAGACACAAAATGTCCTTGCTCTAGGCAGAGCCATCATTCACTCTTCACTTTGCTCTGATGCATAGCAAACCCCCTCAGGGCCTTCAAACCAAAGGGGCTGCTGCGTGTTTTCAGGAAAGGAGTTTGCTGTCTCATGGAGTGGAAAGGTTCCTGGCCTCTTCCATTTGGAGGCCCTTTTGTTGCCCCATGGCTCTGTGTTAGGGCATTTAAGAAAGTTGAGCCCATTTCTACATGTGTAAGAAGGGGTGCTGTTTGGCCCATTTTGTATTATATCCAGTGATGCTGAAGGCTGTGGGGTGAGTGAAATTGGTAAAAATTTGGAAAGAAATGTAAAATAAGCCCAGACTCCAGACTAGCTTACAAGGAGCATGCTTAAGTATCTGGTCAAAGCTCAGGAGAGATGGGTAGTGATCTTGGGGAAATCACTTGATCTCTGTGTCTAAATTCCTCACCTACCAAATGGGACCATAGCCACTTATTGTGTCTGGCTTGTCTATTTAGGTTTTCACTCCTTTGCTAAGCACTCCCTTAGCCTGAGCATGCATCGTGCCTTGCACTGTGGGGGCCTGATTGCTGCCTAGAGCCTGTACGCACTATCGTAGCACTGCAAACTGCTCCTGAGAAAGGTGCTTTGTAGAAACACAACACCGTTAGAATTTGCTAATGCAGAAGCAGCATGGGGTTTACACTTCCAGCTCATCTGTCTCATGCAACTATAGCCTGGCTGGACCAGATAAGTGAAGATGCTTCTCTGGTGGCCTCCATCTTGCCTGAAACACTGAAGACTGGGCCAGGGATTGCTACAGCTAAGAAGTACAGCCCAGACTATAGAGCTAGTGCTATCTGCTACTGCTGTAACAGGCATGCATCCTCTAAGGATGAGGCACAGAGGAAGACCATACACTAATCAGGAGTCACTATAGTTAAGTATCATCCTAACGCATATCACACCATCCCATTCCATCTTCTACTTCACAACCTGAAACAGATGCAAAAAAAATAGACTTTCTGGGGGAAAATGTGTCTTTTAAATGGTCTTCCTTTAGCATTCACAGCATGAATGACCATTTTGCTCAGAACTGGAACATTTTTGACCGGATCTGGAGCCGATTGAAAAATGAGGGTGAAGATTGCCATTGGAATCCGGAAAACTTCAACCAGCTGTGTAACCTGAAACCATGAGGCAGTAAGAAATATTTATGAGGATTGTTATTAATCTTGTACATTATAGTAGTCCCTACTCCTTCACCAGGACTTCTTAGTGGTGGTTGTTGCACAAATGCACAGCAAACAGAAAAGCTGACATTCCACATATGACACAAGCATTCAGTTTTATATTGCTTTCCTTCCTGTTGCATAAATTGCTAATTTTGTCCCCTGGAGGCTAGTTCAATTCACCTTAAGAAGAGAGTCACACTTTCTGGCTGGGTCCAACTCTATTTTATTGCTTGCAAGCAGACCGACAGAGGAGCTTGTTGCTCAGATCAGTGTCGACTCTAAACAAAGCGTGTGTGCGGCTTTTATTGAGCTAGCATTTTTTTCAGTTGGCATGTTACATTTTGATTGGTCATTACAAAACAAAACTTGGGCAACATGTAAGACATGTGCAGTGGGCCATCCTGTACCATGTGGGTGGAAAATTACAGAATGCAGGGGCTGACACTAGAACAAGGAACGGTTAAAGAAGGAGAAGTGTGTCTAGTTTTGCTACATTCCCTTGAGATAACCCCTCCCCTCCTTCCTGAAGGCTTCTCAGGAGCCCTATTGCCTGGCCTGGAAAATGAACTCTGAAATGTTTCATTTGGGGTCTGCTTGGTACCGACTGGGGACTGAGATCTGAACTGGCCTTTACGTGTATTGGGGCCAGTACTGTAATCTGAATTTAGCAGAACCACTACCAAGGACAGCCAGGGCAGTGGGCTCCCTGGCACAGGCAGGTGTGATGTATTCCAGTGAGCAGGGGGAAAGTGGACTGAAACAGGAAGGGGAGCTGTTGCCATAGCAGCCAAAGACAGGGAGCTGCAGGTGAAGCTGGATTTCCCCTCCTTATTTTAACCCCAATCTGGGACCTTTAGATTGGAGGCAATGAAGCAGGAGCTGCTGATACCCCTTCTGCTGAACACAGAACATCTCCCCTCGTTGCGGCCATTAGCAGCAGTCACCGAGGCACACTCCTTCCGTTTTCCTCCACTGGGCCAGGGGCATTGCTTTTGCCAGGTCTCTGCAGGGGTTTATATGTCTGATTCTTATCACTGGAGACTCCCTCCTCTCTGGCTCTCAGGGCACCTTGCTGTTGTCTGCTTGAGCCCATCGCTCATGGTTTTCCCTGATGAAAAATATCGATGGGAACTGAGTTTCATATACCTTCAAAAAGAAGAAATCAGATGGAATCAATCACTGCCTCTCCCCATCTACCTGCACTTGTCAGGGCTCCTGGTTAACCCTTCAGTGCACAGAGTAAACTGTGCAGATCCCGTCCTAGGCTGGCTAAATCTCCCTGCCCATCAGAGCAGTGATTGCAATGCAGGACACGTTCCTGCTAGCATAAGTACCAATAAGCAGTGAAGCTGCAGACCACAGGCCTCAAGCACAAGTACATACCCAACATCTGGGGCAGGCTCGCTGCTTTTTTTTGCTGCTATCTGTATCAATGATAAAAACTGTTTAAGCAGCAACATTGGTTGTAGCCTGTTCTTCTTGAGATGAACACTGAGCAGCTCTATGGGGAAGGAGCACTGATGCCCAGCTCAGTATTATTACATATCTTATTACTGGAGCTTTGAAATGAACTCCCTGTCCCTGGCTGTCAGTGTTCACAAACGTTCCTTTACCCAACCTCTATCAAGAAATGTCACATTTGTGAGACTGTAAGACATTTCTGGAAAACCCTCAACTAACATCCTGTTCATTAAGGTGGGGAATAATTGCCTTTGGTTTGTTCCAAGACAAGTTGGCCTTTTCAGTTTGCAATTGAAATTTCAATGGCAGCCACTATGAGCGCAGAAGAAATTTAGAGAAAGCAACAGGCAGGTGTAGAAGTAAAAAAAATAAAAACTCTTATTAATGATCCTACAGCTGCATCTCCTAGTTTCTCTCTCCCATAGGAGCAGTGGGTGGTCATTAATTGTATCAGGGCATCACATGGCAGATGTACACCCCGCTCTGCAACTGGAGACTTAGAGAGGCTCTGGCATGTGAATGTGGTAAACTTCAAACAATTGATCACATAGTAAATGACTGCTCAATATATTCTTTTCCTGGAGGAATAAGAAAATGTCATATGGCATCTCTGCCAGCTCTTGACTGATCATCAAAATTCAGTCTTGGATTATTGTTATTCCTATTCTCTATAGAAGATAAAAAGTTCACACTTGTATCTCTTCTCTGATGCCTCCCAGTCTGCCTGTGGTTCCTTCCTTCACCTCCACACAAAGGCTCAGTGTAGCGGGTTTGGTGTTAACTAGCCCCACACTCAGTCTTTCAGTGTCCTTTACAGGCTCACAGCCTCTGTTTATTGTCCTTACTCCTCCAGGCAAATCCCAACATAAGCCATATATATTCAGTCTCTGATGAACTCGAGGTCCCTCCACCCCAGTGGTCATCTTCACATTTGCAGGCTAACTCTCAGGATAACAGCACTCCAGACATGGTCTATGGGCTCCACCATGAGCTGACCCACTGGCTGTCTCCCTCTTGGTTCTCCACTCACAGGCTCTTAGCTGTCTGCCTGTTTCTAGCTCCTCTACCTAGGAACCTAACTCTCCCCCTGAGTTCTCCCTGGCTCCCCTTCCTGGGAGCCTTTTATCTTTCTGCCAGCTTATTATCTCTCTCAGCTGGCCCCATTAACTAAGCAGCCTGCAGTCACCCCTTACAGCCATCAGATGGGCTGTAATCCTTGCAAGCCTGCAGACTGCTTCCAGGCTTCTTGAGCTAGCAGTCTTCCCCCAGGCTCCTTGAGCTGGTAGCCTGCCACATTGCTACACTCAGTAACGTCTTGCCAGATATCCCTACACCAGAGCACAATCTGATCCTCTCCTCTGGCAGGACTGGGGAATACCACTTGCATTGCACCCACACTTTTGCTTGTGATTAAATGTTACCTCCTACATATGAAATGCTGTTAAGGCAGGGGTGTCCACACATTAAAGCAGGAAAAGATGAGCTAAGTGCCCTCTAAGCATCTCAAAGTTATGCCTCTTCAGGAGAGGATTATCTCCAGCTGCTGTTTCATAGTTTCATAGTGCCTAGGGTCCTAAACAGATCATCAGGTCCGACCCCCTGCCCCGGGCAGGAATGGGCGCCGGGATCACATCACCCTAGCCAAATACCTGTTCAGCCTCCTCTTGAAGACCCCCAAGAGCACCACCTCCCTTGGGAGCCCATTCCAGAGCCTGGCAGCCCTAACTGTAAAGCAGTGTCTCCTCATGTCCAGCCTAAACCTTCTCTCTAACAATTTGTGGCCATTATTCCTAGTAACCCTGGGTGGTGCCCGGGGGAACAGAGCCTCACCCAATTTTCACTGATCCCCCCTGGTGAGTTTGTAAACGGCCACCAGATCCCCTCTCAGCCTTCTCTTGTGCAGGCTGAATAGATTCAGGCCCCACATTCAGAACTGGACGCAGTACTCCAACTGCAGCCTGACCAACACCATATAGAGAGGAAGGATAACCTCCCTGGACCTGCTTGTGATGCATCTGTAGCTGCACGACAAGGTGCGGTTAGCCTTACTGACCGCTTCCTCACATTGGCGGTTCATGTCCATCCTGGAGTCAACAATGACTCCAAGATCCCTTTCTGCCACGATGTTGACAAGAAGGGTGTTCCCCAGTCTATAGGTGTGTTGCTGGTTCCTTCTCCCTAGATGCAGCACCTTGCAGTTGTCTGTGTTGATTTCCATCCTATTCTGTAACCTGTCTAGATCTAGCTGGATTCTGTCCCTCCCCTCCAGCGTTCCCACCTCGCCCCACAACTTGGTGTCATCAGTGAATTTGGACAGCGTTCTTTCCACACCCACATCCAGCTCACTGATAAAGATGTTGAGCAGTACAGGCCCCAGGACTGAGCCCTGTGGGACTCTGCCCTCCAGGTCAAAAACGACTCATCCAGCACCACTCTCTGGGTGAAACCATCTAGCCAATTTGGCACCCATCTAACTGTGTAGGCATCAATGCTGCAGTCACCTAGTTTTTTTAGGAGAATGTGGTGGGAAACAGTGTCAAAGGCCTTCTTAAAGTCCAGGAAGACGACATCCACCTCAACGCTCTCAGTGTTAGGCAGCTCATGTTGCAGTAATGTTGGTCTGCTTCAACAGACTTCAATGCAGGTTTCCCTTGCTTTATGTGGGTTCTGTATGTGTGAATTTGCTCTTATGCGATATCCCTTTTTATACCAAAAATTTATTATATGCAAGGTAAATTCACTCTTATGTGATCGGTGTGGTGGAAGCCCACAGTCAGCTGTTTTGTGCAATGCATTGTGGGAGTGACATGCACCAAAATATAGTCTCCTGTGTGGATCTGTGCCCCTCACTCATTGTCTGTGACATGTGCTTCGGTAGTTGACATCCCCATTATGATAGTGCCCTGTGCTTGTGTGTACTGGCTGCTGCTGGTGAGTACCAAAATTGTCTTGTAAAAGTGGTAGAAATGGGTCTGGGGGTCAACACAGTCAAGGTCTTGGAACCTATCCCTATTTGTTACATTGTAATGTGGGTTCCCTTTATGCAAATTAGATTTATGTGCTGTTTTCCAGGAACACATGTACAGCATAAAGCAAGGGAAGCCTGTATCAGCAATTTGTAGTCCTTCAGTATCCCAGGATGTACTGCTCTCAGCCCCCATAGATAATAATCGAGAATTTTACTTCCCCAGACTGACAAAGACTCAGGGAGACCCAGACAGCCATGAGGGAGTGGGGAGCCACTAGGGTGAAGAAGGGGTGATCAAGGAGCTGCTGCAAGTAGGGCTGTGCAAAACAGCACCATTTCGTTTCACCTTCCATTTCACCATTTCAAAGGAACAGTATTTTGGCTTTCATTTTGAAGCACTGTTCCATTTCGTTTTGTCAAAACTGTTTCGCTGTTTCGACGTGTTTTGATGTTTCACCCATAGGCTATAATGGGGAATCATGAAAATCATGATAACGAAAATGCCTATAACTTTGTCATTTCTTGCCTGATTCCAATGAAAATTGCAGGGATGGTAGCCCCGTCTAAGTTTCAAGGAGATAGGTACAGTGGTTTCTGGGAAACTGCGCCTCAAACTGCTAACAAGCAAAACTCATATCACTTGCTGGCAGCGGCAGCCTGCTGTCATCCCGCATGCAGATCTGGGGGCCTATGCCCCCTGGGAGGGCTGCAGGGCTGTGCCGGACTCTTCCTGGGGGGCATGGGCCCCCAGATATGTATGCGGGATGACAGCAGGCTGCTGCTGCCAGCTGGGGCCATTGCCAGCACCAGCAGCAAGTTTCCTGGGTTGCTCCCAGCCGGTGTCCCAGCCAGCAGCAGCAGCCCACTGAAACCCTGCACACAGATTGCGGGCCCGCGCCCCCTAGTAAGAGCTGAGGAATTGATCATATAGCTGAGAGAAGTGATCAGAGAGCTGAGGAATCGAAGAGGGAGCTAGATGTCAACAAGAGAGCAGTCCTTCCCCCCTCTTTCCCCTCCCTCTCCTTAGTTTCTGTTTAGCTGCAGCAAGCCCGGCTTTGAAACTCGAAACATTTCAAAACTTTTGAAACGTTTTGAGTGTACTCATTTCATTTCAAAGCTGTTTCAAAGCCTTTTGTTTCATTTTGATTTCACTGTTTTGAGCTCAAAACGCATTGAAACAGCTTTGAAACGAAATACCTGTTGAAGTTTCGCACAGCCCTACTGGAAAGCTACAGGGATCCTCTGGAAAGCCAGAGATTCAGGCAGCCACAGGGAAAACTTGGCAGCTCCTAGCCACACCTCTGCTTGCCAGCTTGCTAGTGGCATGGCAGAGCCTATGTACCTTAGAGAGGGTTCTCGTATACTTCTTTTCTCTACACATCATTAATGTGGTGGAGCCACATAACTTTATCATTGATGCTTGCCAGGCCCTCATCCTGAGTGTGCGAATGTGCTGCACATGTGAGGAGGTAGTCAGCAGTCGGTGGTACATCGCTGCACTCGCATGTCGGACTGTCCTTTAAGCCAGTCTTAGAGTGTCCAGCTCCAGCATTAAAGTGCCCAGGTCCAAAGTTAATCCTGTTTAGTTTAATCCATAAATTGTGGGGAAGATCATACCCAGGTGGATAGTGTGTTGGGTTGCTCATGAAGCACTTGAGATGAATATCAGGCTCATCCCACTGTTTGTGATTGTGTTCAAGTGCCTATAAAGCACTAACCTACCAACCTTAGAGAGGGTATTAACCTTTAACATATGACTGCTCACAGCACGTGCTAACTTTAATACCACCTACTATTTCTTAGAGTTAGCATGTGTGATCTGTATCATATAAGTACACCCTTTGTGTCCCTGCTTGGCTCATTTGAAGCATGTGGTGCCCTCAGTATGGTCCTTTCTGTGTGATCAACCAGTTTTATGTCACAAGCAATGGGACAATAGAAGAGCCCAGCAGTTTAGGGTAACTGTTAACATTAAAGCTTTGGTCGCACTGCACCTTGCAACGGTGCGTAAGTCATTAATGATGGAATGGGGCAAGCAGTCTATTGTGTAGTTACTAGGCCTGTGCGAAGCTTCAGGTGCTGATTTGATTTGGCCTGATTTGGCAGCCAAATCTCCAAATCCAAATTGAATCAGGAGACCAACTAAAAGGTCCAAATCGATTCAAAGCTCTCCAAATCAATTTGGAAAAGATTCATAGAGCTTCAGAGATTCAGGCAGTCCTCTCACTGCCACACGGAGCTAGACCCAGACTCTGTGCTGGTAAGTAGGGGGCAAGGGAGGGGGGGCTTGAGGAGGGGGGAGGAGACCATGGGGGGACCCCTGCCAGGCCACGTCCCCTGCCTGCTCCCCCGTCCCCCTGAGCACCCCCCGCCTGCTGTCTCAGCTTCCTCCCTGTTCCCCATGGCTGCCGTGCCTGGCCCTAGCTCTTTAAAAAAAAAGTCCCCGCTGACTGGCTGCTGCCAGGTGGGGGGCTATCCCGCTGCCCCACATTGCCCTGCACTGCATAGGGAGCTCTGCCACGAGCCCCTAACCCTCCCTCCCATGGCTGCCCCACACAGCCCAGCTCCTAAAAAAAAAAAAAAAGCCCTGCACTCACTGGCTGCTGCAGCGGCCTCGGGGCTTCTGAGGGCTCATGGCGGAGTCCCCCATGCAGCCCAGGACAGTGGGGGGGAAGCAGGGATTGTGCCCCGCCAGGCAGCAGCTGGTGAGCATGGGGTTTTTTTAAAAAAGAGCTGGGAGGGTGGAGGAGCCATTGACAGGGCTGAGAGAACGGGCAGGGGATGGGGCCAATTCAGAGATTCGGCTGATTCAGTGGTGGACAAATCTCCAAATCAGATTTGGCCAAATTGATTTGGGACAGTGATTCAAATCATCTAATCAAATCACTGTCCCCTGACTCGGCCAAATCCCAAGCGAATACTAGCCGCTTCGTGTAGGCCTAGTAGTTACACTGTTGGCAGGCACAGTTCTGAGGGTGTGGGTATGAAAGGCTCAGGCCATGGTATGACATAAGGGGGACATGCAGTGTTATAGGCAGTGCCTTCCATTGGCTTTGTTTGTGAATCAGGTGTCCTGCACTGTATTCGTCTCATTGTATTGCAGTTAACAAGTATTTATTATTGGGGCAATGCTTTGGAAAGCCACTCGGACTGGGGCCCCAATGTACTAGGCCTTGTACAGATATAAGACAAAAAGACAGGGCCTGCCCAATCATGAGCAACCTGTGATCTGATCAAGTTGCTTCACTTGAGCACCTCTTAGGGTCACATCCTATTTAGTATTGGATACCTAAGTGGATTTAAGTCGCTAACTGCAATCTATTCTATCCCACTTGTGTTCTTGAAAAACAGTTATTATCAGGGGTGGGTGAGCCCACCTGTTTGCTGCTCTGCAGCTTAGTCTTAAGGTGAAGATGACTGTATATTTCAAAAATAGGCACATTGATGTTTTATGCAGAGTAGAATAGGATCACACATGTGGAATACGATTTAATTTCTTGCAACTTACAGGACCTTTTGCATGAATCTGGAGAGACAAACCCCCAAATCCAGTTCACTCTCAGGTTTTATCCTCACTGCACACAGCAGGCCAACACTGCCACTGAACTATTAGGTGACCTTGGTCATATCATCTAACATCCCTGTGCCTCTAGTTTTCTATCCCACCCTTTGTCTGCTTAGAACAAACTCTATAGAGCAGGGATGCACTATCCTAGTCCTGAGATAGCATCTACCAGGTCCCCACTGAGACCCTACAGAAATATAATGATAAGGTTATGATTTTTTAATGTCTAAATGCAGAAGTTGGACAAACAATGGTACAATCTGTTTGCTAAAGTGTTAATAATTTACGAGGATAAATTAATGGCTTGAAAAATTACATATACATATATTTTTACTCTTCTTCCTTTGGACAAGTGTTTTCCATGTAAGCCAGGTAATATGAGGAACAAGGTGCCTGTAGACATGCATGACATCTGCTCCAGTGCGCTGTAATTAGCACACTTCAGCAGCCTCAGCATCTCACACACTCAGCATCCACAAGCTTCAAAATGGTGGTGGGAGCACTTTAACTAAAGCTTGTTGAATGAGCTTTAAAGCACCATTTTGAAGCACAGGATGCTAAATACACATGATGCGGTAGGTGCTTTAATTAAAGGTGCTTCCAACAGCTCCACAAAAGTTCATTTATAGTGTTTGGGCTTGACCAGGAGAGAGGCATCACAAGCCTAGAAGAAGGGTCATTGTGGGGGAAGTTTTGGAGCTGCCTCAGGCTGAAATTTGGATCCCCACAAATTTCAGCCTAGAGATGGGAGGTCTCAGGACTCCACCCTCAGTAGTCATACACATATTGTCCTGCTTGGACTGGCAGAGGGGGCTTAGATGGGGAACAGGCTTTTATCCTCCTCTGAGACCTGCCATTAGAGGGCCACAAAGATCCAGCATCTCTTAATCCAGGTCACACACATACAGCTTGCACAGAAGAGCTTTGTGAGCATCCCGCCTGTCAAGTAGCTAATCAATATTCAGCTCAAAGCAGGAAACACGTCCCTGGAAAAAGCATTGCTTCTAGCTAAAATCATGCTCTCCCCAGTCAGTCAATTCATTTGGACCCACCTGCCAACAACACTTGGGATGAGACCTTTGCATCATAATCTCCCACTCAGCTTTGTTTTGTTTCAGTGTGTATGTATGCTAATTTGTTAGCAAGGCTGTGAATACTGGAAAGACTGAAAAGCAAAAGGGAGGGGACAGGGAATTCGTAATGTGCCTGAAAAGAGCACTTGGTCATTAAAAATGAGCTAGCAAAGAGATGACAAGAATGAAGCTTGGACCTCGCTAGCCAATACCTTTTCTGAGAATTGCCAACCCTTCGACTATTTTACTAATTTCTATCTGCAAAGTCTGTGGCTCCTGGTTGAAACCTCTGAGTAACAAGGACACTACCTTCAGCCCTGTCAGCAACTCCCTTTTGGACTTCAGTCCTGTTAAAGAATAATCCCCCCCCCCACTCCCAGCAAATATAGCCTTCACCTCACCCCCAAGGCAGAGGCAAACTTAAATAGTCCTGATGGAAACCCGATGAGGGATGGGGAGAGTCCAGAGGTGCAGCCAGAGAGTATGTGTTACTGCATCCATAGGTAATACAGGTGAATACACTGGGCCCTCATGGGGATGTCTGATGTGGTTACAAGCTCCCTGTCAGCTGCCTCTCAGGAATCACTCAGACCTAGAGTAGAGGTAAGCTGGATGGTGCTAAGCTCCGACTAGCATGAGGTGGCACAACTGCACTCATGTGCCCAGCACTTTGACTTCTACAGGCCAAGAGCTCCTGCTAGACCATCCCAAACACAAACACCAGCACCAAAGAGAGGGGGTTGCCCATCAGGATTCCCACGCAGCAAGCCTGGTGCACCACCCAAAGCACTGCAGCAGAAAGGGCCCATCTCTCCTCCTCCACCCTGCTCACCGATTCCCCACTTTTTGCTCTTGCCTAGCTGCCGAGAGGGGACACTGAAGAGAGGCAGGACGGAAGTGAAAAATGTGTATTTCTTAATGAAATATTAAAAATGCCAGTGTATTTCTTTGCTTCTACTTTCTTCCCCACTGTTCTAACAAGCAGCTTTTACCCTCATTTGTCATGTACTGAAGTTTGATGCGATTCTCTCTTTACCATGTGTAAAGCAGCAGAGCCCTCCTAGGCTGTGCTATTGACAAAATGCTGTGATTAAAAGGCTGGGTTTTGTTGTTGTTTATTTGGGCAGAAATGATTTCTCTTCCATTGCTCAGAAATACTTCATTTAAAAAGTGAATGGCAGTACCGGGGAAAGGAGGTGGTCTATTTGAATCCCAAGGAATGGTGAGCAGAGCCCAGGAGGAATGCAAGGCCTGCTTCCTCACTGGAGTAATGGGCTGGGGGATGGGTGCAACAGCAGAAGCCAGGAAATGGGAATGAGGGAATCAATGGTGAATGAGAGCTGGGGAATCTGAGCACTGAGCTAGCTGCATGAATCCTTCCTTGGAATCAGCCACTGACTCCTTGAACTCCTCCATGGGGCAGTGTTTACTTTCTGGGGCACTTTGCCCTGCAGCTCTTATTCCCAACCATCTTCTTTCTGTGGGCATCCTGTAGCGGGGTACGTCAGGAGAAAGGCTACTGCTGCTCAGAGTGGTAAAACACGTTTTCAGCCCCGGGAAGTGTTGGTCCTGGATGGTGTCATGATATGATGACATGGCACAAACAAGCTGAGAAAGCTGGCTTGCTTTAGCTCTCAAGGGATGAGTCTAACTGACTTGTAACGGGGGGCCTTCTCAGGGCCGATTTTACCTTTGGCCCACCCACCTGTTCTGGGCCAACCACCCACCTTCTCACCCGCTATGCCTTGTTGTTAATTTATTAATGATCTTAATTAGGTGGGAGGCTGCCCATTTCTTGCCCTGATGCCAGGGGGTGCTGGTTGCGGCTCCATAACTCCCCTACACCACAGCCCATGCCTTGCAGTTGGCATCTGCTTGTGTTAATCACGCCAACCCCACACTAGGCCCTCAGAATCCTCCTATCAGGACCCCTCCATTCAGGAGGCCTACCCCACCGTCATTCAGGAGATCTGGCTCTGTGAAATCATTCCCCGCCCCCAGTCTCAGGCGTGGTCCTCCTGGGACCTTTGGCCATACAGGCCCTGGCCTCACCTCCAAGGCCAGTCGGAAACTCCAGGCCCTCCTAGCTCTCGTGTCCTTCATAGTGGCCCCCTGGCCCTTTTAAGTGTCCTGGTCCTGGTCCTGGCCCTGGCCCCAGCATTGACCAGTTGAGTGTACTCTCTCAATCAGGTCTCCTAGTCTCTAGCCCCACTATCTCTTGGGGTCTGCCCTCTAGGCCCTACTAGCAAGTGACCCACCCACTCATGGGAGCTGGGGTTAAGGCGCCCCGACCCACCTTTCATTGGGGTGGTAACCGGCCTGGCATTTTCTGGGGGCTCCCGCACCACTGAGAGCCCCACCGGGCCACTCACTCCCAGCAGGGTGCAGTTTTAGGTCATGCTCAGGACAAGGAGCCTCCTAGCCATTACCTACAGCTCCTCCCTTACCTCCAGGATGATTTTTTTGAAAGACATTTTAAACAGATAAAAGCAGACAGTCTAAAATGACCCCAACAGAGGCCTCCCAGAAACAATTGCAACATATCATGTTTGTATTATGTAATCCTTGGAAATGTTAACTGACATCATATTCAACTTCAGTTAGACTGCAGCCAGTATCAGCCAGCATGACACAGAGGTATCTATCAAGAACAAATTACACTTTGCTTCTTACATACATACAGGTTCAACCATCAGTACATAAACCAGAAAAACAAGTTCAGCACAAAATCACCTCTCCCCTCTGTATCCCATACACACTGCCAGAATGGGTGGGTGAGGGCTTAGGTTGAGTTTAAGGTAAGGCACTTATCCCTATGCAGGGCTGGAACAACCCCCTGAAGTCCAGCCCTTGCCACAGCTTTGCATCCCGCCTTCAGTCGTATCTCTTTCCTGTTAGCGTCAACAGCAAATGCACTTTCCATAGTGCTACATTGGTGCATGTGATCAATGCCCCCCCCCCCCCCCCCCCCCCCCCCCCCCCCC
>NW_017728996.1:47673084-47674273 GCF_001723915.1 Gavialis gangeticus | reverse complement strand
ATCCATCCCCTCTGATAATCCACATAAAACGTTTGAGGGTGATCCCCGTTCCCCTTCCCATATGCTTCAAGTAGGTGGCTACCTGTCCCCACACCCGTTGTGCGTAAACAGTCCCACAGCATGTGTGGCACCAACTTGGGCTCATTGCAGAGCTGCCTTGGGCACTTGGGAGACTGCAACATCCCCCAGCAATAGAGCACCTGTCATACTGGCAAAGCATTTTGCACAGCCCTCCACATCAGCGCCTCGTGCTCCCCTTTCCACACCCTAATGACTTGCTCCAATCTCAGCTCCCCCACATCTGTCATCCTCTGCCTCCCCCTCATGAAATTAAAGACTCTTTTGGCATCCCCCAGCCTTTAAGCCTTCCCTCGTAACAAGAGTTCCAAGTTGTGCATAAGGGAATGACATCTGCCAAGCCCATGCCCCTCTTCACCCGCTCCCAGACAGCCCCATCCTTTGTAGTAGTCTTCCCACCTGGAACCTGCACAAGTTGGAAGCCATCCCCGGTGCTCCCCTCACCACCATCTTCAAGATGTGCACATAAACAAAAACCTTCAAGTTGGGGAAACTGCATCCCCCCCCCAACCCTTCCTCCTTATATAGCTCTGTCCAAGCCACCTTCTTGGTCTTGCCCCCGCAAAAAACAGGCACAAGGCCCACTGGATCCGCCAGGCCTGTAGCCAGGATGGGGGGGGTACACCATCCCCATGTACAAAATCATCAGCAACAGGCAATGTTTAATTACCTGCACCTTCCCCCTCAATGAGGAATCTCGTGCGCCCCACAACCCCACCGTCTGTTTCACCCTCCCCCGCAACACATCCCATGCCCGTTTCCCTTTCCCCTGGGTATCCATCCAGATGCCCAGTACCTTCAGTTCCTCCCTTTCCACCTGCAATCAGAGATTCCCCAGATCTCCCCAATTCCCAACCACCAAGATAACTCTTGTCCATGTTCATCCTTGCCCTGGATACCTCCCCAAACTCATTTGCGTGCTTCACCACTCTTCCCAGGGACTTGTCATCCCTTACCACACACATCATGTCATCCATGTATTAAGAGAATTTAATTTCCCCCCCTTGGTACTCTAACCCCACTGATCACCCTATTCCCCCCCTGATCCACTGTGCCAGAGGCTCAATGGTGCAAACAAAGAGCCCTGGTGACAGTGGACACCCTTGTCTCA
>NW_017728996.1:47657554-47672698 GCF_001723915.1 Gavialis gangeticus | reverse complement strand
TCTCAACACTCCCAGAATTTTGCTTTCTGTCAATTCCTTTATCAGCTCCTCCCCCTCTTCCTCCCCCACCTTTGCTTCCAAGCCCCCTCCAGACCATCCAGGTGTTCCCACCCCACCGCTTTCTTGCGAAACAAATCCCCATAATATCTGGTCACCTCCCGCAAAACCCCTTCCGCAT
Source organism: Gavialis gangeticus (assembly GCF_001723915.1). Taxonomy (NCBI): domain Eukaryota; kingdom Metazoa; phylum Chordata; order Crocodylia; family Gavialidae; genus Gavialis; species Gavialis gangeticus. The sequence goes on along the minus strand of NW_017728996.1, from coordinate 47,672,520 downwards.
CCTCCACCCTCCCTCCGTTGGCCACGTGAGCCGCCCCCATCACTTGCTTCTTCCTTTTTTCACACAAGGCGAAAAACCACCCCATTCCTCCCCCTCATCCACCCTCTCCACCTTGGCCAGAAACATCCGCTCTTTCATCCTGCTCCGGAACCAATTTTGCACTCCCTCTCTTGCACTTTCCCATTCTCTTTTAACGGCTTCCCCCCCCTTCAACTTTTCCCACAAAATCTGAACTTCCCCCTAACTCCTTTTTCCACTGTGCCCACCCCCTCCCCATGCTATCGAACCACTCCCACACGTGCCCCTTAATTTTGCACCCACCAGTCCCACCACGTTGGGAAAAAGGGTTGCAAGGTTTGCCACTGGTGGTACGCCCTTTGAAAGGCATAGCATTCTTGGGTATCATCCAATAAGAAAACGTTACATTTCCATACCCCTTTCCCCTGTTTGAACCCCTGCCCAACACCCACCTCCACCCACAAGACACGATGATCCAAGAAGCTTACATCAACCAGTCGCTTGCTATGGATTTCCATCCCCTCCAACACCAAGACAAAGTCAATTCTTGATTGCCCCCTTCCACCAGGATCCACTCAAGTAAACTCCCCCATCCCTTCCCAAACATCCTGGAGCCCCTCGTCTTCAATCCATCCCCTCAGCCATCTCCCAGTGCTATCCATCCCCATCTCAATCTGCCCACCCTCTTCAATAATGCAATTAAAATCCCCCAACACAATCCATGGTCCTCCACCTCCCACATACATCCCCATTTTGTGAAAGAAGCACACCCTCTCCATTGAGGCATATACGTTATATCATCACATCCACGCCCTCAGCTTCCACCACTGCTTTCTGCATCACATTCATGCCAAGACCTCTTCCAAGACCTGCAGGTCTTTGAATTTCAAGCCTCCTCCCTTCCCAGGAACCCCAATCCCACAGTTTTTGTTCTTGTTGGAACCCCCCCCCCCTCCACCATGACAGTCCCACCCTCCATCGCTTCTCCAAGTATTTATAATTCCTCCCCCATGGTATCCTGCATTCCTGCAAGCCCAACACTTGCGTACCCAAGCCTTGTAGGGTTCTGTGCATTTCTGCCTCCCGTACAGACTTCTTACGTTTAATGATGCCCAAGATCAGAGCCATAACAGCCATTTTCCAAGGAGAACCCTGCATCATGTCTCATCTGTCTGCTACTTAACTCTGAAGCATCTCCCTCCACTTTTCACATCCGGTAGCCCTTGCAAAGTGTTCAATCACAGTTGGGCTCAGGAAACCAACACCTTCCTCCCCATCTCATCTATCCACGGGCAGCTCCCCACTCTTTCCCACCTCTTTTCCAAGTGCTCCCCCTTCAGTCTCGCGGAACTTCTCCCCTTCCTCCTCTACCCTCTTTCTTTGGCTTTGCATTACGCTTCTTCTTTCTTTTAACTGATCCAGGCTCTTTCCCCTTATCCCCAGGTAGTTCCAGGTCCATGCCCACTGGCTCAGACTCTTATGCCCCTTCTCCCTCGCTCTGGTCCTCTTCCATCTGTGGCTCTTCTTCTGACTCTGTCAGCTGACTGGCTGCCTCAATCACGTTGTCTCTCTGCTCTGCTTTTGATGTTTCCTCGACTATAAAGCTGTCCATGTCCAGATGGCTGGCCTCCACATCCCGTGGATCTTGCTCGCTCCTGTCCTCCGCTGCGTGTGGCTCACGTGCCTTGTTTGCATAGGAAAGTGGGCACTGGCACTGCAGGTGCCCCTTGCCTCCACACATGGTGCATTTCAGCTTCTCTTTACAGGCTTTGGCCCAGTGCCCCATGTCACCACACCTGTAGCAAGTGGTCAGGCTACAGAAGGCAGCTAGATGCCCCTCCAAGCCACACCTGTTGTAGAGTTTAGGCTGGCCATGATAGGCTAGGTCACCCCTGTGGGGCCCTATCAACACCACAGAGGGCAGGACTACCCTGGATCTCCATGCCTGGAGATTTTGCCACTGGTCCAAGACACGCTCACTATCCAGGATCTTTTGGACCTACCCTTCTAGCCACCCCTTTACATCTTTGGGCTCTAAGTCATCTGTGTACATTTTAAAGTACAGCACCCTCTCCCAGGCTTTCTGGGAAGTTTCAAAAAGCAGACCCCGCAAGTTCTCATTGCCCACCACTTTAGCATACCGGGCCCAGAAGGCTGAGTACGCCTTTTGCCTCCAGAAGGTAGTAGTCCAGTGGTGAAAATTATCAACCACCACCACACAACTTAAATCTTTAGGGTTAACTTTCAAGTCCTCAAAAAGAACCCTTATCTGCTCTTAACATGGTTGTTTTCCCCTTCACCCCCTCAGGGCTCAGAGTGGCTTTCACATGCAGTTTAACAGTTCTTCATCTCCCCAGGGACATCAGGAAGGTTCTGGAACCTTCCCCGCAGCTTCACTGCTTTCTGCCCAGCTCTGCCTCCACTTCTGCTGCTGGCCCACCCCCTCTGGAGCCTTCCAGCAACTCAGCATCACTTTTCTTCTTAGTCTCCAGAGGCCCCACCTTGCCCTGCTGGCCAACTGTGGAACAAACCCCAACCTCCTCCTCAGCAACACCCTCTGTGAGCTCACCCGTCACTGTCTTCATTACAGTGTCTCTCAAGACCTCAGATGATTTGCTTGATTCTCCATACTGCTTCTCAATCAAAGCTCACCCCTGCGCTGCCTCCTTCAGCAATCCAGTCACTCACCGCTTCCTCCATCACTCCAGCATTACCCCTGGGTAGCCCACCTACATAGTCATGGTGCTTCTCCTCCAGGATGATACATGAAACCTCACAGCCAGACAATGTTGCTGTCTGGCCTGCCAGCAGCAAAATGCTCTGCTTATATAGGCAGCCAGGGATCTAAAATGGCTGCCACAATAAAGCAGCTGCTGGCTGCTTGTCTCTGATCTTAAAGTGGCAGGTACCAACAATGCCCTGCAACATGACCCTAGCATCAGACTGAAGCTTCCTAATGAAGAAGTCTGGCTCTCAGCAGGTGGATATGCAGGATCATCTGCTGTGCCCCTCCCTGTTGGACAAGGGCCAAGGAACCCAGATTCTGTATGAACCTAAGGGTCGGACTGCAGTGCCTGTGCTCTCATGACCTCAGGGTCTACTCCCTACAACCTGTTCCAGGAGGCATGGAGAAATGGAAGGAAGACCCATCATCGGTTCTCCCTTCTCACCAGTCCAACAAGGAAATAGTGTAGGAGTCAGCATGCACACATCCCATACCCAGATGCTCCAGGAGGTTCTTAGTGTCATAATAGCATCATCTGATCCTGGCCTTGAGGTCAGAGCAAGTGTTAGATTTGTGGGGATCCCAAGTAGAAGCGAAGACCTGGACAACTAATTTCTCCCCATCATGTAGCAATACAGTGGATGACCTGCACCAATGTAAGCCTCTTCAGATCCCCCAGGACCCTAAAATTACCATAGTTGCTCACCCCTGAAACCAGCTTTGCCAATGATTCCATGTTATCTTTCCTCACATGCAGCAATTAACTCTGCTCTCTTCAGCCAAATGTTATTATAGCCTGCCTGCTATTATGCAGCACGCCACACACCAGCTGTCGGCTCATCCCCTCCTAGGAGGTACTGCAACGACATTTCATGGGGTGGGGGGGTACTGCTTTGTAATACATAGCATATATAATATATTAATCTTGAGCAACAGTTTGCTATGGAACATAGGGTGGAGAAAGGGAGACTCCTCCAGAGGAAGGCATTAGGTGAGGAGGGCTATTTGGTTTGGAGAGGAGAGGTGAAAGAGGTGTCATAAAAGAGATTTATCCAGCAGTGAATGTGATAGAGGCTGCCAATGCTGCTTAACCTCCGCTCTCATTCCAGAACAGAGAGAGGCACATTTCAACTGAGGTATTTCTCAGCAAATGCAATCACTTGAATGACTCTCTGCCCCTCTGTAATTTATTATTATCTGTATGAAGGTAGCACTTAGCATGCGAGGTACTGGACACCTAGTGAGAGGCAGTCGCTGCTGTGAAGCTCCGACAAGCCAAGTAGCTGAGGGTGTGAGGGGACTCATCTGGACTCACCTCACTCTGGCACCAGAAGTTCTGACGTACACAGCAGCTGCCACCGCCAAGCTGCCAGGCACATCCAGGCACCTCTAGCTGCTCCCTCAGCAGCTGGGTTGGCAGAGAGTAAAGTGCATTTTGGGGGGTCACAGACTTCTGCAGGGACCATGGCAAGTAATAGAAGGCCCTGCACTGCTCACGTGTTTCTTCTGCTGGCTGCCAGATGGCTTCCTTGTGTGCAGAGCTTTGGGGTCTCGAAGGGTAGGCTCAGGCAAAGGGTATGTCTACACTGCAGTCCCTACAAAACCCCTGGATTTGCCCCCTCAGATGAAGATCTCTCAGGTCTTAATGTGAAGATGGAACCAAAGGGGGAACCATGGACCTTGGCTATTCTAGGGCACAGGTTAAAGCAGCCTTGAGTGCCATCTTAACTTGTAGCTGCCCGTGAACATCTCTGTGCACTGTAGCATTACCTAAGAACACTTTGGTCACTTCCCCATCTCACCACTGGCACCAGAGGTTTATTCAGCAAGGGTAGAGCTGGCACTGCCAACTCTTCATCACCCTCCAGAAGATGGGTGTGTGGCTCAGGAGTTCCTAAGCCCTGAGCTGTGGTGCTCCAGCCTTTAGGACTGCAAGGCAGAGCTGGCGCAAAGCACCTATACTGCAACTATGCACCCCCACCGTGTGCCCAGCATTCAGTCTTGGGCCCTGTATTTCCAGTCAGATATGTATGCATCAGACAGGCACAACTCATGATGAAGAAAGCCCCTTCTGGAGGAGGAAGAGCAGGAAGGGTTTTCAATGCATCCTATTTCTTCCCTTCCCTTCCATTAATCTCTCCAGGCACAGCATGATGCCTCCTGTCCTCCCAATACATCCTCAGATCCTAATGTAACCCTGGGTGTGACACTACCCGCACCTTCACCTGAATAGGGGACCCTGGGGTATCCAATAGCCAGTGGCCCCGCCCAGCTCCCTGGCTAGCTGCTGCAGGGGCCCCAGCAGAAAGCCCCCCTTACAATCAAAAACTATTTACAGGATTTAATTATTTACAAGGGAACAAATAACCAATGCAATAGAACAAATGTTACACCACATGACCTGGTGATGGTGGCTTAAGGGTTAAGGCTTCTTGGATACACATTACACTAGGGGAAGGTATACAAATTACCCAGATAAATAAGGAACCAATAAATAAATACATTGATACTTCAACTAATAAACCATCAAGAACTAATAAACCATCAAGAACCATCACAGTCTAAAGCTGTACACTGTGTACTGAGGACCCTGTGTGCACTGCCCCGGCAGGGTGCCTTGGGAAGCAGGACTGTGTGTGTGTCCCTGCGCAGGATCTGTGGGCTCGAGGGGTCTCTGTGCAGCAGGTGGTGGCTCCTCCCCTGCAGTCCCTGCAAGAGAGCTGATTCCTGCCCAGACCCCTTCCCTGGCTCAGCAGGGAGCAGTGTGTGGGCTGCAGGTTGTAAAAGTTTCCCCTGCCCAGCACAGCCTCACAGCACCCAGCAAATGCAGCCCCTGCCTGGGCCCTGCCTGCCCCCAGGGCTTCTGGTGGCCAGAGCAGTCCCTGCCCATCCAGCCCAGGGCTCCCTCCAGCACTTGAGCCTGCCCCTTCCGGGGGCCTTCTCACACACAGGGGAAAAACAAGAGCAGTCTCCAGCCTCTTCCCCTGGCCCTGCATCCCCTCCACCGCTGTGCTCACCCAGCCACACAGGGGCTTGCAGGAGGGTCTTCCCAGGCTAGGAGTCTCCTCCAAGCAGCTCCTGTCTTGTCCTGCCCCAGCAGGGTTTGGAAGGAAAGGGAGGGAGCACAGACACACTGCAGTATTCTCAGCCCAGCCTCTGTTGCTACTTCTGTAGGGCTCTGCCAGGGGCAGCTATGGGGAGATCCTTTCCCTGGTCTCCAGCCTGTCTCCTAACCCCTCTCTCTCCCTTGTTCTTCCTCCTGGGAAAACTGCTCCCCTCTTTTAACAAAGCCTCTCAGCCAACCCCAGGCCAAGGTTCTTCCCAGGCTTTTGCTAATGTCTCTCATTCAAACCCTGCTGGGGTTACATTACTCCCCCAACTTCCAAGAGGGCTACCTCCAAAACAGCTTCACTCGCCCTCAGGGCATACACTGTCCTACTGGGACAAACTCTGTTTCTTTGCACTCTGTCCCTCTGCAAGGCAGCCCTTCTTATTCCTTCAGGTGGGTCCATTTTTAATGCCGCTGCACTAACATTGTGGGTGCCTCAGCACTCTCCCAGTCCAGGCCCTGGCCCCCTAGATTCTGCCTGTGCAATGCCTGCCTAGGTGGTTCCCCAGCTATTGCCCAGAGCCTAGAGCTCTCTTCTGCAGCACAGACCAGACTCCTGGCACAGCCCACCTGCAGCAGAGGGTGTAGTATCCTGGCTGTGAACTGGAATGCACCTGGGACAGTGTCTGGGATTGTCCTGCCATTCCACACTATAGACTGCTGCATTTCAACAAGAGCAGAATATCCTTGCCAGCTCTCATGGGCATGGAAAGGAATATGTCTCAGCTGATCCTGACAGACCCCAGAGGAAAGGAGTTTACAGACCTTTGATCCCCACCGTGCAGCAACCAAAGAGAAGAGAGTCTGTGTCTTAATGCCAGGTGGACCCCCGAAGCCTTTAGGTATGATCCAAAGCAATAGCCTCCCTGCCTGTCACTAACACCCCATTTAATGTAACTTTTGTCCATGGTGTTTTGCTCTTAGAATTAAGCCTTTTGTTTGGCACCTGCCTGAAGCAGACAGCTGCTGGCTTGGTGCAGAGCATGGCTGTGGCAGGAGCTGGTAGACAGCTGGTGCAGGCTCAGGGTCTTGGGCAGCATCTCTAGCCAGAGCTGGCTCCCCTCCATGTCATAAATTGTTGCTCAAAATGGATTCAAGTACACACGTACACATACGGGCACAATAGTGCAGCGCTGGGCTGTCTGAGGTTCTGTGACCTATGCTGTGTTGTTTAAAAGGCCCCATAATATATGCTTCTGCTTCCAGGTTTTCTCCATTGGCATTTCTTAGCAGGCAGGACCGTGCTTGCAAGCCAGGTAAGATCTGCAGGCCACTTCCCAAGGGCTTATAGCCTTCCTCGACACTGTCCTGGGTGGTTTGGTCAGCAACTGTATGCCTTGTTGGCCTTATCCATCCAGAGTGGGAGCTGGTTCTGACTTAAGAGCATGTCATGCTGGTGGAGAGAGTGAAATGGCATCTCCTGCTCATAGGGCTGTTAACAAATGAGAATAACTTCCTAAGTGAGGTGTTGAGTGGGCACAGGGGAAGAAGGACACTGGTAGAGATGGAGAAGGACCAGCGTCCAGTAAGAGGCAGAGAGAGAGGAAACCCTGGTGTGGAAGTGGATGTGGGTGCTGAAGTGACAAAGGAAGAGGTAGTGGGGAGGGGTGAAGTATCAGCACTTTTGGGTGGGTGGCAGCTAGTCTGCCTTCCAGCTCTTTGGCACCATATCACAGGAGGGAAAAAGTAACTCCTGACTCCAAAGAATCAGGGAGCCGTGGATGGTGGTAATACCTGTTGCGGGTGCTCTCTCACGCAACAGCTGCAGAAGCCAAGAGCCATGGATATCAGTAGTGCCTGTTGTTGGGGTTGGTCTTCCACCCAATCCTATAGGATTCTAGAGTGAGAGCCAGGGGCATTGGTTATGCCTGTGCGGGCTGCTGTCTCAGCTCATATGACTTCAGCTCTTTCTTAGACAATTCAGCTCTGCCTCTTTCTCCCTGGCCCTGCTGCAGGAGAGGGGTGGGGGAAGAGAAATAGATCTCTCCACCCCCCCAGCCCTGCAGCAGTGGGCCCCTTCTAGCCCCTACTCCTGTGATGCTGCTTTTTTTTTCTCTCCTCTCCCCCTTTTTCCTCCTTGATTGCAGCACTAGCTCATTAGTATTATATCTCCTGGAAAATTGGTAAACAGAAGCTAGTGAATGAGGTGTTGATTGCAATCAGCAGGGAGATGTGGCAGGGAGTGTGGAGAGGCCAAGGCTGCTCCCCAATCAACAGAGGCAGTAGCTGCTGCGGTGCCTTCGGCTTTGAGCACCAGCCCCACACCTCAGAAGCAGGGTCATGGGAAAGCAGGAAAAGTGCATGTCAAGCCGCTGCTGCCCACAGATGTCACCTGGTCTCTTGAGCTGCCCTGCCAAGACTGGGAAGTTGGTGCAGAGCCATCTGGGGAGGAGAGGCTTGGGTGAATAAGCTGTGGCTAGTGATGGTAGCTGAGTCTGGGCCTGAGAAAGACTCTGAACCACTAGATTGAGCAACTAGGTGACAGTGGGATGGGTCACATGGTATTGGTCCTATCTTCCAATCGGACAGCTCAGCCATTAAGAAACAGCCTTGCCGCACCTGGACCTGTGTCCTCTGGGCCAGACTGGCCCTGATCTAAGCCTATGCTGGAGAGTAGAGGGAGATTGAGATTCCCGCAACTCCACCCCTGCCTGCAGTCGCAGCCCTTGTTTTTAGGGGATGGTAGGGGCTGATGCCTGACTTAGGTCCCAAAGGTGCAAAGAGCTCCCCAAAGGCAAAGTGGAGGAAACACTGGTGCCCCCAGGATCTTGCCCGGCCTGCTGCTCTCTGGTTTCTCTGCATTCCTAGCAGTCAGATCAAGGCAGACAAGGGCAGATTTGTGACTATGACACCACACTGATCTTCAAGAGACTGGGGTTACTGCTTAGACACTGACTCACTCTTTGCCTTCAGGCAGGTCACTTCACTTCACTGCACTGGACCTCAGTTTCCCCTGTAAAACAGAGACTAATGATGCTCATTGCTCTACCAAGGAGCAGTGTTAAAGCCAAGGCAAATGCAGGGCATGTGTTTGTATCCTACACAGGCTTGGAGATGAGATGTGGGATGCTGTTTGAGTGAGACATGCTATACCCGCTCAAACCCTACCCTGTGCTGTAAGGCAATACCCAGGAGAGACTGATGCAGGGCGGGCATTCCCTGCTTGAGGAGTCAGGGCCTGTCTCAGTCCTGGGACAACTCAGCTCACGTTGGCGTCTCTCACTCTTGTTGCAAACGCAAGGGCTGGCTGAGCCTGCAAGCGGCATGTGTGAGTGTGGCAGCCTTGGCAAGACCTACACCCCGCAGACAGTGCCTTTCCACAAGGCGGGTGATTTGGCTGCTGTCCGTCACTCTCGGCGTGCAGAGTATTAAAGTGGAATGAGGACGAGCCTCAGATGAATTTTAATGAGATAAAATACCTTTTCCCAGGCCCCAGCTTCCCCATGTTCTCATGCATAATGTTTTCTATCTCCTTTTACAAGCAAAGATGTCTTTTTAATTAACTCATGGACCTCTCATCTCATCTCAGGCTGCCAGGGAAGGGAGAGAAGCTGCAGCCAGGTAATCTGAGTAAACAGCAGGTTGGGTACCTGGGGGCTTGACATCCTTCCTTTCTGTGCCTTGGACAGGAGGTGGGAGGGAGCAAAGGAGGGGGCAGAGGGCTCTGAGTGACCCCTGCAGGTTGGGTGGGGCAGCTCCTGGCAGGAGTGCAATGAGGTGCCATGCTCTGTCCCTGCAGAGAGGCAGCCATGTCTGAGGTGCAGGGACCTTCTCAGGGAAGCAGCATTGCATGTGATGCAATATTGTTCGTGGGCCAGTAATAAGGTAGGGTACGCGTTTTCATGGGGAAGCAGCACTGACCCCTACGGAATCTGCCTTAGTGGTGTTGGATGCAGGGAAAAAGCAGGTGGTGAAGGGATGAGAGCTGGGAGATGTTTCTGAATGTATGGAACAGGAGCCAGGGCCAGACATAAAGCTTTGTGCCTTGTAGAGAATGGGTGTGCATGAGAAATAATGGGGAGGAGGAGGGGTTAATATGTACATCTGAGGGATGATACACACATGTACATGTATGTGTGTATATACACGCAAACACATGTATGTATGTAATTTTATTCTGCATCTAGCAGTTACTTGTGCAAGCTCTTTAGGTCACACAGACATTTTACCCTCTGTGCCCATGTCACGGACTTAGCTAAAAGTGAAAGCAAATGTTAATAGCTCCAGTTATTTGCCTCTTTATCTATGGAGGCCAATGTTTTAAATTTGTGTATACAGATAGAGGATATGAATGGGAGAGGGTTGCTGCTCTGGATGGCATGGAGCTAGCAGCTTCAGTACCTGCAAGAAGCAATCATGTGGATGTACTAGGTTTGAGGGAGCTCACAGCTACTGCAGTCCCCACCCCTGCCAGTGGAGGTAGGTGCTGGGGGGCCACTGGAAAAACAGGCAGAGCTCAGACCTGTGTCATCCCACCCCCCAACAGGAATCCCTTTAGGGAAAAGATGTCACCAAGCATAAGAGAAGGATTCAGGATGCTCAGAAAATAGGATCTTAAAAGGATGATTAAATCACATCCTATTACTAATCCAGTCAGATCGCAATTGAATGGACTCCCCAAGAAATAGGAGCTCTGTGCTTATTCTTTCCAGTAATGTCTTGACACCGTTTACCATTGGAGAGGTTATAAAACTTACCCCACATCCATCTTCACAGTGTCGATCCCAGTTCTGTGCTGGGCAGGGTGGGAGAAGGCATTCACAGGAGTTTCCTGTGGCTTTATCCATTAATAGAATGAATTTCACCAAGTGCTGGGAAAATTTCCTTCCAATCTGCTTTGTTTTGTAAGTGGCTTTTCAAAGGGGTGGATGAGTTTGAATATGAAAGTTTAACTTTGCAACCTGGTCAAGGGCATTGGTGACCTTGAATAAATAGTAGAAAGTGGTTTGGAAGGCAAAGAACCAGTCCAAAGTATTAGGGTGCCTGGGGGCGTTGCTATTTAATGTGGTTGTGGGCTGTTCAGACAAGAAAGCCACTTAACCAAACCATTGTGGGCACAGTGTGCTGGTTTATTTAATTCCTTTGCAGGAAACGAACACTTGACAGGGTTTCCACTGGGGAAAAGTTCTGCAAAAGTCCTTGACCTTTCCACTGCTCCATGGACTGACCACTGCAGAAATATAGGATTGTCGGTTTCTGTCTACCCATAGCATGGGCAGCTGCCCCACCAACACACCTAAGCTCTGCTCAGGGACAAGAAAAGAGTCCAGACTCCATGTCCATGCAGACCTGTTCTTTTTACTAAAGGGAGACAGTTGCAGCCAGCAGTAGCCACAGCTCTGATGAGAGAGACTCTTGCTCAGTAAAATCTGAGTGGAGATCAAATGAGTTCGCTTACAAGAGACACAGCCTAATTGTGGCTTTTAGATAGGAGTCATGTAGGTGACTCTGAAGTAGGAGCTGTGCGTGGAATCTGGTCACTGTGTTGGTGACTCAGTGATCCATCGTAGAGGTGTGAAGCAAGGCGAGCTCTGCATGCACTGTCTGCTAGATGCTGGGGGCTCCTTCCTAATGAAATGCATGTTAGCATTTGCCTGTGGTTGCTGAAGCATTAACAGAGCAGGCTCCTCTAATCAGCCTCCTCAGTGTTACTAAACAGGGACAAGAGAATGAATTTGCCAAACAGAAATGGAGCAATTGGAAGCAGCAGGCTGGGATTGCCTGGACTTGGGCATTTTATGGGAAATACAAATGCAGTGACAGCCTCCTGCACCTGGAAGTCTAGGTCATGCTGGGAGAGGCGGGGGAGGGGGTTCAGTTTAATTTTGCCAGCAGCTCTGTCTTTGTCAGCAGTGTCCAATTCCAGCCCCATGCTGTGGGCCTGGCTGAGTGGGGCAAAAACACATCCCAACAGCAATCTTCAGCAGCCACAGCCTGCTTCTTGATAGATGGAGCCAAAGGGACCAATGGTGAAGAAACAAAGCAGAGACACTTCAAAAGGGGCTGAAACAGCACAGCGGCACCTGAGCAGCTGTTCCAGGCTCTTGCAGAATTTTAAGTAGTCCAGCTATGGAAGCAGCAACAGCTCAGGATGACATGAGCTGTTTGGCCCAGCTGATATTTCTATGTGCTCATATTTATTCTGATCCTTCTTTATATTCATTTCCTATTAGGGACCAGTCAATTATTAATGCTTAATAATCTCCCCTGGAGGTTCTAGCATTGTCAGCTTGTCCGGGATCTCAGATGACTCTTTTAATCTCTCTTAATGACATTTAGATGCCACTGTCATAGGCATGTTAGGGAGAAGTAAAGTAAAGAGAGTTCCTATTGGCTGACAAGGTGCTCAGTGTGGCGTAATTCACACATATATATTAAGCCAGTTCCTAATGTCTGAAAGATACCGAGAGGAAAGCAGGGTGTCCTGGGCCATCCAGACAATGGAAGGGCTGAGAAACGTTAGAGGGAAGCAGAATCTTGAAGTTAATGCCTCAGAACCCAGAAGGCCTGGGTTTGAATAGATCCGTGGTTATTAAGGGTAGATGTGACACCATTATGATGAGCCAGCTGGACCTCTTGTGGAACGTGGGCCAGGAGCCAGGTTTCTGGCTGAGGTAGAGTAGCTGCTTTGGAAAGACATCCTCCTGTGAATCCTTGTTTCACCACAGCAAGCTTGTGTGGCCTTAGGAAAGTCACTTAATCTCCTCGTGCCTCAGCTTCCCATCCATAAAGCTGGGATAACGCTCCCTTTGCTCCACTCATCTGTCTGGCCTGTTTTGAGGCAGGGGCCATCTCAAGCCAGGTATCTATGCAGAATGGGGCTCTTAATTTCTCTTGTGGCCTTTCACGGCTATTGCAGTGCAAATAACCATAGGTTGTCTCCTTGTTCTTTAATGCTAGGCTTCCACCCTTTGGGACTCTTGGAAGAAATGGGCAGGGCTGGGATGAGCTGGGATGGAGAGGGTGCTATGGAAGAAACCACCCAGGCCTGGTGAGTGAAGGATCTCAAGAGAGAATCTAGGCTGAGCTGGACTCAAGGGTTGTGGCACAGCCAGACAGGAGAGCAGCCAGCACCTGATCGACTGTGGCTGGATGGAGTGGTTTGCATAGCTGAGTCTGCAGCAGTCCTGGCCTTTCCTGATTGGGAGAGAGGGACGGATGTGAGATTTGCCTAATTTCTCTCTGGGTTGTTGCTGGGCTAAATGGCTGAAACCATTTGCTGCTGGTCATGACGAGCTAATAGATGGCGAACCTGGCAGAATACAGCACAGAGCAGGCAGGAAGGAATAAAGTACATGTTCCCAGCACAATGAAGGACAGTTGTAAACCTCTTCATAGCTTGCTTGCCTACAAAACTATAGACACCCAGGGTCCAGGTTTAGTGCTGGGTTAATACTGTGTTCAGTTACATTGGTTTCTTTATGATTATGCAGGGGGTAATAATTACAGCATCTGGTGGTTATAAAGGTGAGGAAGAATTATTATTCTCATTTTTTCAGGTAGAGAAATTGAGGCTTGGAGAAATCGGTGGGGGTAATCCTGCTTCATACAGTAGGTCAAACTTAAGAGTCATCTATTCCCAACTTCATGTCTAGCACCCTTCTGCCTGGCAGCATTGAACCATCAGACATCCACTGAAGCCTGGGGGAGCATGCTGCTGCTGGGATCTTCTCTCTTGCTGGCACAGCTTCATTCTAGGGAGAAGAAAGCTCCAGGAGCTCCCACTCAAAACTCAGCCAGTGCTGTTTCGAGATGAAACTGGAATGACATTGCATTGTTAGCTGCTGTTCTCATATCACAGAGGGAAAATGATACTCACACAAGGAGGAGGTGATAGCAAATTAGTTGAGGCTAATAAGAGCACTTAAAGAATATTCAAAATGCCAAATATATAGTCTGTCACAAGGTTCTGATGTTGTCATAGTACATCTGCTTTCCAAACTGAGTTTGGGCCAACATATTCAACGTGGCCTGGTTTCCTGAGGCGCTCAACACCCAAAATGCTCCTGAAGTTAATGGTTGCTGCTAGCATATCTTGGAAAATCAGGCTGTTTTTTTAGACACCTAAATAAAGGTTGAGATCCCCAACTACTGGCAACAAGCATAAAACTTTTGGCTTGCAGAATTCAGTTCAGGAATCTACAGACTGGCTTGTTCAGGTCTCTACCTGAACCACTGGCCAAGCACTAACCCGTATTCCCCTCCCTCCTGAAGCTACTTCCTGAGCAATACCCCATGTGCAGCAATAGGCTTCTTGCCCAGCCCCTGCATCATTACCATTGCTGCTGATAACTTGGAGCCTGGACAGATGATGTATGTATACCAGTATCATTTACATCAGTTTGGTACCGCAAGGTGAATTACCCTGGGATCAGAAGTGGACAGTAGGGTAGCTGAGTGCAGTGTTTGGGTCTAACAGCAGTTTGCCAGAAGGTGGTGGTAGAACAGGTAGTATAAGTTTGCTTGCCTGGAGCAAATGGCTCCACTATGATAGAGGTGGACAGATGACATCTACATCAGTGGAATTTGCAGCAGTGGAATTTTACCTGATTCTTTCAGGGTAGTTCTCTACCAACCTGGGTGAAGTTTCCCCAGTTTGCTGGTTTATGTGGTCTGTCTTCTTTTTTACACCAAACCAATTACATTGGTACAAATGAGTCACCTCTTCAGGCCTTACTGGATCAACAAGAAGGTCCCGGGTAATGTGGAGCCCTTGCAGGACATGTTGGGAAATTTGGTCATCACACCAGACGACAAAGCTAACATGTTTAACGATTTCTTTGCCTCTGTCTTCCTAAGTAGGGACCAGAACAGCCACCTCCCTGCTGGGCTCCCCTCGGGCCCCGGGGGAGGCACACCTGGGCCAAGGGTTAGTGAGGACTTAGTTAGGGAGCTTCTGAAGGGGCTGGACGTATTCAAGTCAGCCGGTCCGGATGATCTCCACCCTAGAGTTCTAAAGGAATTGGCCGAGGTCATTGCGGGACCCCTGGCACGGCTTTGCAAGCGCTCGTGGTGCTCTGGAGTGGTGCCAGAGGACTGGAAAAGGGCCAACATGGTTCCCATCTTCAAAAAAGGGAGGAAGGAAGACCCGGGAAACTATAGGCCAGTTAGTCT
>NW_017728996.1:47655145-47656908 GCF_001723915.1 Gavialis gangeticus | reverse complement strand
CGGACTAGATGATCTGCTCAGGTCCCTTCCGACCCTAGAAACTATGAAACTATGAAACTTCTGCCAGGTAACTGATGAAGGCAAAGTCCTAAAATTAAGTCACCTGCTTGACATCACCTGACCTTTGAGTTTAAACAGTGAGAGGGCATCACCCATTTCTTTCCACAGAATGAACAACACATCACTGCAACTTCAGCCCATTCCAGTCAAAATGTGGGTTATTATCAACTACAAGGCTTTCAGCAGAGCCCAACATTCAGTGTGATGTATATGTTGCATCTCATCCATCATACTCTTTCATCTTCCAGGCTGGTACGAATCTTGCTGGCTAGACTCATGGATGAGGGAGCAGGAGCTGGAATACCCCACTGAAATGCCTTCATCTGTATATACAGCTAAGGCTATGCAAATCCATATACAAGTTCAGCAGAACTGCCCACTCAGTGGGCTGAGCCTTCCTGCTCAGTGGTCCCAAACTCTTTGGCAAAAGCTGCCTGGACGAGGTGGCTGGGATGGGACCAGGATGGCTGTCTATTCTGTTCTCCACACCTGGAAGCATGACTATGAGGGGAGGGGGACCTGAAGGTGGTGGTTTGTGCTTGAGAAGTCCTCCCAGAGGAAGACAAAAAAGACATCTGTGTGCTCTCAGCTGCTGCACATCTGTTATTTCACCTCATAAAACTGTATTTGTGGAGGTGGTTATTTTTTTTTAAATCTTTTAATCTAAAATCCCATTAGGCTCTGCATGGTGTTCGTTTGTGAGGAAAAGCAAAACTATCTTGTGTTTGCTCATTTCTGTAGCTCCTCACTCCAAACAGAGGCAATAAAATACTTTCATTTTCCTTTGTGGTTTCACTACTCTGGGAGGGTCCAGGATGATTCAGGCTCTCTCTCTTCTCTTCTCTTCTCTTCCAACTCTATATATCAGTTGTCAGACTGCTCACTTCTGGTCCTGGTCCTGTGAAACCAACTTATATTTTAGGAATGGCCTTGGAGTTCTGTGTGGGGATGTCTGCTGGTATGAGTCCCTTGCCTTGTGATGTATAGAGGTTGCACAGTACAGTGGAATGAGAGCAGGTCAGTGCTTGACAGATCCAAAAACCCTTATTGGTGAAGAATATCTCTTGTTTAAAATGATATTTTTCAGTGAAAACTCTCAGGGTGCCGTTATTAGTGATGTTACTTAATCAATTTCTTATTGACATTTCTCTCAAAAACACTCTCAGCTGGTTCTCAACATTTCTGGTGCACTGAAACACAGCCTCTTGGTAAATGTGCAGGTTTGTTGACTTTTCTGGGATCCTTTTTGAGAATATTTTTGACAAAAAAATTATAACAAAAAAATGGGTCCAAGTTCTTTAATAACCACTGCAAACAGAAGATGCGGAGTTTCCCTTCCCAGCCACCTCTGGATAGCATGGGATGGAAGGTACCACACTGACACGTTTCCCCAAGAAGGTCTGCAATTCCCTAGTAGAATACAAGACACAATTGAGGAAACCAGAGTTATTCCTGGAAATTGTGAGTGCCCTCCAGCAGCTGAAGCAGGGTTGTCCCACGGTTAGGGTGATGAAGAGTTCAGGACATTCTCAGTAACACTAGTTACCACAAAACTCATAAGGATCATGAGCGATAACAATACTGAATCACTAAGTTATGTGTAACCAAGCCCACACAGCTCTTGACTAGCTTGGAGAACCTACAGGTAGAACTAGAAAATTGATGTCTGAGGCCTAGGTCTAAGAATCCTCTCTCCTAATTTC
>NW_017728996.1:47649329-47654563 GCF_001723915.1 Gavialis gangeticus | reverse complement strand
CTAAGAATCCTCTCTCCTAATTTCGGTATTGTAGGAGGGACTTCACTTATGGAGACATGCTGTCTCCAGTCTGTGGATTCTTGTCCTTTCACAGCATCCAATCAAGGGAGCTCAAGTTCACAAAAGGTTGTGCTCTACATAGCCGGGGTGTACTCAGGTATGTACTCCCTTCTCCAGTTGAAGAGAAATGTCAGCAGAGCAGGTGTTCAGTGGGTGGACGACCACTGGCTACACGCAGCTTCCCTCCTTCCCCTATACAGAGCCAAGTCAGGACATTCTATGAACTTAACTATGTACAAATTTATAAATATATACAAAATATAAATACATTGATATTGAGAAACATATACACGCAGATATACAATTGTCATATAACGTTATATCCCACACATGAAGGCTGACAGATTACACCACCACAAGAAGCACTGAAGAATGCATGGGTAAGCAGTTGATCTGAAACAGATAAGCAACAGGTAAGTACAGGTAAGCACAGATAAGTATCAAGAAAGGGGATCCAGCAGAGCCCCAGCTAAGAGTCATATACTCTAAACTGTATTGAACTACTAATTTACAATTATAAAAATACACAAGACATATACATAATAACAAACTATGAAAAATGTCTATTCAACCTTATATCACCCAACAGATTTCAGTGTAGGTGGTGCAACTTTAAATTCAATTAAAGTTCACACTTATGCACAATAAGATACAATTTCACAAAATATAATACATTATCTCCAAAATATAAGGCACAAGAACCTTAATTATAAATTAATTCTTAATTATAAATTAACTACTTAAGGGACACCAAGGCCCAGACTGTCTGGGAGTCATGGCTGCACTCCAGTGACAGAAGATGGTGGGGAAAGAATTTCCCAGTGCCCTTCCAGCTTCCCTCAGCCCAACAAAATGCATTCCCCAAAACAAAATCTCCAATCCTGGGGAGCCTTCTCTTTCTGGGCTTCCCTTCCAGGGGTCAGCCACACCGACCTGGGGTAGCTTTTCTCTCCTCCGTGGGAATCCCCTTCCCCGGGAACTCATGCCTTTGGGGAACCAGGTGGAGGGTCCTCATCTCTCCAGGCAAGTTGCTGCCTTTCTTGCTGAGGCCCACCTGTCTCTGGCTCCCTCTGGGCTGCCGGCCTGCTTGGGTTTGGGGCCCCAAGCTGCCTTGCACAGTTTCAGGGTCTCGGTTCCAACCAGGGCCCTCCATGCAACACTTTTGCTCTGACTGCCTGGCCTCATGCCAGGGGGCTTGTAGACCTGAGCCATCCCACTCGGCTCCTAGGGCCTGGGCCCGCTCCCAGACCCTCCATGCAGCACCGCCTGCACTGAGTCTTCCTGGCCTCTTGCCAGGGGTTGTGGACCTGAGCTGCCTTGTGCACCCCACAGGGTCCAGGTCTGCTGCTGGACCATGCCATGCACCATCTGTGCACCAAGGACCTGGCCACTTACCAGGGGTTGAGAACCTGAGCTGCCTCATACAGCTCCAGGGCCTGGGTCTGCTCTCAGACCCTCTGTGCAGCACCACCTGCATCGAGTCTTCCTGGCCACTTGCCAGGGGTTGGAGACCCAAGCCACCCCATATGGCTCTCAGGGTCTCAACTCATGCACCCCCTGTGCACCAACTGACTGGAGACCTGACCTGCCTCATGTAGCTCCCAGGGTCTCGCTCCATGCACTGAGCTGTGCACCGCTGTCTGGTCTCACACCGGGAGTCGGAGACCCAAGCTGCTTCATACAGCTCCTAGTGTCCCATTCTGTGCACCACTCGTGCACTGGCACCACGCTTCTCAGCAGAAAGCTGGGGACATGGCCACTCACCACTGCCCTTCCGGCAAAGGGAAAGGGCCTTTGGGCTCTTCAGGGCAACAGCTTTGCCCCTGCTGGCCAACTCTTGCCAGCTCTTCCCTTGCCCGCTCTCCACACAACTCTCAACTCCCCATGTGCCAGACACGTGGGTTCTTTTATACCCTCCGGAGGCTCTGCCCCTGGATTGCAAAGGGACGAATCAGGCTGAGGGGGAGTATAGTCCTCACCCAGGTCCAGGTTCTTCAGCTCGGCTGGGACAGGGGTGGGGCAGGCTCTTCCTAACCACCACCTGATTGGTGGGAATGCCTCACCAATGGCCTGAAGGTCTTTCAAGCCAGCAAGCTAGGCTGCTACCAGCAAGCCCACCACATCTATATACATTTTATTTTGTTAGTCTATAGGTGCATATCTATCCTATCTTCTTCTTGAGTTCAGATTAACAGGGCTAACTGACCTCTCTGTGCTCTCTCCATCCCAGTGGCCATTGAGTTGGGGTACTGGGGAGGAAGCTGACAGCATAAGCTGTTGTTCCCAGGACATTGATCTATGCCAGCTTCCCACTGTCCTAAACTGGAGACAGTTACCAGAAGGGCCAGCGTGCTGGGGAAGCTCAGGTGGAGTTCCTGAGGTAGCACTAATGTGGTAGAGCCCTTGACTCATCTATGGTGTGAGCTTTTCTTCCCAACAATGAACAGTGCGAGGAGCCCCACATTCTCTGTGTATTGAAGCTTGCTGTGATGTTTCACCAGTGTGAGGAAGGTCAGTGGGGTGAGGAGTCTCCACCTCACCCAGCTGACATTAGCAGGGCACTTGGCTGGTATTAACAGGGCACTGTTGTGGGAAAGAACCCACTACTGGTGCTCCGGCTGACATGGGAATGGTATTGCTTTGAGAGAGCTCCTGTCACAACAGAAGATACTTTAGAAACCCCTATACCAGCAAGTCCCTAAGTGACAAAGCATGCTAAGAGCTGCTACTGTGCATTAGGCCCATGACTTGACACCTGGCAGAATTTCTAGGGGAAAAAAATCCTACTACAGCCCTGGTTGGTGCTGCTATGAAAAATCCTGCTTTATTGCCAGGGGGGAGTGCTTACTGAATTGTGTCAGAGTGAATTGAACTGATAAGGAAAAGCCCAGAATCTCTTGCAACTGTGACCTAAGCTGGTATCTTAGTTGTCATTAAAGTGGCCCTTTGGAACAGGGTTTTTTTCCTCCCTGGTCTCTGTCATCTTCAGTTCAGGAATCACTTGAAATTAGGCCTTGAATAATTCACCAGCGGTTTACAGCACACGTTGGCTGGGCTTGGTAACTGATTCTTCACAACTTCCCTCCGACGTAAATAATTAACTGTCTTGATAGCTGTTAACGTGCTTTGCTTGCACCCGAGTTAAACATGTTAGACTCTGAGCTCAAATGTGTTCACAAGGAAGAGAAATAAAAAAGTGTTCTGGACAAGCAAATTGGTTTAAAAACGTTACATTTCAGACTCAGATAATGTATTCTGAGCATGCGGTGCTTTTCCACAGGGAGGGCCTGAGCATAAAGTCTGTGTGTCGGTAGGGAAATCACAGAATGTTACCCACAGCACAGTTTCACTCCAGAGAGAATAATCTTCAGTCCCCAGGATTTTAACTCAGTCCTCCCTTCAGGAGATTGCCTGCCCTGAATCAACAATACCCGAGTATATCATGGCTGGACCTGAACCCACAGCCAGAGATGTCAGAATAAATGGGAGATGGGTGTTTGCTGTTCTGTTCTATTTTGGTTCTTACACAGTACCTACCACCATGGCTGTGGAGTGCCCACTAGCCACACTAAACCCATGGGCTGGAGTCCTTCTCTGAGCTAAATGCGATTTGTGCACCCATAGAGGTGCAAAGCAAACAGGCTGAGGCACAAGGTGCTACTCTGGTGGTGGAGTTGGACGGTGATATGCTTCGGCAGTCAGTGGTGGGACTGTGAATCCTTAGAGAACTATTCAAGGTGGCATAAGTTAGAGTAGCTTCATGATTGCTTTACTTTGCATCTAAGTCTGCTTTTTCCTCGTCCACATAACGCTAGCTCCAGGACTGGGAGGAGGGCCTAAAGTAAGGAGCTTCCTCAGCTGTGTGGTAGCCTTCCAGGACTTCATGAATTGTGCATAGATGGTGTTTGTGACCAGTCACTCCACTACTGAAAAGCTGTTTGGTTTGACTCTACTGATGCCCTTTGTCCACTGTTTGTAAATGAGGTTTATTTCCCTCTACAGCATGAGGGCAGGGTTCTTCACACAAATAGCTGCCAGGAATTGTTCTTGATCCTGGTGTTTGCTTTTCCACATTCCCTTGGTTCCAATGTTACAGACATGCAATCGGGAAGCAGGAATAATAGAGTGTGACTTAGGTGACCGTGCGCACACACTACAGAGTGAATTGTAAGGAACAGAAGTGAACAGGTCATGAATAACTCCTAAACTAAAGATTGTTCTTCCATGGCAAACAGTCATGGTTTTTTCTAATCACAAAGGCCAGGTCTGCACAATACAGTTTTGCTCACCTAGTGGTGTCAATTAGAAGAGGGAAATAAATTCCACCCTCCCCTCCCCCCACCAACCAACATAGCTCTGCTGGCAAAATCTCTCTGTGCAGGCACAACATAAACTGCTAGGAGTATTTTTACTGTTTTATCTTATGATGTTCTGGGAAGTAGTTTAACGATATCAGCAAAAGATCTCCGCTTGCTGGTGTAAGCTGCATCTCTCTAAGAGCAAAGCCTTTATAGTGTAGACCAGCCTAAAAAGAAGAAAATAATACCTTTACTCCAAGACCTTGTTTTTGATTGACAAAATAGAAAGGAACAAAGGTAACGGCTCTGTGAGAGAGTGCAGGGTGTGCAGCTCCTCTGCCATTCTGCACTGAGCAGTGACATTGGAAATGGCCAATGCGAGCTCGGAAATAAAAGTGCTTTGAAACCTCACTGAGCACAGACATCTCAAGGCACCACTGTTCTAGCTCCACGTATGCACATTCACAGCATTCAGGACCAGGAAGTAAAGGGTCAAGTTCACTGGATAGATAACTCCCAAGTCTATATTTCCTCCAGCTCTACTCCTAATTCAGCTGTAGAATGTAAGACCAAAGCTGGGGTTGTTCATTGCGGTGTGAGGCCGCAGCCCAGCTGATCATCCTTGATTTGCCGGAAGTAGGTCTATCCAATGAATGTATCTTTGCTAGCCATTCTCCAACCTCCCCTTGTTCCTGCTAAGATGCAAAGGTGCCAGAGGTAGAAAAGCGGCGAGAGAATCCAGCGGAGGGAACTGCAGGTGGGAGGGAGGATGTTTTTTCTTGGTGGTATGTGAGGAAGGATGTTTTGGTATACAGTGACGAGTGGGAATGGAGTTGCTAGGATGAGGCTGGAGAGCAGATCAGGGAGGGCTGGGCA
>NW_017728996.1:47647996-47649318 GCF_001723915.1 Gavialis gangeticus | reverse complement strand
ATGAGGCTGGAGAGCAGATCAGGGAGGGCTGGGCAGGCAGGAAAGGGGCAGACATGAGGGAAATCAGTGCAGACACAATGGAGTCTTTATTTCAGCGGTGATTCAAAACCTCTTTCATGGAAGAAAGTGATTCAAAACCTCTTTCATGGAAGAAAGGGTAACAGCTGCTCTCAGCGCAGATAAGAATTGATCTCAGAGTCCCCTGGGTCAGGAGCTAAACTGAGTCCTGTCAAAGGGGGAAGAGGAGGAGACTGGGTACCTGAGGGAGAGAAGACTGGCTGCGTTCAAGCTTTTGACAGGGACAGAGGTAGGTGCTTGGCTTGTAACCATCCTCCAGCATTGCTTTCTCTCTGGGTCTGCGCTCTGACAAATTCCTCCCTCAGCGGTCTCCCCTCTGAGCAATCCCGCAGCCTCTGAGGAGCCGAGAGGGGTTAGCACGGCCTGAGGATCAAAGAGCCTCAGCAGGCAGCTGCAGTCTGAGTCAGTGTGTGTTTGGCTTGTGGTTTCCTGACTGCATTAAGCATGAAACCAACTGAAATACAGGTCACATATGACCCAGGCCAGGGGCTGCAGGCTGCACGGTGGGCCTTGCTGCTGCCACAGGGGAGCTACAGCTCCCACAGGGCAGGGCTTTCTATTGCAGTTCTCCCCAGCACTGCTGGTGCTCAGGAGATGATGGTCTTGAGGAACAATCAGAGGGAGCAAATCCTCCCCCGCCTCAGAGGCTGCTGAGCAGAGCTGATGGGAAGCTTGTGGCGTTGCATATTCGAAAGAGGCCTCTGGGAGAGAAAGGTGGGGGCCAGGAGGGAGGTAAGAAGTGAGCACAGGAAAGGCAGTATATTGCAGGAAATAAACAGCAAACCACAGCCCCAGCTGCCTTGGGGGAAGAAGCAAAGAGACCTGGACTTCTGGGGCAGATGAGCATGCACGTGCCTCTTGCCACGTCCCAAAGCAGTTTGAGATGTGGCAAGAGTCACGCTGGGAACAAAAACATGTTCCCCGTGCTGCATATTTGCAGTGGGGTCTCAAAATCTGATACCTGGATATCCAGGTATTAAAAAAAAAACAAAACACACAAAAAAAGCGGGGCAGGGCACAGTCCAGGACCATGCCCTGAGGCAACTAGAGACTCAGGTCCTCCAAAGAGACACTCTGGTAGCCATCCAGAGCATCTCTATGGCTGCCCCTTGCCCCCATGCTGAAGCACGCTGCCTGCCTGCGCAAGGCAGCCTGGAGAGGTGCAGGCTCCATGGACCCCAGCTCCGTCCAAGGTAAATAAAGGACTGGAGGAGGGTGGCAGTGGGGGGGAGGGTGCTCAGGAG
>NW_017728996.1:47626178-47642996 GCF_001723915.1 Gavialis gangeticus | reverse complement strand
GGTAAGAAGTGAGCACAGGAAAGGCAGTATATTGCAGGAAATAAACAGCAAACCACAGCCCCAGCTGCCTTGGGGGAAGAAGCAAAGAGACCTGGACTTCTGGGGCAGATGAGCATGCACGTGCCTCTTGCCACGTCCCAAAGCAGTTTGAGATGTGGCAAGAGTCACGCTGGGAACAAAAACATGTTCCCCGTGCTGCATATTTGCAGTGGGGTCTCAAAATCTGATACCTGGATATCCAGGTATTAAAAAAAAAACAAAACACACAAAAAAAGCGGGGCAGGGCACAGTCCAGGACCATGCCCTGAGGCAACTAGAGACTCAGGTCCTCCAAAGAGACACTCTGGTAGCCATCCAGAGCATCTCTATGGCTGCCCCTTGCCCCCATGCTGAAGCACGCTGCCTGCCTGCGCAAGGCAGCCTGGAGAGGTGCAGGCTCCATGGACCCCAGCTCCGTCCAAGGTAAATAAAGGACTGGAGGAGGGTGGCAGTGGGGGGGAGGGTGCTCAGGAGGGATGGGTCCCCCACCTCCCCCCTCCACAGCTCACACTCCCCCACAGCAGCCCTACGGGGGAGGTTTGGTCCCTGTGGGGGGCTGTAACCCCTGGGGGGGCATGTGGGCCCCGTGGGGGAGCTGTGGGCCCTGTTGGGGGGGCTGCGGGCCCTGTGGGCGGGCAGTCCATGAGCTGGGGGGGCTGCACCCTGTGGGGGGCTGGGGACCCACCTCTTCTGAGCAGCCCCTCCCATATGGCCCCCCCACAACCACAGTCCTCCCACAATCCACCCACAAACCCCACACGCCCGCAGACCCCTCACCTACATACTTGGCCCTGTGGGTCAGGAGTGAGGGGACTGGGGCTGGGGGCAGGCTGTGGATTGAGAGTGAGGGGAAGGGCAGGGGCAGGGCACTGGCATGTTAGTGCTGCTCAGTGCTGCACTCATCCTGGTGAGGAAAGGGGGTAGGGACAGCTGATTGTTCTATGAAAAAAAAGCCAAAAGTAAATGAAAAAGTGTATAGATATTTAGAATTTATTTTATTATGATGATAGAGGCGCTGATAGGCTTCCAAATTGCTTTAAACTTGTAAATATATATATCAATAAAATATTGTCCAACTGATCTCTCTCTCTCTATAGTGGTTTTTAATCTTAATAATAAAAGAACACTATTTTGGATATTTTAATGAGAGAATTTGGGTTTCTTCTCAGAGAATTTGCAATTTTTAAAGAGGGAACATCAGGATCTCTGCTGGTGAGACAAGTGGCGAGACCTGAGCAGAGGAGCCAGTCCAGGGCCAGCACTGGGGACCCAGCTGGAGGGCAGATGAGTGGCTGACCTGTTGGCCATTTGAGGCCAAGAGGACACACTTGGATAGTTTAGAGTGGGCCACCACAGGGAGCACATCTTCTGGGCAATAGCTGCCCAGATGGCAGAGTGGGGGCACCCCATCCGGGTCTGGCAGGCGTGCAGCTAAGGGGCCGCAGGTCCAAGGGGGTGGATGCTGTCGCGGATGACAGCAGGTCACAGCCAGGCAGCAGCCCCCACTGCCAGACTACTCCAGTGGGTAGATGGTGTAGGAGCCACTCCAGGTTAGGGCTGCCTCAGCAGGCCAGCTGGCACAAGGGGTAGTTTCCCCAGATACCAAGTGGCTGGGCCTCAGAAGCTCCTGAGGTCAAGCAGCCCTGAGCTGCTCACCACAGCAACTTTTTATACTGCAGAGTCCAGCACAGGGCAGGTTTTTATACTGCTGGGGCCAGCGCAGGTGCTGGCCCCAGGCTCTAGCTCCCCCTGGCTGCAGATCTGGGAGGAGCTGGGCAGGGTTATTTTGCCCCAAGTGGCACAATTTGCCCCACACCAAAGTACATGTCTGGGCATATGCACTGAGGAAAAAATCCCCAGCTCAAATTTGTGCCACTCCTATTTGAGCTGCTGCAAGTGGAGTCTGGGTGGTGGTCAAATACTCCCCCACAAATAGTGGTCAAATGCTATCACAATGGGGTGTCATTAAAACACTGCATTTTGGTAGATCTCCCTAAATGCAGCACTCTTTGGGGTGGAACATAGCAGTTGTTTATAGCACACAGCAAGATTTCACAGCCACTGAAAAGAGGAGGTGGAAAATAAAATTCAAAGCACAGGAGGAACTTAGATCAGCCAGCAGACTGGTCTGATAGGGATTTGCCTAGGACGCCCATTTAACACCCTAGGGAGTGCAGGGAATCTCATACAGGAAAGCACTGTATTTAGAGAGCTCCTATTGTACTGCCTCAGGATTTGAAGCTTCTACTTTCCCATTGTGGAGTTGTTCCTTTGAATGAGTTGCCCTTTCTCCTGTACCTTTGTGTCACTACAGAGCAAAACCAATACAAAGATACCACACAGCCATAACTGGGTCCCAAATAGCAGTTTTCATGCACAAACATGCATGGCTTAGCTACATCCCTGCTGCTGTGTGCCAGGTACATTGGCTGAAAACACAGAACACAGTTAAGTGCTGCAGTATTTAAAGGGATACTGCCCAAGTCCTACACACTACAATACTATGCTTTCTGACATTTCTTCCCCACTGGGTTCTCTAGGACTGACAAGTAATCCTCATGGAACTAATAATATTTTTATGCCTTCCTTCTCAACATTAAGTTTTCTGGGACTGAAGGCAAGAGGCCTTAGATCCCTCTGTATCTAGTTCCTGGAAGCCTCTCCCCATGTCTGGCTGCCTCCCTTCCCCCACAGATCCATCCACCTGGTTTCAGGGGAGGCACAATCTAGTTTTGTTCTTCTGTGAGTGAGCATCTGTGGTTTCTGTGGTTGTACATTTTTCCTGGGTAAATGAAATGGACAAGGTTTAATTAGCTGGTGATGGCCAGGAAAAGGCTAATAATGGGAAGCTAGAATATGAACCATAGGGAATCTGCTGCCCTTCCCACCAGTCCTTGTAAATGAGTAATTAAGTTGTAATTTAAGGGAAGGAAAAAGATACGTATTCCATAGTATTGACAAGTCCTTGCTAGAGACTGAACAATGCATGCAATGGCAAAGGCTGAAATACATAATGCACGGAAGTAACAAACTAAAGACCTCAAACTCCTATGAACTGTGGGAGGGCATGAACAGAATCTGTTATGATGGCCTAACAAGGCCTAATCCTGCCAAAATGAAGACAAATGTTACAGTCCATGGATGGAAATGACCAGACTGACTTCAGCTCATAATTTGTAGAGATAAACATGTGCACATGTCATTGGAGAACCAAGATTTGTATGATGGAAGCATAAGTTTTATTAAGTTTTTAGGATTTAAGTTTCCTTTACCTGAATAGCACTTAGGTATAAGAAGGTTCTGTAGAAAAATTGAAGAAGACATTGAAGTTTGTTGAAAAATGCATGTTAATGTCAACAGGTATCAGACCAGGTCCACTGGGAGTGACTGCTTTCTGTACAGATGACAGATTTGCCTAGTAGCATGTTTTCAGACCCTTTTGATCTTACTGCCCTGAGCAGAACCACACAACCCAACTTCTGCTCTGGGAAGGACGCAGCACTGCAAAGGCTCATGCAGGTAGGTATTTGCATTCAGATCCTCTCTGGCAGTGCTCAAGCCACTGCCTTGCAAGGTTCTTGTGGGCTTTGAGAGTCATCCAGTCAGGATGCGCCAACAATACCCAGCCATTTATCTGCCTGGTCACACTGGGTGAATAGCAAACACTCCAAACAGTCGTCTGCAGCAGTTTGAGCAGCCGGAGGCTGAAATGAAGTGAGTGTGCCAGCTGTAGAGTAACTGTGACTAATGAATGTATTTGTCACACTTGATGTATCCCAGGGTGAATCACAGACGGGGCACAGGGCGAAATTCATCAGTTGAATTGCTCACAGGGAATAGGTTCCCCAGCTCTTGGAGGTAGTTCACATTTGTTCAGGCAGTGAGACCTCTCTAAACTCATACCAGTCAGGTGACCTCAATGGGGTTGAACACTGAGTCCCCAGGCTAGGGACAGACATTACACATAAGCCGATTGGGTTGAATTGATCAGAAACTGGTTTAAACCTGTAACAGAACAGATGTTCAGTGCACATAAACCAAGCTGAGAATGGCTGAAACCCATCTGAGATAAACCTGGTTGAATGTAGTATCAGACTTAACTGATTTGGATCCAACTGGTTTGTGCAATGTCTGTCCCAAATGCCTTGCTGGTTTAAATTACATCAGACTCCTCCAGCATCCCAGCATGCTCTTTGGGCTGGGTGGGGCTCTCTGCTGCACAGCAGGACTGGGCCCCTCCCCTCTGCTCCCTGGCTGCAGCTTCAGTAGTGTCTGCAGGCGGCTGCCTGGCTTCTGCTGCCCCCCTCCCCCTGCCACTCTCTACTAAGCAGGCATTCCCCCATCCTTCACAGACACCTCTCTGCATTACCTAGCAGACCACATGCTGGCTTCCTCTGAGCTGTGGCAGAGGGGACAAAGACAGAATCAACAGATAGCTGTTAATGTCCCTCTGTTTTCTTAATGGGGTGATAAACACTGAGTTAGAGGTGATAAAGATTTCCTGCTGGGCTATTCAGAAGGGGAGGGAACCCTGCCTAATCACAGCATTCTCCTGGGGTCTGGCCATATCCCTCTCAGCTCAGCTCTGTGCAAGGGAAGGGAGGGCTGCTCTAGTACCCCCTGGGTTCTGGCCTGAGCCACTGCAGGCATGTGCCTGCATTTTTTAGATGTCTGTGCAGTTACAAAACTGAGTTAGCCTAGCCATGTTAAACTAACCTGTAAAGACTGAATCAATTCAGGCTTAGGCTTTTGAATGTCTGCCCCTAGCCCTGGAGGGCTGAAACAGGCACTGATCCAGGGAGGAACTGACTTCAGCCATTGGCATAGGTGTCATTCCTCTCTATTGAAGCCCATTATAATAGCTTTATGGGCCTGATTCTGACTCCAGGGGTGCTCCTTCCATGGGTAGGTGCTACTCTATAGGAATATCGGTTGCAGCATCAGACCTGCAAGCTAGACATGATGGGGGAGATAGTTAAGGGAGCTAGTCTATGAGTATTCAGTTTGATGACAATAAATATAAGTAGTATAAAAGCGATGTTGTAGTCAATAAATACAAGGACTGTGAGAGGTAGAGAGTTCCCTGGTTCTTGTGTGAGTTCCTCTTAAGGCATGCCAACCCTGCCACACATCTGCATTGGTGGCAGGGATGGCAGGGAGGAAGGGGGCTGTGGCTTAGGCATAAGGGGTACTGGGGGGACAGGGGACTGTGGGTCAGGAGTG
Organism: Gavialis gangeticus; assembly: GCF_001723915.1. Taxonomy (NCBI): domain Eukaryota; kingdom Metazoa; phylum Chordata; order Crocodylia; family Gavialidae; genus Gavialis; species Gavialis gangeticus. Next base: position 47,637,734 of record NW_017728996.1, on the reverse strand, counting down.
TGGGGCACTGAGAGCTTCCAAATAGAGAGCTTCCAAACTACCCCTTGCTACCATTTGGAAATGGCCACTCAATTCATTCTTCACTCCTGCCTCCAGCCCATTTGCCCCCTGGTGCCACACAGGCTAGGACTGTGTGGCATCCAGCCTCTTGTCAGGCCTGTTACTGAGATTGCAGATGGTTCCTTCTGCCTTCTCACGCTACTTTAGTATAAAGCAATTAGAAGTGCTCCAAAACAAGAAAGCAGATGAGGCTGCTGACTGACCCCTGCACAGGGGAGAACAAGGCAGCTCCATTCCCCGAGTGGCTGGCTGCAGTCAATACACTCTGTTTAAAGGCTGGGAAGTCAATCACATAAGGGAAGAGGCAGCTCGATTAGGCATTTCCCCTGACCTTGCTATCTGCCTCATCCTCTCTGCATGCAGGGTCTGCCCACCCCCACCCACACCCACGAACAGGAGAGAAGGCATGTTAGGGTATTTAGCATCTACAGCTAGTGCATGCCAGCATGGACTTATTACTTAGATAGACAAGATTTATATGCCTCCCTTCTTACCAAAGGCTCAGGGCAGCTTTCAGTAAGGAAATAAAATGGTAATATTCTACTTGCTTTTATAAGTTATAAAATATAAGGCAATGCCCTGCTAAGCAATATCCCATCTTAGCCTTGCTTGTCCAAATAGGAAGGTCTTACCACCCTTCTGGAAGATGTCCAGGCTTGGGCTCTGGCAGGCCTCAAGGGGGAGGGAGTTCCAGAGCTGAGGGGTGACTAGTGAGAATGACCTCCCATGTAGGGTTACCATATTTCCAGTTCCAAAAAAGAGGACACCTGTCACTCGGAGGGAGAGGGTATATGATTGTGGGGGACAGTGATATGCCAATGCCCCTGCCCCTGCCCATTCCATTGCTCCTCACTCCCAAGCCACAGTGCCCTGCTGCTGCCTCTCACTCCCAACCTGCAGTACCCTGCCCCTTGGGCTCTGCTGGTGTCCCTCACTTCCAACCCATAGCCCCCTAGCACCACCAGTGCCCCACACTCCTGACCCACAGTCCCCTGCCCCCCCAGTACCCCTCATGCCTAAGCCACAGCCCCCTCTGCTCCCTCCAGCCCTGCAGTGTCTGGCCCCAGTGCTGCCATACAGCTTCCTGCTGCCCCTAAAGGGCCCCCTCTGCTCCCTTCCCCCACTGGAGGGACAGGACCTCCCACCCACCTCCCCCTGCCCTACTGCAGCCCCGGCACCTGGACACCTTCCCCCAACACCAGCAGGCACCCTCCTCTGACACCTATCCCCTCCACACACCCCTGTCACACATATACATAGCACCCCCAGACAGTACCCAAGCCCTGGCCCTCCAACCCCCACAGACTTACCTGCATGCAGCTGCTGGGACTGCTCCCACCACCCTGCCTGGCTACATGCCAGTCACATGGGTGTGTGCCCTGCCCCCAGTCGCCCTCCCCCTGCTCCCCCAGCCCCAAGCAGCTCCTTGCTAGGGCAAGCCAGGGAAAACTTAGAAGCTGAGCTTACCAAAATCCCAGACATTTGATCATATTTAAAAAAAAAATCTGGATAAAGATGGGAGGCCACAAAAAGAGCAGATGTCCGAGAAACCCCAGACTCATATGTGCTTCATCAGATGAGCGTAGAGGATTGATGGTACTTGCAGAAAGTTGCTCTCAGCTGACTGGGGTTTCTGATGGGGCATAAAGAAGAAGATGGTCCTTTAGGTATATAGGGCCTAGGGTATTTAGGGTCTTATAAGTTAGAACTAGTCCTTTGAATTGTGCCTGGAAAGCTACTGAAAGCCAGTGCAGACCCTGATGCACTCTGGGTTGCATGTGCATGGTATGAGGGTTGCATTTAGCCCCTGTTAGTAATGGAAAAGCCTCTCTCACACAAGTTTTGCTGATGCATCTCAGCCCTGCTCTGGTCCCCAGGTGGCCCCACCATCACAGCCCTGGCCAGCTGCCCTGCTGCTCTGGCCTACCTGGACACTTGTGCCAGAGCACCTCAGCTCTGAGCACTGCTGTAGATGCAGTACATCTGTTCCATGTCCCTGGCACTCCCAGGGACAGGGGCATTCAGACACATGCAGTCCACCTGTTCCCCCCCACACAAACCACATCTGGAAATGAGGTGGTGAAGCATATCCACAACTGCATAGCTTCTGAGCTTTCTTTCTCCAGGGTGTTTGACAGCATCTGCAGGGGATGCCCCTGTAGGGCTTTGCTCCCTTATTTCTGGGTTTGGCACATGTAAGTGAGAGCGAGTGGGAAGTCTTCTCTAGAGTGTCCGTCATGTGAATGCTAGGAACAGTGTAGGCCAGTGGTCACCAACCAGTGGATCTCATAGATTCATAGATTATAGAGTCAGAAGGGATCCAGTGGATCATCATGTCCAACCCCCTGCCCCTGGCAGGAAAGAGGACCGAGGTCAGACGACCCCACCCAGGTGATTGTCAAGCCTCCTCTTGAAGACCTCCCAGTTAGGTGATAGGACCACCTCTCTTGGAAGCCCGTTCCAGACTCTGACCACCCTTATTATAAAAAATTTCTTCCTAATGTCTAACCTAAATCTACTCTCCAATAGTTTGCACCCATTATTCCTAATTACTCCCTGGGGCATTCTGGTAAACAGCACATCCCTAATTCCCTGCTGTCCTCCCCTGATAAATTTACAGGTGGCTACAAGGTCACCCCTCAGCCGTCTCTTGTAAAGGCTGAAGAGATCCAGATCTCTCAGCCTCTCCTCATAGGGTCTTTCACGAAGGCCACTAATCATGTGAGTGGACCTCCTCTGAATGCTCTCCAGATCCTCCGTGTCCCTCTCGAAGTGCAGCGCCCAAAACTGGACACAGTACTCCAACTGCGGCCTGACCAATGCTGCATAGAGGGGGAGCATCACCTCCCTTGATCTGTTGGTCATGCATCTGCTAATACACGACAAGGCACGATTGGCTTTGCTGATGACCTCGTTACACCGCCGGCTCATGTTCATCTTGGAGTCAACTATGACTCCAAGACCTGTCTCAGCCTCTGAGCTGCTGAGGACGACATCCCCCAACCTATAGGTGTGCTGGGGATTCCTCCTTCTTAGGTGGAGTACCTTACATTTATCTTTGTTGAATTCCATCCTATTATGTTCTACCCATTGATCTAACCTGTCCAGGTCAGCCTGTAACTGCTCCCTGCCCTCTGGTGAATTCACTTTGCCCCGTAATTTGGTATCATCTGCGAACCTGGAGAGGGTGCTCACCACACCCGTGTCCAAATCGCTGATGAAGATATATTTAATGTCCAAGAACCGAACCCTTCAGGACCCCACTGCCCACCTTCTTCCAGGCCCAGAACGACCCGCCCATCACCACTCTCTGGGTGAGGTCCCTGAGCCAGTTGCCACCCCCCTGACTGTGTAGGCATCCACTCCACAACCCGTTCACTTCCCTATGAGAATAGGATGCAAAACTGTGCCGAAGGCCTCCTTAAAATCCAGGTAGGTGACATTGGCCTCTGCTCCTGTGTCAAGGCAGTATGTGACCTGGTCATAAAAGGCTATAAAGTTTGTCAGGCAGGATCTACCTGTGACAAACCCGTGCTGGTTTCCTTTCATCATCATTTCCCTTGCTGGGCTTTCACAAATACACTCTTTGATGATTTTTTCTAGTATTTTCCCAGGGATAGAGGTAAGACTGACTGGCCTAAAGTTACCCGGCTCCTCCCTTCTCCCCTTCTTAAAAATGAGCACCACATTGGCCTTTTTCCAGTCCTCAGGGACCTGTCCAGAGCACCATGAGAGCTCAAACAGCCGTGCCAGCGGCTCAGCAGTGACACTGGCCAGTTCCTTCAGCACCCGTGGATTGAGGTCATCCAGTCTGGCTGACTTGTATCCATCCAGCCCCTCCAAGTGCTCCTTAACTACATCAACACTAACCTTTGGTGGTCTGGTGCCTTTTGGACATCTTTCTATGCTCAAGGTGGGGGGATTGTCTTGGTCAATATTAAGGAATACTGAAGCGAAGAATTAACTGAAGAGCTCTGCTTTTTTGTCTGCATCAACCACGGACTGACCTGATTTGTCCTGCAGGGGTCCTGTGCTACTCTGCGCCTTCTTTTTGCTTGCTATGTATCTGTAGAAGGACTTTTTATTGTCTTTGATTGTTGTAGCCAGCCTAAGCTCCAGTCCTGCCTTGGCCTGCCTAACTGACTCCCTGCAATAGCGTGCCAGGGTGGTGTATGCCTCCGTGGTGGCTGCCCCCTGCTTCCATTGCCTATACATCTCTTTCTTTGCCCCCAGTCTTTCCTTAAGCTCCCTGTTAAGCCAACAGGATCTTGATCCACCAGTAGATCTCGGAGCCTCTTGCAGTAGATCTCAGAGCCTCCTGGAGTCGATCCAAGGTTGGGATGGGGAGCTGAGTGCCTGCATGCATGCATGCACATGCCCCAGCCCAGCAGGTCAATCTGTGGGGGGAGGGAAGGGTTGGGGGCTAGATCAAGGCCCCCGTGGTGAGGGACAGTGCCACAGAGGCAGGAGCAGGGGTAAGTTGAGTGTGGCCCTGGCCGGGTGGGACTTACCTGTTGGGGAGGCGCACCCCCAAATAATTTTTTCTGCCTCAATCTGCAACCCCTTCCCTCCCCACAGATTTATCTGCTGGGAGTGGGGGGTTGGGCAGTGGCACAGAGCAGATCTTGAGTTGCTTTTAAATGCCAAAGGTGATCTCGTACTTAAAAAGGTTGGAGACCACTGGTGTAGGCATACTCAGAGTTGTGGCTGATACCACCAACTACTGTTCTAGGCCTCCACAGACCTCTGGCAGTGCCCCTTATCCCTGTTCTGGTCCTGAGGCTGCCTCTCAGTCACAGCCTTGGCCCATCGCACCCATTGCTGTTCCAGGCCTGGACTTCTCATTGCTCTTTTCAGCCATGGCTGTCCTGACCTGCAGCCTGATTTGCTATTTCATTTTAGCTCCTCTCCTTTGAGCCACCCAGTGGCTTTTTGCCCTGGGTTCCTGCCTGCTAAGACACAGCTGAAAAGAGGATGAAGCTCTTTATTCCTTCAAATCTCCATCTGAACCCAGAGGTGAAAGACTGGTGGGTCAGAACACCACTCTACTCACTTTTCAGCCAGAGGTTGCCAGAGCTGCAGCCAGAGTGATTATGGAGTCCAGGTCCGCCAAACCCAGTCAAGAGGAGTAGAAGGCAGTGTTAGGGGAACAATAATAGAGGTTGGTGGGGAAGGGGTGGGGAACAGATAACAACCTACAATATAGCTACACATTTCTGTACTGCACTATACTCCAAGGTCCTAACTGCACCTCATTTCCCTTTCACCAGGGAAACGGCACACATGCTCAATGCAGACAGTCCCAATTACAGGTGCAATGATAAATGCCAGGTTGGTGGAGGGTTTTTCTCCCTTCTGGAGTGTGCTTTCAGCTCCTGGGAAAGATGAGAGAGGCTCCTGCTGGAGCCACTCTGTTTATCCTGGCACAGACTGAGGCTTTATTGTAATGTGCTACAATAAGTGAATAAAGCACATTCCCGTTGCAAAGGAATAGCAATGTATCATCCTCTCTCTCTCTCTCTCTCTTTCTCTCTCTCTTTTACCTATACCTGGGTCACATTTTCAACTGGTGCAAATAAGCAGAGAATCTCCTGCTTTCAATGCACATCAGCTGAGCCTGGTGATTTTTATTTTTGCCTTCTGATGTGACTCAGGTTTCAAAGAGTCCTGGCTCTGTGCTTGAAGTCATCTGCATTTGGGGTAAAAAGACACTATCAAAAAGAACACCAGCACCTTTACAGAAGCTGAAATATTCTCTGTGAGTCAGGCTGCATTGATTATTTCCATTCATACTTTTTCACTCCACTCTTTTTTTTCACAGCCTTTCCGTTGACCACTGGTGACTCCAAGCATTCAACATGCATGAGTCAGGCCCAACATCAGGAGATTTTAAGACTTAATGTGGGGCATCTTTCTCTCTTCCCTTTTGCTGTTCAAGCTGTTCAGGGCTATGCCTTTTGAAACTTTCCTCTGCAGCCAGGAAGGCTAGAAAGTTCTCTTGTTTTATTCTTGTTTTCAAATGAGAGCCAAGATTCTCACTAAATCACCTGATTCCAGGGGCTCAGGCTTTAAAATGAAGGGGTGGGAGAAGGAAAACCTCACCAGATTTCATAAGACTTTACATAAACTCAGTAGAATTGGTGAGACTGCAACCTCCTGACATAGATAAATTAATGTTAATGAAAAGCTTGTCTTTTTGGATTTGGAATATGATTAGATTAATTTGTCCAGAACTTCCAGGTAGGTGTGTACATCCTGGCTGTATTCTGTTTCCCTCTGACTCCCTAGCTTGCAAAATAGGTTGCAAACAGGCCCTCATTTAAATCTGATCTTCAAAGGTACTGAGCACTTCTAATTCAAGCCAATTCTGCTCAGCAGCTGAAGAAATCGGGATAAAACTGCCTGTGACAAAGGAACTTGATGGAAGCTGAGTGCTGGAGAGGTATTACCATGGAAGGAAGTATAGATGTGTTGAACAGGAAGAAAGAAAGAAGTCACCTCCTCAGAGCTTGAGTTCCCTCTAGTAGCTGAGCAGCTGACAGTTCTTCTAAAGCTGGGGGGAAGCCTGCACCAAAGCACAGAGGGGCTGCATGGCCTGGTTGATAATGGCAAAGCAGTGTGAGAGCCTAGAATGGAAATGACCAGGCTGAGGGTGGTCAGGAATCAGCTGTGAAGTTGTCGGGGGCAGAGGAAGATGTGCAGGGCACAGACCTGAAGTGAGGCACACTGGTAGAATTAGGAAAGCCCATAGAAGGGATAAGTATGCCAATACTCCATCAATGCTTGGAGTCCTCAGTCTGAGCTGATGTAGACAGACCTTTCAAGGGGGATAGTTGGTTTTTTTTTTAAGTATCCAAAAAGCTCCCCTACACTGTACCCTCCTACATATTTTCTCCCTGGGGGATACCACGCAGCACTTTGCTGCCTCATACCCTGCTGCTGCACACAGCATGGACACAGTGATGGTGCATGAGGCAGCTATCACAACTAAGTGGTTTTCAACATCAGTGTCTTAAAATGAGTTGCTGAATCTCAGGGTTTATGAAGGACATGTTGGAATCACAACTGCTAAATGCATTTAAGAAATCTAGAAACAGACATATTTCTAGCTGATGGGAGGTGAAGTAAGGGGAATGAAAATACATTTTGAATTTTTTCCCCCAAGTTTTTCTTCTTTTTCAATTTTGAAATGCTCTGGATATTTTTTTTTAACTTTCTAAAACTTTCCATTGGCTCCCCAGGTACTTAAAAAGTTGAGAGCTTTTGAAAAAGATCTTATCCATATTTTCGCACTATATCATTTTAGTATTTTGCAATCTCAGATGTCAAAATCTGGAAAAAATACCAATCATGATGTAATTAAAAAAAGGATAATATCTGAGGTTCTACTTATTTATTAAAACAAACAAGCAAAAACAAAGAAAAACCCCTTTTGTCTGTGAATGAGGGGATAGCGTTAAACACACAAACCAAAATAGCATAAAAACCTTTTGAACTGTTATACCTAGGTGCGGTCTTCTGTGTAATTTATTTTTAATTGACATTTATAGATTCTTAGTATTCATCTTAAATGCAGTCTTCATTTTTATGATCTCTACATCTTGTATATGTATGTGTGTATATGTGTTTAGTCAGAGCTGATCCCACCTTGAGCAGGAGCCTGGACCAGATTGCCTCATGTGGTCCCTTCCAGTCCCCCTTTCCTGCTTGCTGTCTGCTGTGATATATATAAAGTCTGTATATAGCCTCTCTCCATAGAGAGTATGTATATATTTCCATGCTCATATATCTCTGCCTTGTCTTTGCAGCCCCATCCAATGCCAGCTGTCCTCCATTTACATTCTTGCACCATGATTGTCATGGCAGCATTGGAGCACTTTCCCGTGGTGCACTAATGCTTCTGACCAGCAGCTGCCACATGGCAGATGTTCTCTCATCCTAGGGGCAGAACTTTGTAGGATGCTGTGGCTTTGGTTTTTTACATACTTGTGGCAATGGTCAAAAGAACATGCCTTGCACTTGTGGAGGAAGGTGGGAGGTTTGTGGTGGCCCTTCCTTCCTATGCATGTTCGTTCCACAGGCTCAGATTGGCTTCCCTTAGGGGATCTCAGAGTGGTGGTGCCATTTCCTCATTTCACCTCATTGGACATGTCCTCAGCCTTGTTAGTACTTTTGCATGGACTCCTGCCATCTCTTCTGCTGACTGAGTCAGCAGATGCTGGAATCCAGGGCATTTATACATGTGCTCCAGGAGTAGGGGGTAGGATGATTTCAATTAGAGCTGTTCCAAGAGCAGCTCTAATTAAAGTGCCCAGAGCATCACATGTATCAGTGTCCCCGCGCTGAAAAATGGTGTCAGGTGCATTTTAAGTTGTCATAATTACCACACTCCAGCAGGCTCAACTAATCGAGTCTGCTCTGACACACTTTATTACAGTGCACTTTATTACAGCGTGTCGAAGCAGCCTCGCTGCACATGTATAGGTGCCCCATGGACGCATCTCACCAATTGTGTCCTCAAAGACTGTATGGGTCTTTTTCGTGTCTCATGATTACTGCAGCTACTAGGAAAAATCCCACTGATTTTTTTTATGCCACCCTATAGCATAGGATGGAAGTATCTGCATAAAGGAGACAGTTGTACCCAGATATTTAACTGGACAAAATTTGTAGGTGATTTTATTTGTACCTGCAGTTCATAGATTGTAAGGGCTGAAAGGGACTTCACAGGATCATTGGGTCCAGCCCCCCTGCACTAGGCAGGAAAGACAACTGAAGTCATGTGACCCCAGCACAGTAACCGTCCAGCCTTTTGCAGATGTTCCCACATGGCAGCTTGCAGGCCACTTGTAGCCCACAAAATATTTGTGTGTGATCCGCAAATATAATTTTTAATGGTGGTTATCTCTGACAAGCCAGCTGATCAGTGAGGCTAGCCATGGACTGTTCAGTATTACCTGACTGACAACCACCTGTAAATCTCCCTTTTGTAACACTGTCTGTGTAAGGCATATTATGTTATATCCATTGAGCAATGGTTTGCATTGCAGATCCATTTTGTGATGCAGCCTCCCAGTGTGTTATACTACTCATGAAGTACCATAACTCTCCATGAACAAAACCCTGCTCCAATGATTCTAGTTCTGCTTTGTGGCAGCCCATAAGGGACACACCCCTGGACTCCCCTTTAGATCTGCATGGGTCAAGGCATTGCTGAGGTTACTGAGATGCATGCCCAGCACTTGGAGGCACTTAAGTGGATACCATTTGAAATGCTGCCATTGCCGGATGCCTGAGCTAGAAGCTAGGAGCAAACTGTGCCCTCCAGCTCCTTTCTCACTGCAGATATTCTCCAAATACTTTGCTGCCTCAGCATCTACAGCAAACACACCACTTGACAGGATGGTTGCCCAGCTTCCTTGGTTATTCATGATTTGATTTGACCTATGAATGTGTGTGCTTGGTCTCTTCAAATTCATATCAAGCAGCACCAAGGTTACACACCCTGCAAATGAACACCCAACCAGCTCTCTGGGTGTGCAACTCATGCCTTCAGCATTTGTTGGTTTGCACATGAACATCAGGGGCCTGATTTTGAGGCAACAGGGAAAGACACCCTGTCAGGAGGATTCAAAGGAATGCCTTGGATTTCACCTTGTGGGGAATGCACACATGGTCTTTGTTTCACCTTTCCTAGATCCACCCATCTCACCCTCCAGCGCAGGCTGGGCAAACCCCAGCCCAAGCTCCCTCCACACCTTTCCCTGCCTCCCGTTCTAAAGACAGCACCAGAGCTGTGGGGGGAGAAGGGGTTCATTGATTCATAGATGTTGGGTCGGAAAGGACCGAAGTAGATCTTCAAGTCCAACCCCCTGCCCTGGGCAGGAGAGAATACTCGCTCATATGACCCCAGCGAGGTAATTATCAAGCCTCCTCTTAAAGACCCCCAAGGTAGGAGCCAGCACCACTTCCCTTGGAAGTTGGTTCCAGATCCCAGCTGCCCTGTCTGTGAAGTAGTGCCTCCCAATGTCCAGCCTGAACCTACTCTCAAACAATTTTTGGCTGTTATTCCTTGTTAGTCCAGGAGATGCTCGGGGGAACAGGGTCTCTCCCGTTCCCCGCTGGTCCCCCCTGGGAAGTTTATAGACGGCCACCAGGTCCCCTCTCAGCCTTCTCTTGTGAAGGCTGAACAGGTTCAGGTCTCATAGCCTCTCCGCATAGGGTCTGCCCTGCTGTCCCCAGATCATGCGAGTGGCCCTCCTCTGGGTTAGGGGAGAGCAGCTGCAGACACACAGCTGCTCCAAACTGGAGCTCAATTCCCCAACCCCCCCAGATCAAATAGTGAATGTCTGTTGGGTCCAAAGGATCACTAACTCATGCTGCTTCCTGCGAAGCACCATGAGTTACAGTGAAGAGCGCACATGTGTTAGTGCCCATAGGGGATCACGGTCATTGGAGAGGCATGGTCTGGCCCTGTTGCATCCCTCTGAGGATTTACTGATACTGGCTCCTCAGTGCTTTCCCATCACAGCCAATGTCCATCAGGTTCTGTTCCAAATGAAATATTCACTCCTGCATTTGCTGCACTGAGGCACATCCTGCCCCAGCCATATGCACTGGAGTTGGAAACGGGTTACCCTCAGAACCTTTGCTGTGGAGTAAATAGGACCTATTTTATTTGCCAAAACAACCAAACCCCCCCACCCTGTGATATTAAAGCAAAACCCTGCAGCCAAGTACGCTCTCTCCTTTCCACTGAAGAATGGTTGCTTAAAATATGGTTAATATGCAGTCTGGATCAGAAGCTACTGTGACTTCAGTCATGGTAATTATAAGAAGCCATGGTAATAATAAAAAATGGGTAGATTAGGTAGGAAAGGAGAACCTGTGCGCTGAGATTGCATGAAATGAAATCTCCGCTCCATTCACCTGTCAGAATTAACCAGTCAGCATAGGTGAAAAAACAGAAGAAACTTTCCTCTAAGGATCCCTTAAAACCTCTAATTAAACTCTCTCCCCTGCTCTGAACAAACAAACACCTTCCCACATACCAGGGTTTGTTCCAGGATGTCCACAAGTTAAACATGGCTTAAACTCTACCCCTGATTTATCAAGGTCACTTTGTGGTATGTGTGGGTTTACTTTACCTACCACTTTGCTCTTCTCATCAGGGGTGTTCCAGCAGTGCCATATCATGGGCATAAGGGTTTCTCTCCAACCCACCCCTAGATCTAATCCTGGTCTTTCAGATATAGTCCCTGTCTATTTAATTATGTTATGTTCTGTGGGAAAAAATGCTGCTTCTGTTTCAAACAAAAGAAGCTATAAACCAACTAATTAGCCACTTGACTTGTTCTCTAACCTTCTGTGACACTCTCTTATATTTCACACAATTTCTGCACTGCTAATTAGGAGAGTCACAGAGGCAACTGCATGTAGTTGTTAAGAGTACGGCTTTGGCGGGGAGCTTCGAAGGGGTGGCACTGGATGCCTGTG
>NW_017728996.1:47610125-47621178 GCF_001723915.1 Gavialis gangeticus | reverse complement strand
TGACTTGTTCTCTAACCTTCTGTGACACTCTCTTATATTTCACACAATTTCTGCACTGCTAATTAGGAGAGTCACAGAGGCAACTGCATGTAGTTGTTAAGAGTACGGCTTTGGCGGGGAGCTTCGAAGGGGTGGCACTGGATGCCTGTGGTATTGCAGATGTAGGAATATCAAATGCATTTCTAGTAATGAAGTTTCTGTGTTAGTGATGGCAGAATGATGTCCCATTAGTTTCTGTTTTTTCATTCCTCTATACTCCTTCCAAGGATGGGTCCCTGCTCTGCTTTCCAGGGGCTGCCTTTCTCATGCGGTAAGAGGAGAATGCATATTCTGTCCCAGGCTTCTTCCCAGGAAAGAATTAACAGGGCTCTGGATCCACCAAGTTCTCTTATATTTCTCTGAGCACCATTGTTCCTTTCTTAGCCGGTGGGGAACACCCTCTCTAAACATGGACATCCTGTTGGCCTAACTGGAGCAGATTAAGTTGACACACAACCTGTGTGATGCCTCATTGAAGTCAGCGTGTAGATTTGCATTAACAACATCAAGCTTTGGGTCATATCTGAGGGGTATGAACCAACTGCTTCTGTGGTGTTGTAAATGGCCAAAAAGCAAAATTCAGACCTTTGGTTTAATAATTTGCTTTTGAGCATCTGCCTCACTCCAGCCCAGGGAGTTAGACAGGAAAACTGATGGGATCCTTGCTGTTCTGACAGAAACTGAATCGCATGCAGTATCACCACTTCCTGCTCCCAAGTGCTTTATAAGAATCACAGTAAGTGGACAATATATCAAGGCATCAACTTGATTCTAATAGAGGTCAGACCCATCAGTCTAAAAACCTATTATCCAAACACTCCTGGGTGAACTCTCAGTCCCCTGTGCCAACTGCTCACAGCTTCCCCATTCACTGTTCCCCAAGCCCTTCAGGTAAGTCACTAGTGCAAAACTACTTCCATGCCCTCTAAGATGGCATTTTCCTTCCCCATCCCCAGGGGACCAGTCTTTCAACGCAACATTTACTGGGCATCCATTTTGTAAGGACAAAAGGAGGCAGGCCCTTAGGCATGGGGTGCAGGCAGAGAAGGAGAGAAGCAGAATGGGATCGTAGAATTTGAGGTAAGGACAGCAGGTGGGAAGGCTTCTGGGCTTGTGCAGTCCCTGCCTTTCTCCCCAGCCTCTGCTCAAGTCTCTGGGCATGATAGGTGAAGCGTGTGCACTTGCAGATAAACACATTGCCAATAGGAAAATATTTATCCTTGTTTGTCCCACAGACAAAGGCCAGCTTGTCATGGAGAAAAGGGTGCCTGCTGAGCTGAGCAGGGACACAGTGGATGCAGACAGCAGAACAATGGCTGCTATTCATATGGATGAGGCCATAATTCCAGTATCCTGAGCTTGGGATCCAGCCTCCCTCCTCCTGTTCTCTTTGTGGCACAGCAGCTATTGATCGTGGACAGGGTCCTGCATGGCAACTCAAGGATGTCTTAATGGAGGGGCAGAGGGAGGGAGGAGGCAGGGTGAAGGGGCTTCAGCTTGCACTCCATAGCTGACAGTACTCCCCCTGACAATGCACTGCTTCTGTTTGTGGCTGCTGTAGTGCTAATTTGGTGGGCTGCTAGCTGCAGCTGAACCCGGGTCAGATTGTAGTGTTATACATGGATATTGGATTGCAGGGTCCCTGGCACAGGAGCTCCCTCTCTCTAAGGACAGCAACTCCTGCTGGTGAGGGCAAATCCAGCAGAATTTTTTCTTCTTTCAGCACCATGATGACTCCTGCTGGGAAACACCAACCTGGACAGTGGCAGGTGCCCTCCGTCTCAGGAGCTTCTGCTGCGAGGGGCTGTGATGATTTTTTTCTTTCCAGTCAGATAGTCTGGTATGTTCAAGCTGCAGTCTGCTGGAGGCTTCCCTTTGACGGAGAGCTTTTCCCTTCCACCATCTCATTAAATAGGCTGAATTCCTGACACTGCATAGGGATGAATCGCATCCCCCAAGGCACTCCCTCAACACCAGCCCTAATTTGCCCTCTCCCTCCTTCAGCCCTCCTCCCCACCCTGCAATCCATGACACCTAGGGGTAAGCCACAAGTCTGGGGTTCTGGGCATGATGGTACCAGGCCGATGCTTTGTCAGTATGTCTGTAGAGACACATAGAGTCTGACAGTGGAGCTCATGCTCCTGCATCCTCAAAGGCAAAAGGGCTGTGCACATCTCCCCTGAGCTTGGGAGAGAGGGCAGCATTTGGCCAGACACACCCATCCTGGGAAGCAATAAAACCTCTTGCTTTTCCTCCTGTCATCCTAAACCTGTTCTGCCTCCAGCGCTGCTAGTTGCCCATTCCCCAATGAATGGCCGCAAACTACGCTGAAGCCTTGCCTAGTGGGGCTCGTCCTCTCATTTACAGCCAGCAGAAATCTGCATGCAAAACTCAAGGGGATTCTGGGCTTTAAAAAGCAATGCCAGGAGGGCCACAACAAAGGCAAGGGCTCTCTTATCCTTTCACCCCAGTGCTCCAGAGGTGCCCCATAACCTTCTTCCAGGGGTCTTGGAGCATGACCTGATCTAGGCAAGTGCCCTCATCCAGAATAAAGAGTCCAGAGGACTGGTGTCACCTGTCTGGGCTCCCTCATGCTCCCCTCATTCTGTATAATCATGTCCTCCTTACTCCACATTGCTCTCATCTACCTCTGCAGCCTCCCTCTCTCCCATCAGATTCTTCCTCATAATCTACTTTTCCCGACTTGCCCTCAGGCGACCACCCCCGCCCATCTCTTTGAACCAGCATGTATTGGGTCCTCTCATCAGCCCCTTCCTTTGCTTCAGTTTCTGTTTAGCTCAGGGAACAGCCTGATATGCCTGTAAAGTACCTCACACATAAGTGGGCCCAACAGAAATAAATTCTCTGTTATTCCCTCCATCCCCTTCCCCATCTTCGTGGTAAGAAAATGTTGCTGCCTCAGCCCAGCAGCAGGGCCTTTATTCCTCTGCCTTGTTTTGGCTAGTCTTATTATTTCTACACTAATTGGCAAGCCAGATTTCCATCTTGGACATGGAGAAAAACAGCTTTGAATCTTCTTTCCCTTCCCTGCTCCCCCGCCTGCTCGCCTTCTGTGGGGTTATGAAAATTTAATTTTGATTTCTGCCTCTCGCAAATCGTTTTGCTGTTTGAAACGGGCTGGTTCGCAGGAGCCACTTTGAAGCAGAAGGTTGTGCTGAAGAGGCCTGGAGAGAACGCATTCAAGCAGTCTCAGCATCCCAGCAGTGTTTTGGTGGGAGAATGAGGAGTGTGGCCTTTTTTCTCCGATGTCCAGCCCCTTGCAGAGCTTGTGCCACTGCTTTGAGCTTTGTGCCAAGCCAATGGGGTTTAGAAAAGAAAATGAAGGCCAGATGCAGACAGGGGGAGCTTGAGAGCTCTTTATATTAGTTATGTGGGCAGAAAGTACACAAGAAGGAGGACTTAGGAAGTTAGCTAGATGTCCACGGCCACTGGAAGTCAGTGGCAGTTGGGTGCCTGGTTTCTCTTCTTTGAAAAGCCCATCTGTATCCTCTGGGGAGAAGATTCACAAGCAAGCAGTGTTACAGGTAGAGGAGTCATCTGAATATATCCTAAAGAGGAAGAAGCGGTGCCTGAAGATGCCTTGAGGTGTCAAAAACACCCTTCTAAGGAGAAACTAAAAGGCCCCATGTGGAGAGACAGAGATCAAAGTGCGTGCTCCAGTTATACAAAAGGATGTAATGTTCCTTCTTGTGAACAAAGTGAGCAGTGATGGAGGAATCACACCCAGTGATCAGACACCACCTCATCAGGCTGAAGAGGGGAGGAGCGAAACAAATTCAAGATAAAGGGAGAGGGTCGGAGGAGGTCAGCTAAGAAAAGAAGTTGGTCAGGCTTGACAGAGAAGAAAGCAATGCAGTGAGCCAAAGCACTGGGATGGACTCAGTGCTGATGATGACCTTTTCAGGAGGTCCCTGGTGATGGGATGGTCAGAAGGGCTCTCAATTCTCCTGTTTGCTCTACTGTAAATGGTAGCCATGATGGGGTCAGGCAAATAGGATGTAGTGGGAAAGTGTCAACTTGTAAAGTGAAATTTGTGCTTGGCTTTGAGGTGGTAGAATGAAAGGTTTTCATGATCTTAATTTACATTGAGGAATGGTGGAAAAATCCTTTGTGCAATAGAGATTTGAAGAGATTTACTCTCTGACCTCAGACAAGCCACATATTGAGGGTTTTATGCCTCAGTTTGCCCAAATATGAAATGGAGGGTGATGATCTTGGCCAGCCTTATACAGGTGTTGAAGATAAAACCCTGAATGTTTGAGATGGGCTCTTGTACCACTGTGATGAGGGCCAGAGATACACTACATCAGCAACAGAGTGGCAAAGTCTCTGGTACCAAGACAGATGCACACGTATTCTTCCCTACTACCCCTGTTTCAAACCCTCACTGTTGCCCTGCAAAAACCTGCCTCAGACTCCCACCCTGGCCCCAATCTGCTAAACCTTGGATTTCACTTTAAAAGCCGCTTGTTGCTCTTTGAAGTCGACACAATCATTCTGCCTCAACGCTTCACTGCTCTGACTCATTGAGTTTGCATATAAATAGGGGAGGGGAGAGGGAGATGGAGAGAGGCAGGGAGGGGGAAGGAGGCAGCTGGAAGATCAGGGCTGCACAGGCATGTATTAGAGCAGGCATTCAAACCTGGCTGGCAGTAGCTCAGAGACACCCTGGGGAGTGGGAACTACCTGCTGGGGGAGGGGAGGGGGACGATGGGTCCATCCAGGCTCTGGTGAGCTATCACTCTTCAGCAGCACTGGAGAGGGGGGCTGGGAATGAATCCGTAGATTAGATCCATATCTACACAATATTCAGGGGGCTTCACTGAGGTCTCTGGAGTTTCTCTGTATTACACCCATATGACCCAGAGTTCTGGATTTACTCCTGTGACATTGAGATCCACAGAATCCCCTCGGTCAGTGTATACAAGTGGGGTTGTTCCAGACTTACACAAGCAAACTGAGGTCAGCCCCATGCCTACTGCCCTGCACATGCCCAAGAAGGAAAAATTGACCACATTTTTAGTTTCAAGGGGCTACCTGAACCCACTTTGTAGAAGACAGCTCTTGCCCCTTTGTTTGGTAACGTCTCCTTCCCTGGTGGGGATAAACTAGCGCTGCCTTTTCTCTTTTGTCCAGCTCCCTCTCTCGCCATTGTTTTTGTTCATTTCGGAGCTCCCCCTGACCTACTTTCCTCCAGTTCATTTTTCTTCTCTTAAATAAAATCTGACTCCAGGCCTTATTTGGTAAATAGAGCTGGAAGAATCTGGGCTCATGCATTTTTCTCCTGACAAGCTTTTCAGGATCAGGGAGATGGAAAGAGCGAGATGTATGGAATACAAAAGCAGAAAAGAAAAATAAACAGGAGATAAAGGGAGCGTGGGAGCAGAAATGGAGAGAGAGGGGCCAGCAGAGAGAGAGAGAGAGAAGGTGAAGCAAAGTCATGCTCAGGCAGTAAAAGAGAGATAAAAAGAGCAAAGTAAAGACAGAACGAAGAGAGAGAGAGGAGAGAGGCAGGAGGGGAGGAGGAGGAGACTGCTGAATTACTGGAGCGAGGATGGCGAAATATTTGCTAACACTGGTCTCACATCAGAGACAGTCATTCCTGGACTACAAATCTGATCATATCTTCTCCTCACCTCTTGCGACATCCACTCCCCACCCTTTCTTTCTTGCAGCACGTGCTATTCCCTAGACAGGTTCCCTGACATGTGAAGGGCAGGTGGGTGACTCATCTGGAAAAAAAACAACCAAAAAACAGGAAGAAATGAAGCTGGAAGATGAAGAAAACCTTTACTGCAAAACAAACAGATAGCTTTCCCTAGAAAGCACCATGCCACAGAACCTTCCAGTCCAGCTTCCCTTCCACATAATATTTCCTGTCTCTTTCTGTTTCCTCCCAATCCTGAAGACATTTGCATTGGCCTTGGATTTGGGAAGCACGATTAAGTCTGGCTAGGCGAGATGGCTCCTGGGTGGAAGTACTGGTTCTCTTTCCTCTGCCTGCTAACAAATTTTGCTGTAGGTCAGCATTTATAACATGAGCAGCCAGGAGAATTAACCTGTATCTGTCTTTGCCTGTCAAACACTGTAAATATCTCAGAGACAGTTAATGCTTTGAAACAATGGAGGTACTTTAAACACAGTGCAAGAGCCAAACCAACCTACTGTAGAGTTCATAAATATCCCTTTTGTATTTCTTTTCTGTCAAAAGGCAGTAATAAAAAAGGACAAAAGCCAAACCCATCACCAGTTGGCCAGGGTGCTGTTTGGATATATAAAGCAAAGTAAACCTGATGCATTTCTCCCCAGCTTCCTTCCCACTTCTGGGCCCTAAACAACAACCCCCGCCCCAGGTATCATCCCCCAACCAGCCACTGAAAGGAAATGAATGATGCTCTGGACCCAGGCTGCAAGTGCCTTTCCGCCATGTGACTACGCAGATCCAGTCAATGGTTTTGTGCGTAGGTGAAATGAATGAGTAGTTTTACCCCAGTTCCCAGCAAACTCCTCTACTGCATGAAGAACACCCATGTGGTTGTTACCAGTTAGAACACTTCCAGGCAATCTCTGGGAAACAAAGCTATGACAGAAGGGTCTACAGGGCATGGACTCTACACACCACAGAGACTGCAGTGGGGCCAGTTCTTCCGATTGTATTGCTAATCCCCTGATGGCTTGTATTCTTTTGAAAACCCTGTGCCCAGAGTCATATGCTTAAGGGAGAATTCATTCAGAGTAATCTCCCATGAAATTGTATTGGCCCATTATGACATGTTGCTTTATGAGAGTTGTAGTCTGGCAGCCTGCTGTCCCTGTTCTCCCCTGTGGGACCTGCTCCCTGGCTGCACTCTTGCTTTCAGGATATAGCACATGGACCTTTGTGAAAGGAGATATCTTCATAGCATTATGGGAGAGAGAGACCTACAGGGAGTCTGACCTGACCCATAGGAGGTGATGGGGCTCAGCCTACAAATCCATTAGGCAATGTGCTGATGAGGGCATACAGCTTAATATTTTATTGAACTGATTTGAAATGCAGTGTTTCAGGTCAGTGAAATATTCTGCTTCAGGGAATGTTTCCAGCCAAATCCAGATATTTGGGGAAACCGTTTTTCCTGGAAAATGTCTGGTCATTTTTAGTTGATAGGTATGAAGTAGAGAGCAAGAACAGAGAACGCTGACAAAAAGATGCATCTTCCAGGGGTAAATAGTTCTCCACCAGACCGAGCAAAGTTACTCTGGGTCAGATGTTTGTATCTGTCCTCAATTTTTTTTATAAAAGTGTGTGCCCACCTGGGCCCAAGTAACCACTCAAGAGCAGCTCAGGATCAGGTGTTCTCAACTCAGATAAGCTTTTCCACAGGCACCCACACCGGGCATACATCACCTCCCCAGGGAAGCCCCCCATACTCGCCTGCGATGTCTTAATGCCTTGTTTAAGTGCAGGAGGTTCCCTTAGAACTGGGACTTACTTAGAGGTGTTGTTAACAGATGTTTCTGGGGCTCCACCTCCCCTACACCCCACCCATATGCCAACCTGCTGCACTTGGCTGTGTGTCAGATGGTTTGAACCCCTTGGGTGCTGGTTCTTCTGGCGTGGCCCCAAGCTGGCCTTGGCCATGGTTGTGTGAGCATGGCTTCTTGTGGCACTCTGATCACCGGGCAGAGCTCCTTGTAGCAGGGTTTGGCCGAGAGCGCTGGCAACACCCACAGTAGGCCACACTCCCTGTTCAGGGCTTCAAGCAGCTGGGCAGGACGTTGGGCTTTGTACGTTCCTCCCTAGAGTCCCCAAGGGTCCCCTGATCCCTAAGCCCTGAAGCAATGGGTGGGACCATTCTCAGGCCTCAGAGGCACTAAAATATGTAAAGAAATTAAACAGAAAGTAAATAGGGAGACAAATATTCCTCTTCACTCATGCAAGCCTGCAGGCCAATAAGCAGTTAGTCCCTCAGTGTCCTTCCTGGTTCCAATGCCAGGTGCCGCTCCAATGAAAGGTAAACTTTTCTTTGGGACTCCGTCTTGGGTCCTGGGCTGGAGGCAATGTTGGTCATGCTGGCAGGGAGCACACAGCCATCTCCCAGCTGGAAACCCGCCCCCCCCCCCCACACACACACTTCTTCCAATGTCACCATCCCCTGCTGGCCCCAGCTGCGCAGATAAGCAGCTGATGGAGCACGTGGGCGTGCCCTCCTGCTGCTGCCAGCTCCTTGTCACTGAGTCGGCATGAGGTAAGTGCATCCCCATCACAGGGCTTTTGGGGCTGTTTCCTTGGGGTTCTCCCTCCATAATTCTAGCCCTGGGAAAGCGGTCTCTGCTCCTGTTCTCTTGTCGCTCCATGACACAATGCAATTCCAATTACAGCAGTTTAAATATTTCATCTGTCCATACCACAGATTTTGTAAACTTGGATGGTACGTCTCTATGTGACTCTCACACAGCTGATAATGATATTTCCCTGATAACTCTTCAGATCAAGGTTGGGATCTAGTTTTAAGGATAATGACCTTGTTAGCAAGTGAACTGGGGGCACAACTGTAGAAGATCTTATTAAGAATTTCCCCAGACTCCTTAGTAGATAGCGTGCTCATAGAACATGGATGAATTAGAAATGTTTTTGATTTAAAAGAAGCCCTTTAGCATACAGGCCAGTTCTTTTAATAGGGGTTTGCAGCACCTTGCAAAATGGTTGCCACTGGACTGAAAATGAGAATACCAGCCAACTTGAACTTAAACCCAAAGACATCTAATTTCTGGGAAGGTTTGGGTCCACACCTGGAACTCCTTGCCAACTTTAGTAGTTCTGTCCCAGCTGTATTTAATAACCCACAATCTCAGCTGGACCTGGCAGCAAAATCAATAGAGGGACTTTTAAAAAGCAGTACAAATACATAGAACTAAATTGGTTACCCTGCAGGCATCAAATCAGACTTTAGTATATAATAATATTCAGCTTCACTGAAAAAAAAGACAATTCCAAAAATCCTTTGAAATAATCATCTAAGAATGTTGGCTTTTTTAAAAATACCAGTAGAAGATCCAGAGAAAACTTTTAACAAAGTTTGAAACCATCTTCCCCCATTGTTGGAAAGTATCTATAGCCTTTTTTTCCTTCAATTAGATCTAAAAAGGAACCTTCCACTTCACCTGTAAGAACAGGTTACTGCTAAAAGGCCATAGTGGAATTTCACAAAGAAATTCTCTTTCTCCAGAGTCCATCTTATTTTGCCCTCCTGGACGAGCATTTAAAAAGCACATTCTTTATGGTATTCATATTGCCATGCAATAAAGATCAGCTCCTTCATCCTTCATTTTTTGGAAGTCTTGCAATCAGCTGTTTTATGCTAAGGAGGTAATGGTGATGTTCCCTGACATTTTGAGACCTGCTGAAGGTTGTAGCTGGAGATTCTTGATGTTTGAGGTCTAAGGGGTTGAATTCTCATGAAATCTGTGTGAATGTCATCTCAATGCAATAGTTTTAAGGTCTTCAGTGATACCTCATAGGGAGCTCATTGAAGCAAATAGAGGCTTTTTCAGCTTCAGCTGAAAAAATTCACTGATCTACTACTTGAGGTCAATATGCAAGATGAGGTATAACAGACCAGCTCTGTGTGATGGAGTGCAAAGAAACCTGTCCTCATTCTAGGCCCCCCAATTCTGTGGTCAGCTCTGAGCCATGCAGTTTGCTCTAATTCTCCCCAGGGCTTGCTTTTGCAATAGATCTCTGGGTTAGATTGTTAACTGTGAAACACCCATCATTGCAACCAGGTTTTCAGAAAAGTTTGGGTCCCATTCAGGTACCAAAATCCATGACCAGATTTTCAAAGCAGACCAGCTTACTAGATGTGTGCTTAGTACACAGTGCTTGATGAAAAGGGTGCTGAGCACAGGTCCCTGAGACTAGCTGGAACACAGAGTTCCAACCAGACTTCCTTCTATCCCCAACCCAGCCTCTCAGCTGGGACCCTGTAGCCTTAGTATGCCCATGCCTTGAATACAGCATGCAGTTCTAGTTCGGGCTAGCTGGGCCTGGACTCTGACCCTGTATGGCTTCTCTTATGTTCTGCTACGTGACTGGTAGCTGCAGACTCCACAAGGGAATTCCAAAGTGTCGAGGGCTAGGCTGCTTCCACGCTTGTGGTGGCACCAGCTGGGTGCAGAGGTAGAAATGTAGGTTCTTGGTTTTAGCCTGTTAATGGCTCACTCATCTCTCCTTGGCTGAAGAAGGCAAGAAGAAAGTGGGAAAAGCAGAAAGAAACAATTTTCCTTGGATGTTTTTTCTTCTTCCCCAGTGGGGGCTTTGGGGCTCTACCTTCTCTCTACCGGTGCAAAGTCTTTAAAATTAATAATGTTCATTCTTTCTCTTTCTCTTTTCCCAAGAAGCCTCCTTTAAATTAATGAATGTCAAATACTATTAAATTCTGATTGCATGCCTGTGATAACGATGGCCCTGATAGCTGGCCCATTTATGACTCTGATCCTTTTTTCCCCTTTTACCGGTCTGATTAAAACTCCCTTTATTAGATATACTCTTTCATCAGTTTCCTCTGCTTTCCATCTATTGTGGCCTTAGGCCAGGGAAGTGTTTTTGTTTAACGGAGGATTTAAGGCTTTTTAGTGTATTAATATTTTTCATTTAATTAGAACCTGACCTTTCCCACAATCATGGCTCGACTCCTCTCATTATGGGCCCATGGGGCCTAATCTGATGGGGTTAATTGAGCAAACTTCTCATTGAAATCAATGGGTGGTTTCTTTGCTGAGGAGTATGGTCCCCAGGTGGTGAATAGAGGAGAGGTGGGGAATGATGGAATGGGAACTAGTACTGAAAGGCAGCTGTATGGAAGGGAGTGTCAAGGAGGAAAGGGAATGAGGTCACTCCAGCTCTGATTCTGAACCCAATGAGTCAATGGCAGGCAGTACCATAGCAACGAAGTTTGGCACCTGGGGCAAAGCCCGCAGCAGCAGCCCGCCCTCACCCTATGCACAGATTCCC
>NW_017728996.1:47586144-47609812 GCF_001723915.1 Gavialis gangeticus | reverse complement strand
TAGCATGGGAGCCACCCTTCCCGTCCCTGCACCCCTCCAAACGAGCTGCTTGCAGCTGTTCCATGCCCCACCACAGCTGTGCAGCACCTGTTGGCACCCTTTCGCTTCAGAGCTTGGGGAGGTTGCCCCGCTCGCCCCCCGCTTGCTATGGTACTGATGGAAAGACTCCCATTGACTTCAGCAGACTTTGGATTACATCCTCAAGCCTCAGTCTAAGAAAGCATTTAGGCATAGATTTAAGTGCCATGAAGTTTCTTACACTGGGACCTGAGTGCCTGGTGAGGTGGGGAGAGGAAAACTTTGCCTAGCCTGGGCTACCTTAGCCTAGCCATTGGCCATGGCATAGCTGCTGTAGGGCAAGCTGAGGGCTCTGGGGTTTAGGCCTGTCAACCTAGCACTTTTCAGCCACTTATTTTTACCCTCCTGTCTTTCCCATCTCTGCAGTCTTCTGTGATTGCGATGGCATGATTGATAATCAGTGCACCTGGGAATGCAGTTCCAGACAGGGCCAGGCATCATCAAGGCAGCACCTAAAGCCGAATCCCCTGTGGGTACCAGGAAATTTTTATAGCTATATCTAGTTGAGCAGAGCATGCTACTCAGATGTCATGTATTAAAGACTTCACCCCATTCTCCAAAGGATTGGTAACAATGACTGGCTGGGGGGCTTGCTGGCCATGTTGCAGGTCAATTGTGGAGCTTCAGAAAGTCGTCTGAGACTGGGGGGGCTGAGCGCATGTGCATGCATGCATCCCCATCCCACCCCCTGGCCAGCAGTTCAGTCTGTGGAGGAAGGAAAGGGCGGGGGCCAGATTGAGGCCCCTGCAGTAAGGGAGGTAGTGGGGCACAGGCAGGAGCAGGGGCTGAGGTGAGTGGGGCTCTCGCAGGGCCAGGTGGTGGAAGAATTGGAGCCAGGGCAGCTCAGGGACACGGGGGCTCCCACCAATGTGCGCACCCCAGTGGAGGCCCACAGGGCACGTGCCCACCTGATTTGCGTGTGGGGCAGTGGCGGCTGCTGTTCCACACTGGGCTTTGTGCTCCGAGCCCCACTGCAGCTGCCCCAGGAGCCGTGCGACACTGCCAGGCTGGCAGGAGGTGAGACTCAACCCAGCAGAGGGATGCAGCGGCATCGGGCTGCTCCCAGGCCAGCTGCAGCAGGGCTCGGGGCACAAAGCTCAGTGTGCAGCCGCAGCCGCCTCCACCCTATGCACAGACTGGGGGCATGTGCCCCCCAGGCCTCCACTTATCACATCACCCGGCCCAGCTAGGGCCCCCTTGCCCCAGCCCCTGCTTCTGCTTGTGCCCTGCTTCCTCCCTCACCGCTGGGGCCTCCATCTGCCTCTCCCCCCCACCTTTTCCCCTCCCCCTCCCCTTCCCCACAGACTTACCTTTTTTGAATTAAAGTCCAACCCAAGATCTACCATGCTCAGACCCCACCAAATATTTTTTTTTGCCCCCTGCCTCAACCTGCCCCCCCTCCCCTGCCCTCTCCGCAGACTGACCTGCTGTGTGGCTCGTGGTAGATCCTGCTGCAGGGTCACGCAGGCAGGACCCAGTCTGGGTCCTGGGTTGGCTCCAAGTCTGACGTGGCAGTGCTCAAACTGGCTGGTGAGTGTTGAGCACCCTAAAGGCCCAGGCCTGCAGAGTCTCGTGCCTGGGCTTCTGTTTTTAACTCCTACGCTGGAGCCAATGCAATGATGCACAAGGCATTAGCATGTGTGCCTCAGGGCTTGCCCACATGGCCTCTGTGCTGACACCCTGACCACCACCTCCTGCCCTATGTGCCCCAAATCACAGATCTGAGACAAAGTATCCACCTTGGGGCAGCCCTGAGCCTGGGAGAAATGCTAAGATTTGGCCTCAGGGCTGCTCTCAGAGGACATTGCTTTCTTTCTGAGAAAGAATGGGCAGGGAATGCTTCATGGATGGGTGTGGGGTAGACAAGCCTGAAGTCTGTGTGGGATTGGGCCAGAGTTCTCAGTGGCGTTTATGGACCCTCGGGACACTGTGCATGGTGATCTCTTGTACAGCGAGGGTCATAGGACTCCCCTGATTCTAAGCCTTCTGAACTAGAGTCTGTCTTGAGATGCTCAGCCTCTGGCAGGGCGTGGGTAGCACAGGAGTCAGGGAAGCACTGTGCAAAGGCAATCACTGATGTACCATCACAGTAAATCCACAGACTCACTCTGGCAGTCAACCTGGCTCTGTTCTCTGACTTCTCACCATGACTTCTAGGAGCGGGAGTTGTTTGTCTGGGTGCAGAGAGAGCGAATGTCTCACCACCATATGCCATTATGAATTAAAAAAAGCTTTCATACAAGAAAGCTTTGCTCGGCTCCCCTGATTTGGTAAGAGGAAAGCCTGGGCTGGAGAGAGAATAGTTGCCGTGCACAGATCCAAACCAGTCAACCAAATCAGCTGCAAGGAGTGTGTACAAAGCACTGATGGAATAACCGTGAATAAGGAGCTTGTGGAATGACATGGTGAAAGGAGATAAATCCCCTATGCATGTTGCCCAGCAAGGGTGTAATTCACTGCTGTAGGGAGGATCCGCTGAAGAGACACATGCAGCATGTAACCCCAGATTGGAGGATTTACGTGGGACCAGTGGCAGACCTTTGCTATTGAAAATGGGGGTGTGGAGCGGGGCTTCTGCAAGAGGGGCTTTCACTGCCAAGAACCAAGTTAACCCTTCGCTGGCTCTGCAGCCACCACATTTTTACATGGCAGGTGAAGATCAAAAGCCCTTAATGTGATGGTGGCTGCAAGGCCAGGGAAAGGTTAACCTGGCTTTTGGCAGCAAGGCTTCTGCATCATGCCTCCCCCTTTCTCATTTGCTGTCAAGAGAAGAAATTGAAGTGGGGCGGGGGGTGCAATCCCTGCAATGGAGTGAATTGGAATTTCAGCCTTATAGAATCTGGGCCTGAAAGCACCCGCACCTGGAGAAGGAGGACTGCTTTGTACTGCTCTTGAGTAACCTCCTCAGATTGATTTGGGAGGGATGTTGCAAGAGTGCACCCAAGTCATAGGGGAAGGGGCAGAACATTAGCTAAAGGCCACTAATTCCTGAGACCACCCAAAAGCGCAGACACCACAGGATGAGCTGAGCATGCTGCACTCAGTGCTCCCTCCGGCTGGATGGCTTGGGATGTTGGAACAGAGGGGCTGCCGGCTGAAACTTACAAGAATTGCCAAGTACTTTTTTTTCTTCTCTCTTTCTGCAGCTGGAAAATGATTATGTTAATTAGTTTAAAAGGCCACATAATAATCAAACATGCTGAACTTTAGTCAGTGACCTTGTAAGAAAAGACCGGGTTCATTATCTCAAAGTGCTGCTTCGCAGCAGGAGCAACAGAGACAATTAGAAATCACATAAACAGGAGTGGCCAGCTAACCAGCCAGCCGACAGGACAGATATTGGCAGCCACAGCTGCAAGCAGCCAGGAGGGCCAGGGAGCATGTGATGTTCTTCACTCATTTGCAAGGCTGGCCAAGCCAACAATAGGCGGAGATGCTATGTCAATCCCCTTTTTGCCAAGGAGCAGTGCAGGGGGAATAAACAGAGGGGCTACCCCTTGCTGCCATGCCCCCAGCAGGAAGTGGCACCCAACCGGGCGCTCGCAAGCTGGGTTAGGCCATAGCAGCTTGCCATGACTTACCTACTATGACCAGCTGTCTGAGACCAACGGGAAAATTTGGGACTGAATTCCAGGGCTGTGTCCTGGTGTCCTCAAGGACTCCCTGGAATGGGAATTTCATCCTGAATTGAGAAGTTTAGTTGCAGTTCAGCACTAAGTGGTGTCCTATTCAGGGCTAGTGTGTACTGTGACAGGATCTTTTCTTGGTCGGTCTTACCACAGATCACGAGGAGTCGGGAAGACAGTGAACAGGCTTGGTGATCTTTATTGATAACTGTTAACGTAGCTGCGCAGCAGCTTAAACTCACTCACCACGCCTCACGCGCCCTAATGGTGCGTGAGACCGATGGATCTGGCTGGTGAGTTGTCTCAGGGGTTTCAGGTCGCCGGGATCAGGTGGGTCTCTGCATCCTCCTCCGGTTAGCTACTCCAAAGGCCGAGCCGTGTCCGTAATAATATGCCGTGAGTCGTTCCGAGTCCGTTGGACGCAGAAGGGACCCTGACGATCAGGCGGGGGCTCCTTTTATAGCTTGGGTGACATGCGGTGATGTGATTGTGTGAGGCACCTTTCGATAGGCCCATGGCACTGACTGACTGACGCTGGATCCCGCCTTGTAGAAAGTTCTAGCTGCTGTCTATCTTTTACACTCATGGCAGGAAGGCAACTATAGTCTGCCTAAAAACCTTTACATAACTTTGTATAACTTTCCTGATTGGCGAACATGGCCACTTAACAAACATAATGATCACAACACATACCATGCAAATAGACAGTCCCCAAAATGAATGAGCTGCTCACCATTTCAGGGCTGCTAGTAACAGACATGGAACTGACTAGCCCGTGTCAACTTCAGGCTGCCAACAGCAGTGGGGACTATCTAGGACTGCTTCCCACACTGTATTTCCTGAAAACCGGTCACTTTACTGTTTACCCCAGAGGCCCAAGGAAAGGAATAGGAAATATTCCCCCTCAGAATTAGAGATGGGACCTGGTCAGAGCCTGAGATCTGAAGAGCCCAGAACATCAGTGACATTTGGGTCTGCACCCAAACATGGCTCACTCCAGTCTGGGTGAAGGGCTGAAACAAACATGCCCTCGTGCTATGCAGGGAGTGTGAATCTGAACTGTGGCTCCCAGCCCATGGATTCCCTGGTAATCACCCCAGCTTTGAGCCCAGTGAGGGAGCACCACATTTGTTCTGTAGCCTCTCAAATGCCCCCTTTCTTGGCACCAGTAAATCAAAGAGGAGAAATGCCATCAGACTGCAGAGCCAGGAAGCAAAGACCTTTCCCATGTCTAAAGCTGGCTGTGCTGGGAAAGGGACTGGGTCACAACCGAGTGTGTATGACAGGACATCCCTGAGAGTTGCCCTGATGCCCTCTGTGGACTTCCCTAGTCTTGCCCCTGCTCTAGGTTTTCTGTACAACACCCCTTTCTATCTCTCCTGCCATGCCTTGATGTTGTTCCCTTTCTTTTGATGGGAGGCTGCCCCTGAGTCCTGGAGTGGGATTCTTGATGCCTAGTAGACTTATTCAGTCTCTGGTCTTTGGGCCGTCTGTCCACTGCCAGACCCTTACTTCTTTTTGGTGGGCAGCTCTCATACCCTGTCAAAAATACTCATACCCTGCTAGCATGACTCACCCTGGGCAATCACAGCTCATCACCCTCGTGGCCCAAGCTCAAACCTTAAGGGCTCCAGCCGTGGCCTCCATCCTCCTCTGTAGCCACACCCATGCCTCACAGGTGTCACTCAATTGTCCTTCACCCTCCTGTACTGGCTCCAACCCTCTTGTCTATGGCTCACAGGTTACTCTGGCTGTAGGCTTCTAGTGTGGGCCCACTTTCTTTGGCCCAGCTTCTTGGCCTCAGCCTCTTTCTTTCTCAGGGCTCAGGCTCTAGCCCTGTTGGTTGCTGCCTGCCCCAGGCTTCCTGTTTCCCTCTCTCTCTCTCTCTCTCTCTCTTTCTCTTTCTGTCTCTAATGCTCTCCTGTGGCAGGGGCAAATCCAGACTGGTTCTCCCATAACTCCTTATCATTCCTACAGCCACAATCCAGTCCTATGGTTGTTTTAATATCCCGATCACAACAAAAAACTGCAGCCCGTCCTGATACTCGCAACACAAAGCATAACCAGAACCTCTTCCCCTTCCCCTCCACCAGGATGAACTGAGACCCCCCAAAAAGGCTTCTTTGCCTTTCAGAGATCCCTTTATGTGACTTCTGGCTCTACAGTAGCCTGCCTGGGAGCTTCTCATTCTTCCCCAGCCAGGGCTAGAGCTCCCATCAGCCCATCCTATCATCATGACCACAGTGATCCTTCATTAGTCCTTTCAGTCTTGTTTGGTTTTACTATACCCGTGGCAGGGCTGTTGGTGATTGCTGATGTTTGTCTCCTTTCTCCCTGTGGCTGCTTGCCTCCGAGGGCTTTTCCCTAATGGCATTATCTGCATTTTTATCCCTTCAAGCCACAAAGGCATTACTCTTAAAAGGCATTTGCAGGTTTTGCTTGTCCCCCAGTCTTCTCCCAGTAACAGAGCAAGGGTTTCCTGTTGCATGGTGACAAGCTTCCATTTCTGTGCCTGACTCTGTCTGAGTCCTTCATTTTCTTGGCCGTGTATACATCTGGGGTTTCTACTCTTCCTTCATTTCTTCCCTGTGATATTTCTCTCATTGCCAATTCTTTCCAACTCTTCTCATCATGGGATGGTATTCTGTTGGGGCCAGAGGGCTGTGGTTCACATTGCTTAGTGGGTTTTGTTAAGCAAGTGTGTTAAGGACTCCTTTCATCTCACTTTCAAATATCCTTTTTTTCCTCTGTCTATAGATTTGGCAGCATGATATCTGTGCTGTTCTGGCCCCTTTCATAAAAGGATCTCACTTTAGCAGCACTGAGCCTCACAATAACCCCCTGGATGCTAGTCTGGTTCAGAGAGATGTTGCCACCTCTGGGATGGACCAAGCAACTGAATAACAACATGGCACAGTAGTCACAGGCAAGGGGGAAAACAGAACCACCATATCCATTTATTAGGACTAGGGGGAACAGAGGGGCAGAACATGATTTTCCCTAGTATCATTCACCAAATTGTTCATACCTCTGGGATGTTGCACAAGAAGCATCAAGGGTCTTTAAGGATCACAAGTTGTTAAATTGGTGAAAGTGGCAGTATCCTGCAGCACATTGTCCCTTCATACAGCATGGTTGTGTGACTGAGAAGTTAGCATGCCACGTACTGAACCACTGCAGCGAACCATTGCTTACAGCTCTCCAAGTTTCCCCATCCAACTCTCAATCGAGCTAGATCTTTCTCTGACATGGTCATACATGGAGGGAGGGCTGTATAGCAGAAGAAATCCATAGATGAGAGCTCTGTAGAAGGACAAATGAATGGGCTCATGTACAGGTAGCTAAATGGACAGATTCATCAATAAAGACGCATCAGCAACCTTATCAATCCCCAATCAGAGCAGAGCGATGGAGCTGAAGGGCTCTTTGATGAAGGAGAAGAGTTCAAGGGGTTAATGTGCAATTTAGGGCTTAACACCAAAAATATAGTCTTTGGGAGGGAAGAAAGCTCCATCCAAGGCTCTGGGAAGTAATTTGCCTTGGCACTTTCTTATAAGTGTGAATTGATTTTTGCTGTGCAGTGTCAGGCTGAATTATGAATAGGGGAAGGCAGGTCTGGATCTCCCAGAGGTGAAGGTGTCATAATTAGAGGCGGAGAGAGTGTTCCAGTGCTTGGCTGCATTCAGTGATCCCCAATTAAATAATCAAGAGAAAAATGAATGCAGCTTTGGGGGTTACTCCAAAGGGGTCAAAGCAAAGGTGCTATAAACAATACCACGTGGGGGGATCACACACCGCTTTGCTCAATGGCCTTGGGATAATCACTTAACCCGCCTGTGACATAGTTCCCGCACCCAAGAGCTCATCCTGCCAGCTCCACCTATAAAACCCAACCTTGCCACACCTGATTTCCCACTGAGTCATCTCCACAGTCACACTCTCTGGACTGCTCTCTGCTTTTCTATGGATTCACCCACCTGCTCCAGATTGACTGGTGCTATGGAAAGCAACTTTGATAGGCCAGCTGCAAGTGAGCGTGAGGTGTTTGGACAGGACCTTTAACAAGCAGTGACAGATGATGTCAGACTCGTAAGGGGAAAAGGGAAGCATTATAATTGCCTTGATGTGAAGCAGGAGCATGTTGTCACGTGGGTGGCAGAGGGGAAAGGGCAGCATGGTGGAGGGTGAATGTGACCTTGGTGAGAAGCAGGCAGCTATAAAGTCATAGGACCCAGGCTGTTGAGGCTCCGCTGTCAAGGGGCCTTTGAGTAGGGAAGTGAGCTCTGCAGGTGCAGCTGCAGTATAAAGAGGAGGTGCAGGCAAGGCTGCTGGAGTGGCAGGTACAGGGTCTGAGGCAGCATAGTGGACCCACGGCCTCTCCCCTGGTTCTCCACAGCAGGAACCCTTCCCTTGCTGGAAGGACAATCACAGCCCAGGTTTCCAGTTCTCTTGGGGACTGATTTTCCTGCCTACAGATAGTCCATTTCATGGAGAGAGAGAAAGGAATCTGGTACCTGCTGAAGAGGGGAAAGGGGGACTAAAGCTCAGGGAGAACAATAAAGATGGACCCCACTTGATCTCTTCACCCACAGACTGGTGAGGAGACAGCGAGCCATTGCTAACTGTAGCCACAGACTGGCCTGGCCCCGTGGCCTGGCAGCAGGAGATGCAGGGATGAGTTGCAGAGACGGGGGAAGCTGAGAAGCTGGAACCTTCCTGATCTCTGACATCGAGTCCTTCTCTTTCCTTGGACACATCTCTTCTCCTCACTGCCTCAGTTTCCTCAATTGTGAGGTACTTCCCCCTCTCACCTGTGCATTGTGAAGGTGACCTGGCTTGGTTTTGTAAAGCATTTTGGAGACACGAATTAAATCATTAGCACATGCAGCATGTCTCTCAACTATACCCCTGAGATTTCATTTTTTCCAGATGGGGAGAAACCCCCAGAATCCTCAGAGACCTTGTCATTTACACTGCCTGATGCTTTCATCAGCTGTGCTCAGATTTTCTCACAGCTGCAGGGCACAGGTAGATGAGAGTCAGCTTTTTTCTCACCTTGTTCCCTTTGTTTCTTTTTTGAAAGTGTAGATAACGCAAAATACTCTGCCTTGGTCCCACATCCCTGCACAGAGGGCTGGAGCTGCATACAAGTTTGCTAAAGCCCTGGCTGTAGCCCTTTGTAAATGAGAAAGGTTCCCCCACTGCAGACATTGCAGAAGAGGCAGACAGAGCAGCCCAAGGAGCAGCTCAGGGATGGTGGACAGCCCCGCAAGACATCTCCATTGTGCTGGGATGGAGCAGGGGGTTCCAGAGCAGCCCAGGGTGGGAAGGATGCAAGGACACTTTGAAACCAGCAGATAGTCCCTCTGCCTGCCCTGAGCCTGGGGTGTCATTAGGGAAGGCCCCTTACTGAGGACTCTACTTTTCCCTTCTGTGGGACGCTTGACTCTGCCCTCACAAAGCCTTCATGCCAACATGGCCCTGAGACATCAAAGCATTAGCAGGGACCTCAGGGGCTTAGTAGTCCAACCCCCTGTGTAAATGTAATATGAGCCATTCCTAAACCAGCCTGGACAGATGTCCATCTACCTTCTTAAACCTCAACGGAGAAGATCCCACAACTTCCCAAGGCAGCTTGCTTGCTCCATTATCTTGCAGCTTTTACTCAGCTGCATTTGTCAGAGCTGTTCTGTACCAGGGGAAACAGAGTCACTGAGGGACTAAGAGACAGAACAAATAGGTAACTGAGCTAGGAGGACCTCCCTGGAGCCCTGGCTCCCAGGAACCAGCTCGTGACCATGACACTGTCCATGGGGATATGCAGAATTGGATTTTCAGAGGACTTCAGCATTACTCTTCCTCTGTTGCCACTAAAGGCAGCAGAAATTTTACAGCTCACCTCCTCAGATTGGGGCCACTGTCCCTAACCCTGTTCATCCATGAAGCCTGGGCACCAGGTGGCTGCTAGTATACATACCACTATCTGTGAACGAAACTAAGTGTGTTTGGGTTGAGGTGGCATGAATTGTGGCATCTGCCTGATGGCTGCCAGTGGGAGATGTTCATCTTCATTATTAATTAGCACTGGAGATCTAATTAATAATGAGCACCCAGGACATCTGAGGCCTCACTGTGCTTGGTGCTGTATAAACATGGAACAAAACTGTTTCACATGCATCTGAAAAGGACTCAGGCCTTGCTGCCCTCCTTAGCTTTGATTGAAAAAAAACCCTGGATGGTAGAAGGAAGGGCACTTTCTACCCCCTTAAAAGCCTCTGGCATTGTGTCTTGTCTTCCCAGTAGGAGCTTGCGGCCAGCTGGCTGCCCACATCCATCTCCATTAACCAAACAGTGAGCTCATTGCACTATGAATGCTATAAGTCTGTGAGACTGTTCTGACCTCAAAGAGCTTTATTGATCCACTTGGCTCAATATGGTTTTTGGAGGTGAGGGCCCTCCCATAGGCTTATGGGAACTGTAGTGTAGTGAGTATGTTGGTTAATAATAGAGACAAATGCAGGCTGTTAGTGAGCCATGGGCCTGACCCCTGGTCCACAGCTGTCCACATTAGTGGACTTACAGTGATAAAGCTTCCTCTCAGGGGAAGGAAATTCCCCAAGAGAAAATGTCTTCATCTTACTGTCCTCCCCTGCCTCCGCCCTCAACCATGATTCAGTGCTTCAAAGACAGGACAGTGTTCTTGCAGGGGCTGAAGGCAGAAAGTAGGCAAGGAAGAAAGGGGTCTGTTTGTCCCTCTGGCTTCTGTCATGAACAAGCTTCAGAGGATGATTTTGTCCTAGGAAAGACAAACTTGGAATAAGTGCGGCAGTCTGGGAAGCCAGGATCTCCTCAGGGAAAAACTGACCAAGCGTGTGACTTGCAAAGGATCTGGCTGTCCAGCAGCACTTACAGTTCCACCCCTGCCAGGCACAGACATGCCCTCTTCACTGTGGGGCAGAGAAAGCACAGGCACAGGTAAGACCAGAGATCTTCCCAAAGAGCCCCCAGCAGGCTGCACTACAGCCAGCAATGGGACCCAGGTCTGTTGACTTCATGCTGTCTTCACCACAAGCCCCCTCTTCCCATTATTCCCACAGGTAATTGTTCATGCAAATAGATTCCCATTTATGTATTCACTCACCCCTCTTGCTGTCACACATGAGTATTTTGCGTGTGCAATTTCTGCTTATGCTGCGCATATATTGTGGACACAGCTCAGGTGCTGCCTGTCGAAGAGCCAGCCCTCAGTATTCTCTACCCAGTAAAATGTGTCCACATTTGAGTTTTAATAGCAGTCAACCAGAAGCCATTTTCCATATGAGACTGCAGGCTGCATGGAGTAAATAAACATTTTCAAAAGCTTAGCAGTGCAGTAAGTTAATTTGAAAAGTGTCTTCTTCTCCTGTATATTAATTTACTTGGTATTACATTTAATCTTTCACATGATGCAGCTGCTTCAGCTTTTAACAGTAACTTTATTTGTTTTAATTAGAAATTGGCAGATTAATGGGCAATGCAGTTGCGGGGGGGGGGGGGGGGGATTACTGGAGCTGTCCACTATGGGTGCTGTGGCTTTCCCCTTTAACCACAAACTGGAGATATTGGGATGGAGGCGCTGTATTTCTGCTGCTGTTGGTGAACGTTTCAGCAGCTGGGACTCAACTCTTGACTTCTGGTTCTAAATCCAGGAGCTTCTAGTGTCCAGGTGAAATGGTCCATTTCTGATAAGAAAAGCTGTAGCAGACTCATTAATTTCTATGTATGACTTTCTGTTGGTGGTGGAGGGCAAAATGCTGCAGTTACAGGAAGGCTGGGTTCATCTGCTTATCTATGCCAAGTCCCCAAACCCAGTAAGCAGTTGTGAAAAGGTTCACTGTGGCAGGGGTGGACGGTTAACTTAACCCATGAAGGGCAGGAGATAGACGTGAGTCTGCAAGAGTCCTAGGACAGAGATGTAGGAAAAGAGTCCTAAAAACCAGCAGTCTTGGAGAAAAGGCATGAGCCTTAATATTCAGTGTGTCCTTCTGGTCTCTGTCACCAGCAATAAGCTTTCTCTCTTAGGTTATGTGTAACATGAGGAGTTAGCAAGTGACCACAGACTGCTGCAGTTTCCTTGCTTTCACTCCCTCCCTTTCACAGGGCCATGTCTGCAAATGGTCTGTAGAGCCCAGCTCAGCCAGTTTTCCTGGTTTTACCTCAAAACGTCTTCGGTAACCATTGAGGGAATCTGTTTTCCAGAGCAATGTGTTCATGAAAAGGCTAGAAAAGCCCTAGTATGTCCACTGCAGAAATGGACTTAACTATTCTCCATGGCCAGGATTTGCCATCAGGTCTCAGCATTTATTCATTTTTTACCCCACAGTCTGAGGGTTTCTGGCCAGGGCAAACACGGGGTCAAATTCACAGCTAGTGTTAAACAGCCTAGCTTCATTGGTATCCATGGACAGCAGATAAGAAACTGACCCTGGGCCATGCATCTCTGACAGCCTCACCCACCACCTGCCCAGGTGCTTATAACAGCTCCGTCCCCTTGGCTAACAGTGATGCTTACCAATCCTCATCTGCAGATATCAAAACTTGATACAAAACCAGGCCGTATCACTACCCCGTTATACAGAGGGAGGGTACAGAGAGGGGAAGGGCACACTGCTA
The DNA here is from genome assembly GCF_001723915.1 of Gavialis gangeticus. NCBI lineage: Eukaryota > Metazoa > Chordata > Crocodylia > Gavialidae > Gavialis > Gavialis gangeticus. Next base: position 47,597,456 of record NW_017728996.1, on the reverse strand, counting down.
AGTCAAAAGTAGCATGTAGGTCCCTTGGCTCCTTGTACAGCAGCCTCGCCACTGAATTCCCCCTGGGAGAGGACCCACCTCCTTGCCCAGTTTCTCTGCCCCATGAAGACTCTACACACTGAGGCTGAGCTGAGTCCCAGGGATGCCCCTATTCAATGCTGGCTTTAAAGTTCAATTTGGAAAGTGCCACCATGTTTTTCAAGTTCCATTAATAAAGGGACTAATCACTTTAACTGATTGTCTAGGAGGACAGAGGGGGAGGGAGGTCTGGGAAATTAATCAGCTATAATCACAACAACAATAACTGACAAGCTAGTGGAGTGTGGCAGTAGGGAAGAAGGGAGGAGGAGAGCTGGAGACTAGGTTTCACTCTGAGCTGCTACCGTCTGGTTTAACAAGGCCAGTCCCAGGCTTCTCTTTTAATTCAGAGCATGCCAACACCCTGTGCACACAGGAGAAGTGCCCAGCCTGGGATCTGAATGATCCCTTGTTGCTGTACTACTCATGGTCCATAATGTAGTGAGATAAAGGCACCCCTAGGCTCCAGCCAGCTACAGGCTCCATGTGAATAAAAAAGAGAATCTCATCCTGGATTGCTCCTTTCCTGGAGTACCCATACCCTTGCCTCTTCCAGGGATGGGCAAATACATTTGAACAAAACATGATCCCCCACCTCACACTCAAGTTGAAACCTTTATTAACTCTCACTCTTCTGATCCCTCTCGCAGCACCTCCCTATCCCTCCTTCCCCAGCAGGCTATAGTTACACAGGTCTACTAGGCCAAGCCCTCTTATTAAGAGTAGGGCTGGGCAGTCAAGTTAGAAAGCTGCAGAGCTCCAGGTGATAAGCAGCTGGGAGATGATTGGGTAATAGCCTGCCAAGGTGTCCTCAGCTTGACAGGAGGAGGAGCCAGGGGATATATAAACCCAGCTTCAGAGGCAGAGGGGGTCTGCCTGACCTGTGCAGAAATGGAGGAAGAAGCTCAGTGCTGGAAGCAGAGAAAAGTAGTGGGGGTAGGAGGCAGGGAACTGGAAACTGCCCCTGCTTATACTAGCTGAAGGAGATCCCTGTTCTGAGTGAAGAAGCAATAGGAGAGACTGGAGAAACTGTAAGCAGACTCAGGAAGGCCAGAACTAAGTAAAAACCTGGAGAGAGCTTAGAGAAAGGTACCCCAGCTGCACTGATTGTGTTAGAGTTTTGCTGTACATTGCTGTTTAGGCTGGGAGGCATGAGAGTGGCTGAAGGGGAGGAAGGGAGGCTACTGAAGATGCCCCACAGAGGGGCTTAGATACTTGTTGAACTGGTGGGCTGCCAGAGTCCCTGAGAACTGTGACCAAGCTGTCAGAGCCCTAGTGACAATGGCCACATCTATACTGATGCTGACTGCGCAGTGACTCAGTACTGCTGCACCACTAGCATCGTGTCATGGGGCACAAACCATGACACGATGCTACTGTGCAGTAGTAACGAGCTACTGCGCAGTCAGCATCACTAGGAAGCTCTGCAGGGATGCTACTGTGCAATCATTTAGTACTTAGGTATGTAAGTACTAAATGACTGCGCAGTAAGAACTGTGCAGTTCATGTCTTGTGTAGACATGACCAGTGTGTGGCAGGACAGCCAGGACCGCCATTCTGGTTCTCCAGAGGCAACTTCCTAGAGTTAATAACAACCAAAAAGGCATGGCAGGTGAGGACAGGGTAGTACCCAGAGTGAGACCAAAGTGGAAGGGGTGGGGTTAGAGTGGCCACAAGGAGGTGCCCTCCCACCACAAGAAGCAAATCCTGTTGTACCATTGTCCCATATTTATCCCAGTTGCATTTTCTTACCCTCTCTTCCCACCCTCAGCCACTCTGTATCTCTGCCCCTAGTCTCCCTCTTGTGAGGTAGCAGTGGGAGTGTTGTTTTGGTTCCTCTTGGCTCCTCTTGTATACATAGATATGTGTGTATATAGAGAGACGCACAAAATAGAAGAGAAAATCGTATCTTGTGACATCCCTTTTCCCACCTCCTCTGATGGGAAGCACAGCACAACAGGCTTATGATCGGTGAGGAGGCTGTGATGCCACCATTTAAAAGTTCCTACTAGATAGTCTTTCTACCAGCTGGAAGAGCAAGAAAGTCCTTCTCCAGATCATGCAGCAGCACTGCACACCCAGTAGCGAGCATTACAGAACAGCTTTTCCTTCATCCAGAACTTTCCAATTATTAGCCTAGGTGGATTGATGCTCTGATTGTGAGCAGCAAATGCCATGTCCCAACAAGAGTCTGGCTAAAACCTGGACTTCTCTCTCCAGGGCAGAATGTGGTAGGGAGTCTGTTCCCCACAGAAAATAGCATGACAAGAGCTGATAGTAGGGAGTCAGCTGTCTTATGAGGAGGGCCAGAGATGGGCCAGAGCTGATCCCATTCCTTCTGGAGAACTCCAGATGAAAGGAAACTTGGATTCTGAATTGCTCAATAAAACTTGAAGCCCCCCTGGATGGCCCTCCATGACCTGTGTCCTGCAGGAGCTCAGATCAAGTGATCAGAATGGGCTGTTCTGGCTGTCCAGAGGAAGAGCCTGAGAACCCATGAAAAAAAAAGTGCAGAATCAAAGCCTCCCTTTCACCTTCACTCATCTTCATGAAACTGGAGACCTGGTATCCAATCAGACCATGGGATTTTGGGTCTAATGGGACCTGGGTCTGACTTGTATAACATTCTTGTGATGAAGAAGCCAAAACTTGACAGAGTGAGATTTTTTTACCAGGCCAAAACTATGGCTGCTTTTGCCCATCTCTTAGGTTAGAGACAAACTCCAGGTGCTTTGACCCAGGGGCCGTGTATCAACAGGTAAGGCCCCAAAGGTGTTTGTAGATCATGAAATCCAAAGCTGGAATCCCATGGGCTGTGGTGAATGTTATCTTGTTTAGGGAAACACATAGCCCCAGAGGACAGTTTTACTCTCCCTTCTCACTGTCCACCTCCTGAGTGTGTCCAAACGAAAACGTCATTCACTTCATTTTTATTTTGCGTGCGATGGCCTGTGAAGCCTACCTGCCCCATAAACCTTCTGGAACACATTCAAATCAGGCAAAGTATGTTTCTCTCTCTCTCATTATTATGAGCTATTTATTGCTTTAACGTTTTGTAAACAGACTGAGCAGGCAACAATCAGGATTTCAGCTCCTGGGCCGCCGGGGGCTCTCTGCATTTCTCCTCCATTCTTTTCAGGTTCAAAAGTGTTCAGGCTCATTGTATGCAGGTTTGTGATAAAACCACTCAGTGCCTTGCAGATGCATATTGTTGCTAATGCAGTCCCTTGAAACTCACTGCTTTTTCCCATGGAAATCCACAACCCAGAAGCAGTTCAAACAGGAGGTACACAGATGCTTCGATCCATATGTCCACTCCTAATGGGCAATGTGATGTCTCTTCTCTCTTCATTAGTACACCAGCAACAGTATTTACATTTCATCTTTATGTGGTTATAGAAGCCACATAGCTTAAGTGAAAGTATTCAGGAAAAAAGGTCCAGGTATGACTACATTTGAAAACCTCTGCTGAATGGGTAACAAAAGTCAGGATGGCAAATAGACAAAAGGATGCATAAGGAATAATAAAGGAACACCATTCAGGTAATGTAGCAATGCCATACATCAATGGGCCAACCTTATCTGGAATACTATGGGCAGTGCTGATCACCCCAACGCTAAGAGAGAGAGCAGAGAGGGGTTGGAGGTGGGCAGAGAGGATGATTATATTCATGGAGAGACTTCATGTAAAGGGAGACTGGAAAGATAAGGCTGCTGAGAGTGATCATAGGTGACCAAGGTCTCACCAGTGAAGAAGAATGAGACTGGATGCTACAGCTGACATTTTTAAAAAAGACATGGACTTCCATTGAAAAGGAAAGGCAATGCATTTGAAGCTGATACAAACAAATGATTTTTACACCAGATATGATTCACTGGTGGAATTAGTTGCTGTGAGATGTTACTGAGGTTGAGAATATCTTGAGATTCAAAATGGGGCAGGCATTTATCTGGATAAGGAGAACTTCAGGGTTCCCATGTTAGATAACTCTATATTATATATAGGAATGTATAAAGCAAAAAATATATAATGTTGTATGTGTACACATACATATAGGGAATTCATCCCACATGCTTCAGGGCATGAGCCAGTCATCGATTCCTTCAGTAGCTTCTTCCATTAGAATCAACTGCTGGGGTCTTGTACCTTTTTGAAGCAGCTGGTACAACTCGTTGTTGAAGACTGGACACAGTGAGAACAGGACTGAAAGGGGCCTTCTGGGCCATCAAATCCAGTTCCCTGTGTTCACAGGCAACTGTTTTCCATGAGGGTCCACTCAACAGCCTCTCACAGACCTGGTACCACAGCCCACAATGTGCCACAGGAAAAGGGCAAGAGACAAGAACAAAATAAATGGCAGAGCTACTGCTATAGCAGAGGCTATTTTATGCGGACACTGGCCTGGCCTGATGTGGTAGTTTCTGGGGAGCTGAGCGCTGATCCTATCTCTGGTAAACAAATGCTCCCACTAAGGCACGAATGCCAGGGTTCACACTTTGTGCCTCTGCCTGGGGGATGTGTACCACAGATCTGAACACAAGCACTTGGATTTGTACTTTCAGGCCCAAAGAGCAGAGCCTTGCACTCTGGTGCCCTGCTGCCAGGATTCCCATTCATAGCACATGGTATGCTGGTGCTCTCTATCTCCTATAGATCGTCTCTACTGCTAATACAAAAGCTGCATTTTTGGTTTCAGGGCAATTACCATGCATGAGCTATCCCATAAGAGAAACACAGTGAAGACGGGATGCTGTAGTCTTATCAAAAGATCAACCCCATGCAGGTAGGGATATTGTCCCGATGTCCACAAGATGTACAGTTCTTTGTCTCCACTGTGCTGTAACTTTGGGAGAGCTCACAGGTGCTAGTAATCCCAAGATAATACAGTTCAGATTTTTTATTGGTTAAGCAAAGCCCGAAGGAACAAATGCCAGGGTTGATGCCCTGGGGTCCTGTAGGTGGTAGGATGCACTGGAACACTAGTGCCAAGGTTCATACCTATTAGCCCTCAGTACGGGAAGAGTAATTTGCAGCTCCATTAACACTGGGAGTCAGCACAGCAGCCCTGCAATGTGTCCATTTGATAAGAGGAAAGTTCCAGTGAATAATGAGCAGTAATTGGATTTCAGGGTTAACCAGCTTGCAGCAAAAATAGAAAAGAAAGAAGAGCCATTGGATATTTCTGTTCTGGCTCATCAGACATTGGAGGTTTATCTCTGCTGAGAATAGCACAGGAGAGGTAAAGTTATTAGTGACCATCAGAGCATGGTGATACCATCTCCCTCTTGTGTTTAGTGGAATGAGTCTGTGCGTCCTCTGTGAGTTTCATTTAAGGCAATGGGAGTTGATAAACCTCCCTGTGGGAGACCTCCACACACAGAATCTCGGTGCAGCAGAGAACAAAATCAGCTCCTTTTAATATTCAGTGAATTGAGTCTTTGTTAACATCATTCAAAGCGGCAACAGTATATACACTTCCTAAGATTTGCATAGCTACAGTCCAGCAGAGCACAGTGATACCTGCTCTCTGCCCTCTATGAATTTAATAGATACAGAGACAGATCTTCAGCTGGCATCTGTTGTTATAACCATACTGAATTCAGCTTATCTTAGCTGAGGACCTCTGTGTGTGTTGTTCTGGTTTCAGCAAGAACTGTGGAGGATTCCCTTAAACAGCATCAGCCTGGTGCAGATCAATTGTCATCCTGCCTCTCTACAGACCAGGTCTCTGACTGGCTCTCTCCACCTTGAGAAACTCCAGCGTTAGCCTAACTGTGCTGCTGACACCAGGGGGACCCAGAGATGAATTCCTCAGGTTAAGTGAAAGTTTACCTACAGATGGGGATGACATCTCAATCCAGAGGGATGAGCTGAAGGGTGTAGGAGGATGGGAAGTGGTAAGGCCAGGAGGATGTTCTGCCTGTCATCGAGTATACATCTTCATGTGCGATGTAATTCTATGTGACATTCCAACTACATATTATGTGCCTACACGAGCATGTCTGAAGAAGTAGCTGAAGGAAGCACCAGTGACAGGGTGGCATGTTGCACACACTGCCATCTGTTATGGGGAAGGTCACACTGAGGTGACACTCGGTGTAAGTTTGTTTGCAAGGAGTTGGAAAGATGCAAATTTAGCCCCCTTCACCCAGAGTGCTCAATCACTGGATCTCAGGTGATGCAATGATCCCAGCTTCCCACCTCACCCCTCCCTTGATGGATGGAAGAACACAAGAAAGCCCCATCGTTAAATACGTTCAGTTCTCAAAGTTGGATCCATGGAGGGTCTGAGGATGGTACAGTCCCAGGTTACAATGAAGTTTGATGAGCTTTAGTTAAAGCACCCCCACAGGCATTTTTCAGTGCAGGGATGCTGATACATGTGATGCTCCAGGCACTTTAATTGGAGCAGCTTTCTAATTAACACTCCCTCCCCACCTCTACCCACTCCCTGAGCACATGTGTAAACACCCCATAGCATCAAATGCATTCTGACCTGCTGTGGATTTTCTTTCCAACAGAAGAATTGCTCTATTATTTTTCTGCAGTCAAAAAATGAGTGAAAATTAAGAGCTAGCATTTTCTGAAGGGTGTCTTGAGTCTACAAGGGGTGCCTAGAGTCTGAAAAGGTTGAGAACCACTGGTATAGAGGCTTTGTTTGCATCGCTGTATCAGAAGAGCTGGACAGACAAAGCCCCCTGGTGGAGACACAGAGTTCTTTACAAATATAGGTACGGCACTTTTCCAGAATGACATACGTTTCTTCCAGGATAAATGCTGCTTCTGGGGTTTGTGGAGTGGCATTGGGTAGCAGGGGGTTAGCTGGCTTTGCTATGTAGAACTGATATAATACAAGCCAACTTGGCTCCATTTGCCAGAAGTGATGCGATCATAAACATCCTAGTGTACAAGAAAGGAAAGGACAAAGGAGAAGGGGCCTTTAAGAGGGACACCACAGGTAGGGAGACCCTGCCCTTACAGGAATATAAAGAACCAGACCCGTGAAGCAGATGCTGTGAGTAGGCTTAGGGATAGACTGGATGGGAGAAGAATCATAGTATAAGACTGAATTTACTAGAATCAAGGCTGGTGTCAGGAAAGCTTATGGGAAGATCCATTAAGGAAAGGTGTGTTAACAGCAAAGCCAGGAAAACATGCGGTAGGGGAAGAGGAGACATGCTACCCTTGGTAGACTGCCTCCAAGTCTGAAAGACTAACTACCCTGGCCAAGCACAAAGAAGCTAGTGAGGGCATTATTGGGGTTGGCTACTTTTCACAGGTATTTTGCGCCAAGATTTTCAGAGATTGCAGCCCAAGTCAGATCTTATGAAAACTGCAGCACCTACAAACATCAAGTGGATAGTTGCATATGAACGTGCCTTCCAAAGATAGAAAGATATACAATGCAGTTAGACAGTAATAATAAAGGCAGATAGATACCAACAACCTGGCCATAGCAGCATTTTTATCATGAAAGAAAAGAGACTAGTAGCATCCAATGGTATACATAAGGAAGAAGTTACATGATAATGAGAAGGCATATTGTGCAATTGAGAGGGAGTGCTTGGCCATTAAATGGACTATCAAAACAGTATGATGTTATCTCTTAGGAGGTCATTTTCACATTGCAGACCACGCTCCTCTGAAATGGTTACAACAAATGAAAACTGACAATGCCAAACTGACACGGTATCTAAGTCTACGACCATACTGCTTTTCAATAGAATGCTGGCCTTAGAAACAGCATGCAAAGCAGAATTTTTTTTTCAAGGAGGAAAGAAGAAGCAGATAGAAAGAAAAGCAGACAAGAAGGAAGAAAAGGAAGAATGTGTAACAAGACCTCCTTTGGCCCCCATTATAAGGAAGAAACATAAAAGAGGATTTTTAAAAAGATACCATACCCTGGGAGACGCCACTCGTACGTAAATATAAGGGGAAAAACTCCCTCAGGAAAGAGCAGAAGTGCTCCAGCAGTAGGAAAGAATTAAACTCCTGCATGATAAGGCCAGATCCAGGGAGCAGATGCTATAAGTAGGCTTGGGGATGGGTCAGATGGGATAAGAACCAGACTAAGACCAAGTAGGCTGGAAGAAAGGCTGGTCTAAAAAGGACTATAAAGGGACCTAAGGAAAAGTGGGTGCTGGGAAAGGCCCAGCACAGACTAACTATAGGTAATGGAATGGAATGAGTGTAATCAGTGATAGCAAACCCAGAGGACACCTAGAGGCAGGCTGATGGTTAAGTAGCCACAGGAGGCTGCATATGAAGGGATCCAGAAGAGGCCTGGCTGTGAAAGGTGCTATGTCAAGCAAGTCTCACTCTCCTCCAGTGAGCCACGTACTGAATTAGCATCACAGCAAGGCAAGTGAATCAAACAGGCAGCTGGTTTATGCAGGAGACCTAGAGACTACACTGTGCCTGGGAAAAGAGGCAGTAGTGTAACTTGGGGCATAGGGAGCCACGGTACCAGTTCCAGGTGCCAATTCAGAGAGAGAAAGGCAGCCCCCAGCCAGTGCCAGAAAGGTGGCTCCCAGCCAGTGTTGGGGGAGCTTGGGCCAAAGCAGCAACAGCAGAGAATGTAAGCACTCCCCAAGCTCTCTTGGTTACCTCGGGTTAGAAAGTTTTCCCTGATATCCTAAACCTAATGCTTCATACCCTGGCACATGCTGAAGAATGTTCACAAAAGACAAAAGTTTGGTTTTGTAATTGCAAGTACTCACATCAGAAACTCGACTTTAAGGGATTCACTAAGGGTGCAGAAAGATGCCATGTGAACCATGTGCTAAATCAAAGCTAGCTGACCTAGCTTAAGATTTGAAATCAGGAATATTTACCAAGGCTTGTTTGTGAAAAATCTATACAGACCAAGAATTAATGGTAGAAATGATGCAGTGACTAATTAGGAATAACAAATCAATAAGACTAGACTCAGGAGTCCAGGGGCAGTAAAAGAAAGGAGGTTCATTGACTGAATGATTTGGCATGTTCCAGAACTTATCAGGATCACGGGATTTGAAAAGAGACAGAGCTGGTCACAGGGACAGAATTCTTAAGTAAAAAAGGGACTGAGAACTACACACTCATGAAAGAACACAGGGCTTTAGCCCAGGTGACCTGAGGAAGGGCAATGTGTACCCAAAAGCTTGTCAAACTTCTCTCCCAACTAGGCAGTTAGTCTATTGAAAGATATCATAAAGAAACCTTGCCTCAGTGGCAAAACTGTCACTGATTTTAGTAGATTCCTGAATAAAATCCAAAGAAACAAAGGTGAGAAGAATTAATTGACAGTTCTAGGTATACAACTATAGCCCCTGAAGGGGCGTGAGTACTTGGAGCAAACCAGGAGAAAGGCAATGTCAGACAGAGGTGGGCCTCAGATAAAAGTGTAAAAAGTAAAAGCTTATACACACCAACTCAAGCTTTGGGGTCCTGTCCAAGTTTGAAACTGTTGTGTGCTTGGCACTGCACAAGCATGTAACAAAAGGCAGCTCCTGCCCTAGAGCGCTTGCAGTCTACAGGTTTTCCTCGATTTATGCTGTACATGTGTTCCCGGAGAATGGTGTATAAATCAGATTTGCATAAAGCGAACCTACTTTACAATGTAGCAAATAGGAATAGGTTCCCATGGCAGTCAGGGAGGAAGAGAGTGAGGCTGGGACTAGGGAAGGAGCAGGTGGAGGGGTGCCGCTCCCAGGGCTGCAGAAGACAGCAAAGCAGAGGGAACAGAGCAGCGCTCAACCCAGCCCTGGCTGCAGTGGCCCCAGAAGCGGCCAGTGCCAGCTGCTTGCAGCCGCTGCACTGCACCATGCTCCATCTGTCCCACTCGCCTCTGCTCCTGGGCTGCACTGTGCCCTGGTGCAGGCAGGTGGTGTTGGCTGCTCCTGGAGCCGCTCCAGCACGAGCTGAGGTGAGTGCCATGTCACCCGCCACCAGAGGCTCCACTTGTCCGCACTCACCCCAGCCCATGCTGGAGTGGCCACAGAAGCAGCCAACACTAGCTGCCTGCACCAGGGCACAGTGCAGCCCAGGAGCTGGGGTGAGCCCCGGCACGGGGGGACAGGGGAAGCACGGGGCAGCCCAGTGGCTGCAGGCAGCTGACACCGGCTGCTCCCAGGGCCACTGCAGCCGGGGCAGGGGTGAGTGTGAGCCTATCCACAGCCCTTTCCCCTCTCCCCACAGACTTACCTGCTTGGGCGGGGGGGGTGGGACGGGGGTGGAATCTACGCTGATCACATAAACATGAATTTACCTCTCATATAACAAATTATGGGTCTAAATATGCTCATCGCATAAGAGCGAATTCACATATAAAGAATCCACATAAATCGAGGGAAACCTGTATATAGAAGGAAAACTCCAGGAACAAGTAGGGTGACTGTTTCATCCCAGGTCATAGAGCAACTCAGTGACACAGCCAGCACTGGAAGCTAAGTGTCCTGGGTGCCAAGCTGCTGCCCTGTCCACTGGACTACAGTGGTACCCTGGTTCATAAAGTCATGTCTATGGTGTGTGAGCTTAGGTGGGGGTGGGTGCTGGGGTAAATTGCTGGGGATGGGTGCTGAGGTATTATTACAACTCCTTATTTGTATGACATTAGCCTTGAGAGGCCCTAGCCACAGAAGGGGGTGTCATCATGCTAAGAGTGGGTTGGTAGGGGCATAGCCAGTCGTGCCACAAGACTTCCAAGAGAGACAGGAAGCATTAATGCCATTGTCTGAGGTACTGGAGAGACCAGATCTGGATTGTTCTGTATCAGTCTGGCCACCAATGTTTGAGGGAGCTGAATTCAAATTGGAATACATGTAAGGAAGGGTTAATAGAAGGAGCATGGAAAAGGGGAACCTATTACAAGAAAAGACTAAAACCACTTGGCTGACTTAGCCTAACAAAATGAAGGCTGAGAGGGGATGTGCTTGCTGCTCATAAATATATCAGGGGGTAAACACCAGGGAGGGAAAATAACTATTTAAGCTAAAAGACTATGTTGGCACAAGAACAAATACATCTGAACTAACCATGAATAAATTTTGGCTGGAAATTAGAGGGCGGTTTCTCACCATCAAAGCAGTGAGGCTTTAGAACAGCTTTGCAAATAAGAACAGTGAGGGCAAGAAACCTAATTAGATTTAAGGTGAGGCTGTATCAGTTTATGAAAGCAATTGGATGACATGGTGGCCTGTCATCTCAGGAGACAGTTCTAGTAGGACTCAGCCATTCAAGAGCCCCCCCCCCC
>NW_017728996.1:47581302-47585798 GCF_001723915.1 Gavialis gangeticus | reverse complement strand
AGCCATTCAAGAGCCCCCCCCCCAGTGTCTTAAGCCTATGTCTCCTTCACTGATTTAGCAGAAAGACAGGGTGCCCGGTGTTCTTTAGGGTGCTGGTACTAAGGTAGTGAGAAACAGCACTCAGATGGAGCTATAGATTCCACCCAGCTATTTGAGGGATCCCCAGGGATATCCCTGCCTAAGACAGTCCAGCTGCCCCTGGCAAAGAATGCCAGTGTGCTGCCCAACATATCTTAACTGTTGTTACTCAGTGGGAGATACTGAGTGGTTTCAAATGCTTGTTAAGTTGTTCAGAAAAAAAGGAGTGCGGGGAACTCGCATGAGTTCAAAAGAGAAGAGGCCCTGAAGGCCTCACCACCCTTGGCCCTGTGTAACATAGGTGTTGTATGGTGTTAAAAGACACAGTGCCATGGTCCACACCAGAGTCCACACCTGTGGCCTCTGTGGGTGTGCAGCGTCGCAGATGGTAATTGGGCCGCAGGTGAGCATATTGTGAATAAGGAGTGCTTGGAGGCTGTGTTTGGGTTGTGCTGATGAAGGAACAGCATGAATGCTGAGCTCTCTGAACTGGAATAAAGTCAAGTGAAACTCAATTTCCCTGTGCTGCAGCTTTCATTATAGGTAGCGTACCATGAACATGTAGGTCTGGTGTCAGCTGACTTGGGGAATGTGGTTTTTCAGAGGCGGGGGTGGTAGTGTCCTCTGCTGTGAGGCACAAACAGCTTGTGTCTAAACAGTGAAATGACTCTGTCATCTTTACGTAGCAAGAATCACACAGCTCCTGAGCTCCTGCTGTGAAACAAGTCTGCTCTGTCCCCTTCAGCCAGCAGCCCCACCTTCTATGCTTTAGGATCTGCAGCCACACCTTGGAGCCTTCTCCAACAGCAGCATCTGCTCCACTCAGGTCCATATGCTCAGATATCCATCCTCTGATTTTTTTAGGGGAGATGGGGGTGGAAAAATACCACCCTGTACCTAAGCATTCATACAATGCTGTTCATGTATATGAGATTTGATTTCCTCACTTATCCCTTTGGGCACCTGATGATGCCTTAAAGCATGCAGTTTGGGGACAGATGTTTTGAGACATGAGTGCACCAAAAAAAGGGCCCTAAAGCCATTGTGGAGAATCTCTAGGGACTATCAGGTGGTATAGAGTTGACATGCCAGGCCCTATGTAACCCACTACCCCAAAGTGGGACAATTAGGGCATGGCTGGCGTTAACAGGGTATGCCCAAGTCTCTTATGCCTCTAACAATCCAAAGCTCCATAAACAGCCATCTTAGCAATTCTCTCCACTCCTAGGCTTTGCCTAATACTCCTCAGCTGCTGCACAGGAGCTGGCTCTTGATTCCTGTTGGCTTCTTGACCTGCCTCATTATTGATCATAAAAGTGTATTAAATTATTCAGAATCCTTTGCATTTAGAACTGCTAGTGAGGAACCTGCTGATCAGTGGCCTAATCAGCTGTGAGTGCAGGTGAGACCAATTCACAGGTAATTTCTTAGGGGGAGCATCTCCAAACAGTATATCAGATTCAGGCGATGGCTGCTTTATACATTGTGTTATGGTGGACAGGAGATAGCTCATTGTAATAATAAGCAGAGCTGAAAGAAAAAGATCATTAGCAATATTATGTATTAATTGTTTTATGATCATCTTACCAGGTGGATTTTCCCAGCTCACTTAACTCTAATTTGGATGTAATGTGAATTATTATGGCTTGATCCATCCTTTATTAAAATCGATGAAAAGGCACCCGTTGATTTTAGTGGGCTTTGGATCAGGCATGATACCTAGAATGACAGTAAGAAAGGAAGGCATTGTGACCCAGTGGACAGAACAATGGGTGGGAACTTAAAGGCTATGAGAATACATGGATCTCATTCAGTGCTTTTCAGCTGAAGTTCTTGAAGCACTTTGCAAACACAATCCATCTTACAGATACTTTCTTTCTCCATGTCTCAGTTTTTGTAACTTGCCTAAGATGATGCAGCAGGTAGGTGGCTGAGCTGAGAATCAAAGTGAAGTCTCCTCCTAAAGTGCTGTGTGCACTAGGCTATACTGCCTACCCCATAGGGCATTCTGTTTCTGGCTCTACTGATAGTTTGCTTTGTGGCCTGGGGCAGGTCACTTCACTGTTGTCCCTCCTGTCTGTTGACTGTCTTGTCTGTTTGAGATTGCAACTATTTTGGGATAAGGATTCTCTCACAGTTGGTATATGTACAGTACCTAGCACAACAGGACTCCACTGGCAGCTGAAGCCACTGGGTGCTGCTAGAGTACAAGTTGTTATAACATTTTGCACTCAGGCAAGTGTGTGTGTATGTATAATTTCTAAATGATGCAGCAAGAAAAAAAGGCAAGCTTTTTATCAAAGATCCACCTGAGGATAGCAGCTTATTGAGTTATGGTAACTTCTGTAGGTAACTTCATTAGAGAGTCACTTGATTAGCATTACATCTGATTCAGGCATTTCTGAGACCTTGCCTTCATGACCAGGTACCTATTTAGAGCTAGACTGAGTAGGGGGTCTTCAGTATTCATAACAGAAGCAAGGTTTGAACTCACAGCTCCAGAGCAAGTAAGAGCATAACAAAGCTTCACAAGCACTTTGCCACCACACTTCACAGACAGATCGTCTCAGGTTGAATAAAGCAAATAGTGATAACATGTGATGAGACTACATCCCTGTAACTAGGAAAACAAGCATCTGACTCATTCTAGAATAAGCTTGAGGATAAGCTGGGGGTGAAAAGGAATTTTATGATCTTGCAAGCACAGCGTGAGTGTTTTTTTGGGGAGGAGGATTTGCCTGTTTCTCTTGTGCTCCCTTTCACTTGTCCTGATGTAAATGCAGTGTCAAAATGACCTCCTGGGATTGCCATGCCCCTCCTGCTCCTTTGCATAGGACAAGACCAACCCTTGGGCTTATATTAGATCATTGAAGAGAACAATGCACAACTTGGTCATGTTGTGACATTGTGATTAAAACAACCATAAGGCTGCTTTATGAGTGTGTGTGTGTGTGTCCGTGTGTGTGTCCAGGTGTTTGTGTGCAATACAGGGTGGTTGTGTTGCCCTCTGCTGGCCAGGCCTGCACAGAGGATAAGAGATCTGTTAGCATTCTGAAAGGAAGCTGTTAGGAGTGAAAGGCCTTTGGGGTAGAGAGGCTGGAGCTGCTGCTAGTCCCAGGTCTCTCTATGTGACTGCACTTAGAGCTGTCGCAGCATGGCATGCAAGAGTGTTGCAGCACAGAGTGCCTGTGACATAGCATGAATCTTTTGCAAAGGAAAGAGAGGTGGTTTCCCTAAAGCAGAGAGCCCAGATGTGATGGAGATGGCACAGCTCCTTCTGGGACCACTTGGAGGGGTGCAGCAGTGTGTAATGTGAGGCAGGCACTCCCCCAAGCTTCCCACTGCCTTAGCATCCACAGCGGATGTGCCAGCCCCACTGACCTGGGCAGGCAAGCACTGAGCTCAGGGCCTGAGATACCAAGTCCTTAGGCTGGCACCAATATTCTTGGGGCTGTGCTGTTTCATGCCCCCATCCCCCCTCACTGGGCTGTGATGGACTCTTGGCACTGATGGAGGGGACTAACTCCTCAACACTGGCTTAGAAGCTGTGTGTACAGAAGTCCTCTGCGAGGTGGCTGAGGATCAGAAGAGGCCTTTGCTGCCCTACTAGTTCCCTCCCTCTCTGCTTACCATTATTACTGCAGAGGTGATGCTCTGTGGCAGCATCAAGCCTGCATCTCTGCCTGCTGCTGGGAGGTTTGGTAATGCTGTGCAGAGTGTTGTCTGTCAAATGCCACCAGAGTCTGAAGCGGACACTGGGACTGCTCGGGTGAGGGGCGTTGCTTAGGCAGGAGCCCTGCTCTTCACCTGACCTGCTAGGAAAAGTTGATCTTCTCCACCAGTAGATCTGCCCTGCCCTGATCCTTCTGCCTGCCGTGCTCGGCTTCATGGGTTTCCTCTGCTCTAGAGGCTTGGCCTGAGATAAGGAGCATCCAAATGAATGCCTTGAGGCACTCCCAGCCCACTGAAGTCAATAGGATATCTGCCGTTTCTTTTGACGGGGCCAAAATGTCACACTAGCTTTTAGAGGAGGGGGGGAGTCTGTTCAAAACACAGCTGTGGTGAACCTGGCCCTTTTCCTCACAGAAGGGAGGGACAGGGCTTGGCCAAGGCTTGCTGGGCAGGCGGCGCACAGGCCCTCACTCCTCCAGGGACCTGGCCCCTTCTCTTCCTCCCTGTGCTACCCTCTACTTAACCCTGCCCTTGTCCAGGGTCCCCCAGTCCGGATTTGGGGAAACTCCTGCCTCCATTTACACCCAGGGCTCCCAGGCCCTTCCCTTCAGGGAGGCCCCTGTGCTTGACGCATGCCCCCGGCCCTGGCTGAGGCCGTGGCACCCCTGGCACGTGCCAAGTGTGGAGCCAGGCCCGGCCGGAGCCGTGGCCGCTGCCCCTGGCGCCCGCAGCCCCGGGAGCGAGGG
>NW_017728996.1:47566988-47581024 GCF_001723915.1 Gavialis gangeticus | reverse complement strand
GGGGAGGGGCGGGGTGTCAGCCCTGCCTGGCCCCAGGACATCTGCCCGGGCGGACGGAGCCAGCCTCCAACGCCGCCGCCCCGCCCCGGTCCGTGCGCAGCCCGGCGGGGGAGCAGGCTGGCCGGCCACAGCCTCCCTGCGCTCTCCCCCCGCTCCTGGGCTAACCGCGGTCCCTTTCAAGTTGACGTGGGGGCAGCAGATGAAAGGGTGCTCTTGGTTGGATTTGGCCCCCGGCAACTTGAAGGTGCAGCTGCCAGGTGGTGTGAACCCGAAACAAGTGTGTGGTCACTGTCATCTATGCTAAGGTGGCTCTTGGCACAGCTGGGGGCTCTGCTGTGCCAGGCAGCGTCCGCAGCGAGAATCGAAGCCTTGGGGAGCTTACAGTCTACCTGGACAAGCCAGAGAAGTGGAGCACTATTTTTCCCCATTTCATCACTGCCAATTTGAAAAGAAACTTCCCTAGGGTTATACAGAAGCCTGTGGAGGAAGGCGGGTTTGAAACAAGAGGGACTGCCTCTCAGCATAATGTGTTAACTGCAAGACGTTCCCTGCTGCTAGAAAACCCCCTGCAAAGGGAAGGTGTCGACACACATCTTGTTTTGACCAGCCCAGTGCCTTTCTCTATGGGCAAAATTGCAGCTTCCTCATGATGCTGTGGAGAAATGAAGGTCTTGTCTCATTTTTTCTAAGGAGTCACGTGGTTTGCATGGGCGTGTGGTACCAACTCGATGATCTAATGACCCCAGGGCTCTCCCTCTTGTATCAGCTAAATTATCCTCAAGTATCAGCTCAGTATAAATCCACCAGGACAAAGAGCTTGGCAAGTACAAAATAACAGGACATTTTCATGCCCAGGAAATGAGGCTGAGAACAGCTGCCTGCTTTAACTGGTGGCTTTTGTGACGGGCTCATACTGGATTGCAGAAAATCCAAGATTCAGACAAATCCAGAATTTGTGTGTTGCGACTGAACAAACCTGTGTTGTTGGAGAGACGGGTTGCTCCTTTTCCTTTGCTATAGTCACTGCAAGTTGGTTCCTCTAGCACCTTCTCCAAGGAGGATCGGATGTTAAAGAGCTTGGGGTCTTCTCCGGTGGTTTAGAGGCCAAGAGCTTTGGGATTGGCTGGGGTGCCCTGTGCTGCCCCTTGCCCAGGGGTGTATCTTTAGGAGCTCTGATCAATAAGCAAAATTCACGGCCATGCTCTCTCCAGATGGCCTGGGATTTCCAGATGTATTATTCTCTTGATGCTCCCTTGTACTGGATCTTTTAAGGCTGAGTAATAGAGCTGACTCCTGAGGGAGTCTTCAAGCTGCATTGTTCAGGATGTATGAAGGGTCGGTTGGTGTCCTCCAGGAACTGAGCCGTCTGGAGGCATTTTCCAGGGAACCTCTGGCTTGTTGGCTTTAGTACTTGCTCAAGAGCTATATTTTTTCCCTTTATGGGGCACTTTATAGATGCTTTGTGGCTAGGAGCTATGTGAGTTTAGGCTCAACTCCCACTACTGGGAGACGCTTGCCATTCCAGATGGTTGTGGTGGAGGAGCTCTGGGCTCATAAGGGACCTTCCAGCTTCTGCTCCGGTGGCATTGTTGGAATGTGGACAACATCTGTTTGCTCCCCACGCCCTTCCCCCATCCCAGCTGCACCCCACTCATTGGGCTCTAGAGTCTGATCTAGATGCGCTATTAGAAGTGCCCCCCCCCCCGGGAGCTGCTCACCAACCCTACAACCCCAAGGTGGTGATACAGTTGCACTGGAATTAGGTCTTTGTGCCTTGAGAGCATAATGAATATGTCTGGGGTAACATAATAAGGAGAGGAGAGAAAAAAAAAAAAAAAGGTAAAACTATTTCAGTGCTCCTCCAGATGTGCTTTGAATCATTCTGCATTTTCATTCATGTTTCTTCCTTGGTAGGGACAGGGAACAGATACTTTAAAGAAACAGTTTCCAATTCTATTCCTGCTGGATTTTTAGGAACAGGGTGACATCAAGCTGGCTCTATTTTCAGCGTGTTGCTGAGTGGAAACCAAGTGGAGTTCTCCTATTATAAGCACTGCTTTACAGTCTGGGAGATGGACAGGTCTGAAGAAGGCTCCCAAAGACAACAGCTTAATAATAGTATTACAATAAGTTCCTTTCATGGCATATGCCTGCCCAGCAGGTTCTTCCCGTGGGTGACCTGAATGGCCACCTTTATTAAAAATACATATGGAGGCCCCTGTTCAAAGCAGACCCAGCTGGAATGTTTCAACACGCCTGCATTGAGGAAGCTGCATTCCTGTTGGGACAATGGGCCAGAGCATGGAGTTGTTGCTTAAAGGCAGCTAGCACCCACCCCGCCATGACCCTGCTCCAGCGGTGTGGGTGCTGGGGCAAGTGGCTGGAAGCCCAGGAGTAGAGAGTTTAAGGCCATAACAGAAGCACTCATGGCACAGCCCTGTCAGGTTCCAAGGAATCTGCAAAATTCTGCTAAATACTTTTTTTTAAGGATACAATAAAGAAAAGGAAGGACCCCTCCATGCTGTATATCCAAAGTGCAGTGGAAGTTGACAGCATGGAGACATGACTGTTGGATTTGTGTAGAGCATGGGTCCACAGTGGGATCCAACCCCATCTGGCATAGAAGCAATGGGCTTTCTCCACTCTGCTCTCCAAAACCCAGCTGTGATGTCAGCAGCCTTGGAACAGGGATGCGGTGATGCCGCAGCTAAGGATTCCTTTCTTCGTGTTGCCGTCTGACATGTTTCTCTCAGAATGAAGCCTAAGGTTCAGAGAAATGATCAGATGTTTAGGTGCATATTCTAACACTAGCATAGTTTGAGGTGGCTCTCCCCTTGCTGAGTCAGTGAAAACAGCCCATGCTTGGGTCCTGCTACCATGGGGTGGAATTTATGGACCTTTTTTCTTCTTAACTAAAATGCAGGAATTGGATTACTATCCAAAATGTAAATAAGCTTTTTGAAGCTCCTTCTACCAAAGCTTTCCAAGGGCTCCTTTCTTACCTCTATACCTTCAGCCCAGGAAGCCATTTCCATTGCAGGCATCATAAAAGCTTGCAATAAAACACAAACTCCACTCATGACCTTCTTTGGATGGAATCTAATCCAAGGGTCAGGTGAGATTTGCCTTGTGGTTTCCTGCTGCTGAGGTATACGCTCTTCCTGACTTGTTCCCTGTTTGTGGTCTGGGAAGCTTTGTTTCCTGTACAAGTGCAGCTACCCCTCACTTAACGTTGTAGTTATGTTCTTGAAAAATGCGACGTTAAGCAAATCCAATTATGTCACAGTAGTTACCTACTAGCAGGTGGTGGCCAAACAATGTTAAAAGCAAACATTGTGAGACTTTAAGTGAGTATATTCCCTAATACATCAGCAATGTAATAATGAGATGATATCAAGTGAGGAGTACCTGTATCACTCACCATTGTGGCCGAGTCCTGTGGTGTCAGTGGTAAATAGCTGCCATAGGATGGGTTCTGGCCACTTCCCAGGTTGTGAGACTCATACCCAAGTAGCACCAACTTGGATTTTTCTGTTAAAGGAACAATGCTCATTCATATGAGTTAACTCATCAGGGGCTATAAAGCAACCTCATGGGAGGTTTTTTGTGCTCTCCATTGTTCTGCCTTCAAGTAGGCCATATGAGTAGACTGCTTGACCACACTATGGTCTTTAACAGGGACAACTGGGCATGGAGATTTGTGAAGAAAAAAGGGTACTGCATCTGCAGCAGAGGAGCGGGTAATCTTCTAGACCTAACAGGGCTGGCTGGAACAGTGTCCTGAGGAAGGATGGCGAAATTCCCATGTGTGGGAGCATAGAGTAGATCCTTCTCCCTCTAAATATTAACTGTGAGCAATTTTGCTGCAGGTTTAACCCATGCTATAATGGAGCACTGGCCTCACGATGGACAGTTGCATGTATTAAGCCAAGAAAAGTGCATCAGGTCAAGTAATCAATCCCCTAGACAAAAGAACATTGACTTGGGAGGCAGTGGGCACTGCTGATATATGAGGTGTTGGCAATTATCCAGCAAGCTTTTCATCAGTAGTGGGAGCTAAGGCAGCATGTCAGTATTGTTGGGTACCTTGGGCACAGACACTGCAAGGAAAGAGTTGCTACTTCTGAAGGAGAAACTACCTCAGAGTCTCCAGAAAGAGAGCATTGGGAAAAAACTTCTCCAAATAAGAACAAATGAAGATATTTGGGACTAAGAGAGCAGCCAGGAAGCAAAGGTAGCCCCTGTTCTGTCTGGAGCTGCCAACAATCCTAATCCTTTCAGGATTGTCCCATTTCCAGGGGCCATCTCATGTTCCTTCAGGATGCTAAAAGGCCCTGAAATAACAGGTTGACATCTCATCTCCTGACTCAAGGATGTTCCACTCCAATTTGCCAACATGCCACATGAGCTTGAGATGTAAATGTCAAACTGGTGCAGCACGTCCTGGACAAAGAATGAATGGTGGCTGCACTGACTTTTTTTTTTTTACTTTACTTTTCTTTTTGCTTTTTTTGTCCACTGCAATGTTTTGACATCGCAAGCAACACGAATTTATTTTGATATATATTCTCTTTGTTGGGCTTTAGATCAAGGCATAAGCATTTTTGACAAAAGTTAAAACTACAATCCTGAAAATATCCGCAAATCCAACGGCTTATCCTCGCTGCTTGTAGACAAAATTAACCCAGTGTAGCCTTAATAAATCATAAAATAAGCCATTTTCATCAGTCAGCATCAGAACTGTGCAGCAGTGGAAAGCCATGCAGTTTTACTGGGGTCAACTAGCTGCAGATCTTCAGCTGGAAAACCATTTGTTAATACAGTGCAGTGTTGTCAGGAAGCATCAGCTTTTGTAACTCCTTCTGAAGAAGAAGCAATGAATGTTGGAGGCTATAAACCTGTCGCCATCCTGCTTGGGTATTAGCATGGCAATCAGAAATGCCACCTTCACACTCTATGCATTAAACATTTGCTTAAATATTGGGGAAGGAGTTCTTCTGACTGTTAAAGCAGTATTGACATTGGACTCCCAGGTGACCAGAAAGAGAGAAGCATGACATCCAAGTGTTCAGAAATGCTAGTCAGAGCTGAACTGAGCTTGCCCTTTGATTTTGCATTCCTTATAATAAGACGAATTTGAAATGTGCGTATTTCAAAGTCCTATTTATTTTTAATAACACTGCCGTGCATGGCTCGGGAAGCAAGCTGAGCTCACAGTAAGATGCCTGGTTCTGATCTAGATTGGACCTTGGAACCAGAATAACTAAAATAAGCTCCTTTTATCTGTCTGGGATGGCAGTGGCTGACAGAGGTAGAAGGGGGCATGCAGAATAAATTCATTTATGTGTCTACAATCTGAAGGTAACGGCAGATTAAGAATTAAATGAGCAGGTTGACTGAGGCCACTGCAGTTGTCAAAGAGCCCCAAATCTTAACTTCAGCCCACATGGGTGATGTATGACTGTGGGGCTGCAAGAGGTTGAACTTCACCACGTTAATCCTGAAGAGGAGATTTAATCCATCTGCATGGCTGGGAACAACTCCTTCTATCAGCAGAGATGAGCCAGGCAACAGGAAAGTGTTGGTTTTCCTGCCACCCTGTTGCTTTAACCTCTCTCCTACTCCTAGCAGTTTCTGTTAGCTAGCAGGTTCTGTTAGCCCCACACAGATCTAGAGAGAGAATGAGATTCATCCACATATTTACTATCTCCCCTTCTCAAACTTGCCTTTCCCTGTCCTGAGAGGAGCTACTGTCCCTTTCTAAGCTAAGAGGACAGAGGTGGAAATTGAGTTTCTGTTCAGCTGAAGTGAGGAAATGCAAATGGCTAATCATTAAAGATGCACCTGAAACAAGCCTCCAAATCCATGCACATCAGAGCACTGAGAATTCTTGTTTGTTCAAATCCAGTCCAGATAAAGTGGCTCCTGACTGAACTGAAACGGGCCTGGCTTGAATGCTCAGTCCAAGTTCTGACTAATACGTTCTTCTCTGACATGAAGCATGACGGTTTGTGGTAATGAAGGTGCACAAAGGACGAGGGAGAAGGGAAAGCAGGCTGGAGCATAGAACAATATCCCTTGAGAATAAGGGAGATCAGGAGATTGGCCCCTGTAGTCCCCTCTTCATCCCCTATAAAGCATGAAAAGAGACTGGCTTTTTCAGACCACTGTGTTATGGTGCCAGTCTTTTGACTGCAGTGGACTCACTCCAGCTTTCGGCTTGTGCATATAAGATGAGCAGCAGTTCACGTTTGGCCAAGGCCACCATGGACTGCCCTCTTCCCCAGAACATTGCTAGCAGAGCTGCCTCCATAGGAGTTATTGGCCACACACGGGGGTCAGATTCAAAGCTAGGGAGAGAGTTAAATTGTCTTCAAAGTAGCCAGGGGCTTTAGTGGTAGCATTTAGATCCTATACTCATGAGCTTCAAAGTCTGTAGGTGGGTTTGGATCAGAGGCTTTACTCTGGCCACATTTGATAATGGGTGCTACTTGTGAAATTCAGACCTGGAGCTGGGTTCAGAGATGGAACTGACCCAACACTCCAGGGGATTTGAATGTGAAGGTTTGGTTAAGCCCATCTGTAGTTTAAAGGCATTATCCCTTAAAAGCATTTTGCTGAAATGGGATTGTCTGACTGATTGAATTGTGCTCCTTAATTAATTAGCTGGGTGCACTGTGCAGGAGACAGCTTGGAGAAGGGAGAAAGGGAACTTGCCAGCTGAGATTCAAAGACCTCAAATGACCAATTCTTATTAAAACAACTTCCCATGATGTCTGTCATACAGACAGGGGTGTTAGTCCAAGTGTCTTGGAGCCATTCCAGTGTGAGCAAATGCATTCTAGCTCCCAAAAATACCTTGTGCTGCCTGTAGCATTGTCCTTCACTTCCTGGCCTGTGGTCAGTCTTGACATGCACTCTGCAGGTCTGATCCTGCTCCTTCTGAAGTCAATGACAACACTCCCGTTGTTTTGTTTTTTTACTTTAAACAGTGACTGTTTCACTGCCAATGTGTCTTGCATTGCAGAAGTGCCTCATCTCTGGCCTTGGGATGGTGATCTCCCTGTATTCCTACATTGACAGCACTATGGGATCCTTTGGGGTGGAAGGGTGAGTTGCTATCCTGGGAAACTGTGATCATGAATAAACTATATTTGTGCATGTGAAGGAGAGGAAGGGAATAAGGACTCTCTTTGTATATGAGAAATGACTTGCTGGTAGGCTACAGGATTTGGGCCCCATGATGAATTTCTGTGCTGCCGTTCATGAACTGCCCTGAGAGCCTGGAATAAACTATGTTGTCCATTTCTCTTCTGCACCATTGCCAACAAAAATGCTATTTGCTTTATAAGCAGCTGGTGCCTTTGGTACAGATACTTCAGTGATGCCATTGCAAAGAGGCATTTCTATACTGTGGAAGTGATTTTTAACATGACTGGCATTGCATGATTTGTAGAAATCAGCTGGAGCGAACACTTTCATGCAAATGTTCCCTGACTTTGTAGCTCATACCCCTCCCCGTAGGAATGTTTTGCACTTTGTCCGTTGTGCTAGATGCTGTATGGACACATGGGAAGAATGTTCTTTCCCACAAACAGGTTGCTCTCTCAATAAGCACTGATGGGGAAAGCATCTTGCCAAGACCAGCAACTTGGTGGGAGAGGTTGGAGTAAAGCCACAGTCTCCCAACCCAGTGGTGAAACCAGTAGGCCATGCCATCAATGAAAACAGCGGCAGCCTAGAACTTGAGGAAAGTCTCCTTGTCTCACCCCACCCTCCTCTTCATTCATTGAGCTGCCTTTCTTCCCTAACCCCTGACCCTGGCGGTTGCAGATGCACTTCAGTCACACTGGCTGTTAACTCAGGCAGGCCAAGTAATCCTTTCCTCAGGGTTGGCCCCAGCAGCTCTCCTGCCCTCTGCTACTGTCATGTCACTGTATAAAAGACTAGAGAGAAAAGGGGCATCAGTTCCTCTCTCTGGAGATGTGATCTCTCTTGGACACTGTACCTGCTGGAGCTCCTGCTTGATCATAACGGAGAGAAAGGGAGAGTCCACCCTCTTCCTCCCTCAACAAAGGAATGGGAATTCCTAGACTGGATCTGAGCTGAAGTCCTGCCTTGTGTGGCCAGACCTGGATGGTTCAATAGGCAGAGACGGCTTAAGCTGCTTCCCATGAACCTCTCCCTGATCTCTACCACAGATTGGCTTAACCCCAAAAGCTGGAGCTTGATTATCCCTTTATGTAACTTTTTGGTTGTTAATTGCAGCTGTGGATGTTTTCAGGGTTCCTCCCCCTTCCCCAGGCCCTCCCCTGTATCGCAAAATGTTACTGATCCCTCTAGCAAAGGAAGATCAGTGTTCGTGCACTCATGCTGCCGTATTCTCCTGCCTATTACCCAATTGTCTCTGTAGCCATTTTGCTCATCGTGCTCCCTGTTCCATATGGGAGGGAAAGCAAGAGGCTCCTCAGGCCCTGTGAAGGTTCAGGTCTTTGTATTTATGGAGACTGGAAGCCATCTCCTTGGCTAGCGTTTTAGGTTTAGACTGGGGAGATCTGGGACTCCCCTGGTGGCTGGTTCTCCTTTTGGTGAGCTTCCCTTGCTTTCCCTGACTGGAAGCAATGTGTTTGTACAGGGGCCAGTTTACTGTATTAGTTAGCTGGCTTGTGAAATGGGTGGTAATCTCAGGAGATTTATAGGTTCCTGGATATTCCTGGCATGAGTCCTAGCTAGGCCCTGCAGCCTTCTTTCCTTGCCAGGCCATGTGGTCTGGTCCGTATTGCTTCTGAGAAGCACTTCCCTGAGCTTCAGTTGCCTGACTCTAGCTTTAGTATCAATTTGTATCTTTAAACAGAAAGCATCCCTCTTAGGTTAATTGTTTTTTTTTCCTTTGTGTTTACTGTGGGGATTAATAAGGAACTGCAGCGTAAGGCAAATCTGAAACAGCTTCTTGTTTATTGTTTAATTTAGGAAATGCTATTGAAAGTGGGGCTTTAGCTTGCACTGTGCTGCAGTTTTTCTTAGTCACTAAAACAACTTGGCTAAGAGGGATGTTGGGATCATTACAGCTTTAAGCTCCCCAACAGCCCTTGCCCCTACCTCAGTCCTTGCAGTGCCCCTGCTGGAAGAAGTTTGCCTGGCACCTGAAAGCTAGTGCTTTTTCC
This sequence comes from Gavialis gangeticus, assembly GCF_001723915.1. Lineage (NCBI taxonomy): Eukaryota > Metazoa > Chordata > Crocodylia > Gavialidae > Gavialis > Gavialis gangeticus. Next base: position 47,571,860 of record NW_017728996.1, on the reverse strand, counting down.
ATCCCTGGCTGTGAGTGACTCCCACTGGAAGGCAATGCCATCGAACAGACTGGCTCTCCCTTGGTGCGCTCGTGCAGAACTCCTTAGATCAGCTCCAGCTAGAAGAACCTAGCACGGAAACAGCTGTCAGCTCCCCACAGGAGCCGGGCTCTTCTCAATGTACCCAGGAAGAACAAGGAGTCCTTTTGCTGCCTGCTCCATGAGGACGTAGCTTCACTGATGGCAGTGCTGCGTAACTTAAGCCTCATGCACTCGGTGTCAAGCCAGCCTTGCCTCCTGCGGAAACACGGTTCTGCAGCAGATGGAAATTCTGTGGCAGACTCAGGTAGGCAGCGAAATGGAAATTTCTTCTGAATTAACTCTGAGGATAAATACTCCAATCAGCAGGGAGGAGGGTTAATTTTCAGTGTAATTCAATTAATGTTGCATAGTTCCTGAACTGTCACTGCTGCAGGCTTACTGGCACCTTTTATAGGTACTGGAGAAATTCTCATTGAAGGAGGCGGACAGTGGGGTGGGGGGCAGCTTGGGACCTTTGCTACCTAGGGAGGCACAGGAGGGAATGAAAATAAAGGGGTATGTGGAAAGAAGTGGATTTGGGAGCTGCAGAACACACAGGATCCTTGGCTTGCCACTGATTCAAAACAAACCTTAGTTGCTTTCAGAGCCTGTTAAATTAACACAAGAAAATCAAGTGTTGTCCGCCTGCTGGGACTAGGGCAGCATGCAGCATCAGACAGAGGGAAGGGTGCAGGTGCCCTGATGGACTGGAAGCTCTAAAGGAAAAAAAGAGTAGTCTTATTTCCAGCAGTTTCCCTTGTTTGGCTGTAAAGTCCCCTGCTGCAGCATCAAAGACTTAGGAGGGGGGTGTGGGGGGGAAGAGACAGCCATGCTCTGAAAGTGTCACATGTTAAATCTACAGGGACATGTGGAGGAGGTGCAGAGAGAGGTGTGGGAAGAGGAAAGGGAAAGCAGCTAGTGCTGCTTAAATTCTTCTGTTGGAGCTGTGAAGGGGCTTGGTCTTAGCTCTGGTTGTGTCCACAATGTGCCTGAAGTGTATGGAGGGGAAATGGTGAAAAGGGAGTGGGGGGTGTTGGCAGCCACCTCTGTTAGACATCCAGGAAGAAAAGCTTCAGCTGGCTGCTGCTCACGTGGTGTGCTGTGCCGTGCCCTGGCCCGAGTTATATACATAGGCCCCATGGGGGAACCTACATGTCTCTTGGGTTTTCTACAGGCAAAAATGTCTGTATATTGGCAAGCATTTTTACTCTTCCCTTTGCTTCCATTCTCAGAGAGTTGATTAGCATTGGTCTCAGTGTGCTGGGGTCCTGTTCATGATTGAGACTTTTGGAAACTAGCCCAGCAAAAATAATGTGTGTTCCTGGGTCCTTCAGTTGAGCCTTCTCTTTTTTTACTAATCCTTGCCTCTGTCTCTGCTGCTGGCAGGTGTAATGCTCATGCTGCGTGCCCACCATGTTTCTGGCTAGGACTTTTGAGGAACCAAAGAGAATACCATCTCAAAGAGATCCCTCCTTCCAGGTATTACACTAGCCCCTAAGCATTCAGGGATAGGACTCTTGGTATATAGGCACAGCTGGGAGGCTTCTCATACATTGCAGACATGATCGATGAAGTTCATGGCTATGTACTTCACTACGGAGTCTGTGCTCTGATTTAACCTGCCATTAGGGACACAGCAGTAGGAAGGAGCCTGGGATTTTGTTCTGTGACCTTGCGGTCTCTTTATTGGTGGGCTCTGCTTGCTCAAGCAGACAGTCCCCAGAATAATGATCCAGGTAAACAAAAGGACAGTGTCTATCTAGCCCAGCAAAGAAGCTCAGAGGCAGCTCTCCTTCTGGGGCTGCGGTTTCCAGAGGCAGGAAGAGCAGAAATGCTCCCTGACAAAGTAGCCGGAGCCCTCAGCAGCCCTGAGGTGTAACACCTGGGGAAGGGCTCGGGTGTCAAGCATGAACTAAGGGGGAGAGGGCCTGGCTCGAGCAGGGTTCGGCTCTGGAGAGGGGAAGTATTTCGTGCAAGAAGCTTGCACTCTGAAGCCATGTGGGAGGGTACGTCTGGCAGAGATGTGTTGCTTTGTTTGGCTACCAGTAGCTGAAAAAGTCTTACCTGAGCCCGGGTGAAGATGGGGGATCTGCTCTCTCAGCACTTTGCAGAGCCTGGAGGGGTGAGGAGTCCATGGGGCACTGAGCTCAGGCAGGGTGAGAGTTGTTCTTGGTTGTATTTTGTGGTGTTGGGTGCTCTGTGTGCCCTCACTGGAGGCTTGGGTTGCCGTGGTCTGGAAGGTGGTGGAAGCTGAGGGGGTGATCTGACAGCCCAGGAGGGAAGTAGAGGTCCCAAAAAGCCAAAATGAGGGCATTTTGTAAAGATATACAGGTTTTCCTTGCTTTATGCTGTACGTGTTCCTGGAAAATGGTGCATAACTTGAATTCACATCAAGGGAACCCACTTTGCAATGTAACAAATAGGGATGCGTTCCAAGACCTCAACTGTGCTGATTCCCAGGCCCATTTCCACCACTTTTACAAGACAGTTCTGGTACTCGCCAACAGCAGACATACACACAAGTACAGGGCACTATCATAATGGGGATGGCAACTATAGAAACACGTGTTGCAGACAATGAGCGAGAAGAACAGATCCACACAGGTATACTTTGGTGTGCATCACTCTCACAATGCACTGCACAAAGCAGCTGATTGTGGGCTTCCACCACACCAATCTCATCAGAGTGAATTTACCTCGCATATAACAAATTTTGGTCTAAAAAGGGTCATTGCATAAGAGCAAATTCACACATGCAGAACCCGCATAAAGTGAGGGAAACTTGTAATCCCCTATCCTATCCCCTTCCTGTTCCCTTCTTGTACTCTCCACGCCACAGGCTGGTTCAGAACTCTGGCTGATGAGCAAGTTATTGGGAGATCTGGAGAGAATTGGAGGTGGCTGAATAGTGCCTTGGGGTGCCACAAACAGATGCTGTGGAGGCCAAGTCTGTTGCACACCCCTAAGCTTCCTCTGAGTGTGGGAACTTCCCTCCTGGAGGAGCAAGCTCCTTGAGGGTGTGTTTGGAAATGCCCGCTTGCCCACCTGTTTCACCTTGCCCAGTTCCACAGGGAATTTGTATCTGTGCTTTTGGCTTGCAGGATTTTCTTTTGTCACTTCGTAAAGGAAAGCACATACTTAACAGAGTAGCTGGGCTGTCTCGAGGTTCGAGTCTCACTCACTCAGAATGAGTGTCTCTTGCTCTGACTGACTTCAGGTGAGTGTTAGGGTGCCTCAGCCCTTCTGTGAATCAGCCCTACTGTCCTTAGCACAAGACTATGTAGTAACTCTTCTTCTGATTTCTCCCCCCCACCACCAGCAACTGACTTCTTATGGCAATGGTTTTGGTTGGATGGCATGGATATATTTTTACATAGGGGAATGTTCTTTGTTACCTAAGCTTCTTTGCAGATTTGGTGTAATTTGTCCTTTTTCTTCGGTACTGGCTTCTGTTGCACCTTCCTGCTTTGGTCTGTATGTATCTGACCACCAATTTGTGTCCGGGTGGTGCAGAGTCCATCTTCCTCTTGGTTTCTATTCTACTACTGCTCATCTCACTTGGGTCCCCTCATTGAACTCTGCTTTATTCTCCATACTATTCTTGGCTGCTTTTGTAGAAGGCATCTTGATCTGATAATGATTTCATAGATTACATGGGCATTAGGGGCTGGAAGGGACCTTGAGAGATCATTGGGTCCAGCCCCCCCACCATAGGCGGGAAGTCAGCTGGGATCAAGTGACCCCAGCAAGATTTTTTTGAAACTCCCTCTAGCAGTTTTTTGAAAGAGTCCAGCGTAGGTGCTTGCACCACCTCTGGGGGGAGTTTGTTCCAGACCCTGGGCGCACGCACCATAAAGAACTTTTTTTTTTATATCCAGTCTAAATCGGCCTTCCTGGAGCTTATGGCCGTTAGATCTTGTTATCTTGTTATCCCTTGGGGAGCTCTGGTGAACAGGTGTTCTCCCAGGTCCTGATGTGCCCCTCTTATGAAGCTGTAGGCTGCTACCAAGTCCCCCCTGAGCCTTCTCCTCTCCAGAGTCCCAAGTCCCTCAGCCTCTCCTCATACAGCTGTCCCTCCAGGCCTTGGATCATATGAGTGGCTCTCCTCTGGACTCTCTCAAGCTTCTCTACATCCTTCCTGAAGTGTGGGGCACAGTACTCCAGCTGTGGTCTCCCCAGGGCCGAGTAAAGTGGGATGCATCTGCCTGACTGGCTTATTAACTTTGATTTACCCATATTTAGTTTTCTTATTGTTCAGTGCCCAGTTATGACTTACTGGTGATTTACATGTTTTATACAGTGAGCTCCTAGAAAGCTGGGGGTAATGGAGTGCTTTGTGCTTGTGTGAGCCTGGGAGTCTGCATTTATACAAATACAAACCAGTTTACAACCAGCCCATTCAGTATGTATAGGATGCTGTGCAAAAGAGGAGCTTCATAGGAGTATGTATAGGAGGCCAAGCCAGAGGAGGAAATAAAGCAGGTATAGAGGAATTTTTCCAAGTGAAAAGCTGGGGCATTGCACAGATCAAAGATGCTAAGAAATCTGAACATTCATTCCATTTTCTAAAGGAAGCTCCTCTAATTGTGTTCACTCTTTCCCCAGTCTGCACTGACTTTTTCCAAGCTTCACTTGTGAGGTTACTAGTGGAAAAACAAACTACAAAGACAAATATTCTCAAACAGATATTTTCCCCTCCCAATCTCGTAATTGAAAATAGTGTACATTTCACACAGCAAGTGGCAACTGTCCACTCACGTCTATAATCTAGGATGCTATTGGTTAGTTGTCTAAATCATCCAGTCAGGAGAA
>NW_017728996.1:47561391-47561988 GCF_001723915.1 Gavialis gangeticus | reverse complement strand
AAGTCTAGATTTAGGCAACTAGGAAGGATTAACCCAAAAAAAGAAAAATACCATGTGGCATATGTTACTAAGCAGCCTACCGTGACTTGAATATTTGCAGTGAACAATACACCAGCTTGCTGCAGGCCAAGAACTATTCATTCTAGGCATCTGCAATCTTAGCTGGGTGAATAATGTTGGTTTTTTCTTGGGGGTGGGGGGCAGGGGTTGTTTTTGGCTTAGTACTAAGACCTTGAGAAATCAAAATATAGTTTGGGTTTTGTGTGTGTTACATCATAGAAGTCGGGTCGGAAGGGACCTTGTAGATCTTCAAGTCTGACCCCCGCCAACTGGGCAGGAGAAAAACTGGGCTCAAATGATCCCAGCCAGGTAGGCATCAAGCCTCTTCTTAAAGACCCCCAGGGTAGGAGCCAGCACCACTTCCCTTGGAAGTTGGGTCCAGATCCTAGCCGCCCTGACTGTGAAGTAGTTCTTGCAGATGTCTAATCCAAACCTACTCTCCAATAATTTGTGTCCACTATTCCTTGTTATGCCAGGGGGCGCTAGGGGAAACAGTGTCTCCCCAAACCCTTCTGGTCCCCCCTAGTGAGTTTATAG
>NW_017728996.1:47557673-47560730 GCF_001723915.1 Gavialis gangeticus | reverse complement strand
CCTGCATCCAATGCTTTTGTGACCTGATCATAAAAGGCAATCAGGTTGGTCTGACATGACCTGCCCCTAATATAACCATGCTGGTTGCCCTTGAGCATCATCCCTGAAGCCGGCCCATCACAGATATGCTCCTTGATGATCTTCTCAAAGAGTTTCCCTAGGATTGAGGTAAGACTGACGGGCCTATAGTTGCCCGGGTCCTCCCTCCTCCCTTTTTTAAAGATGGGGACCACGTTGGCTATCTTCCAATCATCTGGCACCTGGCCCAAGCACCACGAGGGCTCGTAAAGCTGTGCCAAGGGCCCTGCAATAACCCCTGCTAGCTCCCTCAACATGCACACGCTTATTTTTTTTCAACAATACCAAACTACTCACCTTTTGGGTAACCTTACACTTTTTAACCAAATTCAGGAGTTTTAATTTTATGTTGGGGTTATTTAACTGGTTTGAGAGGCCATCAACTTTTACAATGATACTTGTCAGTTAAAGTATTACAAAATGTTTGGTCTCTTTAAATAATCTTTTAGCCATTTTGTGGCTAAAACAAATGCACAGAACTTCATCTGACTTTTTTTTCCCCTCTCTGTCTCTCTGAAATGCCTCTTTGGTGACTACTATTCATTGAGAGAAACTTCACCCAGCTCTCCTCCTCCTGAGTTGATGTTATATGATGACTACATGGGAGAATTTTGCAATTTGTTGATGAGCAGAATAACAAGCAGATTTCATTGAATGGATTGTTATGAATGATCCTTCCAGCCGCACTGGAGAAGGAGCAAGTGAGAAGGAGGAAAGCAAAGACAGAGACAGCTGAGGCTCCTCAGGGTAGAGTCTCACTGGTTTGAGCCAGATGCATCATGATCTTTACCCGGTGCTGCAAATTGGCTTTGACCTCACATTTGTGTCACTTTGCCTACCTACTTCCAGACATCACCAACCTCCACAGAGAGATGAGGAGAGGAGAAGACAGGCCGAGATGTAGGAGAGGACAGGAGGCAGATAAGAATTTAAACTAAAATATTCCAGTGTGGGGAGGAAGCTGCCTTCCTTGGGCACAGTTCTGTCTCCTCCATGGCTACAGAGTGAATGCAATACAAAACAAACACCCTGCACACCGCCACAAACATAATTCACACATCTATCTAATTTATATTTAAAACAAAGCCCTCCAGAGCAGGGCGCAACAGGCTTCCCTGCAGTAAGGTGTGCTAATGAAGGTGGCTTGCTGCATATCTTATGCAAAATGACTGCAGCCTAGGCGAGCCTGCACTTAAAGTTTTTTAACATTTTCCTGGGGCTGGAAAGAGCAGGATCGGGAACCCTGCAGGTGCTGAGATGTTTCAGTCTGCCTGCCGAGACCCTGGGTTAGAGAGCGGATGTTTCTGATTAGCTTCTTCCCTGGGGTGGCCTAGCAAAGAGGTTGCCATGAATGTCATCATGGGGGAATTTGTGGGTATTAAGCCTGTCCTCAAGCCCCCCTTTGTTTCCAGAGAGAGCTGTTCTTAATTCATTAAAATGTTTTCTTGTTTGTTTCGGTTCTGATTAACGAGCCTAGTCTCACTCTGACAACACGCCACAAGCAATAAATTTCTCTGGTGCAGCTCTGTTGCTAAAGGAGCCCAGCTCATGTATGCCCATTGCTCATGTCACTTATTAGTTGTTTTCTGCTGACAAAGGATGGTCATATTGCAACGATTTTTGGGGTGAAAATGGCTTGTCCTCAGACTACAGCGTAGATTTGGGCTTAAAACACATGCTTGTGTTAGACCTTCAGGACCAGATGGAGCCACATTCTCCAAAGAGAAACACTTGACTTTGGGGTGGTATAGACAGGGATGATCCTGCCTTGAACAGACGGTTAGCCTAGATGACCTCCTGAGATCCTTTCTAGCTCTACATGCCTATTATCCTAAGAGCATAGATTTATTTCCAGCATTTAACCAGACTTCTCAAAAGATGTCTACAGTCAGTACTCTGAAAAAACTGACCTGCATTATTGCTGAGGTTCTGCTAAGCCTCACTGAAAATTCTGGGCAGAGGGCGCTCTACCATCAGCTGACGTGATCAACAGCAGCATCCCTGATGCCTGGCCGACTCTAGCCATGACTCTGGCCCGTGTTAACATAAGAAGTAGAGTTAGTCTCTGAAATTTCAATGGAACAGTTGTCCATAAAAAAGGAAAAAGCAATTTTAATGAAAATAGAAACATTTTGCAGCAACCTACCAATTGTGAGGGAGAAAATAGGAATGTTTTAATGTAATAGAATAGGCTGAATAGAATTTTTTCAAAATAGCAGCATTTTCCACGGGATAGAAATTTTGGTTCTGATAAATGTCTGGCCTATTCTTGGGAACTATAAATACATTAAAATTGGAGTCTTTATCACTTCTACAGTGAATGGTAACCAGATACCAGATACTGAATTAACTTCCTTCCCTTGTAGCTCTGGTTCTAGAAAATGGGCATGTGTTACCCTTAAAGAACAAGGGCTGGGATGGCAGCTGTCAAAACTGTCAGCGGAGCCAGCTAGGGATCATGGCAATAGGGGTGCTCTAGGATGTCTCCTGAGCTGCAGTGCCCTGGTCTCTATTTGTTACCTCTTTAAAAAAAATCAGGGAAAAAGAAGTCCATATTCTCCTGTTAGAAAGGCCCAAATGGCTGAGGCAATATGTGATGCAGAGTTGACTTAGGGAACACACAAACTATTCCTGCAGGGAACTTCATTTGCTGTAGGATTTCTTCCTTCAGAGCTGTAAATTGAGTTTTGAGAGTTCTTATTACTGAACTCAATCTCTTTCAACAGGAAAAGCTAGGAGGCACTGAAATGTGTGTGTGGAATGTGGGGAGCTTTAGGACTAAAACGAGTGAGGTCCTTGGAGATTAAGGACGGTCAAACAGAATGAACTGTGGACTCGGTATTCTCCCATCCATGTGTACTTGTACGTGGTCCACCTTAAACCTAGGACTAGACCAATGCAAGTCTGGAGCTGGAGAAACAGAAGGCCTGTGCCTTTATATGGCCAAAGATCTTTTTTTTGTTGTCTTTGAAGGCTCCT
>NW_017728996.1:47519676-47552673 GCF_001723915.1 Gavialis gangeticus | reverse complement strand
TAGGATTGCATCATTGAATCAATGGCAGGAAAGTGACAGTGTATTTAGCCACTCAGTAAACCCTGATTAGATGGGTGATGTTTGTATGGGCCAATCCCAGGATATTTCTGTTCTGGGACAAACAGAGGCATAGATGGTTCAGGGACAAATGAAAGTATGTTCCTAGCCTAAGTGGTACTTTTTCTGAATGCGGATTGAACCAATGGCCAAAGATCTTTTTTTTGTTGTCTTTGAAGGCTCCTTGTTGGGTAAAATATTTCAGAGAAACTTTCATTCAGTTTTGGGGCTTTTGCTGTTGTTGCCAAGAATCCCCAGCACAGCAGTGAAAACATCATCAGGAATGTTTTCAGCTAAAGAAGGGCTTTGATAAGTTTCTGACCATTGCTAGTCCAGCAGCCTTGTTAAATAATCCCCTTTGTACTCATTATAGTGAAGCCTAGTCTTTCTCATCGTGTTACAGAATTTCTCTTCCAGTTCCTCCACGCCTACCCCACTGGCATGTTGGCTTTCCAGGCTGTTTACATTGGCTGCAGTGGAAAGCACCAATCCCATGTTTTATTAGAGAGAGCTGCAAAGTAGTGATAAGCGACTGCTCAGGATAAGGGAGCAAGGGGACTTGCTGCAAGGACTGAGGCTGCATTGCAGAGCATTAGATATCTCCCATGATGCTTTAGGCATAGCTGGCACATGCTTCAGTTTCTTCTGAACTGGCTTCTGTAAACATAAGAGCCCTTGAGATTGGGTGTGGGGGGATTCGGGGAGGACAGGGGACTTGGGGGCTGCTTTCGCAGCAGAGAGAAGAGTGGAAGCTGCTGGATGAGTCGCAGTATCATGAAACTTCCTGCTGTTTGTCCTACCCGTCTCAATTGGGGGAGTTGGCCCATGACCTTGAAAAGCAAATGGCTCTTCTCCCCACCGCCTGATGGCCATGGCTTAGTTCCAGGGGAATGGGTGGCTGAAGAAAGCCATATAGAGGGTGAATTGAATGACACGCAGTGGGTTACCCAAGCTGCACTTCATGTTCTACGTTCTTTGTTCCATTAACCATTTGTTAAGGCATCAAGAGACCTTGGCTGGAACCAGGTCCCCTGTGCTAGCTGCTATGAGCAAACAGCCAGAGTTTAGCATCTACTAGCTCACACAGTACCTCGTATGTGCTGCAGGTTGTATAGTCTGTCTGAACAGTTGCTCTATAACCAGAGTCCCTGCCCTAAAAAGCTTTATAGTCCAAATAAGGCAAATAAAGATGGGAGAGTAAACAGAGGCATGGAGAGGTGACCTGACTTGGCCTGGCTCACCCAGCAGGTCAGTGCTACCTAAGTCCTAGCTTATGTTAATGAAGAAAAGCACCAACCCTGTACTTTTCCTTAATAGTTGTCTTTGCCTGCTGTGGCAGGGACAGGGGATTGGTGGGTCCACGCTTCCATTGCTTTTACCTATTGGTATGTGTTGGACCCTGTGCTTTGTGTTTCTGCTTTAGTGCCTCTGTGTGAGGGTTTGATGAGGTGGTTTGGAGATTCTTTCTAGCTTCGTGTCTAATTCCTCGTAGCCCTCGGGAAGGTGATCCCTTGGTGGAAAGGACAGGAGGAATAGGGGAGTCTGCATTCCTTTCGTCTCTGCCCAAGACTGTTGGGTGATTGCTTCCGAGTGTTGCTGGGTTCTCCCGTGTCCCTACAAATTGTTTCAGATTCTCCATTTGTTAAACATTAATAAAACTCAGGCAGTGAGTGCAGATCTCATTGAGAGCAGTTGTTCAGCTGAGATTTAATCAGGACAAGAAGTTTTTAAAAGAGGCTCAAGAGACCAGCTTACTTTTCACCAAGAGGGAATGAAACGGGTGATATTGGTCTACAGTTGGATAGGTTTGTTGTTGAAAGAAAATAGATGGTCTCAGCAGTGTTTCTTTGAGAAGAGCTATCTTCTCCTTCAGAAAGAAAGGCACAGATGAGCAATGAGGAGAGAGAGAGAGAATCCCTGCAGTCCCATGAAGCCTGAACCATTTGAGCTCTGAACCTGAATGGATACTGGTTCAGAAGATGCTGGATATCCAAAAAAGGAGAGTCCATTGATGAGAGGCCATGCTCCATCTAAAGAACCTGTCCTTGTGTGTGCGCACTCGCTCTGTGTCTTTACCAGCTAACTTCAAAGAGTGCTCTGTTTAAGCCAGATAGCTCCAAGGGTCTAAGCCAGATAACTCTTGCCAAAACAAAGAACAGAGGGAAAGAGCTACACCCCCTGCCTGTCTCAGAAGAATAGGAATATTCTCTTCCTCCCTGCAGAGGAAAAAGCAAAGAGAGGATGGATTTTTTTTTCACCCCCTCTTAAAAATCCCTTCCTCTAGACCACAGCTTTGTAAAAAGCTTTTTATAAATCTTTTGAGAAGGAAAAAGTAGTCTGCTAGAAGAGAGACCTCTTCATGTAAGACACAGTTAAACTTTCCCTTTTCATTTAGGCTGCCTATAATAGGGACAATATCTCTTCAGTGCCTCCAGCCCTGCTCTGAGCAAGCGTTAACCCAAAGTGCTCTTCAGTGTATTTCTTCTTCAGTCCTCAGCACAGTATCCTTTTTGTCTTTCCTGTTCATGCTGCTACTGTAGAGTACATGTGACTGAAATGCTTTGGGCCAGAATTCATTCCACCTATTAAGTGTCTAAGAAGATGTCTATGCTGCATCTGCAGCACTCTTGGGAGAGACAATCCTGAGCATAACCTTTTACCCACTCCCTCTCACACATCCCAAACCTGGAAATGTGACAGTGATGGCTGAGGAGGGGCACTCTGGCAGATGCTGTCACATATACTGGAGGGCTCAGAAAGCTGTAAGAGAAGAACCTCAGAGTGTGGTGTATATGACTGGGAACAAGGGTGGAGCAGCAGGGGAGAGGGAGGTTTGTTCCTGGATGTCCCAAGAATGCTAGGGAATATGGTGTCGACGTATCCTAGATGTCCATGTGTGACTCTCTTCTGCCCTGCTGGAGTCCCTGGAAAGCTGCTGATGCAAAAGATAGGTGAGTTCTTGTCATCATTGTCCTCATCCTTGTCCTCTTCTGCTGCTGTTTGTGACTTATTTTTGTCCATCTTGGTCATAAAACTAGATGTGTTACCAGGTTTTCAGGGACTCAAGCAGGTGAAATAGGGGGGTACCTAGAAGCCTAATAGGTGGAGTGGCCCTTACATGCCACTGTGGCTTTTTATCCTATTATTGTAGCCATGTTATATAATGCTGTCACAGGGGGACAATGCACAGTCCAGCGTTCCTCAAGTCTTTCCAGTGGTGAAATCCTGACCCTGCTGACGCTAGTGGGAGTTTTGTCATTGTCATTTGTAGGGACAGGATTTTTAAGTGAAGCTCTAGAGGTCCCATGGATGCCTTGAGGGACACCCTAGGAGGCAGCAGTTCTGGTTGGGGAAGTGCTAGGTCTGTTGTCTGTTGAAGGAGCCTTTGCTAAGGGAGACATCACTTGATTTATCTTGTTAACTTCTGGTTATACCTATTTCTCCCTCTCTCTTTTTGGGAAAGGATGGCTGAGAGAGTTTTGATAGAAGCTACTGCAGTGGCATCTGGAGTTCCCAGACATGTTGAATTCAGTCTGTAACGTTTCGGGCCCAAGCTTGAGACAAAGACTGCTGCTGGTATTGCTTTCTGACCTTCCCCCAAACTCTAGATAAAGTCAACACCTACACTGACTGTTTTGGAGCTGTTGGCTTTCTTTGGGCATGAGGTGCTGTTGATAAGCCTTTGGTCCCTAGCAAGGATGGTTCTCATGTCTTGAGTGGCTTCATTCCTACCAAAGGTCTTTGTGGATTGGGTACCACTAATTTCTGTTTAGTCTCCCTCTTCCTCAGTGTGGATAGGCTATCAGGAGGGGGTAGTGAAGAGAGCTGGGCTGTGTTACATAGTTAGTATGAAGTACGCTCTGTGTCTCCTGACCCAGTGGATGCTGCAGCCCAGTGTCTGCATAAGCTTGGGTTGTGGATAAGGTCTGCTGTCTCAGGCCGTATGCAGCAAGGGCAAGATGATGTGGTGAAAGGAATATGTAAAGATGTTAGCAAATGTTTCTGTCGTTTGGGAATTGTGTAGGTCCTGCTTGTTCTTGTAGCTCAACCCATGGCCATAGCTAAGATACTTCCTAGCTTTGTAGAGAAGAATATAACCACACCTTTGGGATGTGGTTCACTAGTATGACCCACGCCTTTGTTGCCTCACAAACATGCTCCTTGTGGGGCTACTCTGAAGCTGAAATTTAACGCCAAGCATTAAAATGTCATCAGGATAACCTACTACCAAGCCTGGACACAGAAAGCTGGATCAAGTGAAAATCAATGCAACCTTTCATGCTCCTCAGATACAGTTGGGAACTTGCTTTGAACTAGGAGTGAAAGGTTTAATCCTATCCTAGCTCCTTTAGATCTGTTTGCCCACCCCTCAAAAAAAAAAGCCTAGCTGGGGTGGAGACAGGAAGCAGGCCAGTATCTCTGAGCATGATTAATGCCTGTTGATCAATGACATTAATCCCATTTATCCTGACATTGTTAAAGGACAGCTCAAGGTTTCTAACCATAGACAGGAAATGCAAACTATTAATGTCATTTCTTCTTGTATCCTTGATAGATTTTTAGCGTAGCCACTTCTGACTCTGCTGTTACCTTTTGTTTTCTCCTCAATAGCTTGTCTAATAAATGCTATTATCTTGGGCACAAATCTACTTCATGCCTCAATTCCACTTGGTAAGAGCTGATGATAATAGCAGAACAATGATTCTTTTAAAGGGGGATCTTTCACAGACAGCTGTGGCTGGCATTTCTCCTTTTCTCCAGCATCCTTCCCTGAAACAGATAAAGATTACAAGGTCCTGAAAGTGCAGGTGGGAAAGGCACCCAGCTGATAAATTGGATGTCTAAGCATCATTAGCAAGAGTCAATAGAGCAGCTTTGGAGATCAAGAATGCCTGAGGCCCTATCACCTTGGTAATTAGAGCAGATATGTTTATGGTCTGGGGTCCTTTGTAATTCCAGTAGATTAGGATGGGGGGGAAATGGTCATGAGGGGGTAGAGAGAAAACACAACTGTTCCTGAAAGCTCCCAGGAAAGACATAATCTGAAACCAAATAAAGATATTGCCTCTCTCTGTCTAAATAATCCAGACCTGTGAAAAGCTGTAATTGGTAGGTGGAGGGGTGCTGACAGGTCCTGGGGTCAGCCCAGGGTTTTTAAGAGAAATAGTCAGGCAGCTCCAATTGAAACATTTCATCTCTCAGCAAGCTTGATCAAAGAGGCTGAAATGCAATGAGAACAGGCCCTGATTCTTGCTGGCTGCTGTGACTTGCTCGTTAGCTTTTCTCCAGCATGAAGAGCCAAAGTGTGAAAGCCTAGGGTGAATGCAGTTTAATTAAAGCAAACACAATCTCTACCTGGTCCAGCAGAGCTCAGCTGCTGTGGTGTTGGAGCCTTCCAAACTGGCTTTCCTGTGCCCGGGTGAGAGAGGGGACCCAGTAATGGAACCAGGTCTGGATTCCTGTGCTCAGAAGGCACGAAAGGTGCATGCAGCTGCCCCTTGGTGGACTGTGGTGGCTGGATTAGTATCCTGGAAGTAGTAATTGGGTCCCTAATTATTATTAGTTTAGCCTGTGATCAGTAAAAGGTATATCACTATTTTCTGTCTCTGTTGCATCCATCATGGGGAGGCTTATTTGATAAGCCATGTTTTCTACCCCCTCTGGAATTCAAGACGGCACCTTCTTCTACCAAACTTGCTATTCCTGGATATCTGACTCCTGGGTAAGAAGCAGCATAGGGGAATGCCTTATCTATCGTGCAGCTGTAGCCCTAGAGCATCAAGCAGCCTGGATAGGTTTTACCTGAGGGTATAGCTCTGTCTTTAACTTATGTTTAAAGACACTGCTGTAATAGTGGCCATTTCTTTGATTCTCACCCTCACTGCTATCATGAGATGATAATGCTTTAGAAACTGTCTGACATATTAGTGGAGGATTTGGTTTTCTGTGGTGTGAGCCTCTTTTTCTTGGAGGAGGGTTAAAAATCCATTCAGGCAAGGGGCAACTTAAAAGCCAACTATTCTCATCAACAGCAAGTGGATTGGTGTGGTAACCCCAGGGGATGGATAGCTAGCCTCCATTGTACAGGGCACGATCTCTGTTTAGTTGGTTGTTCTTCTGTGTATACTGACTGTTCCCAAACAATGTTCTGTGAGGTGTTCTGCCAAGATATGGTGTTGACTCCCCCTGATTCCCAGCCAACACGCTGCACCCCAAGAAGCTGAAAGTATATCATTTCTTAACATTAGTTTTATAAGCAAGCAAATCATTTCTCACAGAGCTGCTAGGGGTTGTGAATAGGAGGGGAAGTGTTCTCAAGATGATTGGCCTGTCCATCCATGGTGAAACCAACATTTTCATAGGGTGGGACATCTACCTTACAGCTAGCTCTAGGGGCCTGCCTCAGATCTGATGCATTACTTAAGGTGATTACCAAGAGATATTAGGAATATGATCCCTTTTTTTTTCCCTCTCTTGAAATCTCATCCCTTCAGCATGCTACCCTGAAACTAACCTGCACCCAACCCTTTTCCCCATGCACATTCATCCATCCCTGAAAACCCAGTCTGCAGTGTCTGCCTTGCATGGAAAAACTCCCTGTGCTAATATTGGGGGTTTAGCGGGTAGAATAGGTGGGGATGGGACAGAACCCAGGAGTCTTAAACAGAACAGTAACCACCGCAGGGTTTTCTAGGAACATCACAAGTTTAGAGGCTGTGTCCAGGTATTCCCAAGGACTTCCTAAAATGGGTCTTTCATCTTAGATGGGGAAAAATGAGTCACAAAGGACATCAAACAGTTTCCTGATCCGGGCTGCGGTTTACAGACTACCATCCTGCTATGTTGTGGCTGCTCATAGCATTCTATGTAGTATCCAGGATTACATCCCAGGTTGTGCTCCATGACAGCTGCTCACTTCATTCAGGCACTCTTTGAATGGCATAGGAAAGTCCCCAATTCTCTTCATAGGGTCTCAGCTATATCCCATGTCTCTGTTGCTACAGTCCCCTGGCTGGGTCTGTCCCATATGTGAGATGTAAATATTTTATGTCAGTTTTATACTGCCTACAATTGCTGCCTTTCAAGGCTTTTCTGCTTTTACCTTGTTTCTACATTTAAAAAAAAATCCAATTGCAGCACTCAGGCATTCTTCCATTTCTCAACTTTCCCCAAATCATAATTGCTTTAAAACTACAGATAGTCAGCAAAAGCAATTTTCTTTACATTATGGAAAACTCTACCTAGTCCTATTCTTTAACCTTTTAGGCTTGCTTTCTACTCTTTACTAATATGTAACTACTGGAGAGGCTGGAATTAGAATAGCTGCATTCACCCATCCTCTTGGGTGACATCTCACTTTGCTTTGACATCTCCCTTATAGGGGGTCCAGTAGGGAAGGGAGAGGCTGTAAACTTGCCCACTGCTAGTCCTCCTCCATCATTCTCTTCAGTGTGTGCTTAATCCATTGCAAAAGTCCCAGCTGCTGCCAGTTCTTCTACAGTTTTCTTCTATTGAGAGTCCTGCTGAAAGTGGTGCAGTTATGAAATTTGGAGCCTTTTACTCCTTACCGGGTCTAACAAGGCCTGGAGATCCCAAACCTACCTGATTTTCTGGCTGATTTGATTAGGTTACAGTGCAACATAACGCCTTTCCTTGGCAATGTAGCCATTTGATCAATGTGTTAAAATGCTCTTTCCACTTACAGGACGTGTTGGGTTTTCAAAAGCATTAATGATAGAAAATAAATTGGAGTCTGTGAGAAATAATCTTTAGGCATTCTCTGTGGGCCTTTCCTTTTCTCACTCTTCTCAGCCATATTGAAGGCTGTGGCTAGCCTGGAATACAAATGAGAGAGAGCTCTGCATCTTTCTTAATCTTTAGCGATGCTGCCTTCTTGCCAGATGACTTGCACCAAAGGAAAAGCTTTTTTTAGATGAGACGTCCATTGTCGCGAGTACTAATAAAACATAAAAAATGTATTTGGGATAGAGTCAGCATGTAGGAAAGATGGAAGGACAGATGGTGCACCCCAGCAGTGGTCTCATGTATTTCAGGGATTTCCATTGTGGTGACCATCCCAACTTCCTCCTCCAGCGAAATAGAAGGGGGATCCTAGCTAGGTAGGCACAGGTTTCTGGATTGGAAAACTGAGAACTGCTTGTATTGATCATCACGTTCAATAAATACAGGCATATAATGAATAAGAAGTACTAACACTAAATTTATTTGTGGATCAGTAGTCCCAGGCTCGGGACACAAGTTGCACATAATCCAGTTTAAGTAATCAGAAACTGGTTTAAATCTGTAACAACAGAAGTTTAGTGCATGTAAACCAGTTTCAAAATGGCTGTAACTGGTTTAAGATAAAGCTACTTGAATGTAGTATCAGACTTAACTGATTTGAATCAAACTGGTTTATAAAACATCTATCTCCAACCCCTTCCTTGTTCAAGTTATATCTCAGTCCCCCAGCACGTTTTGCAGCCTGGGGCTGGGCTGCGTGCTCTGTTCTAGAGAACAGGGCTGGCCCTGCTCCTCTTCTCCCTAGCCAAAGTGGAGAGTGCTGGCTGACAAGGGGGTGGAGGGCAAGCCCAACTGGGGATGCAGTCTGTGGGAAGGGGCAAGGACTGCCTCTCCACCGCCTTAGGCAAACCCCGGCCGGAGTCTGGGCCAGGGAGGGGATGCTAAACACCCCTTCCCCCACACCAGTTCACTGCTGTCTGCAACTGTGCACTACAAATCCCAGAGGTACCTGGAAGCATTAAAATGAAGTGATGAGCAACCCTGCAGAGTCCTGCTGCTCTGGTTTTGGACTGCAAATCCCAGAGACCTCAGGGGCAGCAGGACAAGGAGGTGAACACACAGCCCATGCTGGCTACATGCCAGAGAGTTGTGTTGTAGCTCCCCCTGGCTTCTGCCCTGAGCCACTGCAGGCATGTAGCTGCATTTCCTGAATCATAAGTAAATGTCTGTTCGCTTCTGTTTCAATTTAATCTGGGCTTCTTAGACTAATTTGCAAAGCCTAAATCAATTCAGCCTTGAGCTTTTTGACTGTACTTAGCCCATTTGACTGACTTCAGGGAGCACCTCCCAACTCCAACCTCTGTAGTCTTTAAGTAAGGAAGCATCTCCAAATTGCAACATCTGTCACTACATGGCTCATGTGTCTAAGCTCATGTTGTGTACTTCCAAGCTCTCAGAAGTCTGTTTGCTATCTTGGGTGGAACACATGGGGTGACTGTGAGTGTTTCTTATCATGCTACCCATCCTTAGAAGAGAGGAATTCAGTTTGACTCAGGGCCAGGAGGTTTTGCAACTGGATCCAGGCCATATCTAGTCTCCTGCATGCACTTTCTTAGTACTATAGTATCTGAACTTCACAATTTGATTGTCCGGCTTTGCAGCACTCAGATGAAGTAAGTCATGGTTATCTCCATAGTAGAGAGAGGATAAATGACTTCCCCAAGGTCTCTGTCATGCTGGTGGAGGAGCAAGTCGCATCAGGCCTCTTAAATCACCGTGACATCCCTTTCTCTGATTCTTCTAGTGTTGGCCTGTTGGTCTCACTTGGCACCATGGCGGGGGGGGGGAGGGCACTCTTTCTACAAGGCTTTGAGTTCTGTTCCTGCCCTACACATCCTTGGGGATTTTCCAATTTTGTGTTCTTTGCAACAGACTTGTGACTCCTAGTGCCTTTTATTTTTGTTTAGTTACTCTTGAAAATAATGGCTGTTGCTTGGAGAGTCCTCCATGGGCTGCAGTATGTATCACAGCAGGTCAAGAGGGACAGGAACTCAGTCTTCACGTCTAGTCAGTTCTATCATGCTCATATGCTGCTTCAGCAATGGTTCCCAACTTTGCCTTCAAAGAAGACATCTGCTTCTTCAGGAGAGATGGGGATTTAGTCTACAACTATCTTTTTGTTTTTCTTTTTGTTTACAAGAGCCAGGTGTCAGGGTTGACAGAAAAAAAATCTAGGTCTTGTTCTGTAATGGTACAGGTCCTGCCCATTAACTGTTCCTGGCCTTTCTGCACCAGTCCCCTTTGCAATGGATATTGATATGGGATCCAACTAGAATTGGTCCCCAACCCCTAGAATGATCTCAAGGAGGGAGACCCATTCCTTGAAAAGGAGGGCTCAGAGGCTCCCTCTGCTGTTAACTGAAGAAGGTGGTCCTCCCATTGAAATGTGGAATTTGAGGTTGTCAGCTAGTGGGATCTGTGACGTATTTTGGACAGCTCAGCTGCCAGAGTAAGAAAGATGCCTGTGAAAATGCCAGCAAATCACAAGAGCCAAGAAGAGCCTTGCAAACCTACATAGATTTCATACAGGACTAAATTTTGCTGTCATTTACATCTGCCTTAGTCCAGAGTAACCACACTGAAGTGGAGGTGTAGCCAGTTCTTCCAACATCTGGGGTGGACAAATTATGCTGATCCCTGGAAGTGGGGGAGAGGGAGAGGAGGAGTCTTACCTGTAGGGCTTTCCCCACATGAGCAGCAGCTGCTACGGCTGTTGGGAAAGCGGTACAGGCTCCAGCCACTGTTGCTGAGGAACAGGCAGCAGCATGGGCTTCCTGGGGTCTGTTCCTGGTGCCTTGTTTGATACCCCCACCTCTGAGAGCAGGGCTATGCCTCCTTGTGGGCGGGGAATCATTCTATCCCCTTGCCCCTCCCAGATGCATTGTTGGGCATGGGGCTGTGCCAGTTCAGTTCCTACGAACTAGCTGCACCTGCATAAGCCATGCTGGAGCCCCCTCTGAGTCCCACCCTAGGTACACTGCCACACTGAAGGCAGCTGTCTAAACAAGAGCACGTTCCAACCCCAAGAAGACATGCACATGAAGAACTGAAGATGCTCAGAACTGGATTCAAGGGAAATTGTCATGTTAAAGCCCGTTGAAGAAGGGTGTGTGTTTGCAAGGGTAACTTTCCTTAACTGGATAATTAATGGTGCTGCAGGTTACTTAAATGGGAAGAACTTAGAAAATCAATTTGACTTCTCACTCACTGAGTCTCGCTATTTATTTTTCCCCTTGAATTTAATGGATACTGCAAAGGGCCTTTATCTTTCTTCACACCTCTGCCCTGGTTGTGCAGTGCTTGTTTTAGCTCCAATATTTTTCAAGATGAGCATCCATTAACATAATTAGCATGATCCAAACAAAACGCACCCTGGACTAAATTTGGGACAGATGTAGGACAGTGGAATTCTGTCCACATCAAAGCTTTGCCATGGGGAGGAGATAGTGACTATTGGACAGGACACTGGATTGGGGGGTTGGGAGACCTGCGTTTTAATTCCACCTCTGCTGCTCCAGGTCTTGCCAACTTGGATCCTAAGGCTAAGCTCTGTTAAGCAAGGACTCCCTCTCACTAGGGGTATGTACAGTAGGGACGTGCAAAGCTTCTGTCCCTGATTTGATTTGGCCAGAGTCGGTGGCCGAATCTCTGAATCGGAATAGAATCGGAAGACCCTTTAATCGCTCCCAAGTGAATCGGAACCCTCCAAATCGATTTGGAAAGATTTATCGATTTGGACATAGACACAGTTTAAAATGTTTTTTCTGTATACCTTAAGGTATCAGGTGGCTCGTGAATTCTGCAATGCTGGGGTGGATGGAGCGTCCCACAGGAGTGCAGGGGGCTCCCCAGTGTGCTTGGCAGCAGACCCAGAAATGGACCAGAAGCACTTCCGGTCCACTTCTGTGTCCACTGGGGAGTGTGCAGGGCCCTCCCCCCCCCGCATCCCCCGGCTCAGCAACTGATGCCTCCTTGGTCTGGGGGGCACCCGGGCTCCCCCCACAGCCAATCACCAAGCCGGGGGGGCGGGGGGGACCCCTCCCATGTACTCCCTGGTGGACCTGGAAGCGGACCAGAAGTAGTTCTGGTCCACTGCCAGGTTCGTCGCTGAACACGCAGGGTCTGCCCTGCACTCCTGTGAGACCCTATATCTGCCCCAGAATCATGGTATTCACAAGCCGCACCTGGTACCTCAAGGTACGTGAAGAAAATATTTAAAGTTGTGTCTATGGCCGAATGACTGATTCTCTGAATCAGCATCAAATCTTTGGATTTGGCCGAATTGAACTGGGGACAGTGATCCGAATCAACAAATTGACTCGCTGTCCCTGATTCGGGCCGAATCCAAATCAAATATGGCTCATTTCGCGCACCCCTAATGTGCAATACCTAGCATGGCAGGGCCATAATGTCCACAGGATCCTACTGTCATATGAAAAGTAAAATATAATGTGGTGTCATCTTTTTATCCTTGAAACAAGCAAATTCTTTTATGTATGCTCCTTGCAGCCTTGCCTCCTAAGGGAGCTGTGTTTGGGCATCAGAACAGAGTTGCTCTTAGCTCAGATTGGTGCTGCATGTGGCTGCAAAGCTTTGTAAGGTCTCTACTCTGGCTTCCTTCCATGTGGATGTGGCTGGGGTTAGTGATCCAACCAGAAAAGAGTGCTGGAAAACTTGGCTGTGTTTTCTTTTGCCCATTCTGGAAAGGGAGCACGTAGCTGCAAACAGTTCTGGAATCCGCTGAGAGCCATGCCTCTCACATGCCTCAGACAAAAGCCTGTTAAGGTTATTTCATACCCTAGTCTGGCCCCTGAGTTCCTTTTGGATACAGACCAGCTTCATAATGAAATCTCTTTCTATTTCTGTTGTTTTCTGAGCATCAGTTTAATGTCTGGAAAATCCTGTTGCTGTGGAGCCTGGAGTACTTAAAAGAAATCCAGTTAAAGAAACGGTCCTCTGTAGAGATCCTGTATATACCAGGCACCAAATGGAATTCAGCTGCACACAGACACATGGGGTGAACCAGAGCATTGTGAATGGTGTTGCTTCTGCTTTCCACTGCAGGGTAGACGATGGAGATCATAAGAATGCCATTGTGTCTGTTTCTTGTCCCGCTCTTCTGTACAGGTTTGCGCCATGCCTGTCACCAGGGCTTTGAGCACTTTTTTAGCAATTCGTTAAGCAAGGTAACAGATCAAGACCTTTCTTTTTAGACAAAAATAAGAACAATGTTTTCAGGTCTTTTGCTAAAAGTTCTCATTTCTATAAAAAGTTTCTTTTCATCTTAAAAAGCCTATTTTTCTTTCAAATGGTTTTGAGTAATACTACTCAGATTTGCCGCCTTTCCTTCTATTTCTGGGGAGTGGAGGGGACAATGTAAATGGCCTTAGTTGTTGTTACTCTATCCTGTTCTACCCTTTTGCCCTCTCCAGAGGGGAAAATACATGAAAGGAGATGAGGTTTGGTGGGATTCTGAAATTATGCTGGTGTTTTTGAAAGTCTTACACATTTTTCACCTAAAATTTCCAGTGGGTCTGATTCTCAGTCTTACTTCACATATTAGCTGTCTCAGTAGCACTTAGATTTCCAAGTGCCATCCTATTCCATCCTGATGTGGTCCCTACAATACATACTGTTTATTTCTGTAATGTGTGTCCATGTTAACCATAGGACTAAGTCAGGGAATAGTGGCAAGGAGGAGAGCTCGCTGCTTTGTCTTTATGGTTTGTTTTTTTCAAGGACTTGAGCAGGGTGGAAAAGGATTGCACATGCATGCCCAGTGGAGTTTAGGGACCTGAGAGGTAGAATAAGATCTGTCCCTTGGTAGTTTTGGCCTTGTTTTAGTCTCTATTCAATTTTAGTGTGAAGATTCAAGATGGGTCTGAGTTTCACGTCTCCCCAAAGTTTCTATCTGGGCTGTTAGTCTGTAATGAACCCTAGTAAAAATTGAAGGGGGAGGGGCAGAGGGGGAGGATGAAACTCACCTCTTAAAATCCTGAAGTCTTTATGTTAATGTTAGTGGGCTTTAGATCAGGCCTACATAGAAAAAGTAATCTTAATGCTGCAGGCAGCCTGTTGGCTGTGGAGCAGAGCTATGGTGAGTGTTATGCTGTGGTCAGGAGAATGTATAGCAATCCTGTTGAGGTGTTCAACACACATGTTGTGAAACCGAGCTGTTCAGGTAGGAAATTTACCTGGGGCAAAGAGACCAGGTAAGCATAGGGGTGGGCTGCAGTGTTTCTAACATTCTTTGTTGGCACCTACCTGTATTGAGCCCCCAAACTGAGCCCCAACTCCTTCCAAAATCAATGAGAGTTAAGGATGAGGTGCCTTGGAAGAGGTGCCTTGATGAATGAGGCCCTCATGGTATGCATCACCCAATCATGTACCTGCTGTATACCTAACAATTGTCTCAAAGTCAGTGTAGTAGTGGCTTTATAAACACCCTAAATGTGTCAAGACTGTATACATTTCTTACATGGTATTTGTAGATTGCTGTGCAGGAAGCCAAGATTCTTTTTTTTTCTCTTCACATAAACTGTATTTAATGAAGAGGCAAGGGTCACAGGATCGAAGGAGCATGCCAAAGAAAATGCTTTCCTGGGTATTTGTTTCCACTGAGCTCTTTACAAAGAGAAACTACTATGCATAACTATCAGGACAATTAAACAGTGGCACAAGCTGCCAAGGGAGGTTGTGGAGTTAACATCACTGGAGATATTCAAGGCTAGACTTGACAATTATCCATCAGGGATGCTTTGGGCACAATGAAATTTCAACTGCTGCCTATCCAAGGGGAATGAATTAAATAACCCAGTGGCAGACCTACATTATACCACGAATACATTTCAGGGCATTGTGACATGAGTGCTTCCAGGCTGGGGAGGAGGCAGCCTTAACTGAGAAGTCAGAGATGGGATCTCTCAATACAGTCCAGCAACAATCTGGCTGATGAAATGGTGTGACAGTGACAGCTTCTGAAAGGAGCAGTGTCTTAGCCCTTGGCCTGCCTTCTTCTATGGAATGAGAGAACTTCACGTGATGGGATTAATGCTTTGGGTTTAGATGCTTTATTGTCAATCTGTGGAAAGATTTGGTTTCATGCCTTGGAAAATGTAAAAACTTTGCTCTAGCTGGCTGCATCATTGAGTGCTGATTAGAATAGATGGCAAATTGTCTTATCATGCATTTTTTGACAGAATTTGGGTTTTTAGCTCAGAGAAAGCAGTGGCATGGATACTGTATTTACTTGAATAGAAGACAGCCCTGATTATAAGATGACCCCCAATAATGAGATTCTATATATGGAAATTTGTAAATTTTGTTATAATTTTCCCCGTATAGAATCTAATCACTGGTGGTTTGCCTTGGAAGTTGTCCCCCTCCCACTGCTGCAGCCAGGAAAATAAATCTGTGAGATCAGGTAGCTCTTTGCTCTCTGCTTCCCCCACAACATTTTCCCCTGGCAGTCCCTTCCCCCTTCCCTTACTCTGCTTTTCTGGAGCACGTGCAAGTGAGGAGCATATTTTGAAAACATTGTTTCTATGGAGTGAGCATCAGGAGTTAAACAAATACCTAGACCTGCCAACCCAGGGAATGAAGGAGAAATGGTGGGACATATGTGGGAAAGGGCCTGCCACTTCCTGAGTGTCACCAAAATAAACCTGTTGTTAGTGCGGGAGATGGTACTATAAGGACTCATACCAAAGGGACAGAGGAATTATTATTAAGGATTTTATTAGCATGTGTTAAAACTAAGTTTATGGAAAGTAAGAACCTTCTAGGTTTTTAAGGGGTCGGCTCTCACTGAAAGAGACTGCCTGAAGCTGGGGCTGTGTGAACTGAAATACTATATTGATCAAGACAAGAAAGAGATCAGAGAGGAATGGGCGGAGAAGAAGTAGAGGAAAAAGGACTGGACACGCTTCTTTCACTGATGCAATGGAGATAACAGATGAGAGGGGTGGAGAGTTGCAGGTGGTTACTGAGGGAATAGTTTTTCATGGAGTTCTGTATGAAGAAAAAGAGCTCTGTGAGGGTTTTTTTGTTTTTGGGTTCTTGTTTTTTGTGAGAAGCTGCTGCATGTTGTTACAGGTTTTATATATGTATCTGTGTTTTTGGATATAGTTGTTTTTGCAATATGAAGTTTTGGTAAAACAAAAAGACTAAATCTGTGAAACTTTAAGTATAGGGTGATGTGTGTTTTTGTTATAATTTGTAATAAATAAATAAATAAATAAGATCAATCCATTGGCATATTTGTCCAATATGGGCCACATGTGTTAGTCATACTCAGTGTTGGCTGCATTTAATCAACTTCATAGTTAGTTTCCATTGCTGAGCACATGCTGCTTTTGGCAGCAGTTGAATGATAGGCATTATATTTAGTGAGATTTCCTTGTACGTGATTTATAAACAAAGGGGTTTGCCTCCTGTCCACCCCCCACCAGTTGAGGGGAAAAAACCTTGTCTTGGAATTGAGTAAATGCAGTTTGTGTTCATTCATTCTTTTTTTTTAATTCCATCAGTAACTTGAAAGTTTTCAGAGTCTACTCAGTTTTTAGCCCAAAATTTAATTTTTGACTGTACATTTCCTATCTTTTAAGAAAATGAAAAGTCAAAATTTTCCTAAGGTTTCAATTTAAAAAAAAAATGTTTTATACATGTAAAATACATACTACATGTATTCCACGTGCTTCTCAAGCCAGCCATTAATTGGCTGATTTCTTACAGGTGAGAGAGTGACTAATGGCTTTACAGACCAGTCCACGGGTGATGCTCTGTACATGAAGTGTGTGGAGATGTCCCTTAGCTTGTCACTCAAACAAGGCAGGTCAGAGAATGGGATAGGGTGGAAGACAAGGAAGGGGAGGGGCAGAGCAGTAAATTATTCAGAAGGCTCAGCAAGAAGTTTGCAGCAAACTGGCAGCGCTCGCAGGTCCCATGCATTGCAAACCAGGTCATTTCTTACACCTCTCCCTGTCCCCTCTTGAACACTGTCAGATTGCAGACTTTGAAGCAAGCCAGCAGTGAGCTTCTCAGAACACAAAGCTCATCAGCCCATCATGAAAACAAAGCCCAGCTTTTTCCAAGGCATTTATAAGGAAGAACAGAGGGACGTTACCAGCTGACCTGCTGATTAATTCCACAAAGCCCTAAGTGGACACTGTTCCGTCTGCCTTTGTTCCAGTGAAATTGTGGACACGCAGACACCTCGGCATTAGCTAGCAGGGGGGCTGCATGACCATGACCAGATGCTGGCTGGGGTCTGTACTGCTGGGGTCCATGCTGGGGGGGGGCTGCTTGAACAGCAAGTGGCAAGGGGTGGGGGGTGAGGCAGGGGGAAGGCAAGCAGATGCTGCCGTGCCTGCAGTCTCTACCTCCTTCTCAGCGAGCCGGAGCTCTGGCTAGGGAGCAGAGGGGTGGGGCCAACCCTGCTCTCTGGGGCAGACAGCCCAGCCCTGGGCTGAAAAGCATGCTAGGGGACTGTGATTTAACTTGAACCAGGAAGGGGTCTGTGATAGAACATTTATAAAAAGGTTTGACCCAAATCAGTTAAGCCTGATACTACATCCAACCAGGTTTATCTTGAACCAGTTTCAGCCATTTTGAAAGTAGTTTATATGCACTGAGTTAATGTTCTGTTACAGGTTTAAACCAGTTTCTGATCACTTAAACCAGTTTATGTGTAACTTCTGTCCCTAACCACAATGTTCAGGATAATGTCACTAAATGGGATAGAAGCAGGGGAAAAAGAGGGAAGTCTGTTAAGTGAGTCATGGTGAATTGTTTAGTTATAACTGAGAACCTGGACAAAGGGAGGTGCTACCTGTTTGGATCCTTCACTTCTCAGGGAAGCCTGAAGCACCCTTTTTGAACAGGGAAAGGGTTACCGTCAACATCCCCGCTCAGGGGTTAGGAAACTTGGGCCTCAAGAGAGGCAGCCAGATTTGGCCTTTCATCACCATAGTCCCACTATTGTGATATTCTTCCTACAGATCTGGTTTTCTGTGGTTTCTGAACAGTTTAAAGATTTTATTTTCTCTTGTCAGAAAAGTAGATACAATCAATCCTTGATCCTGCCTTGTTGTTTTGTGTGGTATTTTGCCTTTGTGCCTCAGCTTGTCAGCTCTGTCAAAACCTGGAAACTCTGGTCTTTGATTGACCTTGGACTCTGATGTCCCTGTATTTAACAACCTCGAGCCACTTTGACTAACGTTTCCTCCTGTCAGTGTTTTTGCAATAATGCCCCCCGAGTTTCTGGTGCAGCACAGCAAGCAGAACTCAGTGGCTGTATATGATGCTTGTCCTAAATGGGACTTGCAAAATCAGCTCCTGGAATTTCTGATCCAGTTATTAGTTGTAATGTGCTGGGTCAAGACTGGAGACCCCATTGTGTTGGCTGCTATATATGCAGCACAGAGAGAGAGTTTTTGCCCCAAAGTGCTTACAACTTAGCGTCAAGATGGAATTAGTAGTGTCCCCATATTACAACTGTGGGGACTGGGGCACAAAGATTAGGAAGACAAAGCCTTGTCCAAAGTCACACGCGAGAAGTCTGTTGCAAAACTAGGAATTAGCCCTGGGTCTCTGAGCCAGGCATACGCCTTAGCCATGAGGCCAGCCTTCTCCTTGCTCTAAGCAGGCAACGCAATAGTCTAGGCACTGTAAACCTCGGGGATAGAGATTCTCAGTTCCCTGTGGCCACATGTTTGTATTCCAGCCTCTGATCCTGGAGAGGGATGCAAAGGGAATACAGATTATTATGTAGAATATCCTTAGGATGCAGCTTCAAAACCATTAGTGATTACAGGGCACTTTTCTTTGGAGGAGATATTTGCTCCAGGGTCCTTGTTCAAAATTTCCCCTTCCTCCACTGTTATGCTGCGGTGCAGTGTCCACCCCAGATGTGGCTGCATTTTGGCAATGTCAGTTGACCTTCATGACTGGCTTGAAAGATGTTATTTTCTCTTGGTATCATGTAACCCTAAATCACTAAGCTCTATTAGTAAGGAAGCTGGTTTCCATTTCTTCAGCAAAAAACTGCCCCGATATGTAAAGTTTATTTTTAATATCCTGGCTGGGGCTTTAGAGACATGCATTTGGACCTGCAGCTGGGAAGCTTCCTTATTGGTGTGTTTGTTGGATCTGGAGGGTGAGTCAGACTTGGTTTGATCTGGAAGTGTTGATGGGGAGAGTGAGGTGCAGGGATTGGCCTTCATCACATGAAGGGGGAAGGGCATGAAGGGCTTCTAGGGAGGGTGGGACTGGAAATCGCTCTGCAAACTTCTGTGGCAGCAGACAGGCAAAGGGCTGGAGAGAGGGTGAGAAGCGATGGGCTTGCAAAATTAATATAAATGACTTAATTCCCAGGTGAGAGGAGATGAGAGCTGCTGGTTTTATTTTAGCTGGAGCGAGGTTGGGGCTCAGGGCCAGGCTAATCAGATCCATTAATAGAACCCAGGCCTAGCACCTGTTGCAAAAGAAAGCAAACCTAGTTAGCCAGTGGACAGTTCCATTTTGTTTAAAGGGAAAGAAATGCTCCAACGGGCTGCCTGCTCCTGAGAGTGAATTTCAGTAATTGGAATCCCTGGAGCCTTCAATTGTGGGAGGGGGAGGAGGGTTACCCAGAAACAGAGAGGAGATGTCAGGGAACCGGGAAGAATGCGTGAACAAACCAGGCAAGAGCTACAGATTTTGCAGTGTTTGCTGTAGCTGTGGCAGAGAGAGACTGGCCTTTGAAACTGCATGCAGCCCTCCGCACAGGGAAAGCGGGGTCAGGGGGTGGTTGGATTTTAGAGAGATTAACCACCAGTCCCAGCACTGGTACAGAAGCATTGGGGAGCTAAGCCCGCCATCCCATACAGCCCCCAACCGTTTCAGGGCGCCCAAATTAGCCTTCAATTGCCAAGTGCTTGGTGCTCAGACAGTAGATTCAGAGAGCAGAAAGGCTGGATTTCGGTGCGTGTGGGGATTAGCTGTGGCACTAACAGAAGGTTGTAGCACAGGGAGTGCTGCTGCATTGTGAAGCACGCAGTGCAAGCTGCAACCTGGGGCTGTGCCATCTGGCTGTTCTGTGGTGGAACCCCAGCGAGCTGTCTCGGGGCAGATTAGCTTAGAGCTGCTGCATCTCTTTTTGTCAGGAGTCAGGCTGAAATAATTAGGGAGGTGAAAATGCAGCAGCAGTTGTCATAGGTGGGGAGAACAAGATAATGTGGACAGTGTGTTAATTGTTCCTATGGAGTGAGCATCAGGTGTTAAACAAATACCTGGACCTGCCAGCCCAGGGAATGAATGCAGGTGGAGTTCAGCAGGCAGCAGAGAACCTGGCAGAGCACGGGGATGCAGAGAGCAGCAGCAATATTTTATTTTAATTTTTAGTTGGAGCCAGCAGGGCTTGAAGCCTCTACCAGGAGCTGCAGATCCTTCAGCGAAGGGGTCAGAAGACCTGAGTAATGGTAGAAGCTGGGCCTTCAGCTCAGCTAGAGGATTCAATTGTCTGGGCAAGAACGTAGATCAGCGTGGAAATGTATGCAGGTGCTGGCAGCTGGAATCTTCCGCCTATTAGCAGGTGCACTGCAAGCTTTCCTTAGCCAGGAGTCCGAGTTAGTCTACATGGCCCAGTCGCACTCATTCTTTGGGGCTGCTAGTGCAGGTTGCGTGGTGTGGAGCTCCAGTTACGTGGGATTTAAGTTGGTGACCTCATCATATTTCCCAGGGTTGGTCAAATTGTACTCGGGCAGTAGCAACTGCAGTCAGTCACTAGCAAACCTGGGTCTGACCCCCAGCCTGGAGGGGTAAAGCTCTGTGGTTCTGGCTCCCCTCAGGGCCAGCATTGGGAATGGGAAATGGCAGCTTGTGCCCCTTGCTGCTTGCTAGTTACATGCGTACTGTAGGTGAGTTGTGACTTGTATTTCCATGCCCATGACTCTGTATCAAGGGTGCTCATCCTCTGGCTCTCAGGCCAAATCTGGCCTGTGGAGCCATGGCATCTGGCCTGCGGGGATCCCCATGGGTCAGAAAATTTGGCAGCAGGGGAGTGGTGGAAGCTCTGTGCAAACAGATCCAATCCTGCCTGGGCCATTGCCAGGCAATGCGACCAGGCCCATGTCTCTGCCCATTTGGATTTGGTTGGGCTGTTTCCCATCCCCCTCCCCCACCCCACAGATCCAGTTTGGCGCTGGGATGCTCTGCCCCTGCTTCCCCCTCTGTGTAGATCCAGGCTGTGGATGGACCTGGGTGGGAGTGAAAAGGTTGGGCAACACTGCTCTACAGCAGTGGGTTTCAGCCTGTAGTCTGTAAACCCCCAGACTGTCTAAGATAGGGGCGGGCAATTATTTTGGGTGGAGGGCTGCTTAACATGTTTTGGCGAGCTGTCAGGGGCTGCATAGGTAGCCCTGCCCTTTGATAGTTGCCCCACCCTTTCCTAGTCCTCACATTGGGACCAGAAGTCCCTCCCCTTGCTCCCCCCAATACTCCTTTTCAGAGGGGGGTTGCCATCTTAGAACCAGAAAAAAACGAAATCATACACTAGAAGTCAACCACCTGCTATACTATATTTTAATTTCATTACAAAAAATATTTGTCATGACTTGTGATTGTGTGTTATATACAGAAGGGATTGCGTAATAACTCCAAAATAAAGTGTCACTTTTATATTGTGAGAGGGTATTGGGGGGTGGGGTTGTGAGAGGGTGTGGCTATGCGGGGAGGCATAGGGTATGTTGGAGTGTATGTATATGTCGGTGGGAGTTGGGGCAGGCTGGGGGTGTGAGGGAGGGTGGGAGTTGTACATTTGTACAAAATGCTACATTTGAAAATAGAGGCAGGCAACATAAAATGGATACAATGGATTTTAGAGATGCTATACCTACAAATTAAAAGATCTGTGATTAAAACAATGCATTAGCCCCAGAGGGGCTGACCCCAGCGAGCAGCAAGTTGATGAGAACAAACATCTCCAGCTCAGTTTACTAAAGGCAGCTACAAGGACCTTTGTGGCCCGGCCGGCATCAGAGGTTGCATTGAGCCAATAGAACCCTGCACCAGAAGGTCAGCAAGTAACATGGCCGGTGTAACCATGCTCAAAGGCTCCAGGACCTCCTGGGTGACCTGATTTGCAAATGGAGAGCACATCACAGTGGAAACATGCGTAAAATTATTAGTCATCAGAGCAACACAGCAAAACACAGAGAGCACAGGCACTTACCTTCCTGGGGCACGTATTCCAGTAACAGGGCCCGATGTCTTTTGAAGTCACTTTTCACTTTTGAAGGCATCTGTATTGGCTGCAAGGGCAGTAGGGGCTGGAGAGCTATTAAGGAAGGGAGAAATGTTAGTACCTAATAAGTGATATAGTTATTATGGAGGGCTGTTTGTTTGTGGGCTTGTAATTAATGCACTAAAGATGAAGGCACATCAGCTAAAAGCCTGATCAGAGAACCAGAAGATGCTAGCTCTGCAGTAAGGGAAGGATAATGTAGAACAAATCAGGTTTCTGATACAGGGTGAATGCAAGAAGCCAGCAATTCCCTTCCTGCTGTCAAGGCAGGTTCCAAAACAAAATGACATTGTGTTGTACACTTCATTGGCAGTCTGATGAAAACAGGGAAAGGCCTGTAAAGCAGCATGCCTTCTCCCACTTTGGTGGGCATCCACTGTCGCTTGGTTTTACTGAGTCTCCAAACTGATTTGGCTGAAGCTAACGCCTATGTCCAATTCTGTACTTTGCATGGGGATGTTTACTCCTTACATATACAGAGCACACACATGGAGAGTGGAAAGAGCAAAGCACCACCAGGTAGCTGGGCTCCAGGCTGTGCTTTGAGGAAACTGGCCAGTCTCTGCTAAAAAGAGGCATATGATTATACTTACAGGGACAAATGGTTTTTTTCTTTGGCCTACCCACCATCACAATAACCTCGGTGATCAAAGTTACTGAATGGTGCCATGCAATAGCTACATTTCCTTTCCTGCACAGCCTATAACAAGAGGAGACACAAGTTTGGAAAGAGGCCCTTTGTAATAAGGAACAGTTGGACCTTTTAGATCTGAGCACACTGACAGTCTGCTGCAGGAAAAGAAATGGAAGAAGTTTTCTTGTCTGTAGTGGGGTGTGCCATGCCTTCCTCTTTCGGCTTCAACTCTGAAGTACAAGCCTGTTTTAACAGCAATGAAACTGAGTAGATCTATTCAGGCAGTGGCTTCTTCTGGAGTCCTACATGACATCAAGCAGTCAGTGTACTACAAATTAATAAAAAAAGAGATTACTTATTGAAAAATGTAATCTCCCATCCTTTGACATGGGGCTGCCTATCGCAATTACTGCAAAGGCCATGGTTGCAGACCTTTCCAAGTGAATGGTATTTAACTGTAGTCATCTCTTAATGGGAAGGATATAATCCAAGAATGGAGGCAGTCAAGTGTGTCTTTATCTTTAAGATCTCCACACGGTTGCATACTACTGGAATTTTTTCCTTAAATTGAACTGGGGAGTGTTGTGGAGCTTTGCTTGGTTACTTATGTAGCAGGTGTGCAGAACCGTTGGCAATTTCTGTCTAAGGCCTGGCATCCTATCTGAAATTGCCAATTACGGGTCAGCATTTAGGTTCTGCAAAACAGTCGCAAGTTTCAGCGCAGTCTTACAAATATTTGCCAAGGATTCTTGCCACTCTCTAAACCTGCGATCAGTCTGCTATAAATGTCTTTCCCAATTAGGGTCCTTAGGCAAAGAGTGCAAGTGAAGAGCAAAGAATGAGAATTGGTTCCATGCAGGAGCACAGACATGCAGCCAGGAAGATGAGGATGTAGTGGCCGGTGGAGAGCATGGCTGACTGCGACAGGGTTCAATAATTAACACTTGCAGTGCTGGAATGCAGAGTGGTCTGTTGCCTAAGCTACTGCTTAACTTGCAATTCTGCTTAGCAGTAGGGAGGCACCTGAAGAAGAGTTCTCCAAAGGTCTTAAGAAGGTGAGCATTTCAAACTGTGTTGCTGCCGTACGAATGTCTCAGAAATAATGAGGACATCAGCAAGGACACAGAGATAGTTAAATATGTACCAAAGCCTCCCTCTCAGGGAATTAAGAACATTGTCCTGGTGCTAATGTAGGTCAGGTGAGGTTTGCCTGCTACTATAACTTACAGTAGATAGTACTACCTGTGACTGTTTATACCGAGGGTAAGTACAGACAGTTAAAAAGTCCAGGGGTGAATTGTTTCAATCTTCACAGGTTAGTCTAAGCTGCATAGATTGAACCAATAAGCAAGTGAACAGACATTCACTTTTGATTCCAGAAATGTAGCCACATGCCTGCAGTGGCCTAAGCCTGAAGCTGGGGGTACTAGAGCACACCTCCCTGCTCTGCTAGGGCAGACAGCTTGAGCCAAGGCTAGCTCTTCCACTCTGTGAAGGGAAGGGGGCTGGGATTGTGGGGAGGTGCGAAGCATCCTGGGATGCTGGGGGACTGTGAGTTAACTTGAATCAGGAGG
Source organism: Gavialis gangeticus (assembly GCF_001723915.1). Lineage (NCBI taxonomy): Eukaryota > Metazoa > Chordata > Crocodylia > Gavialidae > Gavialis > Gavialis gangeticus. Next base: position 47,528,324 of record NW_017728996.1, on the reverse strand, counting down.
GGATCTTGGACAGAAGTTTAATAAACTGATCTAACCTAAATCACTTAAGTCTGATACTGCATCCATTCAGATTAATCTCAAACCAGTTTTGGCCATTTTGAAAGCAGTTTATGTGCATTGAATCTGTTGTGTTACAGATTTGAACCAGTTTCTGATCACATACCAGTTTATGTGCAACTTCTGTCCCTAGCCCAAGTGCTGGGTGGTGGTTAAATAACCTGGTAACCTCTAGGATGCCAATGGCTTTGTGCAGAAGAGCACTTTAGAGGGGGTTACTAGTCTTACCCCTGGCTGAGGAAATGCCACCAAAAATTGTGGAACTAAAGTCTCCTACGTGATAGGGTAGACTGGACTCTCTAACCCTGGTTGGCAGCCAGTCTAGGAGTGGAGCCCTGATGGACAGACGAATGGATGATTTCCTTTGCTCTGGCAGCTCCTGCAGCCAAGGTGGTTCCAAATATACTGGCACCTGCCTTTCCTTTAGCTTAAACCAGCAAGGCTGAGAGGAGGACACTGGTGTGTAGGCAACTCAGTGTCTCCATATATACTGCCCAATCCCTTGCACACTCAAGAGGTCATTCTGGTTTCACTTTATTTTCCAGTGAAGATTACATTCAGTGAGCTGATGTCTCACTTGGTGTAATTCTATTGTCCTGCAAGATAGACAGATGCCTACTAAAGAGGCACTTCCTAAATGCAAACAAGGCTAAGGGTTAAGGAGGAAACCCCAGTAATGGTATTGATAGCTGCTTGTAAACAACACTGGTTTCCACCCGCTCCCCCACTCAAGGCAATTAATACCTGTGGGTTCTTTATTCTGCGCTTGAACCAGCCTCACCCAGCTCCTTTTGTGACCTTCCAGTTGATTGCTAGGTGGCCATTACAGTGTCACAGAGAGAAGCGAATGAGGACTTCCAATGGGGAACAGCAGAAGACCACTTGCATCCTAATTTCATACAATTCCTCTTAATAACGAAGCACAGTGCAGGAAAGTAGGGAATGCTGGGTACATATGAAGAATATCTCTTCCCTTCTATGAACTAGACCATATTCTTGACATGTGGGGCTAATCTAGACTGTTGGCTCCCCAGGTCAGAGACCCTGAACCAAATTAGAAATGGTTCTTGGAGCCTAAGCTGCTGTATTACATAACACTTTAAGTGTTTCCCCCCTTGCATGCTGTGGGTTACCAGCTCAGACTCAGAACTTGGACTTGTACTTGGTTGCTCTTCTACTGTTAGATATTAATTCCATCTGTATTTGGGCCTTGGACCCTGACAGCCTGAGCAGCACCCAGAGAGGCTGGAGGGGAAGAGTGAAGAGGAAAAGTGACTTGTCCAAGGTATATGGCTCAATGACTTGCATTTTCCCTGCTCCTCTCTTCTTACCTGATCCCTTCGCCTGTAAGGAAAATTCTAGTCCCTCTGGACTCTCCTCAGAGCTTGGCTCAGTATACCCACATCTAGCTGTACCCAGCCAACTGTTAATTAGCTATGCAGCTAATTAATTGTGGTTTTCATTATTTTTATAGGCACCCATCCCATGAACAGCTGGGCAGCTGTGCAGCCTGAGAGCAATGTGTCAAGCATTGGAGAGCCAGGGCAGGAGCTTACAGTGGTGATTAGTGGGGTCTAAGTTGGAGGTTCTAAGGTTAACGTTTAACAGCAGTATGGATATAGCCTTAGTGGTCACTGTGCAGCTGACTGCATCTATGAGGAGAAGAGGCATGGAGGAAATGGGCAGCTGCTGTGCATGTGTGCGTGCGTGCGTGTGCACATGTGCATGCAGCAGACCATAAGAGCAGGGAAGGGGTTCATTGCAGATGATACTGGGTAGGCCCCGCAATTCTCTCTGGCCTGGTGGCTGTCAGGTTGGTTAAGTGTATGCTATAGAACATCACCAGCACAGGCTCTCTGAGTCCTGCCCTGGAAGAGACTGCTGCAGAAAGACTTCCCAGCTCCATTACAGCTTCTTGGATGCAAATGTCTGTCCGCTAACCGTGACCTCCGTTTTATTGCAGATAGGCCATCGAACAACTATTGTACAATGTCATTATCATCCCTATCAGTAATATCTCTGAAGAACAAGATAGTTAATCTCCCTCCAGAGGAGCTGGGCCGTGTTTGTTCTAAATGCCTGGAGCATTCAGACTGCTCAGGTAGCTCAGCCGGCGCTTCTCAGCATGTGTCCATCAGTGCTAATGCAGTACAATGTTAGTGCCCCTCGCAGATCCGTGCTGGCTGCTCCTAATGAAAACTGTGCTTCTCAGATATGCCTAGCTGTTAGGGGAAACAAGGGAGAATGCAAATGTTTTTTATTCTGCTTATTTTAAAGAAGCTTTAGCGTTATAAATAAAGGATCTCTTTGCCCAGAGAAAGGTGGCTGCTGAGGCATAGGGATTTTTTTTTCTCAGTGGTATCTTGCTGCTGTTGCTTTTGATATGCAGACTGCTGGGGTTTGTGTGTTCTGGAAGACCAGTGCTAGCAAGCAGTCCTCCAGATTGCAACGGCAACACAGGAAAAAACTGCTCAAATTTATGTTCAGTGGAAAAAGCTCAGAAAGTTTTATTGCCTTGGACAGTGCACTGGTTGTTCTGATTAACAGTCAGTCCAACTTAGAAAAGCTTGCCTTTGACTAGTAACAATGCATTACATGCAGCCCATGCTTCCCTAAGTCGCCACAAGATATAGGACTCTCAGCCTCTGTATTTATACTTGAGTGGCCCCCCATTTCATACCAATTCTCTCTTTCTCTGATGAGATTTTCATCTCTGGTTGTTTCCTTTGCAGTGTTTATACACCTATGCTTTTGTTCTATCTCTGCCTCATTAGTGAAATCTTACTTTTTTACATTCACTGTGGAGTTGGCAGATAGCTAACGTGGTCCCCATCTTTAAAAAAGGGAGGAGGGAGGACCCAGGCAACTATAGGCCCGTCAGTCTTACCTCAATCCAAGGGAAACTCTTTGAGAAGATCATCATGGAGCACATTTGCAATGGGCCGGCCTCAGGGATGATGCTCAAGGGCAACCAGCACAGTTTCATTAGGGGCAGGTCATGTCAGACCAACCTAATTGCCTTTTATGATCACGTCACAAAAGCCTTGGATGCAGGTGTTGCCATGGATGTAGTCTTTCTGGACTTCAGCAAGGCCTTTGACACAGTCTCCCACCCCATCCTCATTAAAAAATTGGGTGACTGTGGCATTGATGCCTACACCGTCAGATGGATTGCAGATTGGCTGAAGGGTCACACTCAGAGGGTGGTGGTGGATGGGTCATATTCGACCTGGGGAGAAGTGGGCAGTGGAGCCCCCAGGGCTCAGTCCTTGGGCCCACGCTGTTCAATTTCTTTATCAGCGATTTGGACCACGGGGTGAAAAGCAACCTGTTTAAATTCGCTGATGATACCAAAATTTGGGGTGAGGTGAGCACACTAGTAGGGAGGGAAAGATTGCAGCAAGACCTGGATAGGTTACAGGGGTGGGCTAACAAAAACAGGATGCGCTTCAATACCGACACGTGCAGGGTGCTGCAATTAGGCAGTAGTAACCAGCAGCACACTTACAAGATGGGAAACTCCCTTCTTGAAAGCATGGAGGCAGAAAGGGATCTTGGAGTCATTATTGACTCCAAGATGAACATGGGTCAACAATGCGAGGTCATGGTTGGCAGGGCTAACTGGACCTTGTCGTGCATCCACAGGTGCATCTCTAGCAGGGACAAGGAGGTGATCCTCCCCCTCTATGCAACACTGGTCAGGCCACAGCTGGAGTATTGTGTCCAGTTCTGTGCGCCCCATTTCAGGAGGGATGTGGACAGCATTGAGAGGGTCCAGAGGAGGGCCACTCGCATGATCCAGGGACAACAAGGCAGACCCTACAATGAGAGACTGTGGGACCCGAACCTGTTCAGCCTTCACAAGCGAAGGCTGAGGGGGGACCTGGTGACCGTCTATAAACTCACTAGGGGGGACCAGAAGGGTTTGGGAGAGACCTGGTTTCCCCTAGCGCCCCCTGGCATAACATGGAATAACGGCCACAAGTTGTTGGAGAGCGGGTTTAGATTAGACATCCGCAAGAACTACTTCACAGTCCAGGCGGCTAGGATCTGGAACTAACTTCCAAGGGAAGTGGTGCTGGCTCCTACCCTGGGGGTCTTTAAGAGGAGGCTTGATGCCTACCTGGCCGGGATCATTTGAGCCCAGTTTTTTTCTCCTGCCCAGGTGGCGGGGGATTGGACTTGAAGATCTACAAGGTCTCTTCCGACCCAACTTCTATGATTCTGTGAGTTTTTCAGCTGCTGTTTCCGGCACCTTAGCTTTAGCTTAGCATAACCAGGACTTCTACAGGGTTGATACTTTTCTTCAGCCCAGGGTGACACTGGAATAGAAGTAGTCTATCCAAAGGCATGCACATCTGACAACACGCCTTGCAGAGGCCACTGCTGCAGCATTTATAAGCAGCACAGTGCTGTCCTGTGCATAGGCCTGCTGGGTCCCCTTCAGAGCTCCAAGCCTAATAGGCACAGAACAGTCTTGATGTTCTGACCCGCTCTGCGTCAGATATGTTTCTCCCTGGTAAACCATATTTGCGCTGTGGTTTGGTGTGTGGTTTGTTTGGTTTTGTTGTTTTTTGTTTTTACTTACGGCCAGCTGTTTCCTCTCCCCTGATTGAGGCAGGGACATGATTGCTGTAGCAGTTCTAGCCCCTTGCTCCTTCGCCCACAGATCTCAAAGCACTTTTATGAAGGAGGTCATTATGTCAGTTCTGTGGATGGGGAAACCTATGCACAAAGCTATGCAGTCACATGCCCAGGGTCATCCAGCAGCAGAGGTAACCTGGGAGACTTGGGTTCCATTCCTATAGGCTAGTGCTACGCAGTGCTTCACAACGGAGACATGGACTCTGCCTTAACCTAAGAGATCCTTAAATCCTCTAGAAACCTATCTCCTACTCTCTGTCGGGCCTGCCCCGGTAGGCAGCTTTCTTACATTCAAGGGTGAAGTATAGGCAGTCCTCGGACTGACAATACAATTGGTTCCTAAAAACAGTGTCTTAAGTCGAAACGTTGTAATTCGGAACCAATTTTCTCATAAGAAACAATATTATAAATGGGGGATTGTTTCCTGAACCAAGGTCCAATACCCTATTTTCACCACAAATACCCCAGCATTTTGTACTTGATCAATTTTAGATGAATAATATAGCTACATTAATGTATTTATATTGTAAATAGCAATCATATTGATTTGGAAGGACTTCTTTGAGGTGACTTTGCTGGACTTTTTGAAGGGCTCCTGCTGGACTTTTTGAAGGGCTCTTGGCTAGAGTCTTCTCAGGAGTCTTGGCTGCAGGATTTTCTGGAGTCTTGTCTGCTTTCTTAAAGAAAGTGTCCAAGGAAATTTGGACAGATGTTCTCCAGGGAGATGGGCCACACAGCAAACTTGTTCGCTGGCATGGTGTTTCATCGGATCAAGCATTGTAAAGTTGAAACTGACGTCAGAAAGTTGAAACTGTTTGTCAATTTATGAAGGTTGTAAGTGCGAAACTTTGTATATTGAAACATTGTAAGTCAAGGACTGCCTGTATACATAAAATGGACTGTGTCTTAACACTAGATTATTTGCAGGTCTGGGAGCATTTTGAATGGATAATTACTAGTATGTGAATATGCATGTGTATCTTTAGCCATGGGGCAGTTTGCCTATAAAAGCAGAGGCAGCTATTTGCACACATCCAGTGTAAAGGGTATTTGTGGGCCTGTCAGTGTGAGGGAGTATTGTAGTCAGTAGAACTCCTGATTCCATGCTCATTTCCTTAGCATCTAAACAACTTCTAGAAATTCATTAACCAATGTGCTCCCTTTCTAGGCAGAAAAGCATGTGAAGCAGTTTTGGCTGGTAGATGGGGGAGTTCCTTGTGTATATAACAACATGTTCTAAAGAAATGCATCTAGTACTTGGAGGGGAAGGTGAGGGGGCACCTATCTAATTGTCAACCTTCTTGATGCGAAAATCTGGACAGGTTGTAGGGCACTTGCACAGCATGAACAAGGAGTAGCACCTCGCCACAGTTGCCCCGTTCATGCTAGTCAGATGCTGGCCTTGTGGTTCAGTTTACATGCTTACACTGTCTCTCCTGCATTTTATCTCACCCCAGTCTTCTGCACCTGAGAGCCATATGCTGTTCTCAGTTTCTGGAGAACTGAAGGAGCAACCTTTCATCCTCAGCACCTTGGTTCTTATAGAAGACCTTGCTGTGCCAAGGAGAGCTGAGGCAAAAGAAGCTCGCAAACAGGAAGAAAACCCAGGCTGCATCCCCCTGAAGCCCCTACCTAGAGTCTTGTGTATCTACCAAGGTAAGACCTAGACTCACTTTGTTTGTGCTAACCTGGCCTTCCTGTTGTTATCTGGCTGAGGACTAGTTGCTGCTTGATTACACTATGTCCCCAACTTGCTTAGGTGGGAGTTTGATTCCTTGAGCTTCCATGACGGATAGGGGCAGGATTTGGAGTGCATTTGGTCTGCTAGTTGGTAGTTGCAGTATCCAGGGCCTGCAGAAGTGTGGTAGGGGAGAGTGCATGCTGCTTTTTTATGGTGCAGATGTGTGATGTCTCACACTGTGTCTGCAAGAAATGTCTCCCTGCATTGTTTCAAGGGATGAGGTAAGAGTTGAATTTAACCAGTCTGCAGAGTCCATGTCAGTGCTGATATTGGTGAGCAGTTTTAACAGATCTGTTGGGAGTAGGCAGGAGAACAAGCTGGCTCTGAGCAGCTCTGCAATAACATACTGATTTGCTAGTCTCAGCTCTCATATTCAGCCTTGTAATATCTTACCAGACTGTACAGCCAGGCTCTAGTGAGCAAGCAAACACTCATGTCTGTTCTCCAAGCATTTGGAGGCACCTGTCTAGATTGGTGCTTCTTTGTGCTAGGTGCTGTACATGTACCTAGTAAGAGGCAGCCCTCTATCCTAAAGAACAAATTGAGTGGGACATAGGAACAGGGAAGGTTTACCCATGTTCTTATAGTAGATGAGTGGCAAAGCTGGTAATAGACCCAGATCTTCAGGTTGAGCTGGTGAATAGCTCCCCAGTACAGTCTAGTTGAGGGAAATGGGCCTGCTATTTTTCTTCCTGTACTGTGGCTGAAGAGAAGACTTCAGTCTGGAGGGCAGTTCATCTTCTTCTCTAAGAAGTATGTTTTTCACAAGCATGATTTTTATGAAGAAAACACCACCACTTTCTGTAGGTGACTAGGCTTGTACACAACGGGTTAACAAGGGATGGCAGCTGGGTTAGGATGACACTAATCTTAAACCCATTGGAATCACTTGTTTGTGCAGTAAATGATATTTCCATCAAAGCAATCTCTGTCCTTTTTAGACAATAATGAGTCTGGGCCTGGGTGGGACTCCACTGTTGTGACTAGCTCCACTGATATGCTTCCAATATCATTTTCTATGATTTGTCTTAATAATGCCCTTGAAAATAATGCAAAGGTTTTTGTTTGTTTGTTTTTCTCTCACAGCCCAGGCCTTTGGAGGAATTAGGAGATTTTTCTCCTTCTGCAAGGGGGGGGGGCAGTGTGGAGATCACTATAGCAGCGCTGTTTGGAGTTGGTAGTGTGTTGAGATTTTTTTTGTCCATCAGGGTGACATATACCCCATCATTAATGTGCAGAATGCTCACACATGATTCCTCTTTGTAACTATGTTTCTTCTGCCTTTCTCATCTGCCCTCTACTGTGTTGATTTCTGAGGTTGGCTGAAGAAATCAAGCTGAGTTTTGGGGGGAGAGTGGGAAGGAAGAAAAATTGAAACCAAGGGAAATTTAGTTCTGGCATGGCTGCTATGGTAGTGTGTGGTTCAGAGAATGGATTTTGGCTTTCTCCTTCCTCTGGTGCCAGATAACAGGAAGACACGACTCAGTATGTTTCAAACAGAAGTTAGTATTGCTGCCAAAAACAGGCAAAACTCAGGAATTGTCTCCCCCTAAATCACAGGCTTAACCAAAAACACCCACGTGTATGTCTGTCTGTCTTGATTTCTCTCTGGAACTGCGATGGTTAGAAATGTACTTTGTCTTTTTTTATGGGAATTTGCACGGAATTGCCTGATTCTAGGGGCAGAAGCTTAAAAATAAATAAATAAAAAAAGACCAGCTGTTGTGAGATTTGGCAATGTGGGCTGTGAGCTAGGTGCAGGGATTGCTGAATGAGAGTCTCTGGCTTGTGTGAGACTGGAGGTTGGTGAAGATGATGATGGGACCATCTGTCTTCAGAATCACTGTGTAAGTGGACTGAGGGAATAGCTGTGGAGCCCCATTAGTTTGTTACGAGGTTGTTGCTTTCCCTGCTCACTACTCTTGAGTCAGAACAGCCAAATAATTTCATAGATTTCATAGACATTAGGGCTGGAAGGGACCTCGGAAGATCGAGTCCAGCCCCCTGCCCCAGGGGCAGGAAGTCAGCAGGGATCATAGGATCCCAGCAAAATAAACATCCCAATGTCTCTTGAAGGCGTTCAGAGTAGGTGCTTGAACCACCCCTGATGGCAGGCTATTCCACACCTTGGGGGCTCAGACAGTAATGAAATTCTTCCTTATGTCCAGTCTGGAATGGTCATGGAGGAGTTTGTGACCGTTCAATC
>NW_017728996.1:47487045-47514676 GCF_001723915.1 Gavialis gangeticus | reverse complement strand
GAACTTGGCCAGTCTGCTTCTGATACCAGTGTCCACGTAATTGAATAGTATAGGCCAAAGGACAGAGCCTTGAGGGACCCTACTGGTCACAGTGCACCACAATGATTGACTTCCATCAGCTGCCACCCCTTGGGTCTGACCATGGAGCCAATTTCCCAGGCAGCGGATCGTGGTGAAGGCAAGGCCACAGTTAGCCACTTTTGCTAAGAGGTGATAATGGCATACCAGATCAAAGGCTTTTTTAAAGTCAAGATATAAGACATCAATCTCTTTTCCCTTATCCAGGTGATAGGTCACCTGGTTGTAAAAGGAAATAAGATTGGTCAAGCAAGACCTACCCGCAACAAACCCATGCTGGGTATCCCTCAGGATATTGCCTTCAGCTAGTCTGTTAGTGATGGCCTCTTTGATAATTTTTTTCTAAGACCTTCCCCAGGATAGAAGTCAGGCTGATGGGCCTGTAGTTAGCCGGATCCACTTTGCTCCCTTTCTTGAAGATCGGCACCACATTGGCCTTCTTCCAATCTTTGGGCACAATACCAGAGCATCAGGAGTTTTTGAAGATCTGTGCCAGGGGCTGGGCTATGATGCTTGCCAGCTCCTTGAGTACTCTGGGGTATAAACCTTCAGGGCCGGCTGACTTGAAGATATCCAGCCTGTCAAGTTGTTCCTTCATGAGGTCAGCATTGATGGAGGGTAAGGTATCTCCCTCACCCAGACCTCCCTGATGCACAGTGGGCAGGGGTGTCCCATGGGACTGGTGAAAAACCGATGCAAAGTACCCATTTAGCAAGTTGGCTTTTTCCTGGGCATCAGTTGTCAGTTATCCCATCTGGTTTAGCAGGGGTCCACTGTTGCCCTTGCTTTTCCTGTGGCACCCCACATATCTAAAAAGGACTTTTTATTGTCCTTGATACTTGTAGCTAGTTGGAGTTTAGTTGCAGCCTTGGCTTTCCTGGTTTGCTCCCTGCAGGTCCGGACCAGTACAGAGTATTCCTCCTTGGAGGTGGATCCAGTCCTCCATCTTTTGTAGGTCTTTCTTTTTAGATGCAGGAGGTCTGCTAGTTCCCTGCAGTGCCAAGGGGGCTGCTGTGCCCTTTTGCTGCCTTTCCTCCGCAACGGGATGGACTTTGCTTATGCATCCAGGATCGTTCCCTAGAGGAGCAACCACTCTTTCTGAACTCCCCTCCCCTTTGGGTTGTGGCCCTTTAGGGCCTCACTGACAAGCCTCCTGAGCTTGTCAAAATCAGCTTTCCTGAAGTTGAGGACTTCTGTATTGCTGACCAACTTGCCAGCTTTATAGCAGATGGTGAAGGTGATCAGCTTGTGGTCACTGTCGCCCAGTTTCCTTTCAATCGTTAGGTTGCTGATTAGGTCGGCTCCTGTTACCAGTATCAGGTAGAGCAGCGCTTTACCTCTCATCGGCCCGTAGACTTCTTGCATCAGATAGAGGTCATCCATGCATGAGAGAAAGCTTAGCAACCGTTCAGATTTAGCTGAGCGCTCTTCCCATGAGATGTCTCTGTAGTTGAAGTCTCCCATGACAGCCATGCAGCCAATTCCCTGGTGAACTCCTGGTCAAGCTCTGGATCCTGGGTCGGAGATCTGTAATAAACCACCACCATTGTGTCCCCTGTGCTGTGTTCCCCACAGATTTTAACTCAGAGGGTCTCCAGTCATCCACCCTGGGCGCCTATGTTGGCTTGCAGGGACGTGTAGATTTCCTTGACATAGAGAGCTACACCCCCACCCCTTTTGTCCACTCGATCTCTCCTGTACAGGGTATAGTCATCTATACCTCTGGCCCAGTCATGGCTGGAGTCCCACCAGGTCTCCATTATCCCTGTGACATTGTAATTATTTGTGTTAAGCAGGAGGACAATTTCCTCCTGTTTTATTTTCCAAGCTCCTGGCAGTTGTGTACAGTCAGGCAAGTGTCCCCTTGGGGGCCCTTGCCTTGCCCACAGATCATTCCAGGGCAGGGGTGGGCTCCTTTAAATGCCTTGGCCTGCTGGCTTTGCAAAGGTTGCTCAGTGGGCCAGCAGTGGTGGTAGTCCCCCATCCCCTGGCGGGCTTAGTTTAAAGCCCCGTGGAGCAAATCAGCCAGTCTGGCTGAGAAGAGCCTTCTTCCCAGGGGGCAGAGGTGGAGGCCGTCCCTTCCCAGCAGCTCGCTGCTTCTTTCGCCAAAGAGCAGACTGTGGTCGTGGAAGCCAAAGCATTTCCAGTGACACCAGTGCCACAGTCTTTGGTTTACTGCCTTGATTCTCCTCTCCCTCCTCAGCCTGTAGCCTGAAACTGGGGGGATCAAGGAAAAACACCACCTGTGCCCCCAACCCCTTAAACTCTGCTCCCAAATTCCTGTAGCGTTTCATGATCCCACTGGGAGCGCTCTAAGCCATGTCATTTGTGCCACATGGATAAGGAGCATAAGGTAGTGGTCAGGGGCCCGATGGAGCTTAGGGATCTTCTCCGTAATGTCTTGGGTTCAGGCTCCCAGGAAGCAGCAGACTTTCTGGGCTAAGGGGGCAGGGTGGCAGATTGCCCCCTTAGGATGGAGTCTCCCATGACAAACATGTTGTATTTTGTCTTAGGGAGAGGAGTGGGGGTGGTAGCTACAGTTGAGCCTGTGTTGCTTGCAGGACCTGGCAGCTTAGCAGGCTCTGCTGGGGCTGCAAGAGGTTCATACCTGTTGCAAAGCTCCAGCAGGGCATTGCCTGCACAGTAATGTGTTCTTGGGACCCAGCGGTTTCCTGTTCCCTAGGGGAACGAGGTGTGAAATCTGCTGAAAATGGGGCATCACATGCTTTGACCACACCCATGAGCTCACCTCTTCAGGACACACCAGCACTGTGGTTGTCTGCTAAGCCTGTTGGGACTGATACTGAGTCTGGTGTGATGGTACAAGGTGCTTCATCCTGCAGTGTGCAAAAAGGAGCTTATGGTGGTTCTGTGTCATTGGGGGGATGGGGTGGAAGGGACAGCTCCTAGCTGAGGGCATGCTTGCACCCTGATGAGTGCTCAAACCTTCACTTCTATGCAAGGGCAGACACAGGCATGAGCAAACGGGGCAGCCACCCAGGGCCTGGACAGAGAGGGGGCCTGAAAATGGTAATTTTTTTCCATTGTCTTGTTGTTGTTGTTGTTATTTCTAGCAAAGTGGGGCCTGATACTAACAGTTTGCCTGGGGCCACCTGGAGCCTAGGTACGGTGCTGCTTTTTCTGGGTGTGAGGAGGTAGAGACTCCCCAGCAGGCTTCACTGAAACGCTGTGGTGATATCAGGTGCAAGGCAGTGGAGAACTGGGCCCCAGGAGGCTGGCACTGAAGAAAGCTTTTGAGCTGTGTGCTCCTTGTATGTATAAAAACATCTGTGTTCCCAGGCAGCGTCGGACCCGTCCCAGTCTGGTATCCAGGGTCTAGCAGGAGCTGGAACCAGACGATTCTGTGGGTTTTCATGCTCCTTCAGTATAAAACACTGCCCTGGTGGAGGTCTCATAAGTTAACCCACAATAGGCTGGCTTTTAAGCTTGGAAGCATAAAGGTTTAATTGTGCTAATTCTGGAGATTTCTTATTGTAAAGATCTAATCCCTTTCTGAAGAATTTCAGGTTGAAGCGCAGAGTGGAAGGTGTCTGGCTATCCAATGCTTTTGGGCTCTGGCTGGTCACCACAAGGGGCCAGGAAAAAATTGTTTGGGACTAGGAAGGAATTTTTACCTCCTGGCCAGGTTGGTGTGGACTGCTGGGGTTGTTGCCTTCCTCTGTACCCGGGAATATGGTTCTCTTCCTTGGATCTCTTGAGCATATTTGAACAAACTGCTTCCTGTCCTTTCAGTGGCAGGACATTCACAGTGCCCTTGTCCCTTTGCTTTACCTGTGGTAAATGCAAGGGTGTTTCTGCTGTTATACTAGGTCGTTGTATGTGAGGGTTGTTTCAGAAGTGACATTTGCATGTTCAGAACAGTTTAGATGGGGATGATCCTGCCGTGAGCAGCAAGTTGGACTTAGTGACCTCTTGGGGTTCCTTCCAGGCTTGTTTTTCTATGATTTGATGACAGAGAGAGAGATACTGGTGTATGTTTGGGGTGGTGGGTGAGGGGTACGTTTGGGGTGAAGGGGAAGGCGGGTGTTAAGGTTGTTTAACTTGGATACAGAAGAAAAGCAAAGGGCTTTGCTGACCAGACGCATGTACCCCATCCATGGGTAGGGAGCTTAGGAAAGATGCTGCATAGAGGGACAGCATGAGAGGAAGGCTGTGGAACAAACCCTGACGTCCGTAGAGCCGATGATCTCACCTGATAACAGCCCAAGAGCCGGGTGTCATGGGAGCCCTTCAGTGTGCTGTGAGGCAGCTGCGTGATTTGCTTCTGCCTTCACTCTGTGGCCAGGACCTGGGGGCCTAGTCTGGGAGATGCTGTCCCTCTGTCGGGTGAGCTGGCAGCCAGCTCCTTCAGCCGTGAGAGGCCATTTTATTGCAGCCACCGAGTTGTCTAAATTACAAATGGGAGAGAGCTCCTGAAATGCTCAAAAGCTAGAAGTGTGACATGGAATTTGTGCACAGCGTGTCATTTGCCTCTCCTTTCTCATGCTCCTGACCTAACCTAGTACTCCAAGACTTATGCTGTAGGTGGAGTTTGTGCTGTGTGTGTGTGCTATGCTGCCCTTTTTCCATTTCCCTATTGCCACTTAAACCTGCTATATGAGAGGTCACAGAAGTAACTGGCTTGCCTTTTCTACACAAGTTCAGGCTGAGCAGGAATATGATTGTTGCCTAAAACCATCAGGAGGGTAGACACCAAGGAGGGAGAATATATACTTAAGGACAAAAGCTGGCATAGGACATATGGGGATAGACTGGTCATACATAGTTGAGGTGATATATTAAAAGACTATTGCTAACTGAGGAGCAGGTTGTATCAGAAGGCCAGGCCAGGACTAGTGAGGGCAAGAGACTCAAGTAGTCTGACCTTGATACATTTGTGAACAGAAATACATGCTGTGATGGCAGAAAACTAGATTTGATAGCCCATGAGGTCCTTTCCAGTTATGCTGTCCCATAAGGTGTGATGTTGACAGTTAATAAAGATCCTCCCTTAGCAAAAGTGGTGGGAACGTATGTTCTTCTGGAGCAAAGCTCCACAGGCTTGGTGCTCTGGCTTGTGGCTGAGCACCCAGCTGTGGTGGCCATTGTTTGCAAACATGGGGTTGCTTTGATTGGCTGGTGCCCCATTGTCTGACAGCTCAAAATAGAGAGAACCACATGTCCTATTGCACAGGGCAGTGTTTTACTGCATTGTTAAGCATCATGGGAGGCAGTGGGATCAGATGGCTCCAACTAAGCATTGTGTGTAGACACAAGAGCAAGAGAGAGTTTTGGCCTCAGAGAGATTTCAGTTTAAAAAATGAAGGCAGAAGAGAATTGCCCAGGGTCAGGCTGCAAGTAAGAGACAACCCAGCTGTCCTAACTGTTGCCAGGGCTATATGTGCTTTGACCATCTTCAAATATTCCAGCGGGCAACGGCCTGAGGGCTGGAAGGGGAGAGGCCAGGGCAATGCTATTCTATCTGGATTTCTAGTCCACCTTGGGCAGCAGATATCATTTCAAGCATTTGCTTTCTATCCTGGCAAAGGCAGTTGGGGCTCCTTTTAAAAGAACGTGGCTGCTGGGGTCAGGAAATAAAGCAAGTGAAAACATTTTCCACAAGAACTGAGAGTTGCGTGTCCTTTTTGCTGTGCTCAGTCTCCTCCAAAGTTCTTTGATCCAAATAACATGCGTGCTAATTGGCTGATCCCACATGGGATGTGGCTGACAACAAACACCTCATTGACCTGTATGCAATGCCCTGATATTTTTCCCATGGCTCAAGTAAGCAGTTTAAAAGTGCTTATAGCTCTGTAGCATTGAACTCTCCCAGAAATACTGGCTGGGGTGATCGTATCTCCTCCAAAGCTGACCTTCCTGAGAGGGACTGGCTCTTTGGGTGCATGAGTAGGGAATCAGCTGAAAATTTCCTTGAGCCTGGCCCTTCCCAGAAGGACTGCCTGTGGTAAGCAGGGAGAGCATGGCTTTTCCAGGCCTGGCCTCCCTAGAAGTAAATATCAAGCTCTTCCTCCTCTCTGTGACTCTAGCCGTGCTGCTTTCTTAAGAGATATTTGACTCTTCTGCATTGTACTTTCCAGACAAATAGCTTTTAAATAAAACCCTCTGCTAACTTATTAAGCCCCCTGTCTAGGTCACTTCCTATGCATGTGATTCATGGACTTGCTCTTAACATTTATTAACTGATAAATCGCTGTGCCTGGTCAACTGAAATCCTTCCCATTAGCAGCCTCAGGCTGGGCCTCCCCCTTAAGGTCTCTGAAAGGCTGATGAAGTGGGCATCTTCCTAGCTGCACTCACCTGCATGTTGGTCGAAGATGGACCAGAGAGGGAAAGGACAGGAGAGAGGCTGTTGAGGGAGAGGGAAGGTACTAGACAGGAGATGTGGCATGGGGAAAAATGAAATTCATGAAGATTAATGAGGTAAAAGCTGACAACAAGGCAAAGAGTTAGTAGAGAAAACAGTTTCAGTCAATTTGTGTGGGTGTCTTATTGCCCTGTACAGGGATCCTCTCTCCTGTATTGCAAGTTGGGAAGTGTGCAGTTCAGCTTCTCTTCTTTCCTTCCACCAATCCACATGCCAGGAGCTAGCAGACCACTTCATCTGCAATGTTCATGTCTGGAACCAGATGTCCCCAAAAGGGGCCTCTTGGCCATATGTGGGAGCTCATCTTCAGTCAGGATCTCTTTTTGGGGCCAGGAGAGCTTGTGGCTTGGTGTTTCCAGATTCTGAGGATGAGTTCTCCAGGATCCCTGCTCAAGCAGCCCCATATTGTGGGGCTGTACCTAGGAGGAAGGATCACAGTTACAAAGCTGTTCACAATACCTGGGTGCAGTTTGCTAGTTTGGTATTGTAGTGCCTGGAGTTAGCTTCTTCTGAACCGGAAGGAGTTCAGAGACCAATAACAGAAGATCGAGGGACCTGGAGCAAATAACTGGGGTCTAAGAGATTAAAAGAGTTAAATATATTGGCTCAGAGTTAGTTCAGCCAAGGGCAGAATCAGTCTAGGAGGGAGAGGAGTGCTTCAAGGTAGTGGCTAGGATCTCAGTTAGTCATGATGGCAGGAAGCTCAAGGATGTTTCATGTTGAAGCTTAGGAATTCTGCCTAGTAGTGCGGGGCTGTTGCACGTGGGAGGAGGAGTCTTCAAGGGGAAGTGGTAGAAACTGCCTTGTTTGGGATTCATAAAAGTAGAGCCAGCAGAAAGCTGGGAAGCATGCCCTTGCATTGTTTCTGCCAGGAGATGTAAGCGATCCATAGAGAAGTGCCTCAGTTTAATCCATAGATCAGCAGTTCCCAACCCCAGGTTGTGACCCAAATGAGGGTCATGGGGGCAATGCTTGTGGCACTGCATACAAAAGACGAGCTGTGCCGTGTGCCAGGAGCTCCCCTGCCCACGGGTCACTACCACACTCCACTCCCAGCAGTGCATTGCAGAAAATAAAGGTTGGAAACCACTGCCATAGATCAAAGTGTCCCTGTTGCAGCCCATCTCCCAGGGGTGACTGGTGCCTCGTGGGTCTGGGGGGCACAATTTGTGGGCAGGCCCAGGGGCGAGCCAAAAGCCCCATATGCACTCCTATACTTCTGTGCCACAGCTTCATGCCCCCTCTCCCCAAGACGCCGCCAGCCCGCGCAGCAAAAAAACTCCCCTGTCCTGAGTGGTGCCGAGTCAGGGGCCAATCTCAGGAGGGACACATGCCCCACCTACTAGTCACCTGTGCCACCTTCCCTTTATCTCGGTGTCCCCCAGTCCTGGCATTACCCTGTATACTTTTTGGTGCTCCCAGCCATGTACCCCTGTGCAGCTTTCCTAGGAAGGAAGAAAACTTTAGGATAAAGCTTCCCTGAGAGTTTAAAGGGCACTAGTTGGGTTTGTGCCATCCCTGGCCACCCTCTTCCACATGCTAGGATCTTCAAGCTTTCCGTTGCTGCTGCCTCAGTCCTTCCCTTGCCTTCCTTTCCCCGCTACTGTTCACCTATGACCCCTTTACCTTGTAGGGGGAGAGGAGGGGAAACTGGTTCGGGCCATCATCTGGGAACTCCAGAACCCTGAGTTCAGTTCTCAGTTTGGCCGTGTTTCCAGTGTGACCTGGAACAGACCACTGAGCCAGCTGGTTTCTAGTGTGAAAAGTAGGGATAACACACCCATGCCATACAGGAGCACTGCGGGCAAAAAGACTAAGGCATTCAGAGAACAAAGGAGCCATTTAAGTCCCTTAGTTTCCCCACCTCCCACCCATCAATTTATCAGAGCCGGAGCATGGGGGAGGTTATGAGCTGGAACGTGAGGCTCCAACCATTGCAACAGGAGCTTTGATGATGATTTCCTGTTTTGCCTTCTCTTTGTCTCTGTGCTCAGAGCCATTGTTTGACAGAGTATTCTAGGTTTTGCTCATGGTTTTCACTTCACAATCAGGGCTAATGAGCACTCCTTGGAAATAAATTGCATCCTAAGCACAGCCTTGTGGTGCAAAATAAACAGTTCCCAATTGCTGGAGCTGTCTTCTCATCTGCGATCTCCATTCCCTCTGAACCCGCCAGCTCAGGGAGGCAAGGCAGGAGCACAACCCTGCTCTCACCTGTGT
The DNA here is from genome assembly GCF_001723915.1 of Gavialis gangeticus. NCBI lineage: Eukaryota > Metazoa > Chordata > Crocodylia > Gavialidae > Gavialis > Gavialis gangeticus. The sequence goes on along the minus strand of NW_017728996.1, from coordinate 47,505,993 downwards.
TGTGGATTGGATTGGAAATCTAACCCAGCCTGACGCAGCCTCTGCTCCTGCCTTTTGGGGTATAGTAGACGACTATGTGTCGCACGTGGTGGGACAGAAGCATGGCCCCAAGTCAGTAGCTGCAAATCAAAACCTTGTTTTATCTCAGCAGCTCTGATTTCACTGCAGTTTTTACCAAGATTGTGGGGTGTGTTGGAGTAGGGGATTGCTTCTCATATTGCCTACTCCCTTTTCTGATATGGGCTGGGGAGGGAATGGGCATGTAGGGGGAGGCCTTCATATGCAATACGCCGTGTTGCCAACTCAAGGTTTTTAGCATTGTTTTTCAAGCCTATGCTTTGGGAATGTGAAAAACTTAGCTCGTTGTTTTATCTATATTTATATTTATTTATAGATATATACAGATAAAACAATGAGCTAAGTTTTTCACATTCCCAAAGCATAGGCTTGAAGAACAGCTGTGGGAGTGACCAGGCCAGTTGCTGTCACTTCCAAGGCCTCTCTTGTGGTACTGCTTGCAAATGAATTAATGAACTCAACTCCTCTGGAGGCAGGCAGCCAGGTTTACATCTCACCAAGGAGCTTTCAGAGCTGGTTCCGAATCTTGTGCAATTCCTGCTTGGGGTCCTGTGGTCTTCAGGAGAGCTCCAAGTTGAAGTGTCTGGCTGCCTCTGAAGCACTCTGGTGATGCAGCATACCCTGCTAGGACTATCACTGAGGCTTGACCCCAACCCTTCAGTGCTGAAATCATGAGTTTGTATCCCTCTAACTGCCTGAGGTCCCCAAGGTGGAGGGAGAGCTGTAGCTAATTTGCAGCTGGACTGAATCAGAAGTTAGTGGGTGAAAGAGTTTAATGAAAACCTACCGTTTTTTGGGGTTTTTTTTCTGGAATCAGGAATATTTTGTCTGAATTGCCTTGGCCTTGACAAACTGGCACTGGAAAGAAGGCAGATCCCCAGGAAGCCTTCTAGATACCTGCTGGGCCCTGGGGAAGTTCTTTGTTCCCTGAGCCTGTGGTTCCAGGCAGCCAGACATGACAAAGCTTCCTATCTCTCTGTCCCCAAGCTGGGAGTTTGAAAGCCTGGCTCTAATGCCGACTCAGCTCCTGGCTGTGGAGTAAGGAGTATGGAAGCTCTGAGGAACCAGTGTTTTCAGGCTTCCTGTGGTGGAGCTAGGAACTGTCCTAGGCATGTCTACACAGCTTCCCGGGCATGTCCTAGGAGGGATGTGTCCCATCATGCCTAACTTATCTGTTCCTGCATGTTCCTATTCCTGCTGTAGTGAAGCATTTGGGAGAGGCAGGGGAAATGCTCTTTGTCTAGACAGGAGGCCCTAGCTTGGTTTTCAGATGTGCTCACTCTGCTCCCTACGGGGTAGCATCAGTCCGCCTTGCTTGGCTTTGAAAGTGATCTTAGTATAATACCACTGCTTTTGCATTTCCTCAGTGTGGATGAGGCTTTAAATAGGCAACAAAGCCTGGGCTTGCTCATGCCTCTGCAGTGCCCACAGGGAATACAGCCCTGGAATTAAACTGTGGCTGTCAGTGTTGTCATACACACAGCTAAAAGTGAATTTTTCTAGTGGTGAAGCCAACATCTTAGAGCTATTGGTTCTGATGTACCTATGATTTGCTGAGATCTCTGTCTCCTTCATCACTTCTCTTTCTGTCTGTCTCACTCAAATCCCAAAGCAAAGACCAGAAACTTGCTTGCTGAGGTTCTTTTTTGTTTTGTTTTTTATTTTTAGATTTATTACTAACCTCTGAAACATCCATGCTGTGATGATTTGGGGGAGCCTGTGTACTGCTTAGAAATAGTGTTTGATATAGAGGATTCTCTCTATCTGCCAAGCTGTAGGCTTCATTTTGATTGTGAGTCTCCTGTTCAATATGTCCTTTTGGTTTACTCTTCCCCCCCGCCCCATTGGACAAAGATTCCAGGATGTCACCAGTGTCTCAGGGCCATTAATAGCGGGTTGTTAACTTGAATGGCCACTGCCATAATGGAAACAGCTTGGGAGAAGCTGAATGAAAATAAAACAGTTTCCCCAGCTTGTGCAGGGAGCAGTGACATTTCTCTAGAAACAGGACAAAGAAGCCAGGTGTTGGTAAGTCCGTCTAGAAACACAAAGGCGGAGAAGTTAGGAAGGAACTGGTAGACACCAGTGGCAGGAACGGAGGAGAGAAGTACACTCGAGGGCGTGGGGAATGGTGTCCAGGTGTGTGTGGGTGTGTGTACAATATGTGTGTTCTTGTGTCAGCATCTATAAAAAAAAAATTACTGTGGTGAGGAACTCTCAGCCTGTTTGCTTTCGATTCTCATGTGTCACTGATGAGTGGACTATAATCCCATCATATCCATGACTTGGACCTTTAGAAAAGGGGTGCTCACACTACTGGGGAGTTGTGTGCATGTGTAGGCATTGCACGTTGGCCTTAGGGAGTGAGGCTAGGGTGCCTGTGCTACAAGGCCTTACTTGTGTACAGGCAGTACGCAGAGCCCAAACCCAGGAGGGGACCTGGGAGGCCAAGGCAAAGGATTGTTGCATCTTAGTGGGACTATAGCGGAAGCTCCAAACTAAACGAGCCAGATGTGGTGGGACCCAGCTCCAAGAGCTCTGCCAGGACATTTGATCCAGGAAAACATTATTGCACACAAGCTTCACAGCCAGAGAGCCTTTGATTGCATGTAGACCTCACTTTCACACATGGAGTTGTGTTTTAAAGAGAAAAAAAAAGTGCTGGTCTTAAACTTGTAGCCGTATGTGTAGGATATGCCCATAATTGGCCAACATATATGCAAGGAGTCTGTATGTAACAGGCTTGCAGAAAGTAGGATTCTGAATGACAGCCAGCATGGCTTCATCGTGGACAGGTCTTATCTTACCAACCTCCTCTCCCTTATCCAGGTGGCGAGTTACCTGATCATAAAAGGAGATGAGGTTGACACTATACCTTGACTTCCAGAAGGCCTTTGATCTAGTGTCCCACAATGTTCTTGTGAAAAAATTGGAGGACTGTGGGCTTAACTCTGAGACAGTTAGGTGGGTAGGGAGCTGGTTGCGGGGTAGGACCTGGAGAGTTCTAACTAACTAATCTGTCTTGTCTTCACAAGAGCCCTGTCCCTCAGGGCCTGGTGCTTGGTCCATTGCTTTTCAACATCTTTATCAGTGATTTGGATGTGGTGGTGAAGAGCTCACTAGCCAAATTCGTGAACGACATCAAGTTATGGGGGAAGCATAGTTATGCTTGAAGATAGGCTGCAGATACAGGTGGACCTAGACAGGCTAGCAAGTTGGGCAGATCAGAATCGGATGAAGTTCAACGTCGAGAAATGCCAAGTGCTCCGCCTGGGGACAAAAAAACCCTTACACACCTACAGGCTTGGCAACACCAAACTGACCAGCACTATGAATGAAAGGGACCTGGGGGTAATAATAGACCACAGTTTGAATATAAGCTGGCAGTGCGACACTATAGCCAACAGGACAAATAATACCCTGGCATGCACCAATTGATGCATCTCCAGCAAAACTGGGGAAGTGATTCTTCCACTCTACTTGGCATTGGTGAGACTGCAGCTGGAGTACTGTGTCCAGTTCTGGGCACCGCTCTTCAACAAGGACATGGTAAAGCTCAAGAGAGTTCAGAGAAGGGCCACCTGTATGATCAGAGCCTTGCACAGCAAGCCATACGAGGAAAGGCTGAGGGACCTGGGACTCTTCAGCCTGAAAAAGAGAAGGCTGACGAGGGACTTGATAGCAGCTTACCTATTGACTTATAGGGGGTGTACATTAAAGGCTCGGTGAACAACTGTTCACCAGGGCACCCTTGGAGAAAACCAGGAGTAATGGTCACAAACTCCTGGAAGACCATTTCAGGCTCAACATTAGGAAAAACTTCTTCACAGCTAGGGTGTCCAGACTGAAATAGGCTCCTTCCAGAGGCAGTGCAATTGCCTACCCTGGAAATCTTCAAGAGGAGACTGGATGGTCACCTGACTCCCAGTTGTCTTTGCTGCCTGGTGCAGGGGGCTGGACCGGATGATCTCCCAAGGTGCCTTCCAGCCTTGCAATCTATGAAACATGAGATTACAAAATATGAAATTAGGCCCTGCTTCAAAATATGAAATTAGGTAAGGAAAGGTGAAGGAGTGCAACGGGGCTCAGGGCTATGGCAGTCCCAGCCTCTCCCAGCAGGGGTGCTGGAGTGACTTGTGACTCATCTCCTCCTAGGCAGGTTCTCCTTGCTGATACTTGGTGTCCCCAGCTGGGAGGGAAGCCTGGATGTCATGGAGCTAGTGCCAAAGAGCTCTTCAAGCTGTGAATAAAGCAGCTCTTCCTGAGAGAGTTCAGCATGCTGGCTAAGAATGAGGGGGAAGTGTTGGCAGAACAATGTGACTTGATTCATTTGCATTTTTCATGTTGGGGTCAAAAAAAACAAAACTGCAGTTCCTCTTTGAGAAATTGAAAACACCCCAATTAAAGGATTGTGGCATTTGAAATGCCTGGGGGGCCTTTCCAGTCAAGAGGCCCTTGTGAATAATAAGTCCTATGCTGGAGGATGGAAGGATTTGGCAGCATATGGCAGAGATGCGTGGAACGGGAGCAGGAAAATGCTGACTTGGGGAGGAGAGGAAGAGTGGAGAGGGGCTGCATGGCTCCACTGATGCTTAGTCTATGGCCAGTTGTCTGAGATGACTCTTGTGATATCCCTTCCTTAATCAAAGCAGATCTGGGCAGGCATATCAAAGCCTTCCCCAGCCTGGCAAGGATGTGCTGCTGTGGGTGCTCACTGAAATGCATGACTTGGCTGAGGAAACACTTTGATAACTAGGATCTTGGAAGCTCTTCTTTTATTTATTTATTTTTGCTACAAGACTCAAATGGAAATACAGTGTCATCAAAGGCTGGTGGCTCCCTGCTGGTGATGTTTGCTGGAAGGAAGGATGGGTTTTGTAAGCAGGGATTTCTGTTGCTTGCATCTGAAAGTGGTGTTCAGTCTCTTGCCTGATACCAGTAGGCTCAGGCTGTTGCTGGAGGCTTGCATGCGTGAAGTTCAGAGAACCAAAGTCTAGAGCGTTACATTCCCACATGGCCCCAAGGCATCATACAGGACACTCAAGATATTTGGCAGTGGGTGGTGGAATCTGAGGATAACAGCTTGTTAGAAAGATACGCTTTGCTTACTTGGTATACAAGACTGCTTTACAGGTGGGTAAAGCAGGGCAGAGACTAAGTGATTTGTCTAGTGAGTTTAGAATGGACATGGGAAGATGTGGCCTTGTTCCAATTTGCATGAATATTGCTATGGTAAATGTCCCATGTTGAGCCTCAGCTTTTTCCGTGGGTGAAGCAGGAATGTGAGAGAGGAGCTTGGGCCTTCTTTTAACCAATCCTTGTAAGCAAAAGAGCAAAGGCCACACTAGCCACAGACCAATGCCCTTTGGGAACCTCTTCTGCATACAAGTCCAGTGCTTGTACTAAATAGCTTTTCACCTAAAGAGAATGAAAAAGACTTTCAGGCAAAATAGTCTTCTAAGCATATGTTACCTAGGTGCTTCCCTGTCTTTGTATTGTTAGGGCATTGGCAGTGCCCTCCTTGCATCTGCTTTTACTTTTGGCATGTTATATAGGCTGTGCTTGGCGCTGTTCCTTGTGGTCGTGGAAGAGGGTTGGAGAGGGTTATTTCTGAACAATTCCTTCGGTTCACAATACCTTATGAATGCAGGGGGTTAGGCAGTGGTGCAGGAGGGCCCCTCCCAGCCCAATATTCCATGCCGAAATCATAGAATCATAGAAAAATAGGGTTGGAAGGGACCTCAGGAGATCATCTAGTCCAGCCCCTGCTCGAAGCAGGACTGTCTCCAGCTAGATCATCCTAGCCAAAGCTTTGTCTAGCTGGGTCTTAACCTCCAAGGATGGAGATTCTACAAGCTCTCTGGGTAACCTGTTCCAGTGCTTTACTAGTCTCTTAGTGACAGAGGTTTTTTTCCCTAATATCTAACCTAAACTTCCCTTGCTGCCACTTAAGACCATTGCTCCTTGTTCTGTCAGCTACCGCCACTAAGAACAGTCTAGCTCCTTCCTCTTTGGAACCCTCTTCAGGTAGTTGAAGGCCACTATCAAATTGCCTGAGCCTTTCTCTTCTCCAGACCAAATAAGCCCAGTTCCCTCAGCCTGTCCTCAGAAGTCATATGCCCCAGCCCCCGAAACAATTTTGTTGCCCTCTGCTGGACACTCTCCAACTTGTCCACATCCTTTCTGTAGTGGGAAGCCCAAACTGGACACGATATTCCAGATGTGGCCTCACTAGTGCTGAGTAGAGGGGAATAATTAATTCCCTTGATCTGCTGGCAATGCTCCTACTAATGCAGCCCATATTCAGTTGATTGTCTGTTGTAACCCCCAGGTCCTTTTTGGCAGAATTGCTGCTTGGCTGGTTGGTCCCCAGCCTGTACCAGCACACAGGATTGTTCCATCTTAAGTGTAGTCCTTATTGAACCTCATGCAACTTCTTTTGGTTCAGTCCTCCAATTTGTCGAGGTCCCTCTGAATCCTAGCCCTCTGTCATCTGCAAACTTGATGAGGATTCACTACATCCCATCTTCCAGGTCTTTGATGAAGATATTGAATAAAACCTGCCCTAGGACTGACTCCCTGGGGCACTCCACTTGATATAGGCTGCCAACTATACATTGAACCATTGACTATTACTCTCTGAGCCTGATGATCCAGTCAGTTTTCTATCCTCCTTCTAGACTATTCATCCAACCCATACTTCCTTAACTTGCTTGAGAGTATGTTGTGGGAGACCATATCAAAAGCCTTGCTAAAGTCAAGGTATATCATGTCCACTGCTCTTCCCACATCCACAGAGCCAGTCATCTCGTCAGAGAAGGTGATCAGGTTGGTCATGCATGACTTGCTCTTGATGAATCCATAGGGACTGTCCCTAATCACCTTCTCCTCCTTTCTTGAGGACCGACTCCATGATTTTTCCAGGGATTGAGATGAGGCTGTAGTTCCCTGGATCCTCCTTCCCTGGGGGGGAGTTCTTGTAAATTAACCAGGCAGATGTCCATAATGCAACTTCAGTGACTGATTCCCTGGCCAGAGGAGGCAGGGCTTCTTGCAGCCTTAAAGATTTTGCCCTGGGGCCTGAGAGAGAGCAGGCCTGAGTTCTTCCCAGGAAGAGCAATGGGTGTCCCAAGAACTTTGTTTTCATGGGTGCAGCTGTAGGGTACAGCCTGCCTCTTGGGCACACAGGACTCTGAGCTATAGAGCACAGTGCTGTGGCACCCTCTGCCTCCAATGCATATGGTAGCCATTGGTTTGCCCTCAGAGGTGGAGGAGGGGGCTGTGCAAATGGTAAGGGGAGAGAGGAAAACTTTTAAACATCTCTCACACAACCAAATTGAGATAAGCATGACACTTGGGGGAAGGATGAGGGGATACATGAATGAAATTCTGCAATCCCTGATACCTTCATAGAGCTTTAACAAAGCAGCCAGTATCTTTATCCCTACTGTCTGGATGGTGAAACTTGAAGCATGCAGTATGACTTGAACTCTGGCAGCCTAGCTGGGCAGTGGCAGAGCTGGGACTAAAAATTGGCTTGAGTGATAATCCTATGCTGTATGCACTAAGCAATACTGTTCACTCTCATATCCCCATTTTCTCTGTTCCTTCTCTCCAACTGTGGTGGCCCCTTCCCCAGCATGTCATCCATGCAACACTGGGGGCTGCCTCCACTGTGGCAGATGGAGTCTATTCCACACAGAAAGCTGCTGCATGTGGTCCTTCACCCTTTCATTTCTTTTTCTTTGTTCTGTACTTCTGCCCCCACCCTTTCCCCCCTTCCTTTAATATTACTGGAACATGTCCTGGAATCCCAGGGTCACATGAGGTGAGTGAAGTGGTTAATGGGTTTGCTGTCCATCACTCCTGTGCTTTGTGCATGTTTCCGCCACTTCTTTTTTCTTTTTTTCCATACAGTCACTGCACCTGGGCATCTTTCCTCCTTTCCTTTATTTTTTTTTCTTGTCCTGCTTTTTCAAATCCTGCGGCTGCCACTGTCCCAGTAAATAAGCTGAGTTTAGAGAGGCTGGCCTCTTCTAACAGGTAGCCACATTCACAACTTTCTTTGGGTGTGGTGCTTGCATGTGAATTTGGAACACTCTTGAAGATCAGAGTTGCTAAAGGTGTGTGCATGTGTGTGGGAGGAGGGAAAGGAGTTGCTTTGTCTTTCCAAACTTGTTATGGCGAAAGGCTCTGACAAAGGATCTGTCCATGACTGACATTAATCCGTGTCCCAGCAGGGCTTGCAGGATTTAGCCCAGGGGAGTGGGTGTAAAATAGTTGGTTGGGGACACTTCTGTGTTGTCCTGGGGACTGCTCTGGCACCTGAAGTAAGTTGAGGGCTGTTCTAGCCTCTTGAGGGGACACCTCAGAAGCTAAGAATACCAGAGTATAGAAATGTTCTAGCCCCTTATTTTGGGGGAAAATGAGAAGTAGGGTAAAAGGTAATGCAGAACCTGTGGTGTAATGGGCAGAGTTGGTGCCCAGAAGAAACCCTGCAGGGGAGGAGGAGGGGACCGTAGATTCTGAGGGCCTGGAGGGTGTCGGGAGGGGGCAGTCTTGCCCATGTTGGGAACTGAACAGTCTCTGGCTGAGTTGTCGCCACTGCGATGTGATCTCCCTGCCCTAGCTGTTGCTCTTAAAGCAGCTGTCTGGGGACGTGGAGTTTCTGGCATGGGGATGCTGCTGGGCCCCAGACCCTGCAGGGGTGGAGCGGATTCCAGCACTCCTCCTAACCTGGTGTTTTTCTTAATTGAGTGTCTTGGGGGTCTGCAAAAAGGCCAGTGACGATGTGGCTTGTACAACCTCGGTCACCTCAAGGGTCTCAAGTACTTTGCCTGGCTAAGTGGGAGTGCTGGGAGCATTCATACTGGGCCATGAGGGTTGAAACCTTACGACTGGTTCAGGATGGATCAAAGTGAAAGCATTTGCCCAGAATTTTTTTCTCTAGTCAACCTCACTGTTGGTCATGCAGTTGATTATGGCTGCTTAGTCAAAGTGTGATTATGTGGGACTGCAGGGGGCAATTGACCTGTGCCATGAGGGGTGAAACCCCATGGCCGGTGCAGGATGGACTGGAGTGAAAGCATTTGCCAAGAGTGTTTCTCACCCGCTCCTAGTCTTGCTGCTGCCCAGAACTCCCAGACTGCTGAGGAGGGGTGTTCCTAAGCAGGTCGTTATAGCTGACTTTGCTCCTTTTTTGCACAAAGTACTACAAAGCAGCAGGGACTAACTTCTGAACTGGACCGGTCGTCCTCTACGTGGCGCACATACAAGCACACCCCTTTGAATCTGCCCCAGTTGGCCCAACAGTGATTCTGTGAGGAAGAAATATAGCAGGGGTAAATGTTTAGACTTCATAGCCTCTCTGGAGTGGTCAGTAGGCTACCATTTTGCCTCCCAGGAGAAGCTGGCAGAGGCATTTACCACGTGCTCCACCAGCTGCCAATATCTCTAGGACTAGCCACCTGGAGACGGATCTCTGCATAGAAATATGCTTGAAATATTTACTTCTTTTGTCCCTGCTGTACTGTAGAGGTGCACAAATGTGGGGCTGGTGGGTAGAAGCCTGTGACAGATGGGTTATGGACTGTCTTGCAAACATGAAGCTGCTTTTATGCAGTATTGCAAACAGCAAAGGACTGAAATTTTTATGGTGGGTACAGCTCATTTTGGAGACTGCCTTTGGGTGAGTATACAACCAAAGGTGAGGGTGGGGTGAAGGAAGGGGAGAGTCCAATATTGTTTATTCTAATTTCTTTTCTAAAAGAAGAAAATACAGCCCCCTCCCCACCAGATTCTTTTTTTAATAATAGCAACATTACATCAACAAAATTGGGCACGTCAGGAAGTGAAAAAATGTAATTCAGATTGCTCTGATAACCCACCCCATTGTATGTGTCAAGCCCAAATCCATCTGTGTCCATTTGGTGTTAATGGCTTTACAGTAGCATCACGTTAGCATGAGTGAAGTGAAAACTGGGCCCTTTCCACATCTTCAGGATACTTCTTGGGCATAGTGGGCAACAATTTCTGAGAGTTCTCATTGCTTGGAAAACTAGCTCCTTTCTGTATTGCATCTTTGAGGCATTTAAATATGTCACCGTTACATTATTGTGGAATTTTTACATATAATGTCAAGAATATATTTCATGACTTTTCTAGTGGAAACTTGCTTTTCTTTTCTTTTCTTTCTTTTTTTTTTTTGAAGGGCACTCTCATTATCAGTTATCTTGGCATATCAGAATTTTTTTGTAAGCACGGCAGTAAGCCCTTGTTGGTTTCGATGTGCAATAGTCTGTCTGTCCTTCTTGAATAGAATAGTGTTTGTCTCTTCCTTCTTTTCATAACCCAGTCTTAGTGGTCTCATTTATTCTTACAATTTTTTTTCTCTTCAACAAAAGAAAGTGTGTGATGTGGAGAAGATGAGGGAAGGAATTTATTCCATGGGTAACTGTGTGTGTCTTTGGGAAATGAGACTTCTTCCTCCATCCACAGTGATAAGGCATCTCTCCATTGGTCACTGAAGCATTATGAGGCCAGCTCTTCCCACAGTGAATATCTGGGTTTGCAGCTAGTTACCTGTGCATTGTAATGAGTTTCCTAGCACAATGAAACCTCTGGCAGGCATTAAGCAAATGCTTGATTGTGAATCCACCCACAGAGGATGCATTCAGAGTAGGGGTCACTGGTCACGCAGCCACCTTGGTGAGCTGATGTTCTGCTAATATGGGATCTCTCATACTCTCTTATGCGTGATGCTTGGGGGTGCAAGCTAGTTTGAGCTGAAGAGGTTCATGCCAATGGATCTTCAAGCAGAATCTTGTTAACTCCATTGTTCAGACAGGGAGCTGAGGTGCCAAGCAAACAAGTGATTTTTCTGTGGCCACTCAGGAAGCCAGTGGCAGTGGAAGGAATGGGATCCATGTCGCAGGAATCCTGGGCTAATGCCCTGGTCACCCATGCTTCCAGGTCTGTCCCAGCCACTTACGGACAGATATTGTTTCTGGAAAGTCCCAGAGAAAGTATAGGATTGCTAGCCTCTGTATTCTGGTCAAATGCCACCTCAAGTAGCCGGGGGTATCCTTCAGCCAGCCAGTCCTAGAGGGTGGGGCTAAATTTCTACAGGAGGGACAACAGATAATGTGTTCTCTTGCCTGAGACGCAGCATGGAACATCTTTGCCTCAGAATAGGGGTGCACCGATAGAGACTTTCTTGGCTGATGCCAATAGCTGATTATTCACCAAGTGTATTGGCCGATACCAATCTGATGACAAATTTATAGGAGCACAGCTGAATGGCGTGGAGAGCAGCAACCTCCAGATAAGTCTGTGGAGGGGAGAGGATGTAGAAGAGGGAAGGGGTATGGGTGGGGGGCACGGTGAGGGAGGGAGTGGGACAGGAGCTGCGGCTGGGGGCACTGCCCAGCCAGAGCTGTGAATTGGGACTCCAGGGCTGGGATGGAGCTGCAGGTGGCTCATCAAGGGGATCAGTGTCCTGGTGCTTAAAAACGGTGGTGGGGGTGCTTAAACTAACATAGAATGAGCTTTAGATCAAGCAACACTGCCACCATTATTAAGCATGGGGATGCTTTTAGGAGCAGAGCTGAGTGGGGTGAGGGCAGAGGCAGGCTGCCCGCTACAGGCTCAAGGCTCTCTGCTCTGTGCTTTAGCCCAGGGAGCTGCGTGCTGGCTGTACCGTATCCCCTGCCCATCTGGTAGCAGGAGGCATAACTTGTTGCCCCCACCACCACTGGGCAGGCAGGGAACGTGTGGCTGGCGCAGGGCTCCCAGGTCAAATGCAGCAGGGTGGAGAGCCTTGAGCCCACAGTGGGCACCCCACTTCCTCCCTACGTACAGATCTGGGGGGGGGGGACATGCTCCTCCCCCATGCGTCCCCTGGGGATGCGCACAGCAGTGGGGAGCTGCCCACGGCTCCAGCCTGCTCCCTGCTCTGGCCCTAGGTCCCATTCATCACGCTGGCTGGGCATCACCGTCATCCCCTGCCCCACTCCCTCACCATGGGGGCCTCAATCCGTCCCCTCACTCCCACCTCATGCCTTTTCCCCTCCACAGACTTACCTGCAGGGTGCTGCTTTCCACACTGCCTGGCTGTGCTCTTGGCCACATGCATACTGCAGCTGTACGCATGCACACGCTATTTGGGGGCTCCAGCCAGAAGGAATATTTATCAGGACGTTATTGTTCAAAAAAAGCCGATAGCTAATAATGTTAATTTTCCTTTTATTTGTGCATCTCTACTCAGAATATGTTCCTTTCTCTGTCCTACTGCCCTTTCATCTTGTTCCCTCTTTACTGCTCTCTCCAGGGTCCCCCAGTCTGTCTCTTTTCAAACTCTTCTCCTTATGTTTTCTAATTTAACTCCCTTAAAACCTCTTTCCCTACATACCTCCTCAGTACTTTAGGAGTCGATATACTGTTTTAGTTCCCTGAGGGGTGTGTTTTAACCTAGGATTCAATTTTTTTCAATGCTAGAGGCAAAAGTCTTCCCTGTTTTTTAAATTTACCTGTCAAATCTTTCAGTCTCCAAGGCAACTCACTTTACTCTGACCACTTCAGCTTACTCATTAGGGGCAGATTTTGATACTCACATTGAATACCACCTTAACCCTCAATTAGTCCTATTGATTACTTGCAGAGTAAGGCATGACTCCATCTGAATAGCAGAATTGCAATCTGGACCCATGAATAAATCAGTCGATGAAAAAACACATGTGATGGAAGTGAGAACCTGCAAACATAGAGATTAATACTGTACCCAGAGATTAATTTATAAGAAATATTTAACTAATAAACAAGAGCCTGCTAAGTTCTATATTAATTTAAACTAATTAAGTCTTCTAATAACCCATGATAAATGAAAGAAGCTCGTGAATGGAGAAAAGCTGTAGTTCGGTGTCATAATAAATTTGGTTAACAGTGAGCATAATTCATAACCTACAAGAAGAACCTAAAAAGAGACATCTGAGTGTGTTTATTTAACTAATAGTGGAGTCCCATGTAACTAATAGTGGAGCCCCATGTAACTTAATTCAGGTTTATGACAATAAATGATTTCCCCCCCCGACCCCCAAGAATAATCATCAATAGCTTCTCCCTCCCCCTCCTCCCAACACACAAACCCAAGCCTGAATAACAGGAGAAATTATTCCATTTCTAGTCAAAGGCACTTCTTTCTTGTTAGTTAACAGGGCAGAAGTGTGTGCGTGTCTGGTGTGTGTGCATGCATGTGCTTTCATCTGAGGTATTCTGAGGGGCAGTGACAGGGTTTTCCCGAGGAACACCAGCCAAGGTATACAGCACCATTTTGAACAGCGTGCGTGAGCTCAGAGAGTGTAGTCTAAAATAACAAATTATTTTCAGCCCTTCTAATATTGCCATTAAATTCTTTCTGTAATAATACAAACCCTGTATATTTATAGTCCAAACCCTATATATTTATTGTCCTTCAGAAAGTCTCAAGGCTCTTCACAGATTATACATCTCTGTACAGGGGTCACTTGCATGTAGGGTGTAATTCATGAGCAATATTTCCATCAGAAAGATGCACCAGGGTTTAGACTTTTCCCTATGAAAGACCATGGGCAGCTGGAGGGAGGAAGAATGCTTTTGGCACTCATGCTGGATTTCATGGTCTTGGTCTTGAAGATCGCTCTGGGATAATTCATGAAAACTGCTGATTGGAATCTCAGTTGTCAGGCTGCAAGTCAGGTTTTTAGGGCTGCAGGTCAGGTCTTTAGCTGGTATGAATCAGCATAGTGCTGCCCATGTCATTCTGTCCCAGTGGAGTTTTCCAGCCTTCCATTTCTAGCAGAACAGCACACCTTTTGTACTACCCCAAGCTGTGCATTTGGAAATGCAAACACCCCAGACGGAAGAATGTGCCCAGCACCATGTGGATTTCCTTGGAAGTCTTCCAGCTGCAGCCTTGCAGTTTCCATGCTCTGATCTGATGAGGCATTTGGCTGGAGTGATCTGACTGTTATCTTCTGTTCTGTAAGCAGGTGCCAGAGTTGGGGGCACTTTGCTTGGAAGTGTGGTGTATGTCATGCTGTTTATGAAGGTGGGCCAGGTGTTTTGTTAAAAAGTCTACTTGGCTCCAATGGTGTGTGATCTAGCAGCATTCCGTTCTCCTCTGGGTCTCACCAAGTGGTGTTCTCATCCATGAGTTTCTTTTCCTCAATGAGAAGTGTTTTCAAATCCTCTGGAATTAAAATGTTCCCAGCAGCAAAATCTGGCCTGGCCCTCAAACTGCTTGTCAGGGGACTGGATCTAGGTGTTGTGGTTTGGAACAGGACACATGGGGTTAGAGAACTGGTGCTACAACTGACTGGCACTGTTTGTTTAGCTCTAGGGAACCACGAAATGAGGATTTGACCCTTTTCTTGAAGAAAAGTTATTTTAATGAAACAGCAGTTTGGGTCATCCTTTGTGCTGTAGAGCAGTGGTCTCCAAAGTGGGGTGCACAGGACGATTCATTGGGGTGTGGGAAGAAAATATTAGAACTTCTATTTATATTTATATAAATATACATATATTGGGGATGCGTGCTCAAAAATTTTTTACTGATAGGAGTGCGTAATCAAAAAAGTTTGGAGACCACTGCTGTAGAACAGAAGCCAGAGATGCTGAGACCAAGTAAAGAATGTCTAAAAATTCCTCTGTTAGGGCCCCAAACTCTGGGCACTTCTCTGATGTCAAGAGTTTTGCGCCTGCCCAATTTCCTGTTCATTGTTCTTGGTGCCTATGCAGGCTTGGTCATTATGCCATCTAGCAAACAAATGCACATTTGCAAAACTGAAGCATGATAATAGATGGGCTCAGACATGCCTTCATGTCAGAGTAAATCCACTATTCAGAGATTGTTTTTAGCATCTGAGGTGGGATCTTCACTTTCCCAGTAGCCCCCATATCTGGAGTCCCAGATCCAACCAGAGATGGACTCCCTTGGTCAGGGGCAGGCAATTATTTCAGGCAGAGGGCTGCTTACCCAGTTTTGCCAGGCTGTTGAGGGCCACATGGGTAGCCCCGCCCCTTGACAGGTGCCCCACCCCCTGGTCACCATCTTGGGACCAATGTCCCAGGGCCAGCACCAGTAGGCCCCAAAGTGGGGTGCAGGCTGGCAGGGGGTCTGTGGAGCTGGGCTGTGCTGCACCAGCAGGGAGAAGGGGGAGCTGACCTGTCTCCATAGAGTCCCGGCCAGCTGGGACCCCGAGCTCCTGCCACCCTGCTCTGGGCCCTGCTGATGCTGGCCCCGGGGCACCGTTGTGGGCCCTTGTGCACAGCCTCGACCCCCTGCTTGCCAGCAAGGAAGAAGCTGATGCTGAGCATGGGGAAAGGCAGCCCCTCGCTCGCCCCATGGCTGGCACAGGCGCTTGCAGCCCATGCGGGGCTGTCTGGAGCAGGCACAGGCAGCCTCACATGGGCTACAAGCAGGTACAGCACAGGGCGCTGGCCATGGGGCGAGCGAGGGGCTGCTTTTCCCCATGCTCAGCACCAGCTTGTAACGGGCCCCTGCTGCCAGCCTGGGCCCTGTGCCAGCTCTGGGCTCACCTGTTGGTGACAGCAGCTGCAGCCCCCCTGCTTCCTGCACCAGGCTGTGTTGGCCCACTTGGAGCTTGCGCGCTGGGCAGCCCAGAGGCAATAGTGGCAAACACTGCCCGGCGCAGCAAGTGGGGGGGCTGCAGCTGCTGTCACCACACGCCGCTCGGCCAGGTGAGCCCAGAGCCGGCGTGGGACCCAGGCTGGCAGCAGAGCCAGGTTACAAGGTGGTGCTGAGCACGGGGTGGTGGGGAAAGCAGCCCCTCCCCACCCCATGCCTGACACCCCATGCTGCAGCTGCTTGCAGCTTGCCTGGGGCTGCCCGCGTGGGTTGCAAGCAGCTGCAGCATGGGGCGATCAGATTAGCTCCTGTTCAGCAAAACAGGAGCCCCCTTGGGGCCGTCCTGTCTTAAGGTCAGTAGTTGCTATCCTCCTGTACCCCTGGTATCTGAAGTAGACCTCCAGCACTGTCTGTCTTCATAGAGTCTTCCCTGTTGCATGAATGCTGCTCTCCCTGTTTATTACATATTCTTTGGTTGCCACTGTGCCTATAGCCTTATTTGATCCCTTGTCCATTGCTGTTCCCATAATGTATTCATTACAGTGCCCACAGACTCCTCCAAGCCCAATGTGTTTTGAATTACTGCTCATCTATTTCTCCCAATGTTCTCATACTCATAACTAGGAGGCCCATATTACCCATGTGCACATCTGTCAAGCTGCATATTCCTCAGCTGTTTCCAGGGATACATAAAATTGCCTGTGTGTTTATGACATTACCAGCAAGTCCATCCCTTCTTCCCTCCCCCCTTCCCCAAACCCAAATCACTGCCTCACTTTATGAGGATTGATATTTGGGCAGTAAATATTTTAGACCTCATCT
The DNA here is from genome assembly GCF_001723915.1 of Gavialis gangeticus. Taxonomy (NCBI): domain Eukaryota; kingdom Metazoa; phylum Chordata; order Crocodylia; family Gavialidae; genus Gavialis; species Gavialis gangeticus. Next base: position 47,489,471 of record NW_017728996.1, on the reverse strand, counting down.
GATGATTGTGTCTCTGCATGTGAATACATTTTTGTCTGACAACAGACGTTGTTGGAGTAATCTCCATCAGCAGTGCTGTATACTTGCTTTCTCGCTTGTCTTTCTTTTCGCTTTTTACTGTATAGCACTGACCATTTCTGCTGGAGAGGAGAGAACTGAGAATCTAAACAAAAAAGGCAAGTAGGAGGGACGGTTTCTAGGGTTGGAAGGGACCTAAACAGATCATCAAGTCTGACCCCCTGTCCTGGGCAGGAATGAGTACTGGGATCATAATACTCCAGCCAGATATCTATCCAACCTCCTCTTGAAGACCCCCAAGGTAGGAGAGAGCACCACCTCCCTTGGAAGCCCGTTCCAGAGCCTGGCAGCCCTAACTGTAAAGTAATGCCTCCTGATGTCAAACCTGAACCTGCTCTCTAGCAATTTGTGGCCGTTATTCATTGTTATCCCAGGTGGTGCCTGGGGGAACAGAGCCTCACCTATTTTCTGCTGGTCCCCCCTAGTGAGTTTATAGATGGCCACCAGAACCCCCCTCAGTCTTCTCTTGTGGAGGATGAATAGATTCAGGCCCTTTAGTCCAGGGGCGGGCAGTTATTTTGGGCAGAGGGCCGCTTACTGAGTTTTGGCAAGTCATCGAGGGCTGCATGACAGGCAGCCCAAGGCAGATAATTATTAATTTTCTAAATTTTTTAGGGGCCCAACGGGCTGGATAGAATGGCCTGGTGGGCCACATCAGGCCCTGGGCCGCATTTTGCCCACCCGTGCCTTAGTCTGTCTTCATACGGCCTGACCTGCTGCCCCCTGACCATGTAAGTGGTCCTCTCAACCTCCTCTCAACCCTCTCAAGGTTAGCCACATCCCTCTTGAAGTGCAGAACTGGACGCAGTACTCCAACTATGGCCTGACCACCCATGAATTCAGATCTAGTGGTGGGTTTGGACAGTAAGTATGCCACAGATTACAGTTGCTGGGAGTGTAGAGTATTGAGACAAACTCAAAGCCCATGTTTTAAGAAGATAATTGCATTTAGATGTTGAAGAAATCCTGTTTTAAGCAGTATGCAAAATATAGGTCAACTGATTGGCTCAACTGCTTCTCATGTTGCAATTTCACCACTCTGTGATCTTATTCTTCTCTCCAAATTGAAAAGCATGTATGAAGATCTGTTGCCCAGGGACTCGTTCATGAGAACAGCTCTCAAAACAAAAGCTATCCTTCCATCCAATGTGTAATTGTTGTGTTATTTCTTAAAAATGTTGACATTCCTACAGAAATGTAAGACTTAGAAATTAAGACTTAAACAAAAGTGGGCCAAGTCTCTCAAAATTATATTATGTGTATATGAGAAAAACACTAGAAGGGAAGGGAAATCAGTGATGATCACTAACCACATGTCAAGCTCTTGAGTGTTGAGAGGGGAGGTTGGATGTGTTTGTCTGAAGTCAGGGTGGCATCTTAGAAACTAACTGGTTCAGAGAAGCATGAGCTTTTGAAAACAACAACCAACTTGATCAGATGCTTCATCAAGCACTGGTGATACAGAAAAGGTGTCAGAGTTTTGGTCTTGTTAGTGAGAGGTTAAAAGCCCGACTTGATTCTTCATTAGATTGAACCCTTTCTGCAGCAAAGATCACAATAGCAATGCTCTGTTCAGCCTCTGTGATTGTGTTTTTAGCATGCCTCTTTAACCTGAACCTCTTTAACCCCACCCTTCAAGAAGCTGTTGCTGTGTTCAGATTGCCACTGGAGCTGAAAGGGCTCAGGCAGCACACAGGCTAGGAATGTAAAATTTTGCTATTCATCCTCAAGCTCTTTTTGCAGCCCCCTTTCCTTCCCACCTTGAAGGGCAAGGTCTTGTTGTTTCTGATTTTGTTCTTTGAAGGTCTAGCAGAGTACATGGGCCCTTTCACTATTCTCAGATGTACAAGGGAGCAATGGCAGAGGTGTTCACTAAAGAACCAGTGTGAGAACCCTCCCTCCTCCCTTTGACTTTTTTTAAGCCAGGGTTTTAGACCAATCAGGGAAGGGCATGTAGGATAGAGCATACTGAGGACTGCAAACTTAGCCTGCAGGAGCAAAGTTTCACCCATGTAGCAGCAGCTGCAAACCTCCCCATGTATGCATGGAGTTAGGATATGCTACCAGTTCCTCAAATGAAATTGGCTATGCTGTCAGGAGGACTTTCTTGCTGGTATGGGTGTGTCTACATTACTGTCTCTGCTGGTTAAAAGCATTATATTACATCAGGGGTGTCCAACCTTTTTGAATGTGGGGCCGGATCATGAATTTTTTTATCACCCAGTGGGCTGGCGAGCCATATTCAAAGACCTCACAGGAAGTGGTATCACATCAGGAAGTGATGTCATGTGACCTTTGACACCAATGAAGTTGCAGGAAGTGACAATGAAATGGGTCTAACCAGTTCA
>NW_017728996.1:47445028-47486657 GCF_001723915.1 Gavialis gangeticus | reverse complement strand
ATAAGTCAAAATATATTTTGCATTTCTATGCAGTGCATCTATGTGGGGCTCTCCAAGCATTTTACAAACATTAAATGAACCTCAGGATGAGCCCAGCCAGAGCAGCAGGGGCTCAGCTGCATTTTCCCCCTACCTGTGCTGGTCAGTCCCAAGCCGCACACAGCTCTGCCGCCGCCTCTGCTGGCTGGTGCCGACCTGGGCAGGTCTGTCCCATCCGGAGCAGCAGGCAGCTGAAGCCAGATTCCAACGTGCTGCTGGGGACAGGAGGAGCTCGGCCGTGTCGGCACCGGCCAGCAGAAGCAGCAGCGGAGCCGTGTGCCGCTCAGGACTGACCAGCACAGGTAGGGGGAAAGTGCAGCTGAGCCCCTGCTGCTCCGGCTGGGCTCGTCCTGTCCCGAGTGGCACATGGCTACTCCTCTTCCCACATGCACCACGTCGGCAATGTCAAGCTGATGCGGTGCGTGGAAACCTTGTCCCTTCCCCAGCCCTTCAGCAGCCATTAGGAAGCTGCTGAGGGGCTAGGGGAGGGACAAGGGGTGGGAACGAAAGTAAACAGAGTTTACTTTTGTTTCCCGTTGCAGCACTGCGGGCCTCAGAAAACGGCTTAGCAGGCCACATGGCGGCCCGCAGGCCCTATGTTGGACAAGCCTGTATTACATTGACCAAAGTTTCTAGTGAAGAGCTGGGTCTTCCTCAGCAGTGGACTTTCCTTCCAACATCATACTGAATAAAGTAACTCACCTCAGTGAGTCACTGGTAACATCAGCCTCTCAGCTCCACATGCAGTCCCTGGCTGGGATGTTTGAAGGAGCTCAAGAGATTTAGGTGCCCAGCTGTCATTCATCTCAAGAGGACTAGAGTGCCTAACTCCATTAGGACTCTCTCAAAAATCCCTTCCACACTGTGTGAGCAGTAACCACAGAACCAAGTCACTGACCAGTTTCATTAGCATGCCTAAGGAGTCAGCTAACCTGGCCCATGATGGCTGCATTCTTTTATGGCAATAGACTATCTATTTATTTATGACTTCTGTGGGTTGTGTTTTGGATGATCAATTGAGCCACAGTGAGATATTTTGAGGCACAGTGAGATATTTTAGAAACATCTTGCTGCTCTAGAAATATACGTGGTGCGATAGCTGTATATTAGTCATTCTGAAAGGGAGTGATTTCAATGAAAGAAAAAACATTTCATCTTGTCAGAGCCTTTTCACTCATTTTCTGTCAGGCAGCTACTGTTACTCCTCCCCTTTTCTCGGGTACTGGCTTTCCTCTGGCTGAGCTCTTCCTCTTCCTTTTATTTTATTTTTTTTAACAAGAAATAAAATCAAATCCTTAATAGAACTCCACAGATATCACATTCATCAATTCTCAGCAAGGAATAGCCTTTAAAGAGATGCAGTGCAACCTCTCTGAACTAGATTATTTCCAAGCAGATCATTTCTCCCAGGAAACTCTCTTTTCCACACAAGAAACTCCTCCTACAGGTTTTGTGCTTCTAACAATGCACCCTGCCTCTAACCGGTCTTATTTCACTGTAAATCAGGAATAACCAGTATAACTACAATGAGTTTGGGTATTAGGACTGTGCTTCCTAGGCCTAAAAGTAAAGATATTTCCCAAAACAAAATAAAAATACCCATAAGAAAATGCATACAAACCCAGGCACCATCTGGAATGAGAAGGTGACACAAAGGAGTTCATAAAACACAAAGCAAGCAAGTTGTATAAACCAACAATGTGATTGGTATGAGAGATTTTTCACTTGGAGATAACCTATGATAAATCACTTAATAGCCCCCCATCCAGCCTGTCTCACTGTAGCAGGGCACTAAGGTGCCTGCTACTGACAATAGTAAGATGGATTCAGCTGCCAATCACCAGGGCAGCACAGGTGCGGGTTGCTGGGGCAACCAGTCTGGTCAGCTGACCAGAAGGGGGCAGGGCCTGGCCTATATAAACAGCCAAGCGGAGGCCAAAGGGGGCAGTTCCCCTGCTGGTAGCCTAAGAGGAAGCGGGAGCTCTGTTGGAGCAAGCAGAGCAGAGCAGAACATAATAGAGAAGCCTGATGGCCGGAGAGCGTCTGCTTGACAGTTCTGGGTGGAGGAAACTCTGAGAAGGATATACGTAAAAGGGAGCCAGGTTGGCTTGGAAGTTGTGTTGTAACCCAGGAGGGGGAGATTTTGGTTTTGGTTATTGTTACGGACCAGAGGATCGGGCGAGGCTGTAGGGGTGGAGGAGGCCTCGGGAGCTCCCCAGTAGCGGGGGTTCTGGGACCAGAGAGGGTGCTGTGTTTTGGGGTGTCCCAGCCCCAGTGTGGGCAGTATCGGGAGGAGCCCAGTGTGGGCACAAGCAAAAAGCCCCAGTGGGGCATAGGACCTAGAAAAATGGTCTGGGGGCCAGGTAAGGCCGAGGCCGCGTGAGCCCCAATTCAGAAAAGCCCGGTGGGTGTAAGACCCAGGAAAGGGGTCTGGGGCCAGGTGAGGCTGAGGCTGCCTGAGCCCCGTTGTGAGAAGGCCCCAGTGCGGGCGGGGAGCGCGAGAAGCGCGAGCAAGGCCCCAGTGCAGGGCGAGAGCATGGGGAAAGCGAGGCAAGGCCCCCGAGTGTGCAACGGTACAGAGGCAAGGCCCCCGAGCGGGTGACAGTATCAAGGCCCCAGAGCGGGCGACAGTATAGAGGCAAGGCCCAGAGAGGGTGGCGGTATAAGGGCAAGGCCCCGGTGCGGGCTACGAGAGCATGGGAGACAGGCCCTGGTGCGGCAGGGGCCGTGAGGGAAGCGAGGGGGCACCCATGAGGGTGCAGGCGGGCAGTTGGATAGAGCTCCGGTACAGCAAGGAGCTGTGCCAAGGAGGGCAGGAAGGCAGCCTCCCTTTGATATATTTACCAGCAAGATGTGGCGGGCGAGATAGAAGGTGCGTTCGGGACCCGATTTGGCACGGCCGGCAGGGGGCGCTAAGGGAGGTCACAGCACCCCTAGAGGGTGTGCTGCCACACTCACCCATTGACTCCTCAATCTACATCTTCACTGACAGCCTATCTTGTATGCAGCCCAGCCCAGCCTCTGGCTTCTTTACTTTTCATTCCATCCAGGAAGAGCATGCACCAACTGCTGAAACTTCCTCAGCCTGACAAAGGGTGTTTGAACCCGAATGCTTGCCTAAAATTTTTTTCCCAACTATTTAAGTTGGTTTAATAAAAGATATCAGATTCACCCAAAGAACCTTGTCTGCCTATGTCCTTAGACCAACACAGCTACAACCTACACCCCTGAAGCTTCGCTTTGCCATTTGAGAAAATATTCTTCATATCTTACTGGTCTCTACCCTACTTCCCACACACAAAGATGCTTTTATGTACGACAGTCCTACAGAATTCTGCTCAGTAGGGCAAGTGTGTTTTGTGTCAAATATCTTTGTTTATTTTGGTAATACCTTTTAAAAGACTAATAGTAATTGCAGCATGGTTTTACTTTTCAGTATGTAATTACCACTGTTTCATACAGCCAGAAGCTAAGTACTTGTCTGACTGACTTTTTTGCCATCACTTTGGTGTGTTTAATGCCTATTCTACTGGAATCCAAGTATTAAAACACACTGTAATTGCACTGTAATTACAATTGGCCTTATTTCATATGACATTTTATTCTTTATTTTTTATCCTAGGAAAAAATCACTACTTGCTCTTTTACTGAGGTAATGAATTTTCATGATGGCTTAGTCTTGTCAGGCTGATGACACTGTATGCACAGTGGAGTGAATGAGAATATATGATTGGAGTTCAATGCTAGGAAGCTTCAGTTGACCTGAATTTGGGATGTTTGCGGTACTGGGGAATTATGCAGGTCACCCTGTTAGACTAGGGACAGAAGTTACACAGAGACTGGCTTAAGTGATCTGAAACTAGCTTAAACCTGTAACAGAACAGAAGTTCAGTGCACATAAACCAGTTTCACAATAGATGAAATGGGTTTAAGATAAACCTGGTTGAATGTAGTATCAGTCTTAACTGACTTAGGTCAAACTGTTTTATGAAACTTCTGTCCCAGACCCCTTCCTGGTTCAAGTTAAATCTCAGTCCCCCAGCATCCCAGCATGCTTTTCAGCCCTGGGCTGTGCTGTGCTGTCTGCTCCAGAGAGCAGGGTTGGCCCCAGCCCTCAACTCCCTAGCTGGAACAGTGAGAGCTGGCTGACAAATGAGTGGGGAGGCAAGCCCAGCTGGGGATGCAGCTCAGTCTGCAGGGGGGGAAACTGCTTCCCTCCCATCCCCCAAGCAAACCCTGGTTGGGGTCTAAGACCAGGGAGGGGGGCTAAACACCCCTTCCCCTACTCAAATTTAGTGCTGGCTGCAACTGGACTACAAATCCCAGAGGCTCCTGGAAGTAGGAAGAGGAAGTGATGAGAAACCCTGAAGAGTCCTGCTGCTGAAATTCTGGACTGCAAATCCCAGAGACCTCAGGGGCAGCAGAAAGAGGGAGTGAACACACAGCCAGAGAGCTGTGCTCTACTGCTTCTCCCCCTTTCTGGCGTGAGCCACTTAAGGCATTTCCTGAAGCAAAGGTAAATATCTGTTCATTTATGTTTCAATTTAACCTCTGCAGTTTAGACTAATCTGCAAAGACTGAATCGATTCAGCCTTGGGCTTTTTGACTGTCTATACCTAGCCCTAATGCCATCTTACTTCTGTCACACCCCACTTTGTGTGTGTATTTAGTATGTGCTGTAGAGGAGTTATTTTAAATTTTTTTTAGTTTAATTTTGGTTATTGATGCGATTTCTCTTCACCTTCCGAGGAAGCCAGGTTTCCCTAGCTACTGGTTGAAGAGCAGTAAACAGTTCTTATGCACCATAGATGGTGTTTTTATCTGATGGTTTATTTTTGTTCTTAAACTGAGAGTCGGAAGATTCAGGTGCATCTTAAATTCAAGAGCTCTTCTATTCCAAGGAATCTATAACTTGTTTTGGTGAAGCCTCAATAGCTCATGAGCCACGGGAGCTAGGGCCTATTGGCATTAAAGCATTAGTGAGCCTGAATCTCCAGTGGGATAAAGGACATACTATTTTGTGGGGGCAAAGAGTGAAACATTGCGTCTGCCCAACTGTACTTGTCAAGAGGACATTGGACATACAGGTGAACAATTGTACTCTTTCTGTTTCATATGAGCACCATTAGTTGAACAGTCCAGACTTAACCTTCAGGTGGTGATGTGTGTGACAATTACGGTCTTGAACCAGCAATATTGATGGTAGCTGGGGGTGGCCACATGCATCTTCCTGTAGGAACATCTGTGAGTATAAACATCCTAGCTTATGGGCTAGCCTGGGCCTGCTGGGTGCTGCAGCTTGTGGCTTAAGACTGAGCTTTCTCTGTACCCATGCACTGCCCCATCTCACTTTAGTTCAGAAATGTGTGGAATAACCCATAAAATGCAAATGGATGATTGCAACTACCACTGCTATCTTTTCCTTGGGGGGCTGTGGGCTAGAACTTCAGCTGGCAAAAGGGGTACAGCCCTGTTTTCCTTAATGTAACTGTTTTGATTTATAAGTTGGAGAGCTGATTCAATGGTGACGGCAAGCTACACACAGGGGAAATTCCCTCTGCATGGGGCTCAGCCCCATTCCAGGTAAACGGCTGGCCTTCCCAGGGACATATGCTCCCCTCTTTCTCAGTCAGCCTGTTCTACAGGTGTTCAGTTGAGGCGGATATTAACCTCATGTTCACCAGGAAACAAATGTCATGCCCTTGCCCCTCTCTCACTGACTTTCAGATACTTGAGTCTGACCAGTTCCTAGCCTAGTGGGGTCTGATTCTCAGTAATACATGTTTTCATAACAGTCTTCAGCCTTTTGCAGGCACATCCTAGTTGGATGTCAGGGGTGCTGCAGCTTGCACATCCCAGTGGGCATAATTTGAAGTATCAGAGACCTGGGCAGCAGCTGCAGGGCTTTTTGGCACCTGGGTCAGGCCACGTGGAAGCAAAAGAGAGCTAGGAGTGCCTCCTGTGCTGTGGAAAAGGTAAGCCCTCTGAAACACGATGGTGCTAGTAAGAAAGGGGCTGGCTCTTTGTTCTGGTTTTGCAGAGCCCAGACCTCGTGGGATCCTGGCTGATGACTGAGGGCATATGTGCTTTGACTAGATCTTGGCTGCTGTGCCCTGCTGCATGCTTGCCAAACCCCAGAAATGAAGTGATGCAGCTGTGGAGTGCACATCCTAGTGCTGTTGTTGGGCATGTGGTGGCGTATGCTCAGGGCACTCTCATATGGCCACACTGCTTCACTTCCAAAATGTTGCATATGTGGAGTAAGAGTGAGTTGACAAGGGGTGCTCCAAAACAGTGCTCCATAGCATGGCTGGGCTGTGATATAGACAGACCCTGGGCTTCCCTAGCACTGCTGCATTAACACTGCTACAACTAAACAAGTTCATTCCCTCTTTCCTTCTGAGCAACCTGCCGCACCTGCACTACAGGCATCCCACCATTTGGCTAGTGCTTTGTTTCCAATACATAGATAAGTCACAGTGTCTGCCACATATCAGGGTACAAGTGCCTTCTCTCTTAACCAAGAGCTTTGTTTTCAGGGCTCAAGGTGTTCTTCTCTCCTGCCATGCCAGGGTGGGAAATAAATTAAACTGATGCTTGAAGGAAAGGAAAGCAAAACAGAAAGAAGGGGAGCAGGCCTAGCATGTTTTCCTGTACATTTCCAGGGCAGCTGGGCAAAAGAGGGGCCACATGAGTGTGGGAAAGGCTGGGAAGAATGACAGTTATCACTGCAAAAAGGGCATCCCCTTCCAGGGGCTTCAGAGCAGGCCACTGAGAAGGCTTTGGCTCCAGGAGCCATGATCCTTGGCCAGAAATGGTTCCATGTTGACATGGCCTAGTGTTTTGCCTTCTGACTTGGTCTTGCTTTGTGCAGAAGCAGCCTCTGGCTGCTGCAGCTCAAGGGAGTCCAGTTCAATCCAGGCACACACGTGACTCCCTGGCAGTCCAGTGGAAGCTGGTGAAGGGATTATCCCAGGTCCCCAGAAAAGTTGGCATGGCCCCTTCCCTGCTTTGCACCTAGGGGCCCCAACTCCAGTATCCTCATCTGAGTAGGCAGGTATTTTCCTATCTGGATGTTTTCTATTGACCTGCCTTTGCCTGTGCTTTGCCTTGTGCGTGGGCAGCGGAGCACACACCCCAATGTCATTTATATCAGTTTTGTGTAATCCTTTTGCCGGGCACTGGTCAGCAACAACAAGGGCTGGGTTCAGTTTTAGGGTACTCGATATATTTTATCTTGTCTTAAGCCCCTACCCAGACCACCTGGGAAACACTAAATGAATTACCAGGATATCCTACACAGACAAACCCCCACTCCTCGTGAGCAGTGTAAACACAAAAGACAGATTTATTACAGAAAACAGAGGAAAACACCAACTACAATTTAAAAGACTACTGACTTCAAGACAGCCCATAGGTTGCGCTGCACCTGGGGAAGCTGCTAGAGAGCATGGGCCCTTCTGCAGTGCATGGGGCCCCTTGTTGCTCTTGAAGGAGGGGTAGCGTACCCACCTTTGCTCCCACGGTGAGGCTGAGCTTCCATTTTCACTGTCTGCAAACTCCTTAGAGGGGACTTCAGTCTTCACGAGCCCCTAGGAGCTTCTACCTGCCCCCAGGCCAGTAGCTCACTTTATATCCCTTTTCATGACATCACCCTGGCCTTGTTCAGTTAGGGAGCGCCACGCTCCAGTTCCTCTCCCAACCAATCGGCCTAAAGCATCCTCTGCTTCCACTGGCCAATGAGGCCAGAGGGTTTTACATATTTCCCCCCAGATACAGGCCCCAGCTTGCCATGTACTGAGCACGTGGCCAAAACACAGGTGCCATCTTGCCCACATAAAAAAAACAAACCCACACAGAGAAAAATACAAGATACACCTCAAGTGTGTGTGGGGGGGTGTTACCGTTGTACACTGGTGTGAAGTCTGCCAGGATCAGGAATGGACAGATGTGTAGTTCTCCTCTGGCACCTCATTCAGCAGGTGGTTAATGCTGCACCTTGCTGCTAAGCAGCAGGGGGGTGAATAATAGTCTGTTTGCTTTGAGCAAGTGGCTGCCCAGGGTGGATGCCAACAGATGAAACTTAAACTGGTACAATTTGGACCAGAAAAGTTTTACCTCTTATTCTTCCAGGGGTGATTTTCCACCAGATCAGGCAAGGTTACTCCACTTAATGGGATGCATAATCTGGCTGCTGCTTTTCTAAAACAATTGTCTACTCAGGCTCTTAATTAAACTCTACTACTCGTGTAGCCTTGTGGACTCCCCAGAGGCAGTTGCATGATCTCTACTCTGGACACTCATCTGTCCACTTGTGTGAGACTGCATGTGCACTCCATGGTGGTTGTGTGCACGCATACTCACAGACGCCCACCTTCCTGCTGTCGAGTGAGGTTAGAGCCGTTATATCATGAGATCTAAAATAGAAACTCTTAAATAAATATCAGGAGAGGGCAAGCGCGCTTCAATGGAGAAGTGGTGCCTGGCTTTCTCTGGAAGGAAGGGGAGGTGGGAGCAAGGCATGAGAGAGGCTGTTAGACGAAGGATGTAAAAGCTGCCTCAGCAGGAGCTCTTGTGTTTAACACAAGTTACGAACGAAGAGGTAACCTGTCAACACAGAGGATCGGGGAGGAAATGTCAGAGTTGGAGCGAGCACTGATCCCTCTCTGTTCTCTGAGGAGCACTTATTAATTGACAGACCAGCTCCATGCTGCTTTGAGGCCTGTCCATGCTGGAAAAACTCTAGGACTCGCAGCCTTATCGCTTCCTGAGAGGTGAGCTGGGTCTCTGAGTGGTCAGACTGTTGCCTGTGCAAGTAAGTTCTTGGCAGTGCTTGTAAACTGAGGGCCACCCTGTGAAATACCTGTTTTTTAAGCTTTGCTCCGCATTTGCGCTTAGTAGCACTTTGAGGTCTCCAGTAAGACATGGTCTCTTTTGTGCTAGGTGCTGTTCATGGAGTTAGAGAGAGACCATTCCTGCCTGGAAAAGCTTACGGTCTGAAAAGATGAGAGGACACAGTCCCCTATTTTAGAGATGGCGAAACTGAGGCACAGGGCAAATGCATGGTGTGTCCAGAATAACACAGGCAGTATCAGGAACCGAACACAGGGCTGAGTCTAAGCCCTTTGTCGAAGAGTCATCCCTTGGCACTGTAGCTTGTGGCATTTGGATGAGTGGTTCTCTTCTAAGTGTTGCTTTGAGGCAGGAAGGCTGGATGTGAATGCTGCACAGAGATACTTCACCTCTCTTCACCCCTCTTTTTCCATCTGTTATAAGGGAAAGCTTTAAACAGCCTGGGTGTCAGACTGCTAAAATATATCAATACAGTATATTGACCTGGTTATTTGAATGTCCACTGTATCGGGTGACATCAACAAGGCTGCTAGGAAACCAACAGGAAAAGGAGTGTTACAGAACTGGGACCAGCAGGTTCCCAAAGGCAGGGAATGGCAAAAACAAAGGAGTTCAGGTGGATAAATGTGATTTGCTCTCAGTGGGGAGATGGTAGCTGTGGTCATGGCCATTGCCAAGGAGCTTCTTAGACCCCTACAGGCACCTGAGATGCCTAGAGTTTGAAGCACAGGCTGGAAAGGCTTTTAGGGAAGACAGGCATGTATTTAGCAGACCAGTCATTCTTCACCAGGATACTGTGAGATCCTATTCAGGTGCTGTGCAATATTAGCACTGTGATTCATAAGATAAACCCAGAGATTTTCATTAGTAATCCACAGTGCAAAAAAACATTCTGGCCTCTTTTCTCAGGCTTTCTGAGTTCTTTGTAACAGAAGAATTGCTCTATTACTTTTCCATGATCAAAATGGTGAAAACTAAGAGCTGGCATTTTCCAAGGGGCGCCTTGTGTTTCATGAGACAGACTTTGAGTCTAGGAAGGTTGAGAACCACTGTTGTAGACTGTTTTGTTTGCTGTTTTAAAATCCTTTTTCCATTGTGCTATGTCACTGCTGCTAGGATGAGAGGGTATAAGAAGGCTGTGGTATAAGAAGGCTGTCTGGTAACCGCTTTCACCACTGTTCAGACTCCCAAGTGGAAGAAACATGAGTGTTGAATCCAGTTGGGCTTTCTAAGCACTGTCAGCATACAGGGTATGATAGCCCAAGGCCTGGCTCGAGGGTGGAAGAACTGTAGGTATCCTCTCTGGGAAAGGGGGGAAGATGAGGCCTGAGCTTGACATGGTAAGGAAGTCCAGAGAAGGGTCAGTGATGCAGCTTACCAAAGGTTCTGTCCCAGATACAAGCTACTTTCTCTCTCCTACTATCCTTATACTCCCTGTTGGACAATGTGCTCTTACCATCCCTCAGTTCCCCAAGGAAGGGAGGAGGGTGGCAGGATAGTGTCAGGTACACAATATTTCTACAAAGAGCTCCTGCACCAAGCTCTTCCTGAAACTCTGAAACTTCCCCAAGACCTGTGAGAGAGTTGGAAAACGCTGTCTGTTTTAGGCAGAGGCTATCTCACAAGCAGAAGGCAGGAGGGAAGGAGTGCCACTTGTCAAGCAAACCTGTTAAGTGGCTCTTTGCAGGGAACGTGTGCACTGCTGCTTGTACCATACAGTGTTCAACATGTGCCACTGCCTGCAAGATGGGTCGGTAAGGTTTTGCAGAAGATTCATAGATGCTAGGGTCAGAAGGGACCTCAACAGATCATTGAGTCCGACCCCCTGCTGAGGCAGGAAAGAGTGCTGGGGTCAGATGACCCCAGCCAGATGCCTATCCAGCCTTCTCTTAAAGACCTCCGAGGTAGGGGAAAGCACCACCTCCCTTGGAAGCCTATTCCAAATTCTGGTCACCCTTACCATGAAGAATTTCTTCCTGATGTCCAGCCTAAATCTGCTCTGTCAGTTTGTGACTATTGTTCTTTGTTACCCCAAGAGGTGCCCTGGTGAACAGAGCATCTCTGATCCCTTGCTGTGTCCCCCTAATGAATTTGTAGGCAGCCACAATATCACCTCTCAGCCTTCTCTTGCGGAGGCTGAAGAGGTCCAGGTCCCTCAGTCTCTCCTCAAGAATGAGGCTGCAGTGTAGAAGTATCTTCTGCCTGGAGTGCGAGGTGGGGCAGGTCACAGGGCGGTGAATACATCTCAGAAGCTCTGTTAGGAGCCCCACGGATGTTTTAGCATTGGGTCGAAGGCCCCTTTATACTTTCTGCGTGGTTATCAGAGATATGGAGCTAGGACACCTAGGTAGGAAGATGGGTGGGTGGCCTAGTGGGCATTCTCAGCTTGGGGATCATCATCCTACTCATCCTATTTGGCGTGGGGGGTTGCTGGTGGGAAAGAGTAGTTCTGGCAAGATCCCAGGTAACTGGATGGAAGACCTCATTCTGTAAAAGCAGAGCTTCTTGGCTCCACAGTCTGAACTGAAAAGTAATTCCACCCATGATGGGAAGTTGCCTCGACCTTTCCTTCAAGCTGAATGGTAGAATTTTAACAGATCGCTCTCAGGGGGCCCTTCCAGCATTTCAGAGCTGGCATCTGTTCCTGCTCATCGTTTGCCAGGACATGAGTTTGGCAGCTTGTTAGAATGCAGTGGAGGACAGATCAATCTGCCTTTTTCTTTTTATACAAGAGACAGGAGGGTATTTATTGTGAGCAGTTTGGTGACTGATTGTTGGCCATGGTTGTTGCTGATGAGTTCTGCACCCAGATATATCTGTGTATCTCACCTCTGGTATCTGGCAGTGCTCCTGCCCTGCAGAGAACTGATGAGGTAGCTAACAAGAAACTACATGCGGGAGAAGCATGCTGCAGCTGAGCCCTGTGCTTTTCTCTTCCCATCATCCTCTCTATGTCTTGCAAGTAAGAGAGAAGGGGAGAGCAGGAAGGAACACACGGCCTCTGTGTTTTATCTTCAAATGCCATTCAGGGTGCACTGCTGCTGCTGGCACTGGCTGAGTGGGTGACTGCTGTATGCACAAGTGAAAATGGGTTAAGAAGAACAAGCATCTGTGCAGGGTTGTTGAAGAGCAGGCATGTTGGCTTTTAATGCATCTTAAAAGTCACTTAACACATTCGAGTCACAACAGAGTTATTTGGCTTTCAGAATTTTACTAAGAACTCTTGGCATTTCTACAGCACCTTTCATCCTGGCACCACAAAGTATTTCATGAATTAACATTAATTAAGCCTCCCAACAATTCCTATGCTCTTTTATTTAATAGTATATTCTTTAGAGCAACTTGGTTTGCTTCTGAAACATGCTGGGTTCGACAGCCCTGGAGAGCGAAGCCTTATATGGATTAATTAAACAGCACAAGGATCAGCTACATGAGATCCCTTTGTATGCATCCCACCAGAGGACCTCAACCTGGCATGGGCAAACACAAAGAGCACCCTGGCCAGCAAGGAGAAAAAGACAAAGGGAAAGAGGCAGCTGTGGGGCTACATGGCTCTCTGCGATGGGAGATGGGATGGGGGATGAGGCATCTGCTTCTAGCTCCAGGATTTGAACCCACATCTACCATTCCCAAAAGCACCATCACAATGTTGCCATCTGCTAAGCTGCAGCATGGAAAGCTGGCCTCATGGCTGAGGCACTGGCCTGAGACTTGCAAGACTGGCCTCCTAAACCAATGATGGTAGTTGCCAAGAAGTAATGAACAGGGGATAGGTCACTCTAGAGATATACCCAGTTTAGTGCATTCCTACTAAGGCCTCCACTCCTGCCACTGTCAAGGATATGGGACCATTAGTCTGACCCTGTATGTTCTTGCAGCTTCAGTGCTTAGTGCTTATCCCTGCCTCAGCTTCCCCATGTGACTGTGGGCATGTAGCTTACCCTCTTTGTGCCTCATTTTCCCTAAACACTGTGCTTTGTCTAATTAGCTTGTGGCCTCATAGCAGGGAGACTTGTGAGGTCCTGATCTTAGCTGGGGTCTCCTGGCACCTCTGAGTTAAAAATAATTAACAAGGGAGATGGCTGGGCAGGTGGGGATGAAAGGGAAGGTTGGCTTCTAGGCTCTTGCTCAGTCATTGGTCCTTCAGTGAGATACCAGACAAGGATTGTGCCTCTTGTATGTGTCTTGCCAGAGACTAAAAACCTTCCTCCTGCTTAAGCCATTGTGTTGGGCAGCCATGCCTTCCATGTGCTCCTTGCTTTTATTTCATAGAGCAGGTGGGCAGGTAAAGGCCTGGTTGTGTGGAGCCTCACTGGGTGGCCCAGCTGAGATAGCATTAGGGAAACAGTGATTTGTGGCTGGTGTAGACTGTCCTAGGAGCAGGGTACGGCTTGTGTGTCAAGAGCCAAACTGCTTTTGTTGGCTTGCTCTTGGCATGGCACGGCACTGTTTAACTCAGAGGCACTAATTTAGTGCTCATCTTGGGCGTGGCTTTTTTGACATGGGGATGAGGTCCACAGTGGGCAATTTAGAAAAGAAGTGTATCCCAGCTGATGAGCCAGATTCTTCCCACTTGTGATGTCAGCACGTGGAGCCTTTCACAATACACTGTTCTTCTTGCTTGTGTGCTTTGTTCATTAGTGAAATAGTTACCAATGTTGACATTTACAATGAAATACCTGGACTGGACTGTTTATATCCCATTGTGGTTAATAGGTCAGCTGAGAGCTATTGCTTCAGGCTCACTGAATACTTGGGCAATACCAACTGCATTGGTTTACCTATATGTTATGCTTTGAAAGTCATCTTTTTTTGCGGTGGGGGGGAGAAACCAAGTGCTGGAGGCTTTTATTGAAAACAGAAGCTCAGATTATGAATCTCAAACTGGTAACTACATTAAGAGAAAAAGGTACCAAGGTTCAATCCAAAACTTAATCCACAGCTTAATCCACTTAGAAACTGATAGAAGTCACTGATTCAGTTCACACAGAGCTGAATTACCTGCTCTATGAAAAAAAGCATTATCTACCACAGTGGATGGAAGATAATAACTGATGGTCACTACCAACATCTCAGCTGATTTTGTACTAGTGACTCAAAGGGGAATTGCTCCAGTGTTTTCTGTGATCCACTCAGTATTTCGTGACTCTTCCTTATAGTGCTAATAAAATATATACTAAAATCCAACCTGCTCCAGTTTTCAAATGAATGAAATAGCATATTGTATATGGAACTCAAGGTTTGTGTTTGCTTTTACATTTTTATGATGGAAAATGCAATTTGAGGGTTCACCAAAATACTAGAATAAAATATTTTTGCTTAAAAACACTCGATTGCCACTGTGCTTTGCGCCCAGCTGCAGCTGCCCTGGGAGCGGAACCTTTGGGCTGCACCATGTCCCCTGCCTGCCCGGCAGTAGGACGCACGTGGTGCAAAAGCACAGGCATCAGCTGCCCTGAGCAATGGGCTTCCACCACACCAGTCACGTAAGAGTGAATTTACCTCGCATATAACAAATTTTTGGTATAAAAAGGGTCATCACATAAGAGTGAATTCACACATACAGAACCTGCTTAAAGTGAGTGAAACCTGTATACAAATCCATCAAAATGAAACAATATGTTGTTTGAGCCCAGAGCCCCAAACACTGTTAATTTCAGATCAACCCCAAATGTTCTTTTTCTCCAGTTTTTCAGTTTCCCCACCAACCTGAAAAATCACTTGTTTTGTTCCTTCCATTTACATTCCAGCTCACAGAAGATGTGTATGTGGGGAGAGCTTCCTCTTGCATTGCTTGCTTCCAAAAATGATCCCCTAATTTTTCAGGTTCAGTGGCAGTGATTCAGCACTGTTCCATTCTGCTCTCCCATTTTTTTTAAACTTGGCGTTATATAAGCAGATGGAAAGTTGCGAAATGCAGTGCGTGGATCATGTTTCATGACGAACAAAATGCCAGGTAGGCCGTTCCACTTGAGATATTTTCAGGAATATAATTACTTTCGCACATCTCCATAAATTTGCAAAAGTGTTGTTGTTCCCTGCATATGGAGTTGAATTGCTGCCTCCTATCATGGTGGTTAGACAGTATTTTAAACATCATGCATTTGTGTTCCCCCCCTCCCCCCAATACACCCGAGCCACTGTATAAATAAAAGTTTGAGTCAAGCTCCCCAAATTGACACTGCAGTTGGTGTTAACAGAATGGTCATTTAGTTGGAGCCTTTAGGTGGAAAAAGGTCAAGGGAGTTTAGAAGCTGAACCACCCTTGAGTCCAGAAAGAGCAGGGGTAAGCTTATCAGTAGGGCCCAGCAGATACTGCTTCCTTAAAACCATACTGCCTCATTTTGTGTTGATTCTGTCAGATCTCTCAAACTAAGCAAATGTGGGATGAATCAATTTTCAACCCTGCCAAACCTAGGGTGCAACAGGAGGTGGTGGAGGGAAAATCAGTAGCTCTTGCTCTCAGCGCTAAGGCTTGTACTGAACTGATGCCCCAACATATGGTTACAGGGTAGATGAGAGTAAAATTTTGGGGGCAAAATTAAAGGCTTTTGTTGTTGCTGTGCTGAAAACTCAAAAAAGGGACCCAGTTTTATGCAGTTTATACATCTTTCGCTCCAAAATCCACACCCTTTTCCTGTAAAAAGGAGCCCTTTCATGAGCAAAAGGCAGGTGCCTTCCAAACAACAGCTGCCTTTAAAATTTGGCATTTTAGGGGCTTGAAATTATTATATTTTTCTTACAGGAAAATATTGATTTGATTCAATTTTGCAGAAAAATTAGGTTGGAGGGGTGCAAATTTCCTGGAATATACTGGCAAGTACTTCAAAGCCCTACCCTATGGGAAACCTGTCACTGCTTTCCTGGAGCTTCTGTTATAGACCAGGCATCACTGGAAGTTTCCCTCCTGTAGAGAGAGAAAGCTGAAGCCTGTGGATCATTTGTGGCCTTGAAAGTTTCTATTCCACTTCTCTCAGAAGTTAGAGGGTGTCGGCCTTTCTCTTCCACACTGAAGGCCAGCTGAATCATTACATTTTGCTTCCTTAAAATCTCTTTGCCAACTCAGTTGGATACTTGAGCATATATTCACAGCTGATGGAAACTGGTCTTGTTCCATGGATTTCAATGAAACTAAGCTGATTTTCACCAACTGACCCTGTATTTTTAATTTCTTGGTATTCTAAAGTGCTTCAGTGTATTGTTAGACCAGCTGATGTTTTTTCACTCAGACAGGGCTAATTTCACAGGTTTATTCGCTCCTGTTTCTAACCCGTATGTATTCAGAAAATTCTCTGGGGGCAATCAGAAGGAAAGACGCTCTGTAAATATTATCATATATATTATAATACTAGAGAAGAATACAGTGGAAGACTGGCCCAGATATCATGCTCTGGTTGTGAGTTGGAGACCCACTCTTTGATCATTGGAGGCTGACCCCAAGCTACCTGGCTATTTGGGCTGAGGAGTCAAAGGGAACCATTTGTGGAGCTGGCCCTGTAAGTTGCCTTGCGCTCTGTAGGCTAAGGAACTGGTGTGCCTTAACCACATTAGCCCAGTGGGGCTCCTAAGCTCCGGTGGACCTTTCACCTTTTTGATTGTAACAGTACCTCAATGCCTCAGTCTCTGGATCATGGCACCATTTGTAGGCGGTGCAGAGACACATGATGCAAAGACAGCCCCAGCCTCAAGTTTTGTAGCAGTATTTTATTTGTGCCATACAAAGTGTCGGGATGATCTGGTGGTTAAGGTGGTAGCTGGGGACTCGGGATGTCTGAGTTTAGAGCTTGTTCTGCACTGCCTGCATGACCTTGAATAAGTCACTTGGTCTATCTGTGCCTTGGTTCACCACCTGGGGCACTGGGAAGATAAATGTATTAAAGCAGGCGACATGATCTGATACTGTCAGGGTGGGCAGTTACTTCACTGCATCTTCTCTCCACAAAGTGCTCCAGCTGCCATGGCTGTCAGTCTGCCCCCCTTTGGTAGCGTGACACTCACTTAATGTTTCTCAAAGATTACAGGGAAAGTTTGCTCAGTTCCCCCAGAACAAAAAGTTCCTGTGTTTCTGGAAGGCTCCCCCATCCGGAACGGATTGATACTGACACTTTGATCCCCGTGCTGCTTGCTTGCACGTGTAAACATGCTTATCTTTAGAAATGCATGGTGCTTTGACAAGCAGCGCAAGAGATGAAGGCTGTAGGTGGATCATTTTTAGCAGCCTGCGTGAATGGAGAGCAGACAGCTGGGGCATGTTCCAAAACACTTCCCACGCCCTGAGGCTGCATTTTAAGAAGCTCAGGGCATCTGCACATTCTACATACTAAAAAACCAAAAGCAAATGGAGCACCCAGTCGTGCGCTATAGGGAAGGAGTGAGCAGCACCCAGGAGCAGACAACTTACTCTCCAAAGGGGATTCTGATTTAATGGAAGCGAGGTTCAGAGCTGGTGATGAATATTTGGGATGGTGTGTATTCTGCTCTGGCTGGGGTTGGAGAGCTAGGAGAGAGCTCTGAAGAAATGTTCCTCTAGTTATCTCCCCTTCATCTTCTTGGAGGAAAAGGAGGGGAGCCCAGTGCATCCCATCTGGGCTATTCTTCTTGAATGCAGATCACTCCGGGCCAAGAAGCAGAGCCCCATGATTCATCTCTGCCCTATTCTGTGCAGATCCAGCAGCCTGGGAGGGAGTGTGGGGCCTGCATGGGCAAATCTTCCTATGTTTTCTGCAGCTCAGGCAGCTCCATATACTTGTCACTTTCATGCTGCTAGAGGTGCCCTAGAGCTTTGTCCTTTAAAAATAGGAAACAACAATCAGATTATCTGGTTTTAGACATCAGAGAAATCCTAGATGCTTCTGTCATGTAGACGAGTAGCTTCATCACCTCCTGGGTTTCCTTAAAGGAGCTAAACTAGGGAAGGGGCTGGAGCAGTAATCTCACAAGACAAATTCCAGTAACAGGTAGGGAATGCATTTCAGCCCCAGCTGGGAGGGCAGCTCCCTGCAGTAAGGAAGAAGGAGCTCCATCAAACTCCAGCACTCCTATTTTGTGTGCATGTGCACGTCCAGAAGTCGGTAGGGCCAAGGAGGTGTAACACTGGAGTCAAGAGTCCTCGATTCGCTCTAATACTTTGCTGCTGAGTCACTGTGTGGCCTTGGGATGGGTCAGTCAGAGGCTTCACAACTAGAAAAAAGTACCTGACTCCTGGGTACCCAGCTTAGAACACCATGGTTCTGATGGTCATTAGTACTCAACATTTATAATGTCTCCTTTCTGCCAGCTATGGGGGCAAGTGCTGAGCAACACCAAGACCTGGGTGTCCTAAACCAGGTTACCAGAAAATGAAGCGCCCTGAATCCAGTGTTTCTTTTAGGAAAACATGAGCATTAACTGCTTTGTGCCTTAGTTTCCCAGGTACCAGTGAGGAGAATGATGTTTGTATGCCAAGGATGCAGCATTCTGAAATCCAAGGACGCAAAGTTCCTCTGTCCATTTATTCAGCCTGGCTAATGTTGTTTGAGTTTCCTTTGAAGAATGCATTATTGTCGAACATCACGACGGAAATGTCAGCAGTAATTGCATGCTATGTTGTTGGGGATTGGAGGGGCGTGCAGTATGAGATGAAAGCGCCCTTGCATCCAGTAAAATGCTGGATCATCATCTGGACCAGATATCGGTAAACACTACTACCAGCATTTAACAATACATGCTGGGTATCTCTGTCCCCAGTGTTCATCCAGAGGCAAGACTTGCTGGTGTGTGACATGCATCATGCCCTTTAACAAACAAAGCTGGTGGCTCATTTCCACAGAATTTTTGTTGTCTTTAATAGCCCACAAAACTGGAAGGCATCCAGAAAACTCAGGAGCTGAGAAGTCAGCAGTTCGTGAAGCAGTCACTGATGTCTGTACATTTGCTAGCAGAGCTGCTGTGGTGAAATGTGTCAGTTGGATCAACTTGGTGCCACTGTGCTACAAAGGAAGAGCTTTTATGTCCTTCCC
Source organism: Gavialis gangeticus (assembly GCF_001723915.1). NCBI lineage: Eukaryota > Metazoa > Chordata > Crocodylia > Gavialidae > Gavialis > Gavialis gangeticus. The sequence continues at coordinate 47,467,767 of NW_017728996.1, read as the reverse complement.
CCCACCATCCCTTCTCTTTGCATTACAATCACTTTAAGTTCCAGATGGGCCTGACCTGGAAGCCAGCACTGTCTTCACGCTTGTCAACACTGGGCCATGGAATGGTTGGATTCATGCTAAAGGAATGACATGGTGCCAGGACTCGAGGTGATGCTGGGTGCATCTGGCACTTACTCTTATGAGGTCAAGGAAAGAGGGCCTTGACCTGCCCTTTTATGGAACATGTAATCTTTGTACTCGCATCCTAGTGGCAGGATCTTTCTCATTATCTCACTTCATGAAGCAATAGAAGCAGCTACTATTGAAGGGGAGGAGACCAAAACGTTGGGGAGGACTGAAAGGAGGGTCCATCTGTGTCAATACATGTCTTCTGGCAGCAAAATCCTTTTAAACCTGGAATCTAAACCCCTTATACCCTGTGATAGAGAAGGGCATGCATGCCTTTGTTCCATATTTGACAAGAATAAGTCTCCATAACGTTCATGTTGATTTTCTTCCTGGTACTATGTGGGAGGAGGTGGTCTCTGTAGCTTGAACATCTTATGTTCTTTTGCCCTTCGTAAGAGATTGGCACCCCTGTTCCCTGGATCTCCTCCTCGGCAGGGAGGAGAGGAGCTTCATGTCACTAATCCTCTGAGCTTATCCTGTCACCCTCTAAGGGTCTGTCTACAAATATTCAGTCACAGAACAACCACTAGCTTGAGCTGCTGGAGGGTTTGGTAAGTGTGAATCTTTCCATCTTTCCCTTAGCCCAACCTGGTCTCAGACAGGTATCAGGTGGCCATGGCTATTCCATCCTTCCTAACAAACTGGGAAGAAGAGGTCCCTGTAATAGAAAAAGCTGAGAGACCCCCTCTGAGTTCCAGTGCCTCTGTCCTTTCTACACTAGGAAGGGGCTGTCCTAGGATCTGCTCTTTCTGACTTGTATGAGCCTGGTTTGGAGTGTGGCACAGACACTGGTTGTTCAACAGACTGATTACCTCCTAATTATGGTCCAGTGTTTGTGTAGATTTAAACCTGTTTCAGCCCTTCGTACTGTTGGCCATGGTACTTTGTGGGCTTGGGACTGGGAGGGTGGGCTTGCATATATTTCCTTTCCTTCATATCAAGATTGCTAAGAGCTTTTCCATAGATTGCAATCTCTCTGAGGCAGAACAGTTTCTTCTGTGCCTTCCACTGTGGGGCACCCAGTCCGTGACGGGCTCTTGAGTGCTACTGCAATGCAAATAATATTATACAAATAATATCATGGTGGGCAGATGCATAGTTTTAAATCTTCAGATGGAATTATCAAATCTCTTTCTTTGTCTCATAGCTTATATCTCTGTATCCTTTCTGAACCCCAAATCCCCCCTCCCTCCCATCCAGTGCTTTTTGCCCAGCACAAATTCTCCCAGCACAATGGAAAAGCATCAGGTGCAGGTGGGGGGGCAGTGTGTGAGAGTAGCTTTGGCTTTGAATTGTACGGCCAAGGAAGTTCACAGGCAGGCAGGGCTGCAATCCCCTTTTTGCCAACTGCTTTGCAAAAATAAATAAGCAATTGTGAAATGTGGACAACTAAAAAGGAAGTAGGGAGGAGAGCAGAAGGGGTGGGGAATGAGGTGCTGTAAGGTGGGACTCTGAGAAGCATAGCTCATCCCTCAAGCAGGGAGTCGGTCCTTCTAATTAGAACAGTAACTAACCACATACATGTGCGGGCTCTCTCTGTCTGAGTCAGGGCTCCTGACAGATAATTACCTCATTTCAGTCAGGTGCAGGGTGGGAGAAGGAGAGACTTTAACTGTCTGTGGGGAGTTTAAAAACCTACCTGTTCTTGACTGATTTAGGAAAGGAAAAAATATGTTAATGGAGCTATTTCTGCCATGATGCAGGCCAATTTGTTACCAAACTGACACACTTCATTTTAATGAGAGGTAAATTCCATTTTATTTTTAACTTGTTTGGGGTGAATTGTGGATCTTAAAGGGGCAAAGCAGCCTTGCTAGGGATCAGGGCCTTGCTTGGCCCTTCTCTTTGCTTAGATCCAAAGGGTCCAGCTGTGTACATGCCACTGGAGTGTTGTTCCTAACCCTTCCTAGGACTAGGTGGCAGTGATTTTCTGGTTCAGTTTGGTCTTCCCAGATAGATGGGGTGGGGCAATGTTTCTGCAGTGGTGGATCTTTGCATTGACTTATTCTGAAAGCCCCTTTGATCCAGTGAGCTTTGGGGGTAGCAGTCATTAGAGACAGTAAGGGGCATATGGTACACTGACTCTATAGGTGTACCCTACATATGTATAGGAAGAGCAGAAAACAGCATGGAAGAGCAAAGGCTTCCAGGTGGGGGACCTGCCAGAGTGCAATTGCTGTATGTATGCAAAGTGCTACTAAAGTCAATCAGTGGCAGAGCTGGGCATAAATCTGTCAACCTCCTGGTTCTCGGCCATAGCCTGCATTAGGTAGACGCTTATATGTACTGCAGGGCTTCTCCCCTCTCTTGCTCCAAACCACACACGTGAATGTTGTCAGATATCTTCAAAAGGAGAAGCATTTTGTGCTAACCTTTAGTTGTAGTTTGAATATGGGGAGTGTTTCTTCTTGGTGTGTCCCCACTCTCCTGCTCTTGTCCCCAACCCTGAAGTCCATAAGACATTGCTTTGTATTCTGGACCAAGCCAAAATACCTCCTATTGGGTCAGACATCAGTCTCAGATCCCCAGAGCATGTACTGTATCCAAGGAACATGTTAGGGAACATACTCTTCTCACTGCTATATTCTAGTTGTGCCTTTTACAACAGGAACTCCTGCAGCTCTGCTATTTGGACGCTGGGTCTCCAGCTTCAGCATCACTGTTTCCTACTGAGGCTCTTTCAGCAGGTCCTGAAACGATTTGAACCCTGTTGAAGATATGTGACCTATATAACCAGCAAATGCTTCTGGCAGCAAAGCACAGCCTTTTCAAAACAAGGCAGCATTTATTAGTCAACTGGAATTCACTATTGAGAGATATTAGACTAGAAGGTTAAAGCACCACCCTCCCACCCCCAGGCTGGTTCAAGCTTGCAGCCCAGCCTGCCTGTCTTACACAAAGGTCCAGGATTCAACCCACTGCACTGCACAGTGGCATTCTCATTGAAGCCTGTTTCTACTCCAGCTCTTGGTCTTATGTTCCAGTCCTTCTATTTTCCCAAATCCTCCCCCTCTTGAATGGCAGTCAAGTCAAGTTAATAGAAGTTAATTGTCTGGCTGGTCACCTGCTATTCATATGTTGACAGTTCTTTATAGAGAAAGGTGGTTTGAAGCAGCTGCTTATGAAAGCTTGTGCATCTCTGATTTTGTTTGTCTAGAAGGTGAAAATCTACCCTGCCTTCTGCCAATTCTTTGTAAACCATTCTTGATGCAGATATGGATATTTCCAGGCACTACACACATACCCAGTTGTTTTGTTGCTTTCTCTTTGCGCTAGGAAAGTGAGCTCCTTCAGAACCAGTGGGGAAGAGTATACATATTTGCAAGGTTGTCATAAAGATGTGGGAGGAAACTTTGCCACGCAAGGCAGAACACAGTGTTGAAACTATAGTATAACAGATTTGGATTAAATCTCAGGAAACTTCCTCCCTGTAGGAACCACTGGACAATGGGACAAGCTGGCTAGGGAAGCTGAGGAACATCCCTTTGCTGGAGGTTTTCTCAGAGAGGCTGGATAGGCATCTGTCTGCAGTGATTTACGAGACAGTGATTCCTGCCTCTTTGAAAAGGGGGTTGGGGTAGGTGGCCCTTGAAGTCCCTTCCAACCCTATGATTCAAAAGTGAGTGTAGGAGACAGAATCAGGTCTGCGCCTCCCTAAAGATACAACAGGGATTTCTTTCTTTCTCCACAGCATCCATTTACAATTAGCAAGAAGAGGCTTTAACAGTAACATAACAAGAACTGACCTACTTGGTGTTCTGAGTCAGACTTTTCCTGGGGGGTGGGGGGGAGCGCTTGGAGGATGTATGATTTGAAACCAGTTTGCAAACCTAATTAATATCCTTGCAAGTTCTGCAAACACATCTGGGACTCGGTAATGGCCATTGGAGTATATAGCTCCATGAGAGCCATTTAGGCTCAGAGACACTCCCAGACTAAGGGAAGGACAGCAACCTTTCCTTTCCCTTCCTGCTCCTTGCCAGTATAGGCCTTGTTTGAGGATTACAGGTTGGGCATCAATCCCTTTGCTGCACTCGGGGCCATCTGCCAGCAATCTGTGGGTTGACTGCCACAGGTCTGTGGGGGACATGGCTAAATCCTCCTCAGTCCCAGTCCAGAGTGACAAATATTATGGTCAGGACCCATGGCTTCTTCAGTAAATCGGGTGGGCCTTAAAGCTGGCCAGCCCACCCACCTGTAGTCTTCAGTAGATTGCCCAGGGTGTCACTCACCCAAACCAAATTCTGGTAACACTTTGCACTTGCATCTTTGCTTCATGGCCATTCAGGGCAGAGTCCCAAAGGTCCTTGGTGAACCTGGTGAGGGAGACATAAGTGAGGCAGAGTGCCTAAGTAACTTGCTATAGGTCAGTGAGTTGTTGATATAGTGTCCATTACGACCCCTGGGGTCCTGGGTCCTGGCCTCTCGGGCACTTGCTCCCAGTGCTAAACTGTCCCTTCCTCTCATCCTCAGCGCAGACGGTTCTGGCCATGTAGTACCCATAAGCAAGGACTACAGACCTTTCTCTGGCTGTCCTAGGTCTTGTTAGCACTGCAGATTGCATTATACTCTCCCTGTTTCTGACCATACCCTTCTGCCCTCCAGCTACGGCTGCTTTAGGCCAGTCGAGCAGCTGTGCTCTCCTCGTACTTTGCACCAGTGCCTGAGATCTCATTAGCTGCCTCCATCTCCTCTCCCTGTTTATCTCAAATTTTTTAACTGCTTGTCTGGTTTTTGCTTGAAGGGAACTCACTGCATGAGTCGTGATGGTGCCTGACAGCTCCCTGTGCACTCTGCCAGCTCGTGCATAGCCTAGGAGGTTGGGGGGTGGGGGGGAGTTGGGAGCCAGCTGCCTGTTAGAATCACTTCAGAAAGAGGGTGGCACTTGTTCACCTGAGCTGGGGTCACCTCAGGGAGGGCCCCGTAGCACCCTCTCATGCTTTTCACCCGTTAATCTTTCTTTAGCAGTGTTTTCTGCACAAGACAAAACATGATGGGGAATTTGGCAAAGCTCACGCCCCCCAGTTCCTGCTGGAAGTCTGTAACGGATGGTGTTGGGTTTGAATTCGGTAAGGTCACTAGTGGGAAAGGGGTTAAAGGCAGGACAGAAAAGTCTGATTAGAAACCCATGGAAGCCAGTGGATGTCTTTCTAGTGACTATACTGGGCTTTGGCTTAGGCCTAAAGTAAAGGGTTTTGTAAAACCTCAAACTCTGGGGTTTGTAAAAGGGAACTGGAATCTGTAGCAATGAAAGGCCCTTGTGGGCCCACCCACCCATCCCTACAGGACCCCAGTCTGCTTTGCAAATTCTCATACAAATATGCTTCTTACTGCTTCTCATAGAGATTGTTCTGTAGCCTGATCCCTCACAGCACATGGGGCTTTCCAGGTGTTTGGCCAGAATCCTCCTTCCCTCACATCACCCCGTTAATCTCCTGTAGTTAATCCCCTTGGTCTGAGGGGCCTGTAACCACCAGACTCCTGGATTTTCAGCCTCACAGCCGTTGCTCAGTTGAAAGACTGAGGTTGCTGCTTTGCAGCTTCCTATCTGGGTGGAGGGAGCTGGTTTGTGGCTCCCTCTCCACGTGGGACAGGCAAACCCTCCCACAAATCTGCTCCTCCTCAATGATGTTCAGCCCTCTCTCCTACCCGGTGTGTTCATTTTCTTCTCCTTGATGTTGTAAAGGAAGGAGAAACTCAGAGAACAAGAGGCACCCTACCTCCCTCTAGGCAGAAAGGAGCCAGCCACCCTTGCACTAGAAAGATGGCATCTCCTATAACCTTGCCTGTGGCTTGGGGGTGGGGAGCTAGGCTCAGCCCCCTCTACCATTGGCACCTCCTGTATCTGCTCTGTGCCCCTCAGCCTGGTAGCAGGGGAGATGACAGGCACTGTCCATGCCAGCTGAGGTTTCATCCACAGCAAGGGTGAGGTACTAAGAGCCACAGCCCATCAACAAGGATTCAGCACGGGCCCTTGTCAATTTTAGTGCTGGGTATCAGCCAGAAGCTGCTGGCAGGTGTGAACTCACCCAGGTTGGCTGATCTGCTTATCCACATTGGTCACATTGTCCCATCCTTGCCATTTCTCAGCAGCTATTTTTACAGGGTATTCCTTGCCCCCTAATTGCTCACACTTCTCTCCTGCATTTCCTGGCATAAAGGAAGGGATTAAAAAAAAAGGAGTATTTCAGCCACTGTTTTCATCATCTTTAATTTCACTTCTCTCCCTAACAGACCTACTTTACCTTCAGTGCTTTGTTTCCTAGGCTATGTTTGTAAATGCCCTGCTTTCCATTACCCAGGCCTGGGACCAGCACTCCCTTGCCTTCCAGTTCCCCTGCAAACCTCAATTCACTCTGTCTGGCCCCCTCATTCCCTAGCTAGGGTTCAAACCTTTGGGCCTTCTAAGCAGCTTGTGATAGCCACTGGTTATCTCTGTAGGCTTGCTTTTTTTCCTCAAGGGGCTTTGCAGTCCGAGTCTTATTAGGGCATTTCTTAAGCCTTCCCATTTTAGTGGTGTTCATATTTGTTCCCTACTCACTAAATCCCCTTATTCCCACCACCAGATTCTTTTTGTGCAGTTATATCAGCTGCATTCTGTAATGAGAGGCTAGAGGCGCTGAGATCGTAGGGCCTCAGAAAGGTAGAGGCAGATGACTTCTTGCTTGGGAAGCAGAGGATCCTAGGAGGTAAGGCTGACACCCTGCTCCTCTGGTGGGAACAGGAAATTCTGAGGTTAGGAGGTCCAGCTCTTACAGAATATGGAGAGGAGACCATCACTGTACTTCAGTGCCTTAGAAGTCCCTCTGCCTCTGAGAGGGAGGCGGTCTCTGGGGCTGGATCCAGGGGGATGCAATTGCACACCAGCTCCCTGCTTTTACACTGGACTGCACTTCTTTAGACTATACCCTGGGAGCCTCTGGGGATTTTATTAAAGTCCCCAAAGCACATAAGATCTCCCCTTCCCCTCCATGGTCAAAGGCATGTCCCCTGCCCCCCATGCCACACACACATTCCTCACCTGCTGCTGCTGCTACTTTTCCTGCTGTCCCCAGGGTGGGGAAGCTTCAAAGCTGTTTTAGCCCACTCCAGCTGGGCTCTTCTGGGAACAGAGGGAGTGGCAATGGCAGGGAGTTCCCCCCCTTTTCTGGTCTTTGGGAGCAGGAATAGGAAAGCTGACCCCTGAACCAATCACTGCTGCTGCTGTTCCCAGCTGAGCACAGCTCCTGTCTTCAGCCAGGCTGGAGCAGGCAGGAGCAACTTTGAAGCTTCGTCCCCTGGGACTGGAGGGAAAGCAGCAGTAGCAGGTGCAGGGAGAGGGAGAGGGAGGGGACATGCCTTTGACCAGGGAGGAGAAGTGGTGATTCTTACATGCTTTCAGGACTTTAAAAAGACCCTGGAGGCTCTGGCTGCCTGGTCTGCCTGTACCAGTGAGTGTGGAGAGTCTAGGGGAGGGGGTACAGTCATGCCTGCAGCATGGGTGGCTGCTCCCACACCCTTCTTTGCCAAATCCTGGACCTGCCTCTGGCTGTCTCCACATTCATAACCTCTGTGTCACCACGCTGAGAGGGGGCCAAGCGAGCTCTGGGATTGGGTTATGCTTATGTGGCACAAAGCAGGTTACCTTAGCCTGGGCAAAGTCTCATGAATGTGACTATCTGCTGCTGGATGCCAAAATACCTTTCACAGAGAGTAGTGCTGATTTGGGAGTACATCCACCCAGTACAGCATGGGGCCAGCTGAGCTCTGGGATGAAGCTCATGAAGGGATGGTTGTGCATGTGGGTTTGCTGCTTACAGGGATTTCCAGAGGCAGCAATAGCACCTGTGACAGAGCAGCCGGAAAATGTAAACCTTAAGGGCAGGCTGGCATGGGAGCGCCAGCACACAGCCTGTCATCACAGCACCTCACTGAAGAATCAAGTGCATTTAGGACAGATATGCAAGTCAAGATGGAGAGAGAGAGTTGCTTCCCACTTACCCTGAAGTAATCTTCCTCTTGAGCCAGTCAAAACAGCATGGTGAGAAGGCCCTTCTGAAGGCCACTGGACTGCAAGCCATCAGGCGGCATGCACTCGACCCAGTTTTAAAAGTAAAAACAGAGCATGGCTTTGTGTAGTGTGGAGAAGAGCAGCATTTCAACTTGCAGCTTGTCTCTTTAGCAGGCTCCAAGTCATCTGCCTCCTCATTTAGCTGCATGTGGGCTGACTCTTCCTTCTGGTTTGGGTTATCTTCGGTTGGGAGGTCAGTCTAGGCCTACACATGATCTCTGAGCTCCTTCATGCGCAAATGCAAGGAATAGGTGCGTCACACACATATGATGAGGCTGTATCATTCGTTTCCTATGTGTTTATTAGATTCTGCTTGACAACTCAGGAGACTTCTGTCTGCCCCCAGAACAGATGTAGTTGGGCTCACCCAGAGCACACTGCCTTCATTGCCTGTGTCTCTCCTAACCCTAGAGGCCGCCCTCTCTGGGTAATAGGGGATTCCATTGCCATAGCTCGTTCTCTTCTGTCCTCAGCTGAAACTGCTCACAAGGCCCCATGGTGCTATACATGAAGTGGGTCCTCATTCAGTAGGGTTTGGGCTGAGGGACTTTCACACAACTCGTCAAGAAGCCAACCAGTGTCAGTGACTTGTAGTTTCTACTCACTCACCCATGTCATGTCCACACTAAAGCACTGACAGCAGCAGCCACAGGATGGGGCATGGAAGGTTTTAACCACTGTTGCTTTGCTGAGGGCCTAGATGAAGCAGGGAGCTGGAGGGAGGTAAATTATCAATTGCCTTGGCTAGCAAGTGAGAGATTATCCCCTTCCCACCCCCAAAATCCAGTGTAGCCCTCCCCACCCCATGATGTTACCAGCTCTGCATTCAAGCTTTTAACTCAACTATTTTCTTAACTGGATTAACAATCCCTGACCAAAGGGTGAAGCTAATCTTCCATCAAGAAGCAGTCTGTTCTGACTTTAAACCTTCTCTAAGATGCCAGGTAACCAAAGTTGCTGCTTTCTTAAAGGGGCAGAGACTCTCATTCTCTTAGTTTGATATCTTTATGTAATTGAGACAGCTCTGAAATCGTTGCTGCCTGATCTTTTTTTTTTAATGTTGTACTGCATATTTTTCTGTAAAAGTTTGTGCAGAAACCCAGATACAAGAGAGGTGCATTTGGGGTGCTCAGCCATGTAGCATCCCCACCTCCCCCACATGGAGAATGCCTGAATCTGGTTACGTTTTTTGTACCGATTTGGAAAAGATTGTCCGCTACCGTGGTTGTGTTTAATATACTACCCAGTACTTGGTCAGGGGGCTGCTTCCATCTAGTTTATTGTATTACCTAGCATGGATTGAAGCCATTAAGAGTGATTTCTTAGAAGCATGCACTATAAGGGTCTTGGTGGGTGTCAGTTTCCTTAAGCAGACGCATTTGCTTCCAGACGTTGTTCTGCCAAGACAGAATTGGAACAAATTAGCAGGCAGTAAATTTCTGGTGTTTCTTTCCCCCCCTCATCCTCTGTTTCCCTTTAAAGAGATTCAGGTCATGGCTGGAATTAAGGCTTCCTGAACTGCGGAGGAACAGTGTTTAAACTGCTTACAATTGATTAGGCAAAGTGTTTTTTGTGTTTTCCCGGTTATAGATGGGCATCCACAGCACGGTGTGCTAATCCTCACTAAATACACTTCCCCTAATGGGCTGCTTCTGCATGGAGGGATGTGCAAGTCTGAGTGGAACCAGGCCAGGGGTCGGGGGCAGGGGCGGGGAGCACACAGCTGGGTCTGTATCCTGGAAGTCGTTGGCTGCTCTTGACTGAGAGACCTTGCAGGAAAGCATTTTATTTCGTCAGTTTTGTTTATCATGGAGCTCCGGCTGGGATTAGACGCAGATAAGATGATCAATAAATCCTCCTCTTCCTCCTCTTGGCTGAGATGTACTATGAATTATTTTCAGGGAAGGGTGCATAGAGGAGGGGAGCATCATTCGAGCCCATCAAGCCCATCCCATGTTCCCTGCCCTCCCCCCAACCCCACCACACACTCATGGACTCTTGTCCTGCCTTCCCTCCAGCCAGCACTTTGCACACAGAGATTGTAGAGCAGGGGGGGCTCTGGCTGGCAAGCCAGAAATCCAACTGCTGGTTTCTAACAAGACATCTGTACATGTTAGAAAAGACAAGAAACCCTGCGCTGCTGCTGCTGCTGCTGCTGCTGCTTGCACTGCTGTGTCTGATAATGGCTCTACCATGGGAGAAAGTAGGTCATTCTGTTCTGCAGAGCTGAGTGAGGATACAAAAAACAGTGCTGCTTGGGGACTGTATGGACTTTCCCCTCTCAAACCTCTGTGTTGGCTGCATCCAGCCCTTGCCCCACGTGGCCTCCCCCAAGTCCCTGTGTTGTTTTCTGCAGGGCATCAAAGCCCAAATTGTTACCTCTAAGGGGTCAGGTTCCAGATCCATTGTGGGGAATGACCTGGCTTTCTCAACAGGACCAGGGATCAATGCTGGGGCATCTGAGCATGTCTCACAATGAGTTATGCTCTGGTGTGATACATCAGGGTTAGTCCAGAGTAACTCTATCACCATTCATGGAATTAGGCTGTATTTTCCTGGCATGAGAGGAGGAGGAAACCCAGCTGAACTGGAGAATGCTCATTAGAGGCATGTGGGGGACCCTAGCAGAAAGGCTGGTGTGTCCATGGGTAGGGTCTGCAGAGGAGAAGGGCTCCCCAGTTGTCCCACTGTCCAGGTGACAGTATCTTGATGTGGCTTCTTTGCTCATCTCCCAAAATCAGGTGCCTGGTAGTTTCTCAGGGTGAAACAGGATGCTCCCGAGGCCTGCAAAAGCTTTGAAAAATGACTCCAAACTTTACTTAATAATAGACACAAGTTCCATTCTCATCTGAGCCCTGAAATGGTCTTAACTACCCCCCTATTGGCCAGCATCAAATGTGCCCTGTTCACGCTGATCTTCTTGTCTTTGCCCTACCATACTCTAATTCAGTGATTCTCACACCTCAGCACCAAGGAGTCCTGTGAGATTCTTTAAAGAAGACACAAAATATTCAGCTTGGAAACATGTATCTGTGATTCACAAGAAAAACTCAGAGATATTAAATAGGCATCCACAGTGTCAAAAGCACTCTGACCTGTTGTGGTCTAAGTTCACTGCAACTGAAGAATCACTAATTTTTTTCGCTAGTCAAGTAAAGCTAGTTCTTAGTGAAAGCTAAGAATTTGGCATTCTCCAAGGAGTGCCCGGAGTCTAACAAGGGGTACCTTGGTCTACAAAGGTTGAGAACTACTGCTGTAATTGCTGGGACAGAAGTCATTCTCTCTCCTTGTTCCATGCTGTTCTCAGTGCCACCTCCTTGTTGTTCTTATTCTCTGCAGATCCCCACTCCACTCCTTATTATCCCATTTTCTGCATTAGCCAGGACTGATTTGTCATTAGAAAGAAAAGGAATACAGATAAACAATTTAATAACTAAATCTGGATAAAGCCTGCTGTTCTTTCCTGTAAAAACAGACAGGTGTTACTTCTAAAGGAAAACATCTTGCTTTGAAAAACAACTTCTTGAAAGAATTCAATGTCCCTTTAAACCTATGTGGGCCTCTGGCTCCATATGCTAGTCTGCAGCCTTTGTAATTATTTGCCTCTCAAATGTGCTGCTACAATCAAAGTGTCTGTTGCAGGGAGACTGGATGGCTTACGGGGATTGAGATGAGAGAAGGGAGCTTCTCCTGGCTGCCAACTCAGATCTGGTCTGGGTTGGTAGCACCAGTAAGAAGTAACTCTTGGATAGCTGTGGGACACAAAGTGGAGAAGTGTCCAAATCACAGCAATCACTAGTGTAAATAAGTGCCCTAGCTGGTGGTGCTGGGTAGGAGCTGATGTAGTGCTTGGGCATGAGGGATGAGCTGCCCTGCCTGCTTAAGAGTTCAGACCGATGTACGCTGTGTGGGCTGCCTGGGAAGCTTGCCCTGCCACTGCCTTTCCTGTGGCTTTGAGGACTTCCCACTTTCAGGTGTCCTAATGGACTAGAAATCCATCCTGCATTTCCAACAGGCTCCAAAGGGTATGAGATCAGCTTGCCCATTACAGGGGAACAAGGAAGAGCGCTATGCACTGCAGGGGGAGGAGAATCAGCCTATCAGCCCTTCCAGGAAAGCTGCTCAGCTGCCTGGAGAGGGGAGGCTGAAGATGTGCTTTTGGAAGAGGAGTTTTGAGTTCAGATCAGGAGTGTTTCCCTCCTAGAGCAGCGCTTTGTCTGAGCTCTGAGTATCTGTGGTGAGAGGGGAAAAAAACTTTGCAGGTGACTTTATTCTTTCATGGGGACACTCCTCTCCCTCCCTCGCTCGCTCCCTCCCTCCCTCCCCTGTCCTGCCTCTTCTTCAGATCACCAAAGAAATACTGTGGGCAGAAATGCTGGGGGCTGAGATGTGCAAACACCAGGCCTCTTCCATAGGGGAACTAAACCATAGGGTAGATGTTTTACAGGCACAGGAGGTATACAAGCTCTGGGAAACAGCAGTAGCAAGGTGTGTGGTACAGAGGGAGTGGATGTGAATCCAGTGTTAAGAAATCGACTAGATTTCCAAGGATTGCTGCCTTCCTATGTACTGGGAAAAGCCCACAACCAGAGGCTTAATGGGACAACACCATGCCCCAGGCAGCAGGGTTTCACAGGGCAGTGCAGGCTGCCAGTGGTGGTGGGACATCCAGCTGCTAGGTGCAACAGTGACTGTTTCTGTGTCCCATCCCCTTTTCCCCCAAGCTGGAGCCCGGGGCTTCTGCCTGATCTCAGTTACACTACTGTCCACCACAGCAGGATGCAAGACATCACTGCCTCCTGCCTGGCCTGAATAGAGCCTGAGGGTAGTCCTGAGACACACACTCAGGACCCCTCTGTGCCATCTCATTACCAGGCTCAGGCACAAGTGGAATGGGAGTGAGTGAATGGGGCTTCTTGCCAGGAGGCAGGATAAATAAGCTTAGAGTCCTGCCATTGGTATCCTTTCAGTGTTCCTGGGTAGATCCTGATGTGTGGTGGTCTGACTTCTGGAAGGATGGGTGTGTTGAACCAAAGGAACTGCTCTATTGCATGTAGGTGCACACCTAACTCAGTGCCTTGCTTCCAGTGGTGGTCCTAGCCAGCTGCTTCAGAGGAAACTTCTAGGGAACAAGATGTTTCCAGTCACTGTGCAGGTATTAGGTCTGAGGGAACCTGACTCCAGTGATCGTTCTCTCCAAACCTTCATTAAAAACCAGTTGGTTTATACTTTGAAACATGAGTATTTATATCCCATCCAGAATCCTTTCCCCCCACCCCTTATATCCATCCTAATAGAACTCTGTACATTCTTGTTATCTGTGTAACAGTTTAATCCTTTTGTGAGTCCTGCTAAAGCCTTGGCATCATTCACATCAGTTGGCTTCAGAGCACGGCTGCAGAATACTGGGTCACACATTATACAAAGATTCTACTTGTACATAGTTTATAAAAGGAAAAACAATGTTTAAATCATGGGCTGATTATTTCAGATATCTGCAGTGCGTATAACTTAATGTTGGGCCACTTGAAAATCAGAATTTCCCTGCCAAATTGAGATGAATGTCAAAACTGTCAGTTGGGCATACCCAGACTGCAGTGGGCATTTTCAGGTTAGTTCCATAGTCAGTCTGTGTAATGTGTCCCACTTTGCTAGCAGGGTGCCTTGTAGAGATCATAATTCTGCTTCCTCTAGGGACAGGCCTCACCAGCTAGACTGCATCTTCTGTGATGCACATGGATTACATGACTCTCATGATGCACCGAAGCAGTAGTGGATCATGGGAGATTACTGCAGCTGGAGAACGGCGTGCATGCTGGAGAAGGTGTGTCTGAGGCATCCAAAGTCAAACTCTCATGAGGCAGTGCAAAGCTCAAGTGAGTACAGTTCACTGGGGACTGGAATAAAATATTCCAATTTGGTCTGACCCAGTCTTTTAAAACTTTGTGGGACCTACATTGTTTGTTGTGGAGTGGATTTAGATGGAAAGTTCCTAACCACCTGTGGTTATTAGATTCCTTATGACACCTACAGCAGCATTAAAAGAGCTTCTAATTGTGGAAATAGACTCTGTTCATGCCTGTTACTTGCTTATGCCATCTTGTAATAGTGTATCTTTTTCACGCCAATTTTTATAGGAACTTGAATATGGAGTGTAACAGAATACTGCAGCATCTTTTATGGGGTAATCCATGCCACGCAGGAGGTATGTATAGTTAGCAGGGCTGTTTTCTTCAAACTGAGGATGCAAGGTTTTTATCCTCTCAGTGGTTTAGCCAGTACCTAGTGCCATCAGCCAATCAATTGTGCCAGTCCATGTAGCGTAGTGTTCTGTTGACTCTGTGTGATGGAACCAGACGTGCATATGATCTGCATGGAATGAATGAGCAGTAAGAAGCAGAACAGATCACTTGGGTTAAATGTGCAAAGATAGGGAAAAGCGTTTCAGTGCAAGATGTGAATGAGAGCCTTCAGGGGCTGAACAGTGAGACTCAGAAAAGCCAAGGCAGGAACAGGTCCCTTTACTTTTGGGTTTAAGCAGTTTTGGTGAGCAGAAAATACTTCTAAATCTTCTTAGTCAGACTCCTTCCTCGCACCTCAGTGAACCACTTTACTTGTGATGCCATAAGAAATCCTCCATTTAACCCAGGATGTGAACAAATGCACTGGGGCTTTCCAACCAGGCATGGCTCAAGGTGCCCAAGGGCACCCTGTGCCAAGTCTCACACAAAGATAATGAGCACAATCTGCTTGAGTCCCTGGGCTCCTCTTGGACCAAGAGTTGGTCTCCCATGCATGTACGTCTACATGCGCCTACAAATATATCCTCGAGCATGTGCAAACCTATATGCTGCTTCATTGCATGTGCTCATGATAGCATATACATGAATGAACACACATGCTTGAGCTTCTCCAAGTATTAAATGATATTTGCATGACCTATGCGCAGTCTCTGTATCCAATGCAGCCTTGGCCTCATAGTAGGGGGGATGAAGAGTGTAGCTAAGAAAGGAGAAGTGGGACAGTTTGGGTAAACCAGCTTTCTCTGTCTAGCAGCCCCCAAAAAGCATCCTTCCTCCCTGCTAGTTCCTTATCTTTGGGCCCCAGTGGTAAAGATACGGCAGGCAAGGCAGGGAATAAATTGAGTGTGTATATCACAGGCAGGTCTGGGCTTTATTGATTTTCAATGAAAGGCTGTGTCATGAATTTTTCTCTCCTACTGTATTTGCTGCAAAGTTGCATCTTGGCTCCAAGCATTAACCACTAACTAGAGAGCTCATTTTTTCCCTTTCAAAAAAAAAAAAAAAAAAAGGCAAGTTTGTGCACATTGTTTTTAAGAGCATGATGGATGCAGAGGCTTTCCTAATCCAACACCAGAACAGAAGGCTGGTATTAACAGCGGAAAACATTATGTCCAGCATTTCAAGTGACTTATCGCTAACTGGTTGCATGGGGAATGCTTCTTATTTGATGGGCTGTGTTGCATGTAGCATCATGGTTCCTAACAGCTCACAGAAAAGGGGATCTCCCACTTTTGTAGATGTCAGTCTTAGCAATGGATGTTGCATCAGCTATGAGATGCTGTGATATTCTGCGCAATGAACAATAGGCACTGGGAAGTTAATGTTGTTCCTTGATCTGCCCGGAAAGGCCTTGTTCAAACTCTTCAGGCTGCCATTTGGAAATGCATGTTAACCAAGCAATGGACCCAAGCTGAAAACCTTGGATCCTGATCCAGGCTTCCTTAAAGTTTGGGGAAGTTCAGGTCTGGGCTCCTTGGTTTGGTTTGCTACAGTAACAGGAGAAGTGATGAAGTTTGGCTATGAACTTCCTCAAAATCCAGTCTGTTAATTGAACAGAGCGAGTGGATATAATGCATGTGCTCCAGTGCAGTGGGAGCCAACCTTTTTGGCAGGCATGCCGTAAATTAGCCCTGCACCCTACCTGAGTGCCACTCCAGTTCTCTTCCTCTCCCTGATCTGCTTTCTGTTCCCAACTCTGTGCTGCTATCTGATCTGCTGTGCCTTCTGCTTCCTGCTCTATCTTCTGCGGTGTTCCCTGTCCCCTCCCTGATTTGTCATGTGCCACACACACAAACTGCCCATGCCACTTCTGGCACTTGTCACAGGTTGACCACCTCTGTTTTTAGAGCATGGGAGAGTGCCACACAGGGCTAAGCTGTCCTAGTGTAGGTTTTCCTTCCTACAGGGTAGGAGCAAGCACATGGACAGTTATAGTGCATTTGCTGTTCCACAGTAAGTCACTGCCCCCTTTTAGTGTCCTGAAATTGGCTCGTCTACCCATACCCCTAGTACCTGGCACTAGTAAAAATGAAAAGCTCTTACAGATGTAGGGGGAATCTTGGAAATGGGCTTATCTGAGCCATTTTTAGAGGTGTCCAAGTCCTTCCACTTAATTTCTGCTGCCACTTTAAGGCCTTGGTTTGAATATTCAAAGCAACCAGTGGACCAAGTGGAGACTGGGGACAGTGGAGACCTTAAAACCTAGGATGAGCCATTTGAGGCACTCCCAGAGGAGATCAGGCAAACCCAGCCTCAGCCTCTTCCTGAAATGCTGCAGAGAGAGCCTTTCAGTGGAAGGAGTGAATGACATTAACCCTCTCCATAGGTGGCAGAAAGCCAGGGCTAATGGGGCTTAGCCCCCCTCAAACACGGTGCAATGGGTATGGCCACAAGAGAGCCCAGTGGCAGGCTCCAGGCAGCTGCAGCAGGGGTGGGGAGGGGTGTGCATGCAGCCAAGATTACAGCCCAATATGTGGATGCCTGGCTGCCCAGCATGGCAGGCAAACATCAATCTGTTCTGTGAAGTGGAAGAGGCTGGGGGGAGGGGGAGATAGATCGAGGCCCCTACGGTGAGGGAGGGAGCAGGGTACAGGCAGGAGGTGATGGGACAATCAGAGCCCAGGTGGCTCTTCCAGGAGTGTGAGGGGCAGAGGCAGCTACTGCTGCGCACTGGGGTTTGCTCCCTGCAGCAGCTGCCCTGGGAGTGGTGTGACACCACGTGCCTGCTGTCTCTGTGCTGGGCTGTGCCCCCTGCTCTTCCGGCTGCAGGATGCATGTGGCATCACGTGGCTCTTGGGGCAGCTGCTGCAGGGAGCAAAGCCCAGCTCGCAATGGCAGCTGCCTCCACCCTGCGCACAGGTTGTGGGGAGACACATGCCCCCCAGGCCTCCACCAGGAGTGGCGGGAGCGGGGTGCGGGGGCACCCCTGGAAAAGCAGCCCAGGCTCCATTTATCCCACCACCTTGCCCAGCCGGGGCCCCCAGTCTCTGCTTCTGCCTATGTCCTGCTCCCTCTCTCACACCAGGGGCCTCGATCTGCCCCCCCACCCCTTCCCCCACAGACTTACCTACTGGGGGGGCATGCATGCATGCATGCATGTGCACACACACTCAGCTCCCCCTCAAATATTTTTTTCTCCCTCTGTCTTTGACCCTCTCCCCCCACCCCCTGCCTCTAGTCATCAACATAAAACTGTAGGATTAAAGCCAAATGACCAGCTGCTTCAATTTATATAGGGGGGGCAGAGGGAAGGGGTAACAGTGATTTTGGACCCCCCTATCTCAACTTCACCTATGACCTCCTTGACCTGGAACAACACCTTTAATATGTCAGCAATAGCCTGGTCTGGGTATCATGGTGTGGCATACTGTGGTGGTTTGGGTCCACACCCTTCTGTGTTCTTTAGGGAATAAGCCGTGACCACCCACCTTCCCTCAGTTGCGGGTATAGGCTGCTCTGAGTCCAGATCTGCAGAGGGGGAAGGCCTGGAAAACACATTTATAGCCCCCTGGAATCCACATGATGCATCCAATTAGAAATGTGTGCATACAGCAGGGAGGTAATGGAGGAAAGCATAGGGAGGCAGAAATAGTATTAATTCCTATCCAGCAGCCAGTTCTCGATTTTTGTTTGTCTTGGGAATTTTGCCCCAAATTTGGATGCCAATAGTCGGCAGAATTTCCATTCCCCTCACCCACCGTGAAAAGAAAGAATGTGTTGCTACAAGGTTGTGTGTTCAAAGTCGTCACAAGAGTAGGCAAGAGGGGAACTGTGCTGGGCTGGAAGGCAACCACATTATACCTAACCTCCCAGAAAGGCTGTTCTTTTTCAACCCAAGGATGGATGGCATTGAGGTTTGGCACCTGCACAAAAGGGTTAATTTTAGCGCCTGTATATAGCTGAATTCACTGAAGCTGAAGTGGAGCAGTATGCAAATCTATCCACTTTCATAAACTGCTTAATTAGGCGAATGTTAATGAGACGTTAATTACTGTTGTGCCGTTGAATCCCACCGAACAGAGATTATGTTTCTCTTCAAACATCCAGTCTTAATTATAACTTGCACTTAATTTTCCTGTCTTGCTTGGTATGTGATTGGGTAGGCAGGCTCCACCACTCTCTTCCAAGGACCCTGGACTCGAAACGGGTATGTGAGGCACCCCTCATATCAAAGCCAGCAGGAGCCGCCACAGGGGCAGGCCAAGTGGGTGCTGGGGACAAGGCTTGCAGAGCTTCTGGGATGGTGGCAGACAAACTGCTGTAATTCAGCTTCAAAACCACCTCTCCTCACTTCCTTATTAGTAAACATCACTCCTGCCCAAGGCAACTGTGCTCATCACAAGGTGTCACGTAGGTTGTTTCACCCCTTTCTGTTGCTCAGTTCCAGATGTTGTTTCCCCTCTGCAGCCTCTCAGTTTTTCTTCTGCAATCCCTTAAGCCTCAGGGAGGTACTCCTTCCTTTTTCCCACCTCCCAGGCAAGGTACAATCAATGTCCATCCACAGGTTTGGAGCTCCTGGGATGGAGCAGAGGTTTGGGGCAGGCATGTCTGAGCCCTGTCCCTCTGTCTGCCAGAACAAGGGCATGTGAATGAGGAGCAGCTCATTTGATGTGTTCCAAACCTGCCATGGGTGCATGCTCCAGGCAGGGATGGCAAAAGAGTGTTTCTGCTCAGCACGCTGCTTCCAGCTGCTGGAGAGATTGTGTGCAAGCACACACACCCCTCTGTGCCATGGAGTATTCCTAGCAGGGTGTCCCAGAGGAGGTCCAACATGTATATGCTATATGGATTTTTTTCCTTTAAAACAGCAAACATGTAAAGGGCAGACAGTCAAAACAAATAAAGGAGAGAGAATGCAGGCTCCTCACTAAAGGTTTCCTCGACTTTCCCTGGTAAAGAGCTTTATCCATAAACTGTATTCATGCAAACTGCTGGAGACAGATAAGGCATGACTCTTTGCTCACTTGCACTGAAGCGTCCAAAGGGTTACTTCTGATTTCTGACAATATGGGTGCGTCTACACAAGACAGAGTCAGGGTGAATCTGAACTGAGTCTCTGCTGCCCTGCTTAGTATGTGATCAGGTAGACAGGCCCCGTCACTGTCTTCCAAGAACCCTGAACCCTGGCTGGTTGAACCAGTTAAGATGCACAATGAACCAGTCAATCCAAACCATCACCTTAGGCTGGATAATGCTTTTTTCTTGGTGCTTTCCTTTGCCCCTTTTATGCCTTGACTGTAGTAGTGCCTAGAGGGTCCTTTGACTCTCATGAAAAAAGCCCCTTTTCAAGAAACAGCCTGCCCAGTTGTTCAGGCCATCTAATATTATCATGGCCTGATGAGTGTCTAGTGCACAGGCAGTCAGTCTTACCTAAGCCTTTGGGAATTTCCCCATGCTAGTTTTTGGCCTGTCTGGAATGGACACTGAGCATAAAGTACAAAGCACTTCAGCCATGCTGAAAATCTGTTCTGCAGCCTATGATTTTGTGTTCCTTTATGCATTTTTAATTGATGAAGGGGTGTGAATTGCGTTGCCTGCAGTTCTGTTTCATTGTGCTCTGCATTTTTCAGTGCTTGAGATATGTATATGTGTTGGGGGTTTTTTTTAATATGGATTCCTCTCGAAGATCAGCAAGATATCATCAGGAAGATGAGCGAGGAAATGGCATCTGAGATATATATTTTTAAAGCTCCTATTATTTTTTTGTATTGCTTCTGTTAATGTTCAGAATAATGTAATGCATCAGAGTGCTTTGAAATGAGATATTAGTGGGCCATGAAATCTGCATCCTCAGGTTTTTTTTGGATCCTTCTATAGATGGTGGCTTTTCCTCGCTAACAGTAAGATTTTCAGGAACTTTTCTTGTTACAGTGAGCCAGGCAACAGAGCATACTGCACCTCCGTGAGGCTGTTGCCAATGGCACTAATTGACACTAGCTGTGGCATGAAGTGAAATGGTTTGGGCAAGAACTTCACCCTCTCCTACATGTGGGAAAAACATTGAAACCATTATTTTCATTTTGGGGATATGTATGACAGCACCAACAAAATGCCCTGGCAGAGATTGGGATCCCTTTATTTCGTACACTGTGCAGACAGACAGTGAGAGAGAAATTCTTACCCTGAAGATCTTTCCGGGAAAATGAAAATGTCTTTCATTGTCTGAGGGAAGTTCTGTAGAGCAATGCTGGACTGTGTGGTGGCATCTGTGAAAGGTGTTGTCAGCCTTGTTCCAGTTCTTAATGGACAGGAGACCACACTGAAGGACTTCCTCTCTTTCTTCCCCTTCAACACTGGAAATAATTTGGACACTCTATTGGCAATCTTGGCAGGCAGCCCGAGGATGGACCAGGCTTGAGACCAGGCTGGGCTTTGTTCCCAGCTCTCGTGGGTGGATTTCTAATTATGCAGAAGACACTTTCACACACTGGAATACAGCTGGGGGATAACAAGTCTTCTTCCCTTGTAAAAAAAACAAAACAAAAAACATGTTTTAATGGCTACGTTCTTCATTTTATTTCTCATGTAAAACATAGCAGTGTTTAGGAAGAAGTAACTGCAAATCTCCAGCCTCAATGCCTTAAGCATGGAAGAGTTCCTCAGTGAGTCTCCCAGCTATCTCTTGACCACAGCTGACTTTGATTAGCTTGTAGGAGCTGATGAAATAATACATGCCTTGGTCTGGCTGTGGTTCAACCTTTTTAGAGCTGGATGCAGAGCTTTTTATATGCTGCTAAAAGTCAAAAAGGTCATATCTCCAACCAGGAGCAAGGAAGTTGCAGACCAACTCTACTCCGTTCAAACCCCAAGTGTGGCAGGAGGAAATGGGACAGATGTTTTCGTGTCAGTCACCACATATGGCTGTTTTGTGCTCACGTGGATTTGGAGGGAGGCTTGCAGAGCAGATATGGACTCATCCTGGAGGGAAAGGGAGTGCATGCGTTTGTGCTGGGGATTAGAGACCTGTTGGAAGGAGAGAGTGATCAAAATCTCTGCCAGAAGTGGGCTGCTAGCAGTCCCCACTGGACCAAGCTGCAGAAAGTGGGGAAAGGGTATTGTCTTCTCCTAGCTATTCCTAAAAGACTCTACTGCCTTCTGAGGGGAAAGGGAGAGAACAGACATTTTTTACTCAGGGACTTGTACAGTTAGAGCTTTGGCTACTTGCCATCTCAGAAGTACTTTGTTTAGGTCCCAGCAGTGGCTAGACATCCTCCTGTTATCCAGTCCAAGGAATATGACTGGGTTTCTGTATCTGAATATATGATTTGCCTTGTGCTACTGCCAGCAGCCTAAGGTACTTTAGAGGGGAATATAGCAGTGTGGACAAATCCCATCATGCTGCTGAGATTGGCTTTGCAAATTGTTATTTACACGTTGGCTACTGATGGAAAACTCTTTAGATCACCTGGGTACTACAGAGGAAGGAAAATAAGGGGATTGTAGCTGAGTTCATTGAGCTCCTCAGTCTCACCAACTGACTGCCTCCTTCCTGCCATGCTTTCTGCCCATATTAGATCAGAAAAGGCCAGAGGATGCAGAGCAGTGAGGGTAGATCTTGAAATACATTTCAAGCCTTTGGCTTATGGCATGAAGCACTTAAGGAATACATTTAATAGCAAAAGGAGAATGAATCACTGGCTCGTCTCCATATGCAGAGAGAAGTCTCGTCAGTTAATCATTACACATCCCCAAGTAATCTTTCAACATATTAGTGATGCTTTAGCTGTACCTGGGAATGTGAAAAGTGTATAGACACTGAGCAGGCAACTGAACCAAGGGAGAGGCACATGGATGTTTTGAGGGCTTCCAAGGCCAGTAGGATAACCAGAAGGATGAAGCTGTTTCTTGTACCCAGAGATGCATCTATCTTTTGACCCAGCCCTGTCATTCAGTGGGGGCTAACCTTTTTGACAGGCAAGTCACAAATTAAACCCTGTATCCTCCCTGAGATCCACTCTGATCCTTTTCCCCTGCCTGATCTGCTGTTCTGATTTCTGGCCCTCCACTATCTGCTACTTTGCCACTGTCACACACAGAGACTGCCCAAGCCACTTGTGGCACTCATGCCACAGGTTGCCTCCCCCTCCCCACCCCAGTGGATCCCAGGCAAGTGGCTTTCCCAGCTCTTTGACATTAGTGGCTGCTTCAGGCCTGAGCCAGGTGTCCTAGCTCATGATGACTTAATCTGAGCATTTAATAAAAAGGGGGGGGGGGGGAAT